>NC_026660.2:6401298-7041428 GCF_000004075.3 Cucumis sativus | reverse complement strand
ATATGGAGATAAATTTGTTTATAGAAGACCAATAATTTTGATGTGTTTTTTTCTCTCAACAAAAAATGACTTATTTATATATAGACTTTTCGTGGTAAAAAGTCATGTCTTTTAATTATTAACACTATTCAGCATCCCGTAATTGTCTCTCTTACAGTTGGCCTCTGCTACAGCTTGAAGTTAAATGCTGTCTTCAAAAACAAGTTATTTGAATAGATAGATCTACATGGGTTTTCCTCAGGAGTCTATAAGCCCCAAGGTTTTTTTTTCCAAAGGAACCCAAGCTTGTTTGCATAAGCTAATTAAAGAACTGTTTGATATATGACTTGAAGCAAGGTTCTCGACAATGGTTTGCCAAATTTCAGATACTATTGTTAGACTTTCTTGCTCTTAACAACGTTATCATTATTGGTCAGTCATCACAGGGAACCTCTCTATTATATACTCTCAACATCATTATGCATAACAATTATTGTTAGAGGTTGCTGGACTGATCTTTTTGGTGCTAAATCAGAAGTTACACCGATTGACCCTTTTGTCAAATTATGCGTTTTAGAAAATGGTCAACTGTTCCTCCATCATGTATTAGTCGCAAAATCAAATACTGGTTTTTGTTCGTAATAAAGAAAGTAGCTTGATGGGTTTCTAGAGTCTTACATACCTTGTTGGTCGCTATCATCATCAACTTGTTTGATCTATATACTAAAAGCTATTGCAACAATTCCTTATTTTTGTATACTGTCAAGTTGGGTATTTAATTTAAATTTGTATTAGTCCTACTCTAAGAGGATATGAGAGTTGAATAAAAATTTGTTTTATACTAAATTTATTTCTTAATTTTATAGAGTGTGGTTTAGTCTATTATTATATTCATAATCAAACGATCCATGGTAGGAATGTGTTTTTTTTTTTTTTTCTATTTCCATTTTTTAAATTTCAAACTTTGATTTAACTAAGAATTTTATATTTTCTTAGTTAGTTTTGTATTTTTATTCTCTGAATTTTAATTTGAAACCAAGTATTATTCTTTAATTGATTTGGACAAACTATCTTTTTTATTTCAAGTTTTAACTAAAATAAAATTTTACTATTTTTTGGTTGGTATAAACTCTTATAATAATTCTTTTTTAAAAACATATTCTATTATTCTAGAAAAAAGTTAAATTCATCTAATTAGGAAAAGAAATATGAGAAAAATTGTTGGATTTTTTACAAAAAGAACCATTCTCAAATCATAATTATAGATAAATGTACACCTCAAATCAATAGATGATATATATGCGTGTGAGATTAATAAAGATATATTGAACAAAAATGTAAATCGGTATTAGTGTTGATCATTATGTAGTAAATTATAATTATAATTATATTTTGTCTTTTTGAATTGCGCCCTGTAGTATCTTCTCATTGTATATAAGATTTATAGAATGTGTCGATCCCCATATATGTTAATTAGTTTCAATGGTTGATTCACATATCAATGTCACCAAAAACCAAAAATTTTATAAATTTCAATATTAAAATCAAAGTACAAGCTCGATTTCAATACAATTTTAGTACTTGATCCTTCTCAAGAGGTGTTTTTTCTTTTTGCTCTCCATCATTCAGTGCAATTCGATGTGCAATTTATCTGTAAAAAAACAAAAAACAACAATCAAAATTAATATAATAAATAATACTTTATCCAAAAATTTAAGAATAAAAAATGCGTACAAGTATTTAGATTCACAATTTTAGTTTATATTTTTGTTATATGTGGTTCTTTTTTGGTGGTCTAATGAAAAATTTTGATACATGGTTTTTTTTCTATGATCATAAATTAACATAATTCATGCAAAAATTACAGAGAACGCTTATTATAAAGATGGTAATACGTACCAGCAGCTTCCTTTTCGCTACAATCTTCATCACATTTAACTTCACAAAAGCTTTCACCGTTAGTGTCATTTCTAAGGCATTCCTTCTCACAAGTTTCATAGCAAGACTTGTATTTGGCATCAAATTTGGCCTCATATTTGGTCACTCCATCCTCCTCATTGGCCATGACAAATTGCAAAGTAGCTACCACCACGATGCACATCAAAAAGACTGCCATCATTTTCTTGGCCATCTTTTTCCTCTTGAAAATTTTTGGCCTTTGGTGTCTTATTGATTATTAATTCTTAGAGAGGATGAAAATTCTGAGAGAGGATGAAGTTTTTGAAGGATGAGAAACCCCTTTTTATAGGTAGGGATTTAGTAAAGCTAAATTTAGATCAACGTGCATAGCAATATGACCTAAAAAAATGGATTTTCTCTATTGAAATAAATGGCTAAATTTAGATCAATGGTCATGCATGCATTCATAACAAACATTGAACTAGTAATAGAAAATAAATTACAATTAAAATAAAAAATTTCTTTTATATGTTCTATTTGTAATTACATTTTTGTCCTTGTCCGGTGTGAATTAAGTCATTTTAAAAATATGTTTAATATTTTACGATCGCCTAAAATAATTTTTAAAAATTAATTTGTTGAAGTAAGTTCGGTTTAAAATAAACACGTAATATCAACTTTTTAAAATTTTGTATTTGGTTAGATTTTAGTTGTTTGTCGCTTTCTAATTTATGTAAAATTCTTATTAGTTACCACAACCCCTCGAAAGACATATGCCCTCACTTTCCACTGTATATATATTGTGTTGTGGTTACCACCACCCTTTGTTGGCCAATTCATCACCTTCAACGACTAACGACATAGACCAACTCAACCACACTAGCCATCGAAGGCTAACTACAACGACCACCTCTAGTCACCACCATTGTTAACTCTAACAACCATTATTTTAACCTAATCAGTTCTTAGTATTTTATAGTTGTTTTATATAATAAGTTAATATTTATAAAATACGTTTAAATGAAATGAACTTTAAACAAAAAAAATTGCTAAGTCAATCTAGACATACCCATGTTTTATTAAATTGGTAGAGAAGGATATATCAATTTTGGCTTCTATTTGCTCTTTTCATTCCAAATCGCTAGAGTTTTGGTAACATTTATAGAGTACACTACGATATCTCATTGCAATTTTCAATGATAACATTATTACACATAAAATAATTTTTATAAATTGATTTATTTTTTTAAAAAAATCGAAGAAATGTAATTCGTGGAATTAAACTTTGTATATTGATGAATATAGCGAATACAATCTCTAGTATTTACTTATTTGAACTTAGAACTTCTTAATCTTCGGTCTTTAGGATATTGTAGTTGCAAGTTAATTTGAGTTTTGATCTTCTGGAATCCAAGGAAAGTTTAATGTTCCAAGTCATCAGTATTTCAGAAAATGTTTAATTCAGAGTTTCAATTATTCCTTCGACCAATGTTTCTATTAATAGAGAAATTTCATGGGCTGGTGGACTTGGGTCCATTTGCTTATTAAGCTTGGACTTAAGCCCATTTATCTTATTGAAATTGGATTCATCTACTTGTTGAACTTGGACTTGACTAATCTGTTTGGACGTACTTGAATTGAGCTATTTTGAGTCAACTTTAATTATTCAAACTCAATAAAAATATATATATAATTATCATAATATTTACTATGATGATGGGTAGAATTTAATTCACCAAAATTTCTTACTCAACAATAACCTTATTATACATGAAATGATTTTTATAAATTGATTTATCTAAAAAAAATTATCTCTACAATATTTTAACTTTATCGATCTATATAATATCACCATATATTTCTAAAATTGAAATCTCTCTTCTTTCTTTTTTCTTTTTCTTATAGCAACGTCAATATTTTAACCGTAACGATCCTTGTTCCAACTATTAATTATCAAACCTATAAAGTTCAAAATATATATATCAAGATTGAAAAAAACTAAGAGCATGCATTGTTGACTAAGTTAAATTTTAATTACTTTAAGTGACATAATGAGGTATTTTATATTTGATTATTCAAGATGTTTCATTAACAAGAATATTTTGATTTTATTTTTTAAAAAATAACTATTTTTTAAATGGGATTGTCAATCATTTTTTTTTTGTAAAAATGTTATAAAAGACAGTAAATTACGTTTTATATTGAATTTTTTTAAAAAATAGTAGATTTTACAAAACATTTACAACTTATAGTAAATTTTATCAAAATTATTGATATGCTATAGTCATAGAATCTAAAATTTTGGTGTAACTTGTTAATATTTTAATTTATTATTCTATTTTTAAATCCTTTTTATTTTATAGTTAAAAATAGATTTGAATGTTGAGTGTAGTTCAATAATCATGTTCGCAATAAGATAATAAAGGTAAAACTTAAACTAGAGAAGATAGGGTGAATTAATGCCAACAAATATAGTTTGATAAAATAAATTATAATCTTGTTTTGAATAATAAACAAATAAATAAACATTTCTAAAAAATAAATAGTAAAAAATGGTTGATTCACAATCCCAATTATACCAAAGATTTTTTTTTATATATAAATTGAAATATTCAATTCACATTATTATTATAAAACATAGATAATAGGAAAAAAAAAGTAAAAAGGGAAAAAGGTAACTTTATTATGATTAACTCCTCTTCAAACCCTTTATTAAGCTCCTCTCTATATAGATTATTTTAATATAATAATACAATATTGTTAATAATTCTTGACATAAATTCTCTCATAATAATAATGACTCTTCTCTTATTTTCTTTTCTTTTCATCCTCCATTTTTCCTCAATTTGCTGGGTTGATATGAAGCTTATCTGCAAAAACAAATACAACAAATTTCAATTTCATTATTAAAAATATAATGCAATCTTTTAATTTATACTCATTGACCTTTTCTTTTAACTTTATTTGGTGAAAATAAATTTAATATTATGCCAATAGTTTATTTGTGAAAAACCTAACCTTAGGGTTTGAATATATAAACTAAATAAATATTAAGATATTATGTTAAATAATTGATTGTTCCAACACCTTACAATGTACTTGAAAATATGTGGAAGATCAAATAGGCGGAAATTAATTAATATTGAGAAAGGAAATGATATTAAAAGGTTTTCTAACATTAATTAGATTTAATTTCTTGATTTGACACCATGTTCGATTACTAATAAAATGAAAAGAAAAACTTAAACTTATGATTATTAAAAGAAGAGAGTCAAATAGAAAAATTAAAGAAGAAAGATCAATACCCGCACTTTCTTTTTCACCGCAATCTTCGTCACATTTAACTTCACAAAAACTTTGACCATTATTACCGTTTTCTAGACATTCTTTCTCACAACTTTCATAGCAAGTTTTATATTTAGCATCAAATTTGGACTCGTACTTGTCCTCCTTCTCTTCTCCATTGACAATGGAAAACTCCAAAGCAGCCATTACCACAATGCATATCAATAACACTCCCATCATCTTCTTCTTGGCCATGATTTTCCTCTTTAATTTTCCTTTCTCTTTTCTGGATTGTACCTTTTTACAAGTGCTTTCTCTTCGGTGGATGAATAATATCACTTTTTATAGTATTGTATGATGGAGCTAAATTTAGAAATAAATGAAAAGAAAAAGAAAAAAAAGAGATTTTCTCTTTACAAACTTAGATCCATATTAATAGATCAAGAAACAATGGTTGACCCACTCATGTTCAACAACAAACTAATAGTACACGTGTGGTGAATTAAAGCAATATCCACAGGAAAATCATACCACTAAAATAAATTTAATTTTTCCTCCCACTAACTCTATCCAATAGAATGCATAATTTACTATAATATTGTGCATTTTCCATTCTTAGGTCAAATCTAAAAATTGTATTAATTAGATATAAGTAAGAGGACCTATATATTATAGAGATTGTGAGATAGTGTCCAACGGCAGGATGTAGGATTGAAAGAGAGGTCAAAGATGATCAATCCTAACTAATACCAACTTAACCAAAGTTTACTTTAGGGTTTATCTAAAACTAATTCACTATGGAAAGAATTGTGTATTTATGTCATAGAAATTAATTATGAAGTGTGTTTTGTGTCTTTCGAATGTTGGAATCATCAACAATATATATATATATATATATATAATTATACCTACAATAAGAAAAGTTTGTTTATAATTAAGCGATTCTTTAACACTTTAAAGCGTTTTTTTCTTCATAAATTAATAAATTAATCAGATGGAAGAGCCGCCACTTTTTAATTATAACAAATTTATGACAGAAAAATAATGATAAGAAAATTCTAAAATCCAAAATTTCATCATTCCCTGACAAAAAATTTCCTAAATTTAATAATTGTTAATTATTTATAGACATATATTGGTGATACTAGCTAAAAGAAATGGTTATAGATTTCAAATGTAATTAAGGGGTGGATCTGAGCTTAAACCAAAGTCTAGAGTAGTTAGACGTCAAATTTATCATTAAACTAATTAATGGTATTATACTAATTAAAGTTGAGTAAGGACTCAAATTATCGAATCTATAATAGATCTTTGGCATATTACATATATATAGAAATACACACAAAAATGTGGAGTGTTTACATGTGTATACATATTATCAAGAGAACAGTAGTGTTTTAAACTAGTGATTATTGGTTTCATAAATTTAATAGAGCTCAAATTAGGACACCCATTTTGTTGAACTACAGCTCACAACTTTTCTTCCCTTTGGAGCATTGTCTAATTAATTAGGTA
Organism: Cucumis sativus; assembly: GCF_000004075.3. NCBI lineage: Eukaryota > Viridiplantae > Streptophyta > Magnoliopsida > Cucurbitales > Cucurbitaceae > Cucumis > Cucumis sativus. The sequence continues at coordinate 7,034,750 of NC_026660.2, read as the reverse complement.
TTAGCAGCCCAAAAGCCATGGAAGCCAATAGGGAAATTCAAGTGCTTAGGGACTTCAAATCTTGCCACAACTCCATCTGCTTCTCCAAATCTTTGAGCCTCCAAAATAATAAGATAGCATCTTTGTATTGATACTGCATACTGTGTATTTAAACACACATCAAATCCCTTTACTTAGATATATATATTTTATAGCTTTTACAATTTGCCAAAAAAAATTAACCTACAATTTTGTGTATATGGGCTAAAACCTATTTGAGTGTTTTTCTAAGAGAAAAAAGGAAGCAGTCTATTGAATACAAGATTTAACTTTTAAAAAATAATTGTTAGTAGATGGAGTTGAAGTAACCACGAATTAGTAGATGCATTCCAATATATATATCTCATTACAAACATTAAAATTAAGAGATTCTAATTAAGTTTGCTAACCTCAACCACGAGAAGATATCCATCATCTTCTTTATCTCCTTTGGGAACAAAAACAGGTTCTCCAACGAATCTCCGATTACCAGCAAACCACGTTCGGACAGTGTTTGTGACTGTGTCGAGCTTTACGATCATATCAAATGGAAACGACGGTAGCGACCGCCGGTTACCGGAGGAAGTTGCAGCATATAAGTAATTGTGTTTTAGACCTGAGAACTTAGGGTTTATCACTGGAAAATCTGAGGATTTTGGCCATTGGTTCAAAGGTTCCACACTGCACTTTTCACACTTCCCATTCTTACTTAAACTAATGCTTACCTACACAAAAAAAGAAGGTTACTTAATTTTAGAATGTTTTTCTTTCTCAATTTTTTTTAACTAAACTGTTTACACCTTAACAAAATTTCATCAAGCATTCCCTTGCAAAAGGAAAAAGAAAATCTATCATTTCTAAATCAGTACTAAATTTTTTGGTTCAGTTGAAAAGTACTGTTTGGTTCTTAATTAAACTTAAATGCATATTGTTAATTATAGTGAATGAAACGAAAACTTACCTTAACTAGGTGAGGAAATTGCTTACTTTTGGTTTCATTTGGGTTCATAACAGAAGGATCAAGTTTTCCAGTCTGCCAATTATAACCTGGCCGTATAGAAAAATAAATTAACCTCATGTTTATTACGTAGAAAGGTGAGTGGGATGAGAGGGGGAAGAGGATTTTGTACCAAATAATTTTTTGAAATTGAACCATTGATATGAGCAAGAAGAGGCATGGATTTCGAAGTCTAAGGTACCATCTTCATGAATAGTCTCAAAGGCATTGCCAACATGAAGAAGCCAAAGCCTTGAAGGAACTTCAACAATAGTTTCTTTCCAATCGTCTTTTTTTGAGTCTTCACCAAATCTTGGGATCAAATAAATTGGAGAAGTGCTTTTGTTTGTGTTTACACTAAGTGCAGATATCATTGGAGATATTCCACTAATTGCACTCATTGCACCTTCAATTTATATAGTTTGAATTCTAATTAGTTTCACTCAACCATTGATGGCAATTTTTGTTTGTTTTTTCTTATCTACTAAAAAGAGAAATAAGGTTTTTATGGATAAACCCATTTGAGTCTTAGTTTTTGAAAAAATTGTAGGTTTGTTTTTAAACACTTTTTTTTTTTTTGTTTCACAATTTAGCTTGTCTTAAAAATTATTAAACCAGATAACAAATAAAAATTAATAAAACAAAAATAGTATTTATAGCCTTAATTTTAAAAACTAAAAAATTATTAAATTGAGTTTTCTTCTTTTAAGTTCTTTCAAACTTACAATGAAGTTTTAAAACCATTACTTTTAGTAGTAGTTTTTTTTTGTTTTTTCTGCTTCTTACGGATGATTTTAAAAAGTAATTTAAAATTATAAAGTTAAAAGAAAATTTTAAAATAAGTATCTATATCGATAGAAATAGTAGTTTATCTCAATCTATCACCGCACATATTTTGTCATATTTATAAATATTTTTTAAAAGTGGGTGGTTTAAAATAATTTTTCAACTTTTTTTAGTATTTTAATAAAAGATAGATAAACAATAATTTACTTTTATATGTTCAAAACAATTAATTAAAAAACAACGTACCGATGACATCAAGCTTAATTCGATTAGCAAAGAGGATATAATGGTTATCAGTGAAAGCCCAATCATGAATCATCAAGTGATCATCAATAACCATATCCTTCTTTTGTAATAACTTGAAATTGCTATCAAATTCTGCAAATAAAATATCAAAGTTAATTTTGGGAATTCTTAAGTAATATAAAAGCAAAGTTTTAATTTTCAATTCTACCTATTGTTACAAAGTAATTAAATTTGCACAACAATAAGTTACCACATATTTATACGTTGATCATTATATACTCATGTCAATTACTGATAAGACATGATTTACCCACCTTATAGTGTTTTTATTATTAAGCTAAGTCTTCTAAATCTATTTTCTCTTTCTAATTATAATATAACTTATTTTTTAGTCAATAGCCATGAAACGAGGATCAAACCTCTAACCTAGTATGAAATGAACTAAAATATCACAACACATGCAAGAAAGACGCGTACGTTTTATGTCTCTGTAAGTATTGTGATAAAAACACATATCGTAATCTATTTTGGCCAACATAAATTGGCATATATTTTTTTTTTTTGTTAATCTATAAATATATTTTGGGAGAAGTTTTGTAAATTTTAAAATTAAAAAAAGAGAAAAAGAAAGAAAATTAAAGGGATAAGGGATAAGAATTAAACAAAATTACCATAAAAAGTGAAATGGCTAGTTGGTAGAAGCATATCCTCAGCATTGCATGACATTACGAGAAGTCTATTCCTTTGTGCATCAACTTTGTAATGAGACAATAACCTCTTCGGTGGCATCTTGAATACTCCTGTGTTCCATTTTTTCATTATATTCCCCCAATATATATTCTTATTTATCATTTCTTTTTTTAATTCATTATACCCACCTCTTCTAATTCTCTCAATTCTTATCATTATTTAATTTGCAAATGGCTTCTCCACCTAAATTATTTTCATTTTTTTTAATATTCCAACCCAATGATTATGTTCATTTTTTTATATTGTTACTTACTGTGGGACTGTGTCACCCTTTGTCTCCTCTCTTATTGCATTTATTATTCCTCTCCTTCCCTTTTTTGGAACCTTTATTATATAACAACACCACCCATTTTAATTACTATTTCCTTTACTTGATTAGTTAAGATAATTAGGCATTTAATTCAATAACTTTTACTAATTTTTGAATTCATTGATGACCAAATTAGGCTACTAAGGGTGAAGACAAAGACATATTAGATAGTTTTGAATTTTCAAAATGTAAGAGGATAAAGACTATGAAAGTTTGGAAACTAAACTTATAATTTAATATATTATTATTGATTTTGCAATAAATTATTAGTTTAAGTCATATTATTAGTGTCTTGAACATTTTATTATTCTATTCTACCCACCCTTTTGTACTTATCCATTGTTTTATTGAATAGGGGTGAGGGTGTCTTAAAAGATATGCATCAACAAACTAAATCACATTATGATGCACTGACTCATATGCACATATATTTAAAAAGAAAAAGAAAAATTTTTACTTTTTCTTTTTATTTTTATCTATATATATTACCTTTTGATTCAAACTATTTTAAACTTAGGACATTTTTAAATATAGTATGATTAAATTAAAATATAGTAAAATTTTTAGATAGAATATAAAATTTTATATATCATAGGTAAACAAACAAACAAGAATAAAGTGTTTTTGTCAGATATATATGGAATATTTTTAGAACTATCATAGTTTTTAAAAGTTTTCTATGATATATAGTTTTCTTTGTAAAATTTTAAAAATTTAAATAAAATTAAATAATTAAATAAGGGCTTTATATACACACGTTTTATCTTTAATGATAGAAATATTTTCTTAAATATATAGTAATTTCCACATTTTTAAAAGTTATAATTTCCATCTCCCCTGCATTGTATTAAAATCACTTCAATGTCATTAAACACAAAATTAACCTAAGGTTTAATTTTACAGACATTTTTATGTCTTAATTTATAAATCGTCAAAATTAATCTTCAACATGATTGAAGTAAGGAGTAATAAAAAATAGTTTTAAACCATTTTTAACATTTTCAAATTCACTCTAAAACATACTTTTAACCATTAATTTAAAACTAAAAATTATTCTTGAGAATATAAAAATTGCAAGTAGAAGTGTAAAACATCAAACATTAAATTAATTTTGAGTTTTAAAGACATATTTTGAACTAACTTTCAATATGATAAAATTAATTTTCATTCTTTTAAAACCATAACAAACATTAAAATTACCTATTATATTAATAAATATATTTTTTTAAAATGGTAACTTAAAATACAAATTTTCACATAAAATTAATATACCAACCATATAGCACAGGCTTCAAAAGCTCCGCCGCAAAACGCCAAAACCCACCATCGTAACCTCCGCCGCGGGACGGCGAATCATGATCATCACCACCGTGGAAAGCACAAAATTTCCCAACCGTATCCAAATCCTCCGCCCGAATTTCGTAGGGATCGCCGCCCTCCCAAAGGCAGAGAAGGCGGCCACCCCACCGGAGCACACTCGTATTGGCCACATTTTTCATCACCTTAGTATTCCCTAATTTCTTCCCTCCCTTCAACACCGAGAACGGTCCTCTATGTGTAAACCGCCACCTATCGGTCTCCGGATCATGCTCTTCCATTTTCGCCTCCGTTTTCACGTACTTCGCCATGAAAGTCACCTCGTGATCCTTCTCGAAAACAAACGCTCTTAAATACCCATGACCGTCAAGGGGATGCACTGTCGATCCATGGTCGTCGGAGAACATGCCCGGTCCGGTAAGGTAGTAGGTGCCGGAAGGGAAATCTGATGGTATGGCGCCATCGACTAGGCGGAGGACGGCAGGGTTTTCGGTCTCGGTCCTCTGTGAAATGAAGAGGAATTGGTAGTCCCAAAAGGCTGCGATGGAATCGTCGTCGTCGTCGTTTTTGTTGATGGATATCCGGTGGGTGTTTGGGGTGGAAATCGATATGGCTTTGGGAGTTAGAGAAGATGGGAATCGTATACCGGTGGACGGAGGAGGAAGTTTGATGGGCGATGGAAATTGGAGGGGAAGAGATGAAGTGAGTGAATTGGCCTTCATCACTTTGGAAAGTTTTGATCTTTTATTTGTTGGGGCTTTGCCATGGTGGTTTTTAAATTTATATACTCGAGGATTTAAAGAAAAATAGTTGGACAATAATTATTATGAATGTGAAAAGAAAAACAAACTAATAAATGTGATGACCTTAAACATATATCTCAAAATTATACTTTTTTTTATTAATTTAATTTTTAGGTATTATGTGCATATTATAACCTCAATCGACACCAATTTAATGATTTACTTTTCAAAAAATAGCAAAATAAAATTATGATAACAAGATTCATGTCACTATGTTTAATAACAAATTTAAAAGCATATAACCGAGTGATAATCATTTAATATCACTAATTACTTATCATATTTATTATATTTGTAATATGCAAAAATAGTGTCATAAGTTGTTTTCTTTTAAATATTGAATTTTTCTTATTTAATGTTCTTTTACTTTTTGTTTAGGTTGAAAGAATGATGAAATTATCAGAAATTCATGGATCTGGTTGAGATATTTCTATGTATTTTCTATTCTCCTACGACCCTTATCTAAGTTCTTATAATAAAAGGATTAATTTGGTTAAGTTTATATTTGTAAGTTAAATTAAATGAATTATAAATCGACTCGTAAAATTTTTATATATCGTTTGTTTAGATAATTATTGTTTAGGGTAAGAATTGAATTAGTTCTAAAAAGTAATGAAATTGAAGTTGAAGGTAGAAAATGATGGATTAATTACGGATCTACCATTGGTTTTGGCAGTATATGGGATTGGGAGTGGGAAGAGGGACAAAGGTTGAAGCCATGGGAGGGCATTATATGGTTTTGTAAAGCTAATGGGGGACACCATATTTTGGTGATTTATATGGTGAGATTATTATTTATTATATTATTTGTTCAGTAATAGTAATAGTAGTGTATATATATATATATATAGCACTCAGTATAATGAAAGTTACTATATACTTTGTCCATTTTAATCATTCATAAAGTAATATAGTAACAATGGGATCATTAGTTGTGAAACCCTTTCTAAGAAACAGTGTAATTGCTAATTAGTTTCTTTTAGAAACAAAATTGTTAGGGTATGGTGATCTAGACCAAAAGAAATTAGTGTATGACCACTTATTTTCAAAGACTAATTGTTTGTTTTATGCCATACGCTCCAAATATTTTTTAAAATAAATATAAAAAATGAACACGTTTAAAGTGTACCAGCGTGTGAGAAATGAGAAATGAACTATGAAAGACTTGTTTTAAAAGTACGTCTAGACAAGTAATTTATTATAAAGGGATTTATGTGTTTTAGTTAAAAAGTACTCTGAATTAATAGCACTTCCAAACATAACATTTAAATCCATTTTCTCAACTACTTCTTACTAATTTGATACTTCTAAAACCACTCTTCAATCAAAAGTTGATTCAATAGTTCAAAATCAAAATCTTCTGTCAAGAGTGAATATATATATATTTAAGAGATACCAATTCACGAAATCAATTATACCAATATATGTTTTTCTAAAATTATTTACTTTCCTTGTCACTTTTTTTAACATGCACTATAATTGATAGCCCAAATAAAATAAACTCTTCCTAGCTAGCTAGTTACATATAACTAGAAACTTAGGCAACATATATTTGAAGATTACTATCTTGAAGACAGACAAACAATAAAGAACACTCAATTAGAAATATGTCATTTGAAGTCATCAGTTATTATGAGGATAGTTAAACAACTCAACATTTATCACATCATAAATAAGCAGTCGAGATTTTTAACATTAAATTAATTAATTTTGAGAATATAGTTAAAAAAAATAAAGAAAAATAAAGAAATCTAACATCATTTTACTCGAATCAGAGAGCTTGCACTTGCAACATGAACCTATATATAAAATCTTTCAATCGCCTTATTGATTATGACATTTAGCCCAAGGAAAAAAGAACAAATAAAAATAATACAACTTTTAGACACTAAAATTTGAAATTGGTAACATTTTGGTTTGAAATCTTAGAGATGTTTAAATACCGGTCGTTGGAATTGGAATGTAATGTAATTCAAGATTCATTTTGAATTGAGCTTTTTGAACTTGAATTATAATACTAATTAAACGTCATCATGACGTGTATATGAATAATGTCGAGTAAACATAAGATTTAGAATAATGTAGAAATTAAATTTTATATATTTAAAGTTTAGGGAAGAAGTTTGAGCCCACAATGTATTTAAATGTTGTTTAAACAATATGGATATACATAATAGACCTATGACGTGTTTAGTTTTCAAAACTAACTTTTACTATATTTGAAAATTTCAAAATTAACATATTAATTTTGAAAATGAGAAATTGATGATTTATAATTCTTGAAATTTGAATTTAACTAGTATAATTAGTTGACTTATCAAAGTCCAAATTAAGTTTAAGAAGACCCTAGAAGTCCTTGAACAATGACATAAACGTACTTTATAATTAAAACTCCTTAAAAACATAAAGGGTAATCATCAGGTAATTGATCAACTGATAGTCTTTGCCACTTGAAACTACCTCAACATGTCCACCTCTAGCACCATTATTAAATCATAAGAACCAAATAATTAACAAGTAATTAAAGAGTCAACTTGCAACACCTACAAAGATAATTAAATCGGTGTTTTATCCTATTAAGCACACACTAGTGTAGGTTCGTTAGCTCTACTAATACTATTTAACTTTACTAACTTAGACATTAGAATATGTGTGCAACACGTTACTAAATCAATGCAATAATACCTAGTGTAGGTCAACTACACTAGGTATCGAATTCATATTTGAGTTGAAAAAACTTGAAAGAACTTGTGTGATGGAAAGTAATAGTATATAATGGGAATAGAAACAAAACATTGAATGGGAGTATATATTTGATTATTTGATCATAAAGAGAATAATGTAAAGCTAAGTCGAATCAAAAGAAGAAAACTAATTGATGTGATGTGATGATCAGTCTCTACCACAGCCGTCCATGTCAAACTCTTTTGTTTTTAATTCGTATGTAAAAATTATTTTTAGTGACTTTCAAACATTTTGATTCTTTTTCAATAATGATCATGGAGGTGCAGGGAATCGAACCCCGTGCCTCTCGCATGCAAAGCGAGCGCTCTACCATATGAGCTACACCCCCAACTATGTACTTAAACTTTGTATATACATATTTATGTTGTGTTTTAAAATAGATCGTTGTTCCCTTCCAAACAAAAACTATCTTTAGTTTTCTATGTCTAAATGTTGAAAGTTGATTTTGCACTTGTTTTTACAAAGCATTTGTGTGATAATCATTATAGTAATTTTTAAAAATTTAATTTGGTATGGGTTTGATTAACTTCCTAATTTCAAAGTTAAATTGGGAAACAACATTTATTTTCATAATCCTAAAAAGGAAAAACAGACAAATCCAATAAGGATAGTCATGGGTCCAAATATAAATTGAAGAGGAAGAGGTAAGGTATGAGTGGCCAATTGATGATGGGCTATCTTCTTCCACAGCATCTTTGGGGCAAAAGCCCACCATCCTCAAACCTACACATAAAATAATCAAATTATATATAAATGCATGCCTCATGAAAAATGATACCAAAATGGGATCCAATGAGGATGTATTTGACATTTTTTATTTAAATGATTTGATTATCCAACTTTTTTCTCGTAAATGAAGAAAGTAATGACCGGATAAAAAACTATTGATAAAAATATGATAGTTTTGGACTTCACACCTTACTTTTTCATTATTTATATATATATTACACGTGAGTCCTAAACCTCATTGTTTTATTCATTATTTATATTAATTGTGGGTTTCATATCTTGTTCTCTTTATTTTTATTTTCAAATATATATGTGGGCTCCATACGTTCAATATATATATATATTAAATATTTCAATATAAAAATATCTTCTTTTATTAAAATTAATATCAACTTTTCATTTTTCTTTTTTATTTATATCTATATTAAATATTGAATTTTGCTTATTAGAGTCACATTTGTTATTTTGAGTCAATTTTTTTTTATTAAATTCACTTTTCTTATTTTGAGTTAAGTTTAAAAAATAAAAAGATCATAATATATGAATAATTTATTCAACATATGTATATATATTTATTTATATTACCTACAAATAATAATTTGGTAATTTTGAAATAAAACTAATTTCCTTAAAAAAACTTTTATATAAACAAATTAATCATTTTGGTATATTTATCCAAAAAAAGGAAAATTGATCCAAATATTAAGATTAAATTAATAAGATACTAGTGATATAAAACAATTTCCTAATTTGACTGGTGTAGGATTTTTTAATTTAATTTGAAATCGAATCATAATTTTCTTTTAAATTATTTTATGATTCTTATTTTTTCTTTTTTTCTTTTGCTATGAACATTAAAAAATTTATTCAATTACCCACGGGAGCAATATGTATTTATGGCTATGAACATTAAAATTATTATTGTTCGAGTAAGCTTCAATTTCTCTCAATTATTATTAGTATAAGAATTGAAAATTGGAAAAACAAATATATGTATAATTTTGATTAATAAATAATCAAATTAAATTAGAAAAAATATATTTAATAAGAAATTTTGAATATTGTGATATTTAATATATATAATATATAAATAAAGAAAAAAAAAGAAAAAGATAAATTAAAACTAGAAAGTTGATATTAATTTTAATAATAAATATATTTTTAGAATTTAAATATTTAATAAATATGTATAAATAAAGAAGAAAATGAAAAGTTGATACTAATTTTAATAAAGGAAGATATTTTTAAATTGAAATATTTAATATATATATATAATTAAAAAAAGGAAGAAAGCATGGGGTCCACACATATATATGAAAAAAAAAACAACACGTGGGACCTTCAATTAATATAAATAATAAATAAAATAAAAAAGTGTAAAATCTACGTGTAATAAATAAATAAATAAATAAATATATATATATATAAAATGAAAAAATAAGGTATGGAGTCCAAAACTATCCTATTTTTGTCTATAGTTTTGCTCCAACCTTATTTTTGTCTTTACTTCCTTCATTTACATTATTTGAGAAAAAAGTTCTTGATTGTCATCTTAATTTTGAACTTTAACTTTTAAAAAATGGAGACATACATGTAATAAGAAAATTGAACGTGGTGTATAAAGTTTTCTTTTTCACTCTTATCGTCTCTATTTTCAATGATTCATAATTTTACTATTGGAGTGAATTTTATGACATTGTGTATGAATAAATACATGTAAACTTAAACCAATATTCAAAAAATTTGAATGATGTTCTTGAGTTTGTAGTTCAAGATGATATAGCTTAACATAGAGAAGTGTACAACAAAAACATCCTTTTTGATGCAAAAATAATTATGATGAGTTTTCCTACAAAGTAAAATGCTATATCAAAACATTATGATATAATTGTAATCGTGATTTGAAAAATATTAAATAACCTTGTGAAAACATAAAATTAAAGCTATAAATACAATATTATAGCATTAAAAATTGTTATTATAATTACGTTAAAAAAATGCTATAAAATGTTTTTACAAAGATATACCTTCATCTACTCTAGCGCATATGTATATATCAATTATAATTTAGCAAAAATACTATAAGAAGTCTCACTTTTCATAGTCTCTGAATCGTTAGGAATTTCGAAGATGTCTTTTAATATTTTGTAATTAAGCTATCGATCATCTCCGTATATTTCTTGTAGTTATACAATGTTAATATATTTGTTTCATTATGATGGAAGGAGATGCATTGAAGATAGCGCGTGGAGTCTAAACTACATGATACCGTTAGAAATGAAACAAATCCATTGTGATTTTAAAAGAGTAGCCTATGCATGCGTTGTTGAAGAGACAAGTAGAATAAGAAAAAGGAGACACAAAAGAAAGCACATGTGCCCCGCCTTAACGTTCTAAAAAGGAAATATTCATATACATATAGAAGAGAATGCAATATACAATCTAATAGACCCACAAATATATAAACACCAACATTGTTTTGCTTTTCTTCTTTGTGTGTTGTGTTATGTTGGTGGGAGGCTAAGGGTTTCATAGTGCTCATCCTTACTCTTTGTCTTCCCTTCTCCAACAAAGTCAAAGAACTAATATATATCACTTTTTTCCCCCACACAATACTACATTCAATATTTTTAAATTTCATCCCTTATTTGATATAATTTAATTTTATATTTTAATAACCAATATTAGATTCTATTTTTAGAAAACCTTGTTTAATTTAAAGTACAATATATATTTGGATTTTTTTCCAGACCCATACTAAAAGCAAAATAAATAGAAAATCATTTTGTTTGTTGGAGTGGAAGCAAACAGAAAACAACTTTAAATCCTTGTGTTTGTTCTTCTTTCTTTTTTGGTTCACCAAAAGCCATAACAAAACCCTAAACTCTCGAGAGAATCATATATATATATATATGCCTCTTTTATTCTTTGACAAAACCAAAGTATATAATATGATTCAATTTGTTTTTCTCTCATTAATTAATTAATTCATACAATATTTTTTTCCATCCTTTATTGATTTATTTTCTCAATATTTTATAAAATAAATATGTTATTAAATCATTGCTTCATCACTCTTAGTTCCCTCACTGACTATTAAATTTTAGCAAATGAGAACCTCAATCTCCATTCTCCCATGCACTTGCTCTCCTCCCTTCTATCAACTCTCCGCCATGCTCCACCTCCAGACGGAAAATTGCCGCCGTATGAAGGCAATGCACTCTGTCATCTGCCACCGCAATAACACCCTGAAGAAGAACAAGGATGTGGGTCATAAATGGACTGAGTACCAAGGCATTCAGAATTGGGATGGTTTGCTAGATCCACTAGACCACCATCTTCGAACCGAAATCCTCCGTTACGGTCGGTTCGTTGAAGCCGCATACGACTCCTTTCAATACAACCCCACTTCACCATTTTACGCATCATGCCGCCACTCGAAATCATCGTTACTAAATCGAACTGGGCTGAGTAAGACGGGATATCGCGTCACCAAATATTTACGAGCCACGTCAAGTCTAGAGTTGCCATATTGGGTTGAAAAGGCTGCCAACTCAACTGCAACTCGATCCAGTTGGATCGGTTATGTGGCAGTATGTGAGGACAAGAAAGAAATTGCTCGTCTTGGCCGTAGGGACATTGTGTTTGCTTATAGAGGAACTGCTACTTGTTTAGAGTGGCTCGAGAATTTACGTTTTGCATTAACTGAATTATCTGACTCATGTTCGAGTTGGGTTGGGTCAAAACCGATGGTGGAAACCGGGTTTTGAGTTTATATCGTTCCAAGATGGTAGGTTGGTTGAGTTTGAAGCAAACAATACGTGAGGAAGTTTCTAGATTACTCCATAGTTACACTGGAGAGCCACTGAGTCTCACTATTACTGGCCATAGCCTTGGAGCTGCTTTAGCAATACTAACGGCATATGATATTAAAATGACATTTGAACAACGTGCTCCACCTGTTACTGTAGTGTCTTTTGGTGGCCCTCGCGTAGGTAATGTTAAACAACCTCTTAGTTAATAAAATTAACAAATATAGAGTTTTATGATAGATGCTGATGATGATAGACATTGATAAATTATTATCATCTATTACTATTTACAGCTATAATACTCATTAATTAGTTTATGTTGTGTTAACAGGTAACAAAGATTTCCAAAGGAGTTTGGATGAACAAGGTACCAAAGTGTTGCGCATCGTCAACTCTGATGACATTGTAACGAAGGTACCGGGAATTGTGGTCGACGACGACAACCTCGAAGCGCTTCCGTGGTGGATTAGGCAATGTGTGGAGAACGTGCAGTCTCAACGGTTGTACTCTGAAGTAGGGAAGGAGCTGAAAGTGAACAACAAAAGTACTTCTTGGTATGTTAATGGAGGAATAATGAATATGGGAATGCATCATGATCTAAAGACGTATCTCCATCTTGTTGAAGCCTCCTGATGGTTCCACGAAGGGCAGCTGTTGGTGATGCGCATCTTGCTTTCTCAAGTCCAATGGGTTAATTTGTACTGTTATGACAATAATACATCATCTAACATCTCTTTTAATTATTAGATTCAATGTGAACGCACAATATGTACCCATGATAATTTGTAGTTTTAATTTTTCTTTTAAGTAAATGACACACAAATTATATATATATTGATATGAATACGAGTGTCTCACTTCTAATATAAAGTTTTAGACTTGAAGGGTTAAGTCGGTATATGGAGAATATTTTATTAGCCTGCCATAAACAAAACATAAAGGAGAAAAGAGAGAAGTTGTAATATTCAATGTTTGGTGTGATTTTGTATAGAAATTGGATGCATGAAGGCCCTTGTCCCCTTCTCCCTATGTTTCAAAAAGCTTGCATTTTCTTTATACAACTTTAACTACAAATATCTTCTTTTGTGTTTCTTTCTTTATCTTATGTGCAGCCTCTTTTCCTTTTAGCAAGCTATCAGTACAGAACTATACAATTTCCATAAAATACCGATATCAATAGATATGCTTAGAAAACTTATAAAATAAGCTCATTTCCTCGATTTTCTTTTTGACAGGAGAAGGAAAATGTTAATTCAACGTCATCTAGCTATTTGCAATTTTCTATATAGTTGTAAATAAGTTATTAATACTATCAATTTTACGACGATGATAAGTTATTTTTCGATGACTTTAATTATTTGTACTCTCGACATTTGACAAATCTGATAACTTTGTTGTTGAAGTGTGACTATTCAAATTAGACTATCCACACATTCTTATATATAAAAGAGTAAAAATAACATAACTTCAATTTTTTTCGGGCTCTTTTTTGCACTCTTGTTCTTATTGCGTTTGATCCAATCTCATATGAACCCTTGCTTTAGTTATTGTACATTTATTTTACTTTTGTTATCAAAATCTCACCTTTTGTTATATTTCCAGTTTTTTAAATGTTGGTTTATGCTTCATTATTATTTATAAAATTAACAACCATTATAATTACATCTAAGATATTTAACATTATAGTTTAAATTTTTTTGGAATGAATTGCACACGTATTATTCTCGAGATATTTAACTAAAATAAAACCTAATATTAAATCCTTCGAGTATTTTTTTTTTTTTTGTGCGGAGAAAAACCCGTTTAAATTCCCAAACCGGCTAAGGCTTTTCGCTTTGAAGACACCAAAAATCAAAAGCTTGAGCCATATCAATGGCCATTCTTGCTCTTCCCCTGTTTTCCTCCTTCCTCAAACACCATACTTATCTCCTTTCCATTAGCTCTCGGAAGCCGCTATCTTTTACCTTCTGTAAATCCCCTTACCGCCGTCAATTCAACAAAACTTGTGCCTCTGCCATTACTCCTTCCACCACTCTGCACCATTCATCCACTGGTTCCAAGACTTATGGCTCCAAGGCTTCGGTTCTTACTTTTCAGCAAGCAATTCAGCGTCTCCAGGTCATTTTCTTCATACCCAGATGCTTATTTCTCTCTCTTTCTCTCTCTCTCTCTTTTTTTTTCTAAAAAAAACTTTTATGCTGAAGAATGAAGGGTATTTTTTTGGGTAATGAATGTATGCCTTATGTTGTTATTACGTTCTGTAAGGAGTTTTGTTTATTTTTAAGGTAAGTGTAGGCTTGTATCTATTGATTGGATTATCTCAATGTTTGGTAGTGGAAATTTGAATGTGTGATGGTGTGGATTGTGAATTGGGTTGACGTTTAAATATTGGGCATAATTTAAAAAAAAAAAAAAGGAATGCTTTTTTCCACAAGCATTAAAACTTATATTCATTTTGAGAACACTTTTTTCTTTATGAAAAAGAAAAAAAAATGACGGTTGCAAACATAACAGTTCAGCCTAAAGTTATTTGTTGATACAACATAATTTAAAATTTACAAATATAACAAAAGTTTAGATTTAACTCTTGGAGTCGGGTTAGTGATAGATCATATGGCTAATAGGCGTTTATCAACATTATAGTACATTGACAATTAAAATTCTATATTTACAAGGAGTAAAACTTATACTCATTCATAAGGTCCTCAAGAATCTAAATAAAGGATCAATGGCTTCTAATTTTCCTTGGGCAAATTTTATAATCATATGTTGGATATATGGGTCATGGGTAATTGGTTAAGCCACAAAATTGTTGCAGTTGGAGTCTTTGACTTCACGGTGTTAGTTTCTTCTCTTATTTTTTAAATGTAGCCTATTGTTCTTCAATGTCTATTACATTTTCTAAATATTCGTAAGTGTTTGAGTCTGCTTACACACACTTCGACCAATCTCACGGGATAACTTACTTGACCCTAAATGTTAAGAAAACTCATAAAAAACTAATTCCTAGATAGGTGGCCACCATGAATTGGACCTCTATTACATTCGTTTTGTGATCAATTTTGTCTAATTACTTGCTCAGTGATGATATCGTATGATAGTACTGATTCAAGTATCATCGTTTGGTGATAATAAGGTTAATCTGAAGGTTTGTCTTTATTTCATCATCACATGGAACAGTTCTTTTGATGATTATTTCAATAATATCACAGGAATACTGGGCCTCTGTTGGATGTGCTGTGATGCAATGCAGTAACACAGAGGTAAGTTCAGTGTTGACATAACCGTGTTATCTTATCTTAAGTTTTTTTTTTCTTTTTTTTTTTGTGATTATAAGAAGTTTTTTTTGGTATAAGGGTGTGGGGCGTAATGTTGCATTATTTTAAATAGTTTCTCTTCAGGTTGGTGCAGGAACCATGAATCCCTTGACATTCTTAAGAGTTCTTGGTCCAGAACCCTGGAATGTTGCGTAAGTATTCTTTGACATGTATCTACAGGAGAGAATGCTCCATTATATATTGTCTCACTTTGGGTGTCTTCTCCATTGCATAATTAGAAATCCATGGATCGTTTGTTTCTTTTATCATTTTTTCGTTATGAAGTTAGGTTGTAAAAAGAGTCTTGATCATTTCAAGAATATGGTCCCTGCCTAGGGGTGGTGTTTTCTTTGGGGTAGGGTGTGTGTGGGTATGTTACTTTAGTCTGAGTTTGTGAATGTTTCAAGAGACTTTTTAGAGATAAGAAACAAGTGCATCAAAAGAAAGTGCAAATTCTCCTAAACTAAACTAAGTTGTCGTGTGTTGACTATGATCTACAAAAATGTTTCTCATCCTTGGAGAGCTATATTTTGTGCTTAGTGACTTTCCTCTCTCTCTCTCCTTTTCTCTCTTGTTGTTGTTTATTCAGTGTGTCGTGGGTGATGGTACGGATCCCTACTTTTGAGAAGATAAGTGGTTGGGAGATAGACCTATTTGCTCCATGTTTCCTTGTATCATTTTCTTCTAGGTGAAATCATTTTGTGGTCATTGATCTCTCTTGGTCAGAGAATAGCATTTTCTCAATCTTTGGTCTTATAATCTATTAACCAATGGAAAAAAAAAATAAACGTTATGAGCCTTCTCACTATGTGGGGTTTCTCATCCTCAGAGAGGGTATTTCATTGGTCCCAATATTTTGGATGTTTTATCTTTGGTGAACCCCTTTGCCTCCGTTTGTCAAGTTTTTCTCCATGTTAAAAGTAAAAATTTACAAGAAGGTGAAGTTTCTTACCTGACAACTTCTCAATGGAAAAATTAACATGACAGATCGTTTTTTTGAGGATTTTGTCTAGTTTGATGGGTTCATATTGTTGCATCATCTTCTCTAGAGGCCCAACTGAGGACTTTGACCACTTTTTTGGGAGTTGCACTTTTGCTAGTTTGATGTGTGACAATTTCTTTGCGGAGTTTGGCTTCTAGGGACTAGATCGAAAGATGTGTTCAATGGCCAAAGAGTACCCTTTTCACTAGCTTTTCTTTTCATGAAAAGGGTTGATTTATGTGGATCATGGGGATTTATGCTGTATTATAGGGTATTTGGATGGAGAGGACTGACAAAGTATAGAGGGTTGGAGAAACCAAGGAATATGTGAGGGCCCTTGTTAAGATCCATATCTCTGTTTTGGGCTTTGGTTGCTTGTAGAGCTTCTTTTCTTTCTTTTTTTTTTTTTATAGGTTTGTGTCCTTTTGGTTGGGGTTGGTTTTCTTATTCCCCTCGTTTTTTCATTTTTTTTTCAGTTTAAGTTTGACACTTAATCAAAATGAAAAAATGGTCTATGCTTGTGATCACTGAGCAGTCACATTAGTGAAAACCTAAAAGCTGTTGCTGCTTTTGGAAATATAAAATTTTAATTATCACTGTGGAATTTTTGTATGGAAGGTATGTGGAGCCAAGTATACGGCCAGATGATAGTCGCTATGGGGAAAATCCAAATAGACTCCAACGCCACACTCAATTTCAGGTAACATTTTAGTTTATGATCGAACTTTGAAACCGTTGAATGATTTATCAAGCTCTCTATTAATTCCTGTAAGAATTTCTACTATTTATGTATAAACATTAGTTGTCACTATTTGGTCTTTACTGTCATTATTCTTTTCTTATATGTAACGTAATAGGTCCTCTTTTCTATATTAGGAAACCTAAGTTGCACATATTAATTAAGTTGCACCGGTAAACTCTAGAAACCTTGAGCACCTAAATACCTGACTTTTCGTGCTAGTTTCTTCTTTTTGCCATAAGCTTGTGTCGTCGTTTTGAC
Organism: Cucumis sativus; assembly: GCF_000004075.3. NCBI lineage: Eukaryota > Viridiplantae > Streptophyta > Magnoliopsida > Cucurbitales > Cucurbitaceae > Cucumis > Cucumis sativus. Next base: position 7,016,938 of record NC_026660.2, on the reverse strand, counting down.
CATAATTAGAGGTCTTCATCTTCTACCAAAGTTTCACATTTTTGCCTTCATGTTCACTGGAGATATGCTTGCCTTTGTTCAACTTTTGCATTGGGTTACCGGAGGTTTGTTTGCCTGAGTGTTAGTGGTTGCTAGAGTTTTGTTTGCTTAAATGCTCTTGGTTGCATGCAGATTTATTTGCTCAAGCATTTGTGCTTGGTGTTCATGGAGGTTGCTCAAACTTTTGCATTGGGTGAGGAAGTTTGAGACGTAGCTAGGTTTAAGTGTAAAAAGCCTCCTTATGGCAGACACTCACAGTCACTTGATCTTTTTGTAATTATGACATTGGCCTTGTCTCTCTCTCTCTTTTTTTCATGTGCATTTGTTCATTTCTCTCAACAAAGCATGGTTTCTTTAATAAATACACATACATGCATACGTACGTGCGTACATATATATAACAGTTTATTTTTGTCCTTTTTAAATTAAGGGTTCTGATGTGTGCTTATTTCATTATTGTTTTTTGGTTTCCCTCTTTTCATTTATTTTTCTTTTATGTTACATGTGATCACAGGTGATTTTGAAGCCTGATCCTGGAAATTCACAAGACCTTTTCATTCAAAGTCTCTCTGCTTTAGGTAGGACACAATGATTCACTACGATGAATTTCAATTGAATAACATATTTGCTCATGTATAATGGAAATTCACAAGAGCTTTTCATCCAGCTGTTGCAAAGTGGAAAGTATTTATGCATATTTATTTTTAAGATTCTGCACATTTAGACGCTTTCTTATGTTATAAATGATTCTCATAAAAAAGAAACTGTTTAATGCATGAAAAGTTTGTAGATAACCCAAGTTAATTTAGCTGTTTTGACTCACACTAAGTAAAAAACTTCACCTTCTTGGGGGTTATTAATGAAATATACGGCCAGCTGATGCCATATGCCTCTTCTATATGATTCATAGGAATTGATGTTGCTGCACATGATATACGTTTTGTAGAGGACAATTGGGAGAGTCCGGTAATCTGTCATATATTGTCCCATCATTTTCTTCCTTTTCTTTTCTTTTTTTCTTTTTTAGGGATGTGTGTAAATACTATCATTTTCTTCCTTTTATTGTTGTACATCACTAAGAAGTTTCAAATCTACACAGCTTTGACAATTTTTTTGAAAAGGAAACATAACTTTTCATTGATAAAATGAAAATAGACTAATGCTCAAAGATACAATAACCTTCAAGAGGAAAAAAACAAAAGGAGAAGAAATACTAATGAGATACAAAGAGGAGAGACAATAAAAGTCAAACACTTAAAAGTTAAAACTTAAAAGACAAACTCCATAAATGAAACCAAAACTAGAAAGCACAAAAACTATAAAGTCAAAGCCAACAAAATTCCAGTGAGCAGATGAGGTGAGAAGTCCAATAAGGCTGAAAGTACGAGGGGTCCAGTTACAGACCAAACCAACTTCTAAATTGTCGCTTCCAAATTTACAACTATTAGGAGAAAAATGTAACTTCATAAGTAGCGGGAAGGTTAGGCGCATAAACATGAGAAGTCCACAAAAGTAGTTCAATTCCTGGACAAAACCACCAAGCTATACTTTAACTGAAGGACAATAAGGGGGAAATTGGCAAAACGTAGCACACTTTTGGTTTTCAATTTTAAAAGTAGCACATTTTTTAAAAAGTTGTAAACTGTTTTCTTGGTCAATCTTGGGCGAGATCAACCACCAAGATTTCCCTAAAATATTAATATTTTCCAACTTATCGATTGTTTTGGGTTTTCCGGTGCATCTCAGTAGAAAATTAGATCGAGATTCTACCATTTTCAAATCTTTCTAAATCTTATTTAATCTTTTTTTTTTATCTTTTCAAAAAAATTATTCAAACCTTCCAAAATCTTCCACCAAATCTTAACTAATTCTTGCTACTTTTGCCAATTTCCCCAACTATTTCTTGTAAATGACCGTTTTTCCTTTTCCTAATATTTCAGGAAAATCTCGGTGATCGATCTTGCCCGAGATTGACCGAGAAAAACAGTTTTACGAATTTAAAAAAAACGTGCTACTTTTGAAAACGAAAATTAAAAGTGTTCTACTTTGCCAATTTCTTGAATAAGGAGGAATTGACTTCATCTGATGAAAACCACATTTTTCAAAACTTAGCAGGAATTATGAGTGACAATTCTACTTAAACATTTTCACCCTTCTCAAATAAAGTATCAAAATCATCTGCAAAGCAAACCTCTGGAGTCTCCTCAACAAAAGTATCTTGACAACTCCAAACTGGGTTTTCCATTTGTGATTCATGTTTTTTTTGTTGTTGTTGTTTTTTATTATTTATTTAAAAAAAATGCGTGATGCAGCAATGTTGATAAAATGGTGATGTCAAGAGTCATTCCTTGAAAGTTGAGGAAGTTAAGAAACTAAGAATTTTTTTTTAAAAATAAATAAATACATATATTTTGAATGAGCACTTTACACTTTTTAAATTCACTTTTTGATCCGGACTACTCTTTCAGGTACTTGGTGCATGGGGATTGGGATGGGAAATCTGGATGGATGGGATGGAGATTACACAATTCACTTACTTTCAGCAGGTATTACTACCTGGTCATTTGTTTCTGATAGGTATTGTCAGTGTTGTTTAACAATTTAAGTGAAGAATCCACAAATGCAGCTATGTGTGAACATGATACGCAATGCAAATGTGGAAGAAACTAGTGTAGCAAAATTCACTTTATAAGTTGAATTCTTTTTTTTACTTTGTTGGAAGTGGCTATCATATGATTGGATATTGTTTCTTCCTGTTTGAGGGAAATTTGCTGTTTTTAAGATTTGAAATTGGTTGCATAGATTCAGTTATATATCTTACCTGCTTTATTGATCTCTCTATTTCAGGCTGGAAGTCAACAACTATTGCCTGTATCTGTTGAAATCACTTATGGTCTTGAACGTATTCTCATGTTACTTCAGGTGATATGGTGTCTTTGCTGGCCTTATAAAAATATTTTGAGTTTAATGGATATACAAGAGTTTAATTATCATTATTCTTGTGTGAGTGGGAATTTGAAGTCCTATTCAAAGAAAGCTATTTGTCATAAAAGAACAAATTTAAATTGCTTAGTTTTTACATTTTAGTGGAAAAGAAGATGAACAGTATGTATATTTAAAATTTTCCCTTTTACATTCTCCTATTATCAGCATATCCTCATTTCTAAACTTTCAAAAGCCTCACACCTTTTATAGTGTGTCTTGATTCTTTATTCTTTGTCGTTGATAAGGCCTAACACTTCTGAATTCTACACGAAACAATTTTATTTTTCACTGTTGTTGCTCTATTCTGTATTATTGTTATTTTGAATCTTTATTTTTTGAACAATAGTTTTTTCATTGTTGGCCTGCTAGTTGGCTTGTGGAACCTGGGTTCAAGTTTCTTAATACCCATCCTTGGCTTGGGCAATGGGCATTTTCTTAAAAAAGTGGCATTCCATTTTTTTGTCCTTAGAACTCAAGGACACAAATGTACAACCTATAGAACAGATCCTGTTCAAGTAAGGTCATCCGTTTTTTTTCCCTAATATGTATATTTTTTGCAAGAAATGAAATTGTATTTGGTTGAAGAAGTGATTGTGAAAATGAGATATTTTTCTTCCTCATGACAATAAGGAGATATTTTTTGGAGGAGTTATGTTTGGAAGAACGAAAGGTTGAAAGATTTTTGAAAATATATAGTTTAGCACGTTTTGCCAATTGGGTTGGAAGAAAGCACGTGTTTCAAGAAATGTTACGGTCAAGAAGTGGCTTTGGACAACACCAATTTTTTTTTGGGCATAGATTCATATTTTCATGTGATATTCTAGTTTTACGCTGTTTCCCCAATTTCATTGAGTTTTCCTCAATGTAATCTGTGCAGGGTGTTAATCATTTTAAGAAAATTCAGTATGCTGATGGAATCACTTACGGGGAGCTGTTCTTGGAGAACGAGTAATATCTCTTATTTGAGTTTATTTATTCCTTTATTATTTATTATTAATAGTATTAACAAATATTATATATGTATGTATATTTTGATGGAGGAAAAATTCTCCATAGAACTAAAGACAAACTGAAGAAGGCCAAAATATGGGCTCTGCTTGTAGCTAGCAACCAAAGTTTTAAAAATACTTGGATTGTTTAATTTTGATATTTGTCTTTTTCTTTTACTTTTCATCTTAGTTGCCAGTTGACGCTCCTTTTGTAATCACTTTAAGGTGCTTGGGTTTCCCCTTATTTCATTTCTTATTCTTGATAGCCAACTCTTTGGATTAATAGAAATAAACGCACAAGTAAGTGAATAAATATTTTCCCGTTTTTGCTTTTGTTCTTCTAGATATGGTGTGGTCGCTAAGGGGGTGCCAACGTAGTTGAGATGTCTAGATGCGACTACTAGTCCCTATTTCTTTTTTAGCTCTTGTATAACCCTCTTGTAGAGCTACTGTCTCTTTTTATCTATTAATAAAGAGCTCCGTTTCCGTTTCAAACAAAAAAAGTAGCTGAATAAAAATGATTTTGCTTTGTGGGAGTGACTTTGATCTTTATTCACATGCGATCAAGGTTTCTTTATTCTAGTTTATCTATTTATTTTTCGAATAGAATTAATAAAATAGTAAATTTAATGTGACCCTAATTTAAACTTTAAGGTTTAGTGATGAGTATTAGGGGTAAGAGGTTCAATGATTGTTATTGTATGCGTTTCCCTCTATTTCAGGAAGGAAATGAGTGCATATTATTTAGAACATGCCAACGTTCACCAGGTTCAGAAACATTTCAACATCTTTGAGGAAGAAGCTCATTCGTTGCTTGCTTTAGGATTAGCAATCCCTGCGTATGTTTCTTCCATTAATTGTATATGGATTCTCAATTCTTTTTCTATAAAAATCTTTAAAAATATTATTATTTGTGTAATTATTTTTTGACTAGCAAATGGCATATGACATCATAGGTATGATCAGGTTTTGAAGGCATCTCATGCTTTCAACATATTGGACTCAAGAGGCTTCATTGGAGTAACCGAGCGTGCTCGTTATTTTGGTCGAATGCGAAGGTTAGAGCAATAGCTTTAACTTTTCTCTTTCTTCATTTTCTTTCTTCTTAAGATAGAGACTTGATGCAACTTATGATGAAGATTTTTCTTTTTCCTTTTCCCCGGCATTTGTTCTTATTGGTTGATTTTAGTTTTGATTTCTTTATGTGCTGATATTAATTTCATTCCATCAGTTTAGCTCGTCAGTGTGCGCAACTGTGGCTGAAAACCCGAGAATCCCTAGGTCATCCACTTGGTGTTGCTTCTGATCCTGTTGATCTTGTATGTCCTAAAGAACTTCTGGATGCAGCGATCAAAAAGGTTAATATATATATGTTGATGATTTAGTTCGTTATCACTATTGCTAATAATACCACTACAGACAACAGCCAACATATGTGTGAGGTTTGTTTGGGCATGGTAGGATTAGATGTGTTTGATATTGAAAAATTCTTTTAATTGTTGTATCTGTTGTTTAAGGGGCTTCTTTCATTTGAACATTGCCATATCTTTTCATTTTATTAATGAGAACTTTGTATTTTATTAAAAAAAATAAATCTAAGTCTATGTATTTCTGTCATTTACCTTTTTTCTTAAGCTGTAGCTTTAGTATTAAAAGTTATTAAAGTTTACTAAAGTGAAAATATGAACAAAAAATATGCGGATAATAAGTCTTATGAAATATATTGCAACCAATAGTGTGACGCCTGAACTTATAAGATTAAAAATGAACTATTTTGATATTCTCATTCACCAAAAGATTTTGAAAAAGTAGTTGAAAGAAGACTTTAAAATTTTATACTTTTTCTTTGTCCAATGAACTGCACCACGGGCAAAGATTTGAACCTTACTAAGAACTTTGATTTGTGAAACTAAATTTTACCATAATTAGATAGGTCATTGTCTTAGGAGAATAGTTGAGACATATGAGCTAGCCAAGACAAAAAAGGGATTACCAATGAGAAGTCTTGTTTACTTTTCTTTTCCTTTTTAAAAAAAACATTAGAAAGAAAGGCACCGATGCTTGGTGGCTAGTGGATTTAGACACTAGCTCCTTTTAAAGAGTGAACCCAACTGTAACGGGAGCCAGTATAGAATGCAGACGAAGATGAACATATTTAAGACGCAGAATCATCCACCCACTTCGGCTCCCAAAAAATATATCTTTTCCATTGCTTACCAAATAAGAAACAGAACAAAAGAAGCAAGTCAAATGTCGAGAGAAGCTTTATGGGGTTCGGGCAATTATCTCTTAAAGGGAATTTAAAAACTTAATCCTCGGAAGGTAAACTTCTAGGGATTTTTGAAAAGGAGTTAGAGAAAAGTTCATATAAGCTTTTGGGAAGAAGAGGAAACTAGTGCTCCAGAGTTATCCATTTCAATTTGGCCTGTTATCCAACTAAGCTGCTCAATTCATGCATCGTGTTTTGATTATTTATTTTACAATTTCTAAAATACAAGTTATTATTACCTGTACATTTTACTTTTATCAAGATATCATCTCTTATTTGTGACAGGTGCATGAAGATGTGAGATGGTTTGTTTTTGAAATTGGAACCGAAGAAATACCACCTAAAGATGTTGTGGATGCAAGCCAACAAGTATGGAATTATTTATTATTTGTCTTTCTTTTTGAAACATAAAATGATACGAGGCAAGAGATAGAAAAGGATCCTAGCAGATTACAGAACTAGTCCAGTCACTGAAGATTACACAAAACCTTCCTGTAGGTAGCAAATGAAAAGGGCTGTTAGAAAGTTAGAATGGAAAGGAAAAAATTTACTACAAGAGCAATTAAAGTGTGCTTGAAGTGTGTTCTGGCAATTTCCGTTTCCTTCTGTAACAGATTAGTTCTCCAGAAAGTATTCTTCCTCTTATTGTCGTGTTCTGGGAAATGACTAACATTACTATAAAGTTGCTGTTAACAAGCATTATTTTATTTCTCTGCTAGTTGATGTTGACCATGTATGAGTTTTTATTTCAGCTCAAAACATATATGTTGCAGTTGCTTGAAAAGCATAGGTTAAGCCATGGCAATGTGCAAGCTTTTGGTACACCTCGCCGGCTAGTGGTATAGCAATAACTTCACACCTTTGTTTGCATGTTGAAAATGCTTTGTCAATCTTTTGTGATAATTGTGAAGTGGTTATCTTGTAGATTGCTTCTGTAAATTTATTTGGTTGGGTTAAAACGATGGTGGCCCACATATTATTTATGTGCCCAAAATGAGAAGAGGTCTCTTGATCTAATTTTCTTATTAAAAGGGATCCAAAATGCTTAATTATATACCTTCTCTTTTCCTTTTTCCTCGATTTGAATTTACTCTAACTTACCATGGGATGAGGAAGGGTTGGAATTCTCTTTAAACAGCATTTAGTTAATTTCTTCTGTCCGTGGGGTGAAGTGGGGTTTTTTTGGCGCTTTTGGTTAGTTTTTTTAATTTTTGTTTTGTTGTTGGTTAGTTTTCCATTTTAGTGAGCTAGTCGGTTTTTTCTTCCAATGCTTGTTATTTTTGCTGATTAATTCTCCCTTTAGGAAGTTACGTTGAAGATTCCACATTAGAAAAACCAGGGGACCTCACACTCTTTAATTAGATAAATGAGCTACTTCTCTCATTGCCAGTTGCCAATTGTTTTTTAGATGGAACCAATCTTATCTAAAATCTTACAAAGATCATCAAGCCCAAAAGGATTTTTGGTTAAAAAAAAAGTAATGAAATCCAATCCAAGAATGGTGAACCCAAAGAGACACCCATCTTGAGGGGACATGTTGAGGACCTCACAATAGAAAAATAAACAAACAAAAGACGTCACACTTTTTATGGGATAGATGCACTCATTGCCAATTGGTGAGGCAGAACTCCAAATTATTTTAATTGGTTGTTTCCCATAACTTTTTGTATTGTGGAGCTCATGTTTATCCTTTATGTCAGGAAGTAGTCCCCTAGAACCTGGACCGTTGCTTCTCTAGAAAAGAAAAAGAAATCTTCACTCTCAATTTTCAATGTATATTATGTTTGTTATAGTATATATTGAGCTAAGAAACACAAACACAACACGACGTAATTTCACTGACATGCCAATTTCTGATAAAATTAGGGCATAGATATATTGGAGACAATTTAAAGAAAAAAACAATTTAATATTATTATTATAAAATACATCCATCTATCATATGTCAATACTTCCCATTAAACAAAACGTGTAATGTAACTTAAAAATAAAATATGCTTCACACAAAAAAGTACAAAGTGAAGTCATTTATTGAAATCTTAAAGGATATAAAAAGATTTAGTTGGCTGGACTAGAGGAAGAAGATGTTAGCCTTATACTTTATGATTAATAATATATAAGGATTTAGTTTATAAGTTGTCTACTTTTTCCCCATAATCTTAGGTTAAATATTTTCCAAGTTGTGTTCAAGCCATGTCCAAAATTAGAAAAATGAATATTTAGCGTGTTCAGAGTGTATTAGTCCTTTGTTTTTGTTAGTTTAGGACAATTTGGTGTGCAAGTTTGAAATGTTAAGCCTGAGAATGTTTAGATTGGGAGATTAAGTTGGGTTGGTAGTTTGGATTTAAGAGAACTGTGTTTGGGATGTAGGCTTAGGAAGTTTGGAATAGGAAGTCTATCTTTGGAGAGATGGTTTACAAAGTCTTGAATTGAGTTACAGATTTGTAAATCTTAAGTTTATGAAATATTTAGTTTTATTTAATCAATCGTTAAATTTTATATTAGTTTAATATGCCATCTTAATTATTTTAATGTAGTTAAGTTCCAAATGAAAACACTTTAAAGGGTGGAAGCTTTGAACTGGGTTTGGTTTTCCGTTGTAATGTCTCCAAGCCTTTTTTTTTTTTCTCCCCATCATTGTAAATTTGTAAGTATTCTGTAAATGCAAGTAATTGATTGTCTGTTACGGCTTTCATTGTATTGTTGAACTATAATATGTATATGCTTTGTGAGACATACTTATTTCTCCCAAATTCATCGTATTTTATTATTTTCAAATTTTAAATGTTCATAATAAAATTTTCAACCTTTTCAGGTCAAAGTTGAGAGTCTGTGTTCTAAACAAGTAGAGAAAGAGTTTGAGGTCAGAGGACCCCCTGTTTCAAAAGCTTTTGATGACCAAGGAAATCCTACAAAGGTGAAGGACTTCTCATCATCATTTGGATATTTTGGAACTCAAAAGATTATCCATTTATTTTCATGGCGATACTTAATTACTTGAGTAGCATTAGTCTCATATCATTATCTCAATGAAGTGGCTTGTTTCCTTTTTTAAAAAAAGCCTTGAGTAGTGTCGTAGAGTAAGTTACAGATACAATTGATGCTTTCTGGAGGAAAAATAAAATGCATATTCAACAGACTTGTAGTTCTACTATTTCAGATTTTTCAGATTTTTCTGCGAGAACTGGTTCGTCTTGTTGTTAACAATTTTTCAGGAATTTCCCCTGAAAGATTATTGTATTCCTAAATAAATCCACTTCAACCTTTTCATTCTTCCCAATTCCCTTGGAGTTTCTCCACTCAATTTATTACATGCCAATGTTAAAAACTATAATGAAGTGAGATTCACAACAGAATTCGGAATCTCCCCCACTAAACCATTCCCTCCCAAATCGAGAAACTGAAGATCAATGGTGTAAAACCAAGATGAAGATAGAATTCTTTGAATAAATACCTCTGAATGTTATTCAATTTTGGAGGGAGGAGGAGCTTTTATAGGGAGCTCAACTCCAACGGTTAAATTATACAAGCCACCAGTTACTGGTTGTTCAAAGACTCAAGCTACTGAACTTTATTTCTAAACTAAAACAAACTAAAGTCAAAGAAAGTCCAAGAGTAAACAAACAGTATTAATGTCATTGATTTTAGCAAAATTATAGGTGGTGGGGTTGTTGTATGTGAGACTCCATTTCAATGGCAGGTGGGAAGAGGGGTTCCAATTGGAGAGAGCTTGATGATGGGTGTGGAAGGAACTGAGGTTGAAGATGCCACTGGTTCTCGCTGGAAAATCACCGATGAGAGGGGCAAAGAAGACAAACCATATTTGAATCTTGGTTGTCTTTTATTTTTATTTTTATTTTTAAAAAAATGATATTTTGCCCAACCAATAATTAAATAGTCACATCGTCAATATATTTTTGTTTACAACTAATCTAGTCATCATCCTAGTCAACCTTCCGTTAAGTCCCTAACAGTTCTGTTTCCTTGAGGACTTAAAGTCTAAAATTGAGCATTATTGTAATTTAAGGGACAAAAATGTTAGATTTTGAAACATAGGGATCAAATAGAAACTAAACCTAAAACCTAAGGACCAAAATAGTATTTTTCCCTTTTATTTATTATTCCCCTTATGTTAGTGGGTGAATCAAAGTCCATAGTTTCAGGTTTTGATTTCTTAAAAAGTAATTTATTGGATGCTACAAGTCCACATCAAAATGATATTTGTTCCATTTCTTGTTGAAATATCTTATTTTCACTCATGTAGCTTATGAGAATATGTATTTTGTGATAGGCTGTTGAAGGCTTTTGCCGCAGATACTCTATCTCACGCGAATCATTGTACAAAAAGATCGATGGTAAGTTTCCAGAGATTGGTATTAAAACCACACAGGTTTCATTTAAAGTTCAAAACTCAAAAGTTGCTTTGCTTTTGAAGTAGTAAAAACGAAAATATCTTTTGTAATAAGATGCTTTGTTTGTTACATTCCCCAATAACCATCATGGATTGACCTAGTGGTAAAAAAGAAAGCAATATGAGTAAATGACTAAGATGTCATGGGTTTACTCCATGGCCTATATAGGAATTAGTTTCCTGCGAGTTTCCTTGACACCCAAATGTTGTAGGGTCAGGTGGGTTGTCTCGTGAGATTAATCAAGGTGTGTGTAAGCTGGTCCGAACACTCACGGATTAAAAAAAAAATCTGGTCATGGATATGTAGCTTCCTCGTGTCTCCACAAAAGAATGCATTCGTCACTAAAGGCTGGAAGTATACTGCAAAGTAGATACTCTTTCGTCTCAAGTTCTTGATGTTATAATGGTTTTTGAAGAGTCCTTTTTCATGTTTCAGGAAAGACAGAATATCTATATGCTAGTGTAATGGAGTCTTCTCGGCATGCTTTAGAGGTTCTAATGTCCTTTTCCTCTTTCCACCCTTTCTTTTTTTATATTTAACACCTATCTGCATTTTTTAATAAGAACTTTTTATTGATATTTTAACAAAACCTTTCATTAACATAATCAAAATAGTCTGTGCACCTGCTAATCCTCCCTCCCCCTTTGCTCTTTGTATAACCCTCATGTACATTGAGCTTTTGTCTCTCTATTTTCCAATATTAATAATAGGGAGACTTGTTTCCTTTCCAGAAAAAAATGCTCAAAATACAATGTCGTAGAAATGGATAATAAATGTTCATATGACATATTACCCTCAGTATTTTATGTGAATTGTTTATCATTTAGAACTGCTTTTATGGGAAGTATCAATAATTTTGTAACCAAAAGTTCAGATGATTCATTTTTCAGTGAATTTAAAGATGTTAAATTTATATTAATAGTTAATGTGAGTATGAATAAGTTATGGTTTGTCATTGTAGTCAGTTTTACTAAATTCCCAGTGTAATTGATCCTGATGTTATTGATCCTTTGGTACGTGATGTTGAATATTTACTTGTAATATGTTATAACTGTTGTGTTTATAGGCTTATCAAATTTTACTCTAATGTATCTTTTGTTTTGTTCTAGATTTTTTCCGAAAATTTACCTGGCATTATAGCTAAAATATCCTTTCCAAAGTCAATGAGGTGGAATTCTCAGGTATTGACAGAAAGCATTTTCAGTTGACCTAATGGTGGCACTTGCATTTTGGTTCCGTTCTCTGTTTTTTTTTCTTTTTGCTACTACATCACTGTCCTTTTCTGTTGATCTGCAGGTCGTGTTTAGTAGGCCTATTCGTTGGATTTTGGCCCTCCACGGAGATGTAGTTGTTCCATTTTCATATGCTGGTGTTTTAAGGTGGTATTTGATTTCTTCCTGCATCTCTGCATCTTTGATATCTACTTGTGAAATGTGGACTTGTGCATGAGAAAATTGTTTTCCAAGTATACGGCCATAGATTGGCTAGGTGGAGTTAGACAAATATAGGGTGATTATTAAATGGCCACTAGTTCTAGCTCATAGGTTAAGCCGAGGTTCTTTCTTCACATGTGGGCTCATATATTAATTTCTTATTCATAAAGGTCAACATGTAGCTACTGATATCAACTCGTTTTTATCTTGAACTCTGGTTTATATCTTGACAAAATGGTTAGAATGGTAAAGTTTATGGGAAATCCTCTTAATTCAATATATATTTTTTAAAATGAGAAATGTGCACTGTCAATTAAGAACTTACGAAGTACAAACTGGGACCAAGGAATTACATAAAGACTCTCCTAATTGTTATACTTGTAATTCCAACATTTAATTAGTGACTTCCACATACATTTTTTGTGAGGTTACGCCTACCTTTTTGTTATTTATTTTACGTATTTTCTTATCAATACGCCTATACACTGACATCACAACTTTTTTGTCTAGTGGGAACATATCCTATGGTCTTCGTAACACTTCGACAGCTATTGTTAAGGTAAGTAGTTTTATTGTAAAAACTCAACAATTTGATATTCCCCATAGATATTCCACCATCTGTATTAAGGAATAAGACTCTGAATTATCCTAAATCCAGTCAACTCTGAGCCCAAATGGCATAAAACCTGATTTCGAAAATTATTAAATAGTAACAAAATAATGATTAATCTATTAAAAACCCATCTTAAGAACACTCCGTGAGTGAGTATATTTCTTTACTGTACAAATTCCAAGCCTCAACTAAGCAATTCTTTGTTTTGTAATTAATTTTATTGGAAATTTCATAAGCATCTTAATTCAAAGGTTGGGATTCCTTTAGGCAACTTCAGTTTTCGGAGGGGTTAATCTTTTGATTCTTCTTAATGAGAGTTGAGAGCTTTTGTTATTAATTAAAAAAAAAAATCTAGAAGCCTCTTAATTTAAAGGTTTGGATTCATTATTGTTACTATGATTTTCAAGAGCTTTTGTTTCCCAGTTTTGGATGTAATTCTACTCATTCTTCTTAACGGAACTTTTGTCAGGATTTGAAACAAACCCACTAGTTTAATAAAAATCTTAATGCAAAGGCTTGGGTTCGTTTTCTTAATTGAGATGGTATATATCTTACTTGATGTCTAATTACCAAATGTTATTTGATCAACAGACCAGGTTTTCATGGGATAGGTCCCTTGCATTTGCTCTTCTATAAGTGGAACAAAAAAAAGAAAATTCCAGGTTTCATGGGCTATTTGCACATGCCATTAACTATTCAATCAATGTTTTAGTATGTTGCTTACTTATAATTAAATTTACTGTAACCCATCAATTTAAGCTTTTGAATTTAGTGGCATTAGAGTAGGTCTTATATTTGAAACTCTAATGCATTTTCTCTCCGGTTAATATTTATTTTCACTTGTTGGGTCTTCTATACATTTTCAATCCCACAAGCGAGGGAGAATGCTAAAGTATTGACATAATTAAATTTACCCTAACCTATTGGCTACTTTTGGGTTGAGTTTTCTTGTTTTTGTAATATTTGATTGTGGCTTTGGATCATGTCACAGGTAGACAGTGCAGAATCGTTTATGGGGGCAATGAAGGATGCTAAAATTGATCTTGAAGTTGAGGTGGGATTAAGAATTCTATTGTATGGCCGTGAAAGCATTTGTTAGTTACAGTTAGCTAGTTTACTCTTTCACCAGAAATCAGAAGTTACGTGATGCAAATGATAAATATAATTTTGTAGTCATTTAAAGTTTTTGTCCACACATTGTTGTTTAAGCTGCACTGCATGTACTAAATGTGTTTTAAATCTTCTCCTATTTCGGGACTTAAATCTCATCCTTCATTAGTTCATTTTATGTGTTTTTTTCAAAAGTTAAATGACTACTTGCTTTATTATTATTTTTATTATTATTATTACTTTAAATGGAAACAAGTCTCTACATTGATATGATGGATGAGACTAATGTTCAAGTTTCAAAAGGGAAACATAAGTATTTGCTTACTCAGGACCGGAAAAGAAAAATCTTGGATCAGTCTTCCATGTTGGCACAAAGCATCAATGGGAAAACTGTTATTCATGAGGACTTGCTTGATGAGGTAATGTAATTGTGAAGTTCTTGATTTCATGATTCTAACAATTTCATTAACCAGTAAGATAATGTCTTAGGTCGTAAATCTTGTTGAGACACCTGTTTCAATACTTGGAAAGTTTAATGATTCCTTCTTGGAGCTTCCAGAAGATCTTCTAACAATGGTAAGGTTTTTGTTATAGACGGTATGATTTGATCGACAATCTTTATAGTGGTTATGAATTATACGAATTTGATAGGATATAAATTCTACTGGGATAAAATATTAGTAAGCGTTTGAATTTTAATGGTTAAAATAAGGAGGGGTACAATTTTTAACCATGCAAAACCGCAAATGTATGATTTTAGTTTTAATATAGTGAGAGCGTGAAGAGTATTTTCCTCAAGATTGATGTTCTAGTTCACTTAAAATATGTGTCTATCTTGATAGATTAATACTTCTTTATAGATAAAAATATATAAATTTAACATAAAAGCAAAATATACTTCGCGAAAAACCAAGTGAATCTGTCCTATTTTTTTTTAGAAATTGACCTGTGTAGCTATTTAATTTTCCTTCCAAAATATATGGTATTTTTCCTTTAGGTTCCCCTTGTTAGATGATATAATATTAATTTACCTTCACCTATCAACTTAAGCATTTGGGTCAATTTTTGATTTAAGATGGTATCTAAGCAGGTGGTCCAAGAGGTCGTGTGTTCAAACCCCTACAGTGTTATTCTTATTTCCTCTCCATTTAATATTGATTTCCACTTGTTACGTCTTTCATATATTTCAAGCCCACAAGTGAGGAGTAATGTTAGAAAATATGATATTAGAGTTACCTTCATCGATCAACTTAAACTTTTGAGTCAATAAGTGATTTAAGTTTATATTATATCATCTAGCACTCCTTTTTCTTCTGGTATCAGAATTTTATACTATTTTTTTGTTAGTTTATTGTTTCTCTACATAAAGCAATTCTTGGTCATGGAAATTTTTTCTATATTGGTAACTTTTTTCACAATGAATTTAGGTATCTCTCTTTACTATCCTTCTCTTTCATGTCTGCCATTATGCTCAGTTTATGCTGGTTTAGCCGTTATGATTCATTTCTTCAGTTGTCTATCAGGTTATGCAGAAGCATCAGAAATATTTTTCGATTAGAAATGCTGATGGAAAGCTGATGCCATACTTCATTGCTGTGAGAGTCACTTTGTCATTGCATAGATCTCATTATTGTACCATCTCCACATTGAAACTCTTGTTAATTTATTTTTGGTTTGGATCTTTCTCTTAGGTAGCAAATGGGGAAATTGATGACAAAGTTGTAAGGAAAGGAAATGAAGCAGTCCTTCGGTAATTTTTTATGCATTAAGTCCTGATTATTTCAAGTTGTAATGATATGTATATAAACCATTACTGATAAATAATCAGTAAATGCATCACATGATAATGCAATTAGTAATTTCATGAAATTTTTTTATTTTCAAAAAGTAGGCAAGGATAAACTCTTTCTTCTCTCATTTGACTAGTTGAAGGTTAATTTTGGTTATTGACTGAAAAACAATAGAATAATTTTTTGAAATGTCTGAAGCTATTTTTATCGACTATGAATAAATTTTATATAGATGTTCTAATTACTTAAAACTTAGCACAAGTTTTACCACACAATTTTTATTAGTTATGCATTTTATATGTGCCTATAAATGACTGGAGAAAACTAGTTCACGGAATTAAAGTTTCTGTGGTTGAATTGATTTTAACATATATAGAAGATGTAATACTCTGACAAACTATAGTTTAACAAATTGTGTTAAAGATGAAGAAAAGTGAATTTATTTCAATTAAGTTGTTTCTTAAAATTAAATATTTTCATCCTTACTTCTGTTCCATATTCATAA
Source organism: Cucumis sativus (assembly GCF_000004075.3). Classification (NCBI taxonomy): domain Eukaryota; kingdom Viridiplantae; phylum Streptophyta; class Magnoliopsida; order Cucurbitales; family Cucurbitaceae; genus Cucumis; species Cucumis sativus. The sequence continues at coordinate 7,000,793 of NC_026660.2, read as the reverse complement.
AAAAAATGTTCTTCTCAAAAATATACTAGAACACATTTCTTTCTTTTTTCCCTTATACATCATCTACTACTTATAATCATCTATTACTTTTTCAGAGCTCGCTATGAAGATGCCAAGTTCTTCTATGAGACAGATACGAGTAAAAAGTTTTCTCAGTTTAGAAATCAACTGAGTGGTATTCTGTTTCATGTGAGTTTTTATTTTTGCTGTATCATGTATGATTGGTGTCTTATATGGTCTTTGCTTTTTCTTTGGAATATGATGATGGTGTTATGGAGTGTCAACCTAGTTGAGATGTTCGGGTGGCCCTCCTGATCCTATCTATTTCTTACTCTCTCTCTCTAAGCTTCTCTATTATTCTCCTTGTATATTTCTCTTGTACTTTGAGATTCTATCAATAAACAAGCTGGTCTCCATTTAAAAAAAAAATATGATTGGTGTCATTGGTGTTTTTACGTGGGAAAACTGTCGATATGAAGTTGAGAATCTCATCCAAACTATCAATAGTATTAATTGTTACACTTTTGGGTCACATAAAAAATCCCATTACAAAATTGTTCGAGATTGTTTTTAGCTCTACGCTTGTGCTTCTACTTCTAATAGCCCAAATTTTTTCAAAACAGGAAAAACTAGGATCAATGCTTGACAAGATGACACGTATGGAAGCTATCGTTGTGAATCTGAGCCTTGCAATAGGAATTAGTCAAGATTTGATTCAAATTATACTAGAAGCTGCATCCCTTGCCATGTCAGATCTTGCTACTGCTGTTGTCACAGAATTTACTTCACTTGCAGGAATCATGGGACGACATTATGCTTTGCGTGAGGGTTTTTCAGAGGAGGTACTTGGTGTTATTCATTTTATCTCCTCATAAATTGTCAGAATACTGCAGGTTCTTTCTATAGTTAAGAAGTTTATACATAGAAATCAAAGTTGGTGGGAGGAGATAGCTATTGCCTGCTGCACAATGCAGATAGGGGAAACTTCAATGGAAAGTTGTGACTTGTTCAATAAAAATGTGCAGATAGGGGTAGACGACAGATTGCAACAGTTAGCTGTCCGGTGTTATTAAAAGCAGACCTAGACATGGTTGCCAAAAAAAGTGTTGAAGTGAGAGCTATTGTTTTTTTAAATAAAAAGATTAAGGAGAAGCTAAGGAATGATCTAAAATATTTCTCTACCCAATCTCTCACAAATGGCTATCAAATTTTTTAAGATTGGGGCACCTTGAAGCTATTGTTTTTTTAAACTGAAAAATACTCCTAAATTAAAACTCTACACAATCTCCCATGAAGGTTCTAATTTCTTAAAATTTCCATCATCTTGCTACAATTTTTTACATACATAAATACTCTAGCGGCATACCAAATTATCTAGTAAGTTTAACAATTGACCACTATATCTTTGAGAATAATATTTTTCTAGTATAAATCTGTCAAATACGCTCTAAATATTTTTCCTATTCCAATTATGATTTTGACTTGGGTTCACTCTTTTTGTGATTGTTCCAGATAGCAGACGCCTTGTTTGAGATCACACTGCCCAGGTTTTCTGGAGATATCCTTCCAAGGAGTGATGTTGGGATAGTTTTGGCTGTTGCTGACAGGTCAAACTAGAGCTCAAAGTCCATCTAAATTTCCCTTTTTAGTATCGTTGTAATTTATTGCACTGAATGTCTGTACTTATCTTCCATGTATTTTTGTAGATGATTACAGATCTAATTTATGCATGATAAATGATTTACAACATTAAATAGAACTTAGGGTTTAGTTTTTTTTTATTTCCACTTTTCTTTGAAATTCTAAATATTCAATTTACACTTTATTGTTTCCTTTAAAAGTTCATCTATTCATAATTATCTATTATTCAGTTTCATATGTAGGTATTTTTAGATCAATAGAGTTTAATGAAACAATATTTTAGGGTTTTATTTTGTCTTTTAATTTTTTTTTTATGTATATTTTTTTAATATTTCTCAGTTCCATTTGAAGTTTAAGTCTTTTGAGCATTGGTCTCTTTTTTATGATATCAATAGAAAGTTCCATTACTTAAAAGAAATACAACTATGTTTATTCTCCTAGAATGCTTTACCTGAAGGTTCTTTATTTATATGAGCTCTGCAGATTAGATAGCCTTGTTGGCTTATTTGCTGCTGGCTGTCAGCCTAGTTCTACAAGTGATCCATTTGGCTTGCGGAGAATTTCTTATGGCCTTGTAAGTAATTTTAAAGTACTCATAGGAGCCAACAATTGCAGTGGGCTAAGCTATTTGGTAATGCTTTCTAGGTCCAAATATTGGTGGAGAAGGATAAAAATCTTGATCTAGGGCGAGCACTCAGACTTGCGGCTGATAACCAACCTGTTAAAGTTGATACCAACGTTATTGATAATGTAAGAGGCAGTTTTACATTTGAGTCTGTGAAAACTGTATCGAAGTACGTTAATTTCTTTCAGCATACTCCTATTGATGGTGGTTTTTCCTATATGTAGAAGTTTTATGCCCAACTTGTACAGTTTGTGCCGTACAAGTAATATAAATGCTTAGATCAAACATGATTAGTCTTACTGTAATTATATATGCGTCATGAATCTTTATCATATTGCTAAATCTTTTCCTTTTCAGGTGAAACTATTTGTTACTCGAAGGCTTGAACAATTTCTGGTATGTATGATCTTCAAATGAAAGAATCTCGTGACTATGAGTAGACAATTTGATTTCCTGCTCTACTTAATCGTTTTCAATATAGTAAAATTCATATACTGATACTTGATGATAGTGGTTTCACTTCAATAGTCTTTTTTACCTCAATGTAGTTCTTTTTTGTTTCAACATCTAATGATGTTAGTTGCTGCATGCGTCCATTAGTCATTTTTCTTTTCTGTTATTTTAACTGTACATTATTCATTCTAGAGCTCCCAATTGGAACAAGAGAGTTTCCTTTGAACCTCACTCACTTTTTGTTAAACTAAATGGTATTGAAGTAGGTTTTTCAATGTCATTAGGGTTTCTATTTCAAGTGATCCTACGCTTAGGGTTAAATGCCCATTTTTTGGTTATTCTATTTCCCCTTTCATTTTCTACTCAAGTCGCCTGACTGAACTTAAATGATGCTCTTGCTCTAGGAAGTGAAAATTTCAGGTTCAGATTAAATAGCCTAATTTATTGCGAGTTATATGTTAGTTACAGGTTATACATGTTGTGAATCCCCTTTTGTATTCTTTTAAATCTAATTACCAGTTTGATGACATGTTAATTGGACATATTTTATACACTAGTAAGCGATAACTTGTTTGCAGGTTGATAAGGGTTTGAGTCCAGAAATAGTTCGTTCAGTTCTTGCAGAGCGTTCAAATTTTCCTTGTCTGGCAGCAAAGACTGCTCATAAGGTATAATATTCGTTCTTGGATTCTTTGGTATTACATTATCAATTCTACTGCAAATTGTTTTTATGAATTTTTATTACACTTGTAATAGCCTTCTCAAAGGATTCCGCTGTCTGATCTTTCTACCTTATTTAATTACACAATTATAGGGTCAATATAAACAAACAATCCCCTTCTTTGAATGATAGAATTCCCATTCAATATTGAAGGATCTTATGGAGCATAAACAACTTTAATTTAGTTAACATGGCTGTCAGCCACACTTCTCAAAAAAATTAGCATTTGCTAGACACATAATCTAGCGTGTCTTTCACAGTTTTTTCCCCTTCTTTTTGTATCACTTTTGAGCAGAAAATTTGATTTAACATATGTTTTAACAATTGTTTAATTCTCGATGGTTACTGTGATAGTCACAATAATCTTCTTTGTTTCTTCATAAATATTTTTTCTTGCTTAAATAGTGTACTCTTATGGTATGATTTTAGATGAATGCTATGTCAAAAGGCGATCTCTTCCCAAAGATTATAGAGGCATATGCTCGTCCAACAAGAATCATTTCTGGGAAGGATGTTGATAATGCAATTGAGGTAACCCGATTACAATTTTTTGTTGATGAGGAAAATCGTTATGTTTGAGAGTTTTAAATTTGTCCTGATTTATCAACCTGTCACTGGGTGGCTGGTTCATATGTTGACCGTAGAATGAATGTTATTTTGTGCCTTTTTAAAACTACGTCAAGGTCTTTAGCCACATTTGGAGGACTTCTTAAAGCTATTTTCTTTTGTTTCTTCTGATTTTGATTTTTTATAAACAGTATTAGACTTACTATTTAACGTAGCTCATGTTTCTACAAAACATATTTTTAGTTCTCTCAACTGAGATTTTCACTCCTCCCAAGTTTCTTCCTTCTCTTTTTCACAACTGCTTTAAAATGATTATATTTTCTCAAATGCTTCTCTTTCTACTTGTTATTCTCTCTTAAGGTTGATGAGGCAAACTTCGAATCGAATGAAGAAAGAGCTTTATGGAATACGTTTTTGTCAATTAAAAACAAAGTTCACCCTGGTATATTCTCTTCATTAGTCGTAATTTTGTGCCAATTCTACATCTTTTTTTATGCACAACTATGGTTTGAGGTTGTGGTTAGATTGATTTTATTTTTCATTTGCTCCAGGCATTGAGGTCGATGAATTCTTTGAAATATCTTCAAAGCTCATTCAACCACTTGAAGATTTCTTTGAGCATGTCTTTGTAATGGTGGTACGTTGCTCTTGCCTCTAATCAAGCTTATAGTTGTTTGTGTGTCTATCTCTCTATGTACACTCAAATTTTGAAATCTTCAAATGTTAATACATTGTTATATATCAGTTCTAGTCTGAGAATTAGTCAATAATGTGTAAATATGTTCACTTGGATTCTTACCATAGACTAACTCATCTTGGAAGCATATAAACGCATAACCAATAATGTCCAAAGAAGTATCATGTTTTCATGTTTTCTCTGACTGCTATCTTCAATTAACTACTCGATTCGTCCATAATTCTTTCTCCTTCATTCGTTGCAGGAAGATGAAAAAATCCGTAAAAATCGGCTCGCTCTTCTTAAAAGAATTGCTGATCTTCCAAGTGGCATAGCAGATCTATCACTTCTATCAGGATTTTAATTGACATTATAATGCAACTAACAAAAATAGGCCCAAGGAAAGTGAATCATTGGGAGGAGTAACTAGATGTTGAGTGAAGGCTGTACGACATTGTAACAAGTTCTTTATAATTTTTCTAGATTATGGTTCTGTATAATGTTGAGGCTTCTATTAGCTGTAACATTATCATTTTAGGCTTTGCTTCATTGATCATGTTGAGGACAATAAGGTTTTGCAACATTCATTATTCCTATAATCCAATAAAATTTGGAGACCTTAACATATAAGTTGCACTTTTGGGAAGGTGTAGTTATGTTTGGCTAAAACAATGTTGCAAAGAATTTTTGTTTCAAAGTTTTGTAACATTCATTATTCCTCTAATCCAACCATATTCATTATTACTTTTGCAAAAACCCTTATAGATGAGTTGGTTATTTTTCACTGCTTACTCCATCTCTATGATGTTTTCAACGATTCCCGTAGGTCATTACCACACTCTAACAAATATTGCATACAGCGGCCAACTCAACTATCACCATTTTTTTTTGGTTCGTTTCTAACAAACAACTTGATTGACCATAGATGCTAGAAAGAAAGTTTTGATCAATAGAAGTGTTTTAAATATAGATTTTAATTATTAGTTTATAGTATTTAATAATTGTGTTTTTTTACTATAGTTAACAATGATATATTGTCTAAGAATGATCGACGCATTCTACTCGTCACATACATTTAGAAGATTAGTTGTTTCTTAGTAGTCTCATGACAACCAAGAAATATGTATTATTATTGTGTATACTTGGTAAGGTCGACTACCTTGACTATCTTAATTTGTAAACTTTTCTTTGTATATATGAAACTAGCTTATTGTTGGCTATGTTTCCGTGTTTTTTTTTAAACGTTTTTTTCTTTTGTATACATGTAAATAGAGCATATATGGCAAATGTTTATTATTATTTTTTTCTTTTTTGTGGATAATCAACTTAACGTTACACTATGGTTAAAGTATGTTTAGGGTTGGTTATATAAATAGTAATATTTTGTTGACAATAGTTGCAAGTAGAAACTGAAAATATAGTTTTATTTATTGAACAATTTGCATCTAAAATGTCAAGTAACAATAACGAGATTTGTGGTTTGGTTTTTAAAAAAGTACATATGAGACGAGTGTTACAAATTTAGAAAAAGTTTGTGTATAGTTGAATAGTGGACAAAAAAGATTCACAAATTGTCATTCGTACACTTTCAAGCACATACTTCCTAAACCGGTTAAGTTCTCCACCCTAAGCATTGATAATTACTACCACCCGAACTCAACTTTGCATCGAAAACACAGCAACTATTACCAACTAAACAAAGGTAGTGAAACACTAGGTTATTTTTATTAAATACTTTACAAATAATATATTTAAAATGTTCAATATCAAGGGTAAATGATCTCACAAAATTCAATTCTTTTAGTTATGGTCTATTACTAATAAACTATATCATTTATATCTTGTTTGCATATGATTTATTAATCGTAAAAGTCTATCACTAATAAAGCACCTTTGCGTCTTTTAGTTCTATATGATTACGATCACAATCCATACAATTACATACAAGCAAACAACAACTATCAAAATAACATCACACTTAAATCTTGTTTTTCAAACTAATTACGTTTCACTCACTCCTTACGAGTATAGTTTTAAATTTTATACAAAAAATGGTAATACAAGTTAATAAAAAAATCTAGAAAAAACTAGTAGTAAAGATAATACTAAATATTTTGGACAATTGAAAGTGTACATGAACTAAAATTTAGGAGTGTTAAGAAAACGTGTAACATGACCAACTCAGATAAAAATTTGGAGAAAAAAATGTTGAGTCGGGTCGTGCAAGTAAGGGGTTGAGTTGATCCAACCCAATCCGATTATATATGTATATACATATAAAAACTTTTAATAAACATCGTAGACTTAAAATTTGAATGTATAACATATATATGTCACATTATATCTTGAATGACAATTTGTTAATCTTGCATACTGAAAAACAATATGAAAATTTGTCTAAATCAATAGAAGATGAAAAAAAAGAAGAAGAAAAAACTAACATGCCAACCTAACTCGACTCAATTCATATTTTTTTGGGTCTTTAACTAAAATAACCTAAAATTGTATACTATATTACAAGATTGACCTAAATTCTCAAATTTTTCATAAATATCCTAAATTGACTAACATTTTACACAAATATAGGGTCTAAATGACTTATTTACCCATCTTTATTATAGTAAGAACAAATTACATAACCTAAAAAAAATGTGTTGTACTATTAAATATATGCAGTAGTATATACAATAAAACACAAAACATAAATGAACTATTCAGTAGCATCTATGTAAGAAATAAAAAAATACTGAATGAATATATAATTTATATATATACGCGTATGAAAAATCATAAAATATAAAAAAGAATATGTCTATATTATTGAATATATGCAGTAGTATATATGTAACAAATCACATAACATAAATTTATTATTTAGTGGTATAACATAGTATATACGAACGACAGAACATTCAATAAAAATTATATGTCAAACATGACAAGAAGATGAACTGAACAATGAAAAACTAAACAAAATAGGAGGAACATGACCGGAATATATGCTACGAAACAGAAAAAGAAAGAACAAGTTTTTAAGAAAAAAATATATGCTACAAAACATAAGAAGAAATAATACATATGTCATATTGTATATATGAAGTGATATATTTGTGTAAGCAAAATCTCGATAAAGTGCGAAATTTGAAGAAAAGGAAAACAAAAACGAAAGTAATTGATTGAAATTTGAAGAAAAATAAAGTAATTGAGAAAGACAATTAATGGAAGTTGTATATAAAACAAAATTTCAAAATAAATTGAAGAACGATATTGATAACAACGAAATTAAGGGAAGAAACAACCAAAATTGAATTATGAAGAAGATAAAATCCTCGCCGACGTCGGAATTTTTATCATAGAATATTCACGAATGATTCAAATAATGATAAATGACATAATTATAAACAAGGAAATCATTCTAATTTAATTTTAAAAATTATATATAGTTAATAATTATTATGAAGTTGTAATTGTCCTTCAAAATTTAAGAAAACCTAATGAAGAAAATAAATTATAATTTAGAACATTTAGAATATATAAATTATAATTTAGAACCTTTATAAAATTTACCTGTAAATTTAAGTATTTTATCTTAATCTTTCTATTTTTTTATATTGAATATATATGACTAAAATTTAGAATTTTGAGCTATTCATCTACAGGTACTAAAATCGAACAAACTCTAAAATATAAGAACTAAAATCATAAATTAAACTAACTTTTTTTTTTTTTTGTTAGTAAGTTAGTAACAACCATGGTTGGAAAATCCAACCTCCTAACTTTCAAACTATATTCACCCAAAATATACAATTGGAAAATAACAATAGTCACCCAAAATAGAAAAAAAATATACAAAAATTAACTAAGAGGAGTTGTCTAATATTATTGACAAAAATAAACCCAAATAAATAAAAGGAGGAATTTAGGTCAGTTGAGTTCTCTTTTGCTCTCACTCACATCAGTCACTTCCATTGCGGCTAGGGTTTTTTCTTTTCTTCCTCTTCCCCCTTTTTTCCCTTTTTTTTCTTAAATTTATTTCTACAAGATCTCTTTGTTCTTTTATTATATTCATGGAGGTCTTGCTTAGATAGGTTTTGTTGATCTCCTTTCTCGGAGTGGAATTAATTTTCCTTTTTTTTTGTTAGCTCTTTTTTTGGGGTTTTTGGTTTCCAGATTGTTTCCAAATGACCACCCTTAATCCTTTTGATTTGTTGGGGGATGATGATGCTGAGGACCCCTCTCAGCTAATTGCGGCTAAGGTGGCGGCGGTGGCCACGGCGCCGCTGTCTAAGAAAGCCCCTGCTCAGACCAAACCCCTTCCTTCTGGGGCCCAACTGAATAAGCCTGCTAGTCTTCCTTCCAAGCCTCTTCCACCTGCTCAGGCTGGTAAGATTCTTCGTTGCTTAATTTTTGGTTTCGTTTTGAATATTTATGTTTTTCTTTTTTTAAAAAGTATCCCTTTGGTCGATCGATTTTACATTTTTCAGATAATGTTTATTCGTTTCGGTTTTAGGTGTTTGTTTTTCTTATTTAATTCTACGTAAGAGCGAAGGATGGTAATTGTTTTTAATTTGGTTGGAGTGTTGAAAATTTCCTCTTTTTTTTTTTCTCAAAAAATTTGTGGGATGGAACTGTTGTCTTCGTTTTATTGTGTGTTTGGCAGTTGAATTTTGTTCGTAACTTAGATAATACCGAATGAGTTGTTTGTTTTGGTATTGTGATTGGAGGATTAACGTATTGAAGTATTGCTTTTGGCTGAAATCTGATGTCTGAAATGCAGTTGTGAATAAATAAATTTTATTTTAATGTTTCAAGGCTTAAATAAGATTTTGTTTTCTTACTATGATATGTTGTTTTTCTTTACGTTGATTTTTAATAGTCATCTACTGATAGCAGTTGAACATTACCAAGTTGAATTTGTGATTGTTTATCGATTTGGGATCTTTTTTGGGAACTTGGAACTGTGCAAACAATTCTTCGTTATCATACCAGTAACATTTTTTTTGTCTTTCTTCGTCCTGTTAGATTATAATTTACCGACCTACTATTGTTTATCCTTCAAATTCTTGTGAGTGTCCACTGAAACGAATTATCCATTAAGTGATTAAGATAATCTTTTTCTTACTTTGTGTAGTAAGAGAATCAAGGAATGAAGGCAGTCGTGGAGGTCGTGGCAGTGGACGAGGTGGAGGACGGGGATATGGGTATGGGCGAGGTCGCGAGGGTGGTGGGTTTAATCGAGACTCTACCAATAATGAGAACATTAATGCACCTGAAGATGGAGTGGGTGGTAAGACATCTGAAAGACGTGGATATGGTGGGCCTCGTGGTCGTGGTGGCCGTCGAGGTGGTTTCAATGATGGAGAAGGTGCTGAAGGGGAACGCCCTCGTAGAGCATTTGAACGCCACAGTGGAACTGGTCGTGGGTAAGTGTCTATTGTCTGTTCTTTTAAATTTTATTGTGCACACTCCTGCTGTATATTCTACACTGTTTTGACGCTTTATTCCTGATTTTATGCCTAGAAATGAATTTAAACGAGAAGGGTCTGGTCGTGGAAATTGGGGAAGGTCAACCGACGAATTTGCTGAGTAAGTACATGTGTATACCTTCAATCTTCATGCATGTCTTTTTCCAGGTATTATGTGTAATTGTGCGTACATGAGCCTTCTTCTCAATCCTTCTCATAGAAGCTGCCAGGTTGGCTTGAAAGACAAATTTATATAGTCAGGCATTCCTTTCTCAATATGTGGAAGATGCTCTCAACCACATCGTATACGGGGAGCTTGGCTAACTTCATTTTTCTTTTCAGGGAGAGGGTTGCATTTTTATGCTCATGTTATTATCTCTTGTATGCTAATAAGATTGTTCTCTCCTTGACAACTAGTTATGCCTAAAATTTCTGTTTTATATTTAGGGTAGCAGGGGAAACCGTTAATGAAACTGAAAAGAATGTGGGTGACGAAAAGCCTATTCAAGAGGATGATACATCAGGTGTGAACACGGAGAACCCTGCTAAAGAACCACAGGAAACCGAACCAGAAGACAAGGTTAGTATCTTCAGATTTTAGTAAACTTCCCATAAATGTGGGACCTACTATCTCACTTGTTTTGATTTTCTTCTGGCTGAAAAGCGACTTGTAGTTTTGCTTGCATGTCAAGTTGAACAGGCTTTATTACTTCACTTCTAGTAGCATAAATTTGATACGTGTAGCAGTTGTAAATTTGAATGCGTATATCAATCTGATGGGCTTGGGTTGCGAAGTCTTTTGTACTGTTTGACTTGATTTTGAATCTAATGTACTCTTTTTTTTTCGATGCAGGAAATGACTCTGGAGGAGTATGAAAAGTTGCTTGAGGATAAAAGGAAGGCCCTTCTAGCTCTAAAAACTGAGGAGAGGAAGGTGGATCCTAAAGAATTTGCATCCATGCAACAACTTTCAAGCAAGAAGGACAACAATGACATATTTATTAAATTGGTACACCTACTTAACACTCTTTCGCTGTTGATATATCCCCTATGGGATCTGATGACCCTTGGCCTTGCATTAAATGAGGACTTGACAGTTTTATCTCATTTGTTACCCCACTTGTAGGGATCTGAAAAGGATAAGCGAAAAGAAATGGCAGATAAAGAGGAGAGAACTAAGAAGGTATTATTATCTCATCTTCTTTAAATATTTCTGACTTTTAAATTGTTTACTCGGGTTTTACCCTACGCCTGGCAAAATTTTAAAAGTCTTAGGGCAGCCACCAGCTTTTGTTTTCCTTAGTGACGCAAGGGCAAGTATTTAGCCATAAATCTCATTTTGAACATAACAATTAATGCATAACACACAACACATAGTAAAAGATAAAATGAAAAATCTCAATTTCCGATCAATATACATTAGTTTTCACGAGTTATTATTCATCTAAGATCATTCTCATAATGGAGAAACGAAACTGGAAAGACTAAAATTTTGCCTTGCCCCAAGAAGATAAACAATGCGACTCTAGACTCTAGACCCTACGAGCCTATATTTTTTCCAAAGTTGTTTTGATGAATTGAATGAACAAAGAAAAAGAGACAAAAATGAAATGGTAAACGAGGAAAGGAAAAAAAAATCGAGAGAAAGAACAGACCTTTTAGGTTGTCTCGTCTCTTAGCGCCCCAAACACCTTTCCCACCTACAAAGGAAGACAAAATTATGGCTGTCTTTTAGTGTGACCTGTTACTTTTCAGGCATAAATTATTGAGTTTTATACTTCAGATAATGTGCAAGTTGTTTGTTTTAGTGACAAATAAATGTTGTCTTTTCGGCACTCATCCCATTAAACAGACCCACAACCTGACACTAGTACTAAAATTTTCTCCGAAGTCAATTATGTATGAAGCATATGCTTTCCACGTTTCAATAGTGTAACCATGGAGGAGCGTGCCTCTTGTTCAAAATAAATAAAGGCTACTCTAACTTCAGAAACCTTCTATCCTTGAGGCATGAGCCTTACATTTTGAAAATGTTGATGTCCGCCAGCACATAGGATGCTCTTTATTTGGTTTATTCCGAACCTACCTTAAGAAATTTAATTGAATTACTTTTTCTTTTAAGAATATTATATCAGTGGTTGAAATTTGCACTGATGACCTATTAACGTAGGTAGAGGTGACGGCATACTTTGTGAGCCCATGCTGAGACTGACCGGAAGAAATTGAATATGATAATATTACTCAATTTTTAGAACCATTATTAGAGGAAACTAAGGTTATTTTAAATTGTGCTTTGATGAGTTTTATTTGGCAAAATGATTGCAATGAAATCATCCATCAATTTGATTATAGTAGACTTCCAAAAAAATGAATTTAATGCGTTAAAGTAGTCTTTATTCCAAATGATAGAATTTGCTTCCAAATATTTTCTTATACAAAGCTTTGGTTCTAACTTCTAATTAGGCTCATATCAGCATAAAGGAGTTTTTATTTTGCTTGCCATACAACATTGTTTTGGCCGTTCTAGACCCTGTAAAAGGTTAAATGACTGATGTTTTTCTTCTTCACTTAGTCTTTGAGTATCAACGAGTTTTTGAGGCCTGCGGACGGAGAGCGTCACTACGCCCCTGGTGGCCGAGGAAGGGGTCGTGGACGTGGTTCAAGGGGAGGATACAGTGGCAGCCCGATGAGCAATGTTGCAGCCCCATCCATTGGAGACCCTGGGCAGTTCCCAACCTTAGGTGCGAAGTAAATTTCGCAAATAAATTTTCCCTTACAAAACTGTGTTTTTGATCTGGGGCAGGAAACTGACTAGAATAATATAGTCTCTCCTGTATCAAAATGATTTTTAAGTTTAATTTGTTTAGGTGTAAATTGTCAAAGTCCTTGTATTTTCCCTTGTCCACCTTTCTTTGTGTGTTTTCAACTGTTGTTTCAAGACTGTTTGCCAGATCAAACTGTTTATTTATGGACTTCCTTCTTCCCCATCTGAATTTGGCGTTTTGTTTTTCATTTGTTGCTCTTAATGGTTCCGATAATTGCTTTTTGCTATTTGTCAAGTATATGGAATGAATTTTCCTTCTGAAAGTATCTAATTGAATGTAAAATAAACTAAGGTCCGTTTCATAAGCAATCGTTTGTTTAAAGTAGTTAAGTTTATCTACACATTTGTCATTTTGTTGAAGGAATTTAGTTATCTCTCTGCTCCTTTCAATTTGGTACACCTTGTGCATGATCCATATTGGCACTGTTTGTTTTTAATTGTTAGTTTAAACTATCTCTTGTGTGTTTTATTTCTCGGATTTTCTATACTAAATGTAAGCTATGGATTCCTCTACGTACACTTCTTGTTCAATGACTTCATCTTTAACCCTTGATCATGACTTACGCATCACGAAGCTAAGATAGATCAATCACGAAGCTAAGATAGATCATTCACTCTTGGTCTAATATTTTTCCACATTGATTGATGCCTTTAAATCAAAAGTTTTCCAAAAATATCATCACAATGAATAAAGTTATTGTGTTGAAGAGATCACTAGTTAAAAGAGTGTAGAAGTTGTTAAACTTGACATTAATGGAGGCCTTGATAAAGTTATCATTTATGGGGGAACGAGAAAAAAAGGATGGAAATTTGTCGTCTCTCTTGTTAGAGATTCCAACCAACCCACCAAGTAACTTAGGACTTTTTTCTTAAAGAAAAATGGTAATATATGAAAATTAGTCTACAGGTGTTTCTTATAATTATAATAACTAACAAAAGAAAACGAAACTAATAAAATGTGAATAAAAAGAGTGAGTCATCACTCTTTATAGTCAACTCTTTCTAAAATATCATTCTCAATCGACGTTAGCGTTAAATGATTAATTTTATGTTTTTAAAAATAAAGATCAAAACATATCAATTTTTAAAAAATACAGTATCTTAAAGTTTGAGTGATAGATATCTAAATATGAAATGGAATGTAATATATTATAGATAATATTTGAAAACATAAATAAACAAATAAATGAAGCTATAAGTTATAGGGGAAATTAACAAAAATAAGCCAAAAATGGAGGAATAAAAGATTTATGAGATTGATTTTTAAAAAGTTGATTTCTAGGACAAATTATGTGTGAATTGTCTAAATTACCCTTAATTCATTTTACCTTCCATTCCTTCTCCTCAACGCAGAAACAAAACGCAAAAAAAAAAAAAAAAAACACACACACACACATTCGCTTTCTTCTCCTTCTACTTCGGTGCATATCATCGCTTCTCGGATGTCGTTCGTCGCTCCTCCGGTGTGAACTGAAAAGATCTGAACAAAGAGCCAAAGCTACACTTGTTACTTCTCTAAGGAAAAAACTAAACCCCCTAATCTTCTTCCTCCAAACTTTCCTCTGATTTTCGACTCAAATATTCAGCAATTTGGTGGGTAACTATTCTTTGTTTATTTCTGTTTTTCTTCCTTTTTAATACGTGAATTAGGGTTGAATCAAAAGACCGCTTACTGAGAGTCGAATCTTTGATGATGGCACACAGAGATCACGGTGAATTAGTACATGATAGAAAAACATGTTTAAGATTTTGCCGAAATTTTAAATAGAGACCTAGGTAAGGATGGATTAGCTTAGGTGAAATTTTGTGATCATTTTATGATCGTTATAATGGTTACAATTTTACTTGTTTCCAATTCAGTCTCCTATTTTTTGAACTGAGTAAGAGGGAGTGGATGAATATTCAATGGTAGCATTAGAAATGTATTTGTTTCGAAAGCCCATATGATTTTTTTCCTTTTGGGTAGATTCTGTTTTGCAATCTGAACGGACTTTATATATAGGGTTGGTGCTTCATTGTGATTTCTTTTTTTTTCAGTTGCTGCTAAGATAATTTTGGTGGAAGAAAAGAGACGGATCAATGCCAAAGGGTTTGAAGAGTAAATATCAATCTACTTCTCATTAGGTTTTGAAGGAAAAAGAAAAGAATTGTGTTAATGACCTTGAAGGGATATTCACTAATCTTCAAAATGCAAGGAAGGAGAGTCGTACTACTGACATTGCACGTGTCTCTGTTTTACTTTCGACTTCAACTCCGGCGGACGCTTCTCCACTTCCATCCATTTCGATTTCAGGTTTGTTTTCACCGGACCTCTCCATTTCTTATCCACTCCTCTACGTTGGCAGTGCCGTATCCATCATTTCCTTTGCAATGTACTGTAATAATAGAAAAACCATACCTTGGAGTTTAGAACTTGAATTCGAACATATATTTGGTACCCCATATAAACTCTGCAAAGCTACCAGTACAATAGAATATCATAAGCTGCATTGTTGAAAGACCATTTCCTTTGCAATTTGTTGAAAGACATTATCATAAGCTGCATTGTTGTTCTCTACTTTGTTAATGTTTTTAGTGATGTAGTTCCAATAGAATACAATCTTTAGAATGCATGTTTAGCTAGTCTAGGTAGTCTACTAGGTGTTAAGGCTTTAGGGTTAGCAATTTTATTAGACTTAGCTACTTTGCCTTGAATTTTTCCATCATCTCGTACCTATCAGCACCTATCTCGCACCTTCCAAAATTTTGAGTAGAAGTCCCAAGATGAGAGTGTTAACCTTCCTAAACCGTTTAGAATGCATGTTTAGCTACTCTACTAGGTGTTATGGCTTTAGGGTTAGCAATTTTATTAGACTTAGCAACTTTGCCTTGAAATTTTCCATCATCTCGCACCTATCATCTCTCACCTTCCAAAATTTTGAGTAGAAGTCCTAATATAAGAGTGTTAACTTCCTAAACCGTTTAGAATGCATGTTTAGCTAGCAATTTTATTAGACTTAGCAACTTTGCCTTGAAGTTTTCCATCGTCTCGCACCTATCAGCACCTATCTCGCACCTTCCAAAATTTTGAGTAGAAGTCCCAATATAAGAGTGTAAACTTCCTAAACCGTTTAGAATGCATGTTTAGCTACTCTACTAGGTGTTAAGGCTTTAGGGTTAGCAATTTTATTAGACTTAGCAACTTTGCCTTGAAGTTTTCCAGCATCTCGCACCTATCAGCACCTATCTCTCACCTTCCAAAATTTTGAGTAGAAGTCCCAAGATGAGAGTGTTAACCTTCCTAAACCGTTTAGAATGCATGTTTAGCTACTCTACTAGGTGTTAAGGCTTTAGGGTTAGCAATTTTATTAGACTTAGCAACTTTGCCTTGAAGTTTTCCAGCATCTCGCACCTATCAGCACCTATCTCTCACCTTCCAAAATTTTGAGTAGAAGTCCCAAGATGAGAGTGTTAACCTTCCTAAACCGTTTAGAATGCATGTTTAGCTACTCTACTAGGTGTTAAGGCTTTAGGGTTAGCAATTTTATTAGACTTAGCAACTTTGCCTTGAAGTTTTCCAGCATCTCGCACCTATCTCTCACCTTCCAAAATTTTGAGTAGAAGTCCCAAGATGCTAGTGCATCCATGTTTAGTAAGTCTCTTATGCAATTATATTTAATTAGTTTTTTTTTATGCAGGTTTCAGTATGGCTTCAACATCAACTAACGGTCCCATGTACAAGATTGACCCTGCTCATCATTTTCAGTCTATAGTAAGTAGTTTATCACATTTAGTAAGCAGGTTGACTATGTTGTCGGATCAAAACAAGACTGTCAAGATCCTTGGGTGAATGTTGATTACATTTACTCTCCATTCAATATCCATGGCAATCATTGGATTCTATTATGCTTGGACTTGGTACGTTGTCAAGTTAAGGTATGGGATTCGCTTCCGTCGCTGACGAGTGCCGAAGATATGAGAAGCATATTAGAGCCAATTCAAGAGATGGTGCCAAATTTGCTCGATGCTACTGGATTCTTTGTTAGGAGAGGCGGATCATCAACACACAAGGAACCTTGGCCACTTGTCATTGTCGACTCCATTCCACTTCAACGCAACAATAGTGATTGTGGTGTATTTACAATTAAGTATTTCGAATATGAAGCTTCTGGTTTAGATGTAGCTACATTATGTCAAGAAAACATGTCATATTTTAGAAAACAATTGGCATTTCAATTATGGACCAACAATCCCATGTATTGACTTTTAGTTCCAACTTTTGAAGGAATTGTATATGTTCCAAACTATGTACATAAATAGTTTTATATAATGGAATGAATACCATTTTTGTTTTTTGGTATGCAATTTTTATTTCATTATCTTGGAAAATTGTAAAGTGTGCAGAACTTTTATATAATGTACAACAATGCAGGTGAGAGCAACATTTTCATGCTCTTAGAATTAGGAAGGCCAATTTATCCCACAATGTATGAAAATGGAGAGAGATGAGAGAAAAATGAAATATTCTTTTTGGAAGTGAGAAAATGGAGAAAATGGTTTTCAAAGGCCGGTGGGAGACCATGGGAAGAGCTTCAGAAAGAAATTTCAAGAAAACGAATTAAAGAATGGAAAAGGAAGAAAAAGGAAATTTCGTGAAAATGAGGGAAAATGGAACACCAGAGGGAGGGATGAGAGAAAAATGAAACATTTTTAGAAAGTGAAAAAACGGAGGGAGAAGGAGAAGAGAGGATTCATAAATTGATTTTAGGATATTTTTTAACTTGAGGGTAATATAGACTTTTTCCAACTAATTTGTCCTAAAAGTCATCTTTTTTAAAATTCATCTCAAAACTCTTTACATCCTTCCAAATTATCCTATTTTTGATAATTCCCCAAGTTATAGTATATTGTTGCGATACCGCACGAGGGAGGATATATAGAAACGGTCGAACAACGCAAAATAACTATATGCGTTTATCTATCGAGTTGGCTCTTCGTTTGCACTTACACTCACTCGGCCATTGCGGCTAGGGTTTTCTCCCAGTTTCTACCGCTTTTCGATTCGATCTTTTTTTCTTTTCTCCTCTCTCTTTTTACAGATATTCTTCATAGATTCATCATGGAGTTCTTGTTGTTAAGGTAGGATTTCGTGGTCGCCTTTCACGGAGTGCAATTTCTTTTCAACTTTTCCGGTATTGGTTTTAATATAGTTCGGAAATGGCGACCACAAATCCATTTGATTTGTTGGGTGATGACGATGCTGAGGACCCATCGCAGCTAATGGCTGTCAAGCAGGCTGCGGCGGCGCCTAAGAAAGGTTCTGATCATCCTCAGGCTAAACAACAGGCGGCTGCGGCAGCTAAATTGAGTAAACCTGCTAATCTTCCTTCCAAGCCTCTTCCGCCTGCTCAGGCTGGTTAGTTTCTTTCTCTTTTTTTTTTTTTTTTTTTTTTTGAATTGGAGGTTATTGATTGTGTAAATATCAGAGTTCGATTTTGATGTATAGTTTTCTTCCTTTTGTTTTCCTGTCTAGGTTGATTGGTTTTGCATTCCGTGATTTTTGTTGTTGTTTTGTTAAAGTTTTTTGTCTGCTTGTTTGCATGGTTACATTGTTTGCGCCTATGGGAGAGTGCGAAGTCTTTCTTTGTGATGTTAGATATATACATACACGTAGGAATGAGTGATTTTTAATTCAGTCAAAATTTTGTAGGCTATATAATTACTTTTTGCGATACCCGGCTGGGATTTATTGTGTATTCCTACAATCCAAGGCTCTGCATTCCAAATTTATTTGGAATTCAGATAATATTCAATGGTTTGTATGTTTGGAACATAAATGGAATTGAGTTATCAATATTTTTTAAAATTTTTTTTGGAAGAAATTCGAGTGTCAGTCAGCAATGTTGTGATTTTATAACGTACTAGGTTATGAATTTTGTCTGTACATTGTTTAGATAGTATTTTCTTTATTCTTATTATGCCATTTTTCCTTTGTGTGTGGCAATTGAAAAAATTTGAATATTTTGATAACTTATGTACAAGTCTTTTAAAAAAGAACCTAGCTTTCGTTGAGAAATATGAAGAATGTATTAGGGCATACCAAAAACCCTGCAAAAAGAGTTCCCAGTCCTAATAGTGAGAAAGGACCCAATCGAAGAATGAGACCAAGTTAGTAATCACAAAAGCCTGATTAACGGATGTTCATAATGAAGAGTTATAACCAACTCCCTATTGTTCCTTTCCAACCAAGTACTTCATAAAATGGCAAAAATAGCTAGCCAGCTACTGCCACATAACTATTCATTTATCACGATTCACAACAAGGAGGGGGGGTTCATAAGCATTTCCTTGGTCACCCCAAACATGAGCCAAATCAAAGCAATTTTTTTTGAGAAAGAACTGTTCAACAGGGGCAATCCAACATGAGATGGTTGAGGTTCTCCTCTAACTTCCGGCAAAGAATGCCATTAGTCCATTACAGTTGCAACAGTAAGATCAAGATGAGTGCCTTGGTAGATGGTCCTGCATGCTCACTATTCCAAGCTATCATGGAGAACTGCTAGACATTACTTTCACTTTTTCTTTTCCTAAAAAAAAAATGAAAAAAGGAATAGTGAGTGGAAATGGGTTTTCCCCCCTCCCAAGTATCCTAAAATATCAAGTAGACTAAATAGTTTGAACTGGGATAACAATTAGCAAAGGAAAGCTCGAAGCAATAACAGTCTGGTGGTGTTCGCTAGAATATTTAAAACTACAACTTGAACTCCACCTAGAAGGCTATGGTCCATAGTTGCTCAGAAGGCTATGCATGTGTTACAGACTTTCAGCTCCATGAAAAAATGTCAACCATTTTGCTAACGAGTCTCATTATGCAAACTCAGGTTGCCAATGCCTAAACCCTCTAGATCAACTAATTTTGACACAACCTCCCCCACCCTTATTTACTCCTTCCCACAAGAGATGTTTCTTATGAATCTTTCATTTTTCTTACTGATTGAGACAAGCATTCTAAGCATGCAAGGAAGGTAGATTGGGATCCTACTCAACACTAATTGGATTGATGTCAGCTTTCCCCCTAAGAAAGGCATTTCTCTGTGGTTTTTGAATTTTCAGTAGGTCCCAAGAAGGCAAACTATTTATTTTGATTACAATTACCCCGGCCCCAAGGGAAGTCCAAGGTGGGAACAGGGAAGCTTACTCACCTCACTTTTGAGCAAAATTAGACCCAAGAGGACAAACTTAGAAGGCTCACAATTTAGATCAATGATGGAGGTTTTGCACTCTATTGATTTTAAGGCTTGAGATATGTTCAAAGGACAAGAAACCACTAAGATTCATAAAGGAACTATGCAATTGCTATATATTATATATATATATTGACGATATCCAATTGGTATAATTTATGCACAAGTTCAATTGAAATGTTTTGGTTGGCTCTTGATATGTGTTCTTTTGTATTATTTCTTGATGAAAGGTTCTTGTTTTCAATATTTACCTTGAAGAGGAATTGATATATTTGATTTCTTCGTAGATTTCTTGATGGAAATTTCCATTTTTTTCTAAAGAAGTCATGTTTTGGAGGAAAAAATTGTAGGACTGTGTGAACAAATATTTGCATGTATACCCAAATCGTGGGCTGTTGTAAAGAACTGGTTTGTCTCTGTATTGTATTTTTAAATATTCCTGGTTCTTAATATAGAACTTGGTAGTCTGCAGTCAATTTTTTATTCCATTTTGAACATAGCTTTGTCTTGTATCATATTGCCCATATTACGCTATTGTTTATCAACAGAGTCTTCCTTATTCTATTGGGTTCTTATGAGTGTCTTGATTCCTGTCCAATTGTTATCAATTATCCATTGGGTATCTGAAAGGATTTTTTTTTAATTATCTTTTTTAATACTTTGAGTAGTAAGGGAAGCAAAGAATGAAGGTGGTCGTGGAGGTCGTAGTAGTGGCCGTGGTGGACGTGGATATGGACGAGGACGTGGCAGTGGTGGTTTTAATCGCGAGTCTCCCAACAATGAGTACTCATTTAGTAGTAACCCTGAAGATGGAGAAACTGGAAGGACGACAGAAAAACGTGGTGGATATGGTGGACCTCGTGGTCGCGGTGGCCGTCGTGGTGGTTTTTATAATGGAGATACTGCTGATGGTGAACGCCCTCGTGGTGCATTTGAACGGCACAGCGGAACTGGCCGTGGGTGAGTTCTTTTTTCAAGAAAACATCAGCTTACGCTATGCATCTATATCTTCTACTCTGTTTTGACATCTTCAGCCTGTTTTATACCCAGAAATGAATTCAAGCGTGAAGGGTCTGGGCGTGGGAACTGGGGAAGGTCGGCTGAGGAATTCCCTGAGTAAGTACATCCCTATGTTTTGGATGTTTCTGTATGTGTGGCCTGGTTCTTTTCTTTTCTCCTATAATGTTTGGCTGGGGTGGGGAAGGCTGGGAGGCAGATGTTACTGGAAGTTGTATGCATGTTCGAACTCTTGTATGCTAAGAGGCTAGCTTGTTTTGCATACAGGGTTGCTGAGGAAGCTAATGAATCTCAGAAGTTAGGTGATGAGAAGCCCGTTCATGAGGATGATACTGCAGGTGTCAACACAGAGAACCCTGCAAAAGAATCAGAGGAAAAAGAACCAGAAGACAAGGTTTGTGTTGTCAGGTTTTTTTGGTAGACTTCACTTAAACTGCAGCCTACCATTTCACTTGCCATTTGTTTTTCTTGTTAACTGAAAATTAATTTGTAGTTTTGCTTGCTTATCAAACAAATTGAATGGGCATTGATAGCCGGAGTAGTAGTAATACACTGGTGGGTTAGTATTATGAGCTTCGCTCTATGTTCAACATGATTTTGAATCTGCCGTGTACTGTTTCTTTTTCCTTGATACAGGAAATGACTCTGGAGGAGTACGAAAAATTACTGGATGAGAAAAGGAAGTCTCTTTTGGCACTGAAAACTGAAGAGAGGAAAGTGGATCCCAAAGAATTTGCATCCTTGCAACAGCTATCAAGCAAAAAGGAAAACCAGGACATCTTTATTAAATTGGTACATCTATTTAGTCTTCCTTTGGAGTTGCAATTATATATTGATATTGTTCTGATGGATGAACATTGGCTCCTTGATATATTGGTATGGTCTTGGACATGGCCGCTGAATCTCATTTCACCATTTGTAGGGATCTGACAAGGATAAGCGAAAAGAAACTGCAGATAAGGAGGAAAGAACTAAGAAGGTATTTCCTCTTGTGTATTACATGATTTCCTGTCCATTACATAGGTTTTTAAAGTTTAGTTCTCAAACGAAGAAAAATGTTCTATTGTGATGCCTTTTGCTGCTTCAATTCGTCACCAATTGAATGACGAAATCGAAGTGTGCATACTTCGTCTAATTTACTTGTGTTCTGTGGATACACTCTCCTGTTTGGATCAAAGCTTAAAAGAGAGGGAGTTTTGGCCGTCAGTTCAACATCCTAACTCAGATAACTCTAGGTTTTTCAATCGTGTCTTTGAGTTCTAAGGAGAATGGGTGTTGGGTCCTTCAAGGAAACTTGGTTTTGGCGATTGGCTTAGGAAGCCAAAATCATGCTCCTAAAATGCCTGAAAAATATACGAGCTACAACCAAGAAACAAGTTCGATTATGAACTGAAGGTTTTAAAACAACACTTCCGTATTGTAACCTAAATTCTGCTCATACTCAAATAATTTAATGATCAACGAAGTACTGATTTTTCTGTTGTTTTCTTTCTTCTATTTTCATAGTCCGTGAGTATCAATGAGTTCTTGAAGCCAGCCGAAGGAGAGAAACACTACACTCCAGGTGGTCGGGGTAGAGGCCGGGGCCGTGGTTCAAGGGGAGGAGGTTACGTTGGCAGCTCAATGAGCAGCAACGTTGCAGCCCCATCTATTGAGGATCCGGGGCAGTTCCCAACCTTAGGTGCAAAATGAATATTCTGAATAAATTGCACTCAAAACTGTGTATACGGTTTTGGGGGCTGTCTCTTTGATCTGGGGGAATGGCAAGAAGTTGAGTAGAATAATTAGAGTTTTTCTTTCCTAATGTATTAAAAGAAAAAGAGGTTAAAAAGCTTAATTTGTTTGAATGTAAATTGTCAAAGCCATGTATTTTTCCTTTGTCACACTTTTTCGTTATGTGTTTTTTCCCAACTGACTTGCCAGATCAAAATATTTATGACATTTTAGCTTATATACCATAATTCTCTATTTCCAAAATTTAATTTGTTCATTGCAAATTGTTTTGTTAGCCTCTCAACTTTAATTGAGTAAATTGTTAAATAAATCAGAATAATTGTCTATCTTTAGAATATTTTGAAAAGTTTTTGTTATTTTAAAATCATTTTCTTTAAATCACATTTTCACTTTCTTTATTTAAGAAACATCATAATTTTTGAAAATATATTCAACAGCCATTTTTCACTAACTATTATTAATTAATTTAATGTAGTTAATATATTAGAGTTGTAATAAATTAAGTTTCACTATTTTTCTTATCATTAGTAAATTAATGTAATTTCATAATTATAGTTAATACACAATAACATATAACTTTTGTCAAAAATATAACATTGAAAAAAAAACTTGTTTTTTTTTGGTATTTTTGTGTAATTAGTTTATCAAAGTTTTATATTTTTGAATAAATTTCTTCGTTATTAAATTTTAATTAAAATTTATCAGTGATTAAAAAATCAAAACTATATCATATTTTGAAATGAAGAAAATCAAATTCCAAACTCAGATATTAAAATCATATATTGCAAAATAATAATAATAATAAAAAGATTTCAAGAACTAAGGAAAATACATTTTGAAATTTAAGAGATGAATAAAGGTGTAAAATTCCGAGAGTAAAAAGGTAAATTTGCCCCAACGTGTTAGCATTATTTAATCTATTTTTATTTATCGGGAATGGTGTTTTGGTAAATTCCATTAGCCAAACAAAAAAGGCGGGAATTCCCTTCCAACTCCCAAATTTTCTTCACATTCACCATTTCCCGCTCCTATCGCTTCGCTTCACTTCACTCTCTTCCCATTCTCTCTAGCCCTAATCTCATTCTCTTTTTTCTTCATCTTTTTCCAGATCTGAGGTTTAGATATGAGATATGAGATTTGGGGACTTCGGTATGTTGTGTGATTGATCTTATTCTTCACAACTAATGGCTGATTATTTTCGTTTTGATCCGAGTGAGTATAGTCTTCATACTACTGTTGAGCTGCAGAAAGCTTGGTATTTGTTCACGATATTGTTGGATATTGGTCGTCCTGCTTCTCTGGAAGAACTTGCTGCGAGATGCGAATTGTTCAGTGCTACGGCTTGTATGGTTCGGTATCTGTGTGAAATTCCTGATTCTCCTATCTGTTTGGGGGATGATGCTCTTGTTTACATTTCTATTGTTGCGATCTCTGCTATGGGGCGGTATTTTTCGAAGGCTAGTAGTGGATGGGATTTTTCTAGACGGGGTTTTGGAGTTATAGACTCGAATAGGTTCTGCGGTAGGGATGTTAAAACGTACTCGCGGAAACGAAGAAGATCAGTATTGGATTCTGAAGGACCTTTTTATGGGAAAAAGATTTTAACTTCGACTTCTGGAATTGGTATGAGTTTAGGGTTTGTTTTTCTCTTCTCTAGTTGCTATTTCCAGCAGTGTTTTACTGATTTATTATTTTATTTACTTTATTCATAGTTCGACTAAAGATGATTAATAGCTGTTGTAGGGAATGAAAGTTGTATTCCAATAACTAGGAGGGTTTCTCATAATTTTGCTAAGGTACCTTTTCAAATTCGCTCTTTCAATTTTTTTTCCAGTTCTGTTTTTTATGTGTATCCTCTGAGAATTTGGATGGCCCCTATTGTTTATATGCATTATTGTACTGACGGATCGAGATGCTCTCTTTTGTAATTATGAGACTATAACATTTTTATGATTCATTAAGAAATTCCTTCTTAGCTACGCTCTTGAATGGACTATTTTGTACTTGTCATAGTTTCATTCACAAATTCAAAAAGTTCAATCTGGTTGATGACCATATTTCCGATCATTATTTCTTATTTTTCTTCTGATAATGAACATTCGATTTCTTTATTGAAATGATGACTTTTATGTTTGAAACAAAAGTAAATTTTATTTATATTGAGCTTGTTGTCTTGGAATTGCTTCCAATTTCAATCTTCTATGGTCACATGATAATGCAATAGTTTAATAAGTCTCATATTTTTCTGTTAAATCTGGTCTTTAATTAATTTATTTTTATGTTGCTTTATGTTCTACAACTTAATAACTTTGTCATGCTTGATTTCAGCTAGTAACTTTTAGTTTGTTAAATGCAAAACACAGCTGACTCTTTTTTTGTTTCTCTGCATAAAGGTACCTGCTGACTATGTGACTCTCACCAGTTTAAATTCGCTGACAGTTGATTTGCCTTTTGAAAAACTTGAAATGGGACATTTGGATGTAAAAGTTGATGAAGTGCCCGACTCTCTTAGTTATGCTGATTCTCCAAAATTTTTGATGTGTCATGCTCGAGAAATGAGAGCTGGTATTGCTGCTCAAGCAAGTAAAACTATCGTTAAAGATAATGTTGGCCCTTTAAGTGAGAATGCCTATGATCATCACATGCACGAAGTCCAAAAACGCTCAAGTATGCCTAATTTAATGCACACAGACAGAGGAATGTCATATAACTTTGATCTTTCTTTGGGTGCATCGTGTAGCTCCACAAACGCCCTTTTTTATGACAAAAACTACAATATACAACCTTATGTTCAACCGCTCGAGGTCAACAAAGGGATTTGCACTAGGTATCTTTCTAATATTTTGGAATGGAAGGTAGAAGATGAGAAAAATAAGATCTGTGAAATGCAGAATTGCTTGGAGTACACTAAAACAACAGAGAACCATCTTGTTCATTTGGAAGGGCACACAGTCATTGGTGAAGCAGAAAGAAACTTCCTAGACTTGAAAAAGGAAGTAAGTATATCAAGCATGGTTGGAGATGATATATTCAGGAAGGAAGAAACTCATATTCCCTGTTCCATAGCTGAACAACTATGTAATGAGGAGCCACATGTCAAGACCTTGGGGGAAGTAGATGGATCACAAATATGTACTCTATCTCCTGAGGAAATTCTCATGGAGTCTGCAGTCAATAAGAAGGTTTCCCAATCTGTCAAGCAGCAAAACCGAAATATCAATTTTCATAAACTGATGTCTAAGGTGCAGAAGTTCAAGAAGAATTCAAATGGTAGTGTGCACATTAAGGAAAATCCTTTGGACCCTACCAGTTCTTCTATGAAGGTAAGTTTATCTTACTCTCGGTTTTGCAACCTTTGAAGCTATCTATTTTTATTTTAGAGGTTCTTGAGTGATAATGGATGCTTGAGCTAAATGTATGGGGTATTTGTGGTTTGAAGTGGAAAAAAAATAGCCTAATTATTGATCTTTTGAAACAGTTGGAGAAAACATCATTTCCTCAGTTTGAGTCTTTCATTGTTGAGGAAGAAGAAGGTTCTGGTAAGCAACTTCCTTTCTCATATATGAGTAGCAGATTCCTATTTTTTCTCATTTCCATTTGTACTAATGATGTTCAAAAATATTCAGGTGGCTATGGAACTGTTTACAGGGCTCGGAGAAAAAAAGATGGCAAACGGATAGCTATCAAATGTAAACCTGGTTTACTTTTATGCTACTCTTTTAATCAGTTTTTCAACGGTCTAACTTGTGCGGGTGCATACACACACATTTTTTGGAAAGGAAACAGATATTTCATGAGTATTATGAAATGTACTAAAGGCTAATGAAGGTTAACAAATCACCTCTAACAAGTGTTACTGAGAAAGTAGTTAGAAAATACATACTTGTAACATGTGGCTACTTGTGTACAAAATAAAATCAAACAAAAAATTGTAGTGTTTCTTCATATTGAATGTTCTTTTGTTTCTCTCTTGTCAAGAAGTCCATTGGAAGCTGGAAAAATTTCAACTATGTGGATGTAACTTAAAATGAATACAGATATTTAGTTTGCACCAGAATTGAGGTCTTTTGGACCCTTTTAGTTGAGTAACATTCTACTCTCTAATTTGGTGCTGTCCCCTAAGTAACGATTCAAATAGTGTAGTTGCTTACAAGTCTGCAAGTCAAGAGGTTAGATCCTCTATTGTTTTTACTGGATTGAACAAATGTTGAGTTTGACAGAGGTAATTTACGTTTTGGTAGTTTTTTAGTGGATGGTTTTCCATATAGGAACAACAATCTTCCACAGGGGCATGCGACCATTTTATGGTAAAAAAAACTAAAATTTTATTGTCACGTGTTTTTTCAATCTATTATTGTCACATTCTTAATGCTACATTTATTCTGAAGTTAGATTTTTATTTGATAAATTTTAATTCAACTCTTTTGCTAAGGAAACAAGACTTTTCTTTACTGAAAAGTGGAAAATATATGACAAATGTTTTATACTTACATTTTCAGGTCCCCATGTCAATGCTCACAGACACAATGTAAACAATGAGCTAAAAATGCTCGAGCGGTTTGGGTATGTATATTAGGAAGAAATATTATAACATTCTCTTTGGTTCACGTAAGCGTTTACAAGTTGCAATATGGTATTGATATATATCTTTTCATGCAGGGGAAGGAACTTCATAATCAAGTATGAAGGGTCTATTAGTAGTGGCAACAGCGAGTGCTTAATTCTGGAACATGTCGAACATGACAGACCTGAGGTAATTTCTCTGCAATTCAAATTTAATATATTTTGAAATACTTCTGACGTTACTATTGTGAATTTCAGCTACTTCATAATATGGAAAGTAAACGTAAAAACTGCTTTGTAGTTTCACATGATTAATTTTAGTTTTGGAAGAAGTATGATCTAAACTCATTTTTTTTACTAAGTTCTATTAAAAAACGTTTTTATCTTATGTTAATATGTAGGTTCTGAAGAAAGAAATTGATATAGTTCGGCTACAGTGGTATGGTTTCTGCTTGTTTAGGGCTTTGGCATATCTGCATAAGCAGGTGAGATATTGCTGTGCGTGAATGGAAAGGAAATGAAAAATTTTATAGACTACTGTATATGTCTAACCAGTTTCTCTTTGACACTCTTAGGGGGTTATGCACAGAGACGTAAAGCCTGGTAACTTCCTATTCTCTAGAAAACAGAACAAAGGTTACCTCATTGATTTTAACCTTGCCATGGTTGGTCCCTGTGTTTCATTTGCTATTTTACATCTGTTCAACTTTCACCTCCATTGATTGAGTATTAATTAAAATTCTAATATTCTGTGATGTTTCTTGCCCACTATTTTCATTTCAGGATTTACAGCAGAAGTACTCTGTAGCAAGTAAGCTTCATTGTGACACTCCAGGTCATTTTTTAGTTCACGTTCAAAGTCCACTTGGATGCAAAAAAAAAAAAAAAAAAAAAAAAAAAAATTGCATTTCGACAGTAGTAGCATGAACCAATAGTAAATCTCCTTTTGATGTTTAGGTAAATCAAATTCAAGTAATCATGCATTTTTAGATCATGTTCCTGTCTCTCATTCTGTGTCTGGTTCAGCAGTTAAAGAAAAGAAGGATGTCAGAGGTTCTGTATCTCTCACCGGGGGAGAAACAGGAAAATCTAAGCAACCTGGCGAACACGAAAAGAACTTGAAAAGGAGAGTTTATGTACCCTTGAAACAATATCCAAATATGCGTGGTGGGAGTGCAGTTCGAAGCCAGGGTGCAGATGGATCAGGTGTAACCTCTGCAAAGGATGTAACAAGTGCTAGGACGTTTTCCACAGAAAAGATGAGGGAGCCTCTTCCATCTCAAGGAAGAAAGGAACTGCTAAGTTTGGTACAAAATGCATTACGAAATGCAGACCTTGCTACCCAAAATAGCTCTGATCTACGAAGAAAAAGAATAGCTGCTCCTCAAGCCAAGGAAGACAATAGCATTATACATCCAAGTCCAATGCTGGTCCACTGCACTGGCATTTCTGTACCTGCTCCCAGGTTACTAAGAACTAAAGGTTTGTAGATGAATGTTCTACTTTTGAAGTATTTGGTTGCTATGGTCGTTTATAAAGTAGAGTTACTTTCAGGAGATGCAAAACGTAAAAGAGAGGGTTCTTGTGCTGGGACTAAGGGGTTTCGAGCTCCAGAGGTGACCTTACAGTTACCTTGAAACAAATTTCAAATTTCAGATTTCTCTTATGTAGTTTTGTGCTGTTTGGGTCAATGTGACCCACCTTCAATTACTATTGTGTTTGGGCATTCACTATCAACCCATGCAATTGTGTAGGTCCTATTCAGATCCCTACATCAAGGTCCTCAGGTCGATGTCTGGTCTGCTGGCGTTACTCTTCTCTATCTAATGGTTGGAAGAAGTCCTTTTACTGGAGACCCTGAACAGTAAATTCCAAATCTGAACCACAACTTTTTTTTCTTTCACATTTTGTTTGTCCAGTGACATTTCTGACTAGTATAAATTCTGGTAGGAACATAAAAGACATTGCTAAACTGAGGGGCAGTGAAGATTTATGGGAGGTGGCCAAATTACATGATCGTGAATCTTCTTTTCCAGGGGTATATCTTCTAACATCTGCCAACCTTCATTCAATCTTTACGCAAGAAATCACTCTTTTGTTAATTGCCTTGAAAAGAGTTCTGATTATTAATTATCTACCAATAAATATATCTAAATTTTAGCTTTTCAAAATTTGAAATTATTCCAATTGTTTCTGTATTGCGAAACACTCAAACATGAAGAAACATAGTGATAATTGCTGTGATTGAGTATCATTAAAAGGCGTGACTATAGTCCAGGTGAAACCCAGATGCTTTTGTAGTTGATAGCATCAAAACCTCTCCCAGTTACTTGTTTTGACTCCCGATGTACCTCATTGAGGTCTGCATGTTTTTTCCTTTCAACACAAACCCTCACTATTACTCATATAAAAAGTGGCCTTCCTTTGCTCCTTCCTTTTTGTGTATTTTTTTCTCCTGGTGTCATCTTTAGAAATTTTTGGCCTGCTGCTGTGGAATCTTTCGTGTCAATTTTTTGTTTTGTTCTTTCGCTCTGTTGACTTGCCTGATTTTGTTCGGCTCGTCTGGCTTCTTTATGGTGCTCTCTCCAAGTTTTTTGACACTTTTCTAGATTCAACCTTTTCATCTTTTTAGCTTGTACTCACCACCAGTTGTAATCGTTTTCTTATATACTTTGGGATTTAGATTTTTTAGCATTAGTCTTCTTTCATTCTATCACTGTGAAGCTTTGTTTTCTTTTTCAAAGAAAAAGAAGTTATGGTATTTGTCATTTCCTTGTCTTTAGTAACTGTGTTAGTATGCTTAAAAACTGTACCTTCCACCTTGCCTCAGTGTTCGGCCTTCTCTTATGATTTGATTATACAAACCAATAATCACGATCGCTTTAGTAAGCCAGTGATCTTTTGGTGGGTCGACGACTTGATTTGCTAGTTCATAGCGTCTAACAACCCCTGACCATTAGTCTGATTTTTCATATATTCATCTCGTTCATTTTCTTAAGTATGGTGATGAGATTAGAGTTTTGATAAATACATGCTGCTTGTGAACTTATTATCACGGTGAAGATGTTCTTAATGTTTCAGGAATTGTTTAACATAAAATCTTTCCCACCTATGGATTTGCAAAGTTGGGTTAAGGCTCACACAAAGCGACCGGATTTTGTCAAGCTCATCCCGAGATCACTATTCGATCTGGTAGATAAGTGCCTCACAGTTAATCCAAGGCAAAGGATTACTGCAGATGAAGCTCTAAAGCATGAATTCTTCATCCCATGCTACGAGAGGCTTCGGAAGCAGAAAATGCTTCGACGAGGTTCTAGCTCCACCTCTGCCAATGTCTTGGGAGAACGCGAAAAGGTTCTTGGACAGCCATTTGAGGTCTCAAGATGAATACAAAATTTTCAAGGTTTTGATATTCAATTCCCCTCTGAAACTGTATATGTCTTTAGATGATATTGATATCGAATGTATGTTCATGCCATTTTGTTAACTTTGTAACAAAAGATATATAATTAGCAGAAAGCAATGTGTATACATATACTTTTGAATTAGTTAAAGAAATAGCAAAGCTCCTTGACTACATTCTTTCCCTGTAGTGTCTAATTCTATGGTTTGGGGATAGAGTATGGCTTACACCTTTTTTTCTCTGAAAAAGTGAAACAAATAAGTGTGATTACTCAACAAATGTAATTTGTGTATTAAATAAATTTGACATATATTTCCATTTGTCACATAATCAAAATATTGAACAAACTTTTAAAGACTTTAAGTACCTCTTCCATGACACTTTTAAACACAAATCAAAATATAATTTTAATGAAGTGATTGATCATATGACAATGGACACATCTTAACTCACCATTAATCATACTAAAGGAGTATAGAACCCATCAATCAATATGAGGTACCAAAACCATTTTAATTTACTTTTTAACCTTTCAAAAGCAATGAACATATAAGAGTGGTGTGACAGGTGGAAATAGCATTAAGAAGCACAAAGTTAAAAGGTGAAAAGGGAGAAAGTAATGGGATCATCGAATGGCATTTTGAGAATGAATGAGGTTGGAATTGGAAAAGAGTGTTTGGTAGAAATGAAATTATGGGTCTCTCATCCACTTTAATTGAAAAGCCAAATACCTTTCCTTTTTCTTTTCTTCTACACCATGCACTCACCCAACACCTTTGCCCCCACATTCTTTGTTGTGCTTTGCTAATCAAACACCCACTCTCCATTTTCCATTCATCTCTCCATAATTCAAAGCATACATTACATGTTCCGAAAACAAACAATTAAGCAATCCAAAGAAGGTAAAGATCGATACATAATTCACTAACAATGTGTTAGTTACGTCCACAGAAAGAACAAATATTATTAGAGAGAATTAATATTGTTTCAAAATACAATATGACACCAACTAGGTTAGGGAGTTTATGTATTGTACTTCTCTAAGTCCTTTAGACAAAAACATAAATGATACATGCACTAGGTTGTTCCTAACGTCACATAATGAATTCAAGACATCCTTTTAAACACAATATTCAAATTCGTAAAATAATGTCTTTAACTTAGTTAAGTAAATCAGACAGATTTTGGTTGAAGTGAACGAATAGATATGAGAATTAGTCAATGCACATGAATCATCTATTTATGAAACTACGTTGCAAACTACTTCAAGCGGAGCTTCACTTGTTCATATGAAAATTTACAAACATCATAAACAAGCTGATCCTCACAAATATTACTCAATCTCGAATTTATGATTGAGATTTTTAGGGTAATTTCAATTTTAAACCTTCCATTGTGTATTTATGTTAGACTTTAGATCATTTAGTGTGGTGTATTATGGCAACATTCATGTAATTAGGAAGTCATAACCCTTTAGCTGAAATTAGATTACATCTATCTCTTACAATAAATTAGGTTAATTCAAACTGATTTTCAAGTTTATGAGGTTAGATATATCCATCCCGTTTGAGGTTTCACAACGTATATCACAATCATTAAAAAAATTTAGGATATAAATTGATATTTGCCTAAAGTTTAGTTGTAGAATGAGATTGGTTAAGTATTTTAGAGCACAATATATGAAAGCTATAGAATTTAAACTACATATCTTTTGATTGTTGACATATTTTTACGTGAGTTGAGTTATATTCGCTTTAAAAGAGAAATTTTAGCTTGATTAATGTAAAATAAAAATACGAATTAGATTATTTGGTTGATGAGAGTAACGTAATACTTACAATATTAGTAGTCACATGGCCACCATGTGGCATTGAAAAAGTTGGTATACTATTGCTATACATGATCGTACTAAGCCCTATTGAATCATTGAGCCCACATATAATATAATTGTCAAGTCTCTATGCCTTTATGCTCCTAATTCCAAATCTACTTTTAAGGATGAATTATTAAAAATTAAATAAATCTATTCTTGAACCTTTAAAAACATGTTTGAATCTTTTGTTAAAGCATATATTTTTCTTTTTAGAATTTCAAATGGGAAAATGAGTCTAAAATTGTTTAAACATTTTTCAAAATCAATGTAGGTAATTTGTATAGTTCTACATGGTCATTTCTCTAACAATATATGTAAGTAGATGTTATGGTGATAGATACGAAAAAGATATATATATGTATGTATTTTGCAAACAAAAATGTTTAGAATAATATATCCAAGTTTGATAAGATCGATTGATGGTTGTGTTTTGTAAAGTTCAACTTTCCATCACATTGGAAACATTTATAAATATAACATTTGTACTTCTCAAAAAATTCTCACAAACATTTATAATATTTTCACACAAAATGTTGTAGTTTAAATCTTAATCTTTAATAGAAGCCATTTCATATGGTTGGATTTATATGTGTGGTGTAAATATATATATATATATATTTGTATGTTAAAAAAAAGTTCTCTCGAGATCTAATTTTAATATTTAAATAAGAAAAACTTTTGTTAGATAACTATATCTAATATATCTTGTTACGTGTTATAGATAGATTTTGTTTAAAAATAGAAATGTTTATTTAATCGGCACGATTTTGCTCCAACAAGCGAGTGGAAAATCTCAAGTAGGCAAAAGAATATAAGAATGGAAATCATATTCTTCATCTCACACCCATTAATATATGTTGTGATATCTAAGTTTTAATTTTAATTACATATTTCTTTGTTACATACAAAGCATTTTCTTAAAAAACTTTATAATATTCTATATTTTAATAAAGATGTGTTAAGGATGATGTCAATTTAATAAATATAGCTTTGAAAATTCTATTTAGTTAAAAATAAATTTAAAGAAATGTTAAAAAATAATAAACTAAAAAGATTTTGAGTTATATTGTTACCAAAACCAACTCACCTCACCAGTGATTAACATAACTTTCTTTTTAAAAAATTTAAATAAATATTTGATTTTTTCGGTTTGCAAATGTACTAAAATATTATATCAATGAATTAAATTTAACCCATAATTTAAAAAGGGACACCATCCTTTAATACAATAAAAAGACCAAGAAAAGATTCCAATAACAAATATTAATGATCATTGGATCTCGTAAACTTTGCATTGCTTAGCTTTTAGGAATTGGATCATTATTTTATATATATATATATACATATTTTTTTGTTCTTATAAAATATATTGATTTGATCTTATAA
This sequence comes from Cucumis sativus, assembly GCF_000004075.3. Classification (NCBI taxonomy): domain Eukaryota; kingdom Viridiplantae; phylum Streptophyta; class Magnoliopsida; order Cucurbitales; family Cucurbitaceae; genus Cucumis; species Cucumis sativus. The sequence goes on along the minus strand of NC_026660.2, from coordinate 6,966,622 downwards.
TAAGTTTAGTGTCAAACCATTGGACTAATTACTTATTAAATAATTATTTAGATTTTGGTTAATCAAGACCATTGTCGGATTAATAATTGAATATAAGCACTTTAAATATCTCATCATCATATATATTGATTGCTTTTCAAGAAAATCCTTAAGAAGGCAAAAATAAATAAAGAAAGAAAAAGCACTTTTAATATTTATTGTACTAAAAACCATCATTCCCATGACAATACATATTTTTATTACTTCATATTAGTTGAGACGTTGTTGACCCACCGACCAAAGGAAAATAAAAATAACATAACTATTTTTAAGTGTTATTTTTATTTAACTTTTAACAAGCTCTCGTTCTAGGGTTAGATTGTAAATTCGGTCCTTATGTATTATGAAATCAGGATAAAAAAGAACGTAGAAAAATATAAAAGTAGAAATTTACGGAATTCAATAATCGAGACGCCTTTAAGGGTAAAGAGTTTATTTAGATTGATTTTATAAATATTTTCATTTAAAGAAAATTTTAAAAATAAATAACAAATATATATATATATATATTAGATAATCAAATTTTCCTTCTCAAATTATAAACCTCACATGTAAAATAAATAAGTATCAAATTTACCTATTATAAAAAAGAAAATGAATTCAAATATATATATATATATATATATATATATATATATATATATATATATTTTAAAAATGAGCTAGGTACTATAAACTAACCATATATTTAAGTTAAAGTTAATTGATGATGCATGTTGAAAAGTGAAAAGAAATGAAAGCCACTCATTCAAATTTACATCACTTTGTGACAAAATAAAATTGTGTAATTGAGAATAGGGACCATATAATATAACTTTGTAAGAGGGAAAATTATGGGTGAGGGCAGAAGCACATGCAAGTGTGTAACTTTATAACTAAAGTATATATTATAAGGCACTTACCAATCTATATATATATATAGGAAGGCAAGCAAAGAACAAGAAAACAACTTTATTGGGAATGTCTAAGTGGGTGTGTGTGGAGTGTGACCATTCATTTTTTCAAGAGAGAAAGGACCTTTTATTTGCTCAAAAGGACCAAACCATACAAAATGATATGTTATCATAAGCGTTATTTTTAAATATATCAAAATATCACTGTTTATTTGTAATTAATAGCAAATACATTATTTTTATGGACAAAAACTTTATAATTCAAGGATTTGGTCATGGACTTGGAAGATGTTAGATGATAATTTTACTGCTAATATTATTGTTATTATTTCACTTATATATATATAAAGAGTTAGTTGTTAAGTGAACGTTCGAATCTCTATGTCTAACCTAAATTAGTTGGTGTCTATGATAAATGGTGATAAAATAAGAGATAATCACGATAGATACACATAATAGTCTATTTTTGTGATCAATAAAAAATAGATTATGATACTTTTTTATATTTATAAATATTTTAAAGAAGTTTTGTTATTTAAAATAAATATTATTGTTATTATTATTATTTGTTAGGTCTCTCTCCTCTCATCTATTTTCTTTTTTAATTTATAATATTTTACATAAATAGAAGAGAAAAACTATCAAATATAATCCATCCATTTTTCTTAACTTATTGTTTACCAACATCCCATGTGCTACTATGACTTTGGTCTTCACATTATATTTCTCCCTTCAATTATTCTCTCTAATGTATTATACTCTTACTTAACTCAACTCTTTATTATAAATCTTAGTTTAATTTATTATTATCACACGAGTTTTCACTAATATATTGCGGTTGACAAATATGTTTTAGTACTTGAGAACGTAGAGCTGACATGGTAAAAATATTTTGATTTTTTTCTTCATAAAATATTTGTCTTAAAAATTATTTTAAATGATAAAACTTATTAAAATATATTTACATATATAACCAAATATTGTGATAAATCATAATATATTTAGATAGAATATTGTATGTATCTATTGCAGTCCATCACTGTATTAGATCGTCGTATATTTAATGGATGGAGGAATAACTAATCTCTTTCTTTTTATAATTATATGTATTTTAAATCATATTTAATACTGTTTTTTATTTAGTAATTTTTTTTAAGTATATACACATGTACCCCTATGTATAGTATATACTTTCAAATATATAATTGTTAAAAATCTTATTAGTGGTAATCTATAAAGCTTCTATATATATAATTATATATTTTAAAATTTTAAAATGAAAAATAAATATATAATTTTGACATTTGATTAAAAACTAAAGTTGGAGTAAATTATATTTATAGTTAGATTATACTCTTTAGAAAAGAAATTATAGACAGTTGATACCAAAATTCAAGAAAAAAATCTTTTATTTAAGGATAGCAATAATTTTGTATAGAGAACGAAACAAACGATCTAATTTGTAGAAATTTAAAGAATAAAAAAAAGGTCAGGTCAGAATGATGGTTGTCACACATTCTCATGATTTTAGAAAATAATAGTGTAGAATGTTAGAATATGAGGTCGAGAATTGGCGTACTCTTATTGGAATCATCATAATGCATTTATATAGAAAGTATGACTTTATCATCTAGATTAGAGGCTCAGAGTTAGGTTGAGTCAGATGAAAAAATAGTTGATTAAGTCGAGCATAAATAATAGGTACCAACTTTAGACCTAAATTTAGCATCTTTGATGATTTAATTATTTTCATACTAACTACTTCTTTTCCCTAATTTAAATTTAACCACATTAATAATTAATGATTCTAAAATATATTAACTATGGAAAAAAATTAAGTAATTTATTGAAAAACAATAAGTTGGTCTCAAAATAAAGATGCACTTCCCATTTTAAAAAGTAAAGACAAAATATGAGAACAAATAATGACACTATAAACGTAAATAAATAAATATTTGTAAAGTTTCTTTTTATAGCATGCCTTGCATTATTATTATATACTATAGACATAGCCTTAGGGACATATTTTCACAAAATTACTCGTAATTAAATCACCTATTAAATTATCGGGTTGTCAATTCAGCTATATACATTAACTCTAGTAGTTAAAAATATGTCAAAGTGAAAAAAATTCTAAAACATTTTTATTCTTAGCCGTATAATAAACGGAAATTTTATATCGATTATGCTTTTGATACACATCTATGTTCATATAACTGTTGGCTAAAAAAAGTATATAAAGAAAAACATCTCTCACTAAAAGAAATTAATTTTGTTGCATATAGTGGAAACAAATATGACTCAACTGGCATACACCATATGTTAGCTAAAACCTAAGGTATGTGATGATGAAGTTGATCTGACTGTATCAACCTAGTTGACATATTCACGTGCATAGCTAGAAATATGTGGTTTAAGTTTCTACAAAATTTGATTTGGTAACATGTATTATTAATTTTAATTTTCAAGATTACTTAGATCCATTCGAGAAAAACATTTATTTTTTAGTTTTGTATTTTTAGTATTGTGTTTGTTTTTTTTCAAATTCTTTAAAACTTCCTATTTTTACAATTTATTTGTTTCGAAGTTATATATATTATTAAAATTAAATTATACAACGAGTTGCAATATTACTTATCATTTTTTATCACAAACATTTCAAACAATCATTTTGAATTGGAATCTATTACAATTAGACGTAAATTAAGACCAACGTTAGATATTATATAAAATTTATTTTTACACGTTAACCTAAACTTTTGAATCAACTAATGATTTAAAAGTCTAAAACAACCTAGATGTAATTCAAGATATCATCCTACCATCCCAAATCTAAACTTTTTTTTTGTATGGTGCATTCATTGAGAAGTTGAATTGGCCACCTAATTTTTTTAATTTTAATTTGTTTTAGTACACCTAATCTTTTCTTCTTCATTTAATGTTATTTCTTCACCTTTCATTTTTAACTTTGCTAATTTAATTAGTTTTCGTTTGACATTTTAGCATTCAATAATCCAATTTTGATTAGACACTACTTTGGTAAACACTCATTAAGTACCTCAATCTTATCTTATAAGTCCTAATTTAAAACCATCTATTGATTGCAACAACTTTTACAAACTATAACAAATTGTTCAAATTATTTAAATAGATTTGACGTAGAGACAGTACACGAATAAACAAAATACACACATCATATAAGATGTGAATCTAAAGAAATTCAAGTACAACATACTGAATTCTAATGTTTCCTTGCACTCCAAACTTCAAACTTACTCCTACCGTTTTCCTAGCAATTAATGAAAACAACTATTTTCAAATAAGACTAATAGTTCAACATAATTAAATTTGTTTGTTTGTTTTAAACCACAAATATTGTTCATAACATTATTCATAGCTAACTATATTACTTGACAAGTGAAATGGTACAAAGAATAATGTCATTTTCAATCTAGCTAAGAATTTCGACTATTCAACTATCATTACTCATTTATGACTCAAAGTATATCACATGTTTAAGTTTGATCTCACACTACGTTTTTAATATAAAATTCTTCCATGATCATATCTTAAAAAGTTGAGGAAAAAATCAAATGGATGATCATAATGTTTAATGCTTCACTCACAAATACAATGGTCAGTAGCAACTAATCATAAGATGTATAAAAAGTTAATGGGTGGTGTTTCAAACCCGAACATTAGGTAAATGAACACTTTATAAATATAATGATAATTGAGATCACACTACAAATTGAAGAAATAGTTTCTTCTCACCATGAATGTAGTGTCATATTTATTTTTAATTTAATATTATCCTTAATGTGACTTGTTATTTAATATTTGGGACTTTTTTTTATTCCAATTAAGTAAATGATAATTCTTAAATTAATTAAAAGATAATTTCTTACTTAAACATTAGATGGATTGATTATCTGTCTTTGTAATAATTATTTTCTACTCAACAACAAACTTAATTAAGTTTCTAAAGAAATGGTAAGAGATAGAAACATAATCTCCTAGAATACCACGTAGATCAAGAAATGTTATTCTAACTAATGTTAGTGTGAAAAATGAAAATCATGTAGTTCAAATATTTCTTTTTCAAAGAGGGTGAGAAGGAAAAGAGAGCACAAAAAAGAGACTAAGTCCCCGTTGTTGTTTAAATATATTACATACATATCTTAGTGTGTCAAAATGAGCATAAGCTTAGTGGTAATTGATATGACCTTTCATGTAAGAGGTAGGAGGTTTGATCCCTTTTCCCTCCAATTGTTATAAAACAACTTACATATTAGTTAACATAGACCTATGGGTGAATTTGAATTTTGCATGTGTACATGAACAAAAGTGTATATATAATCCAGTTGTACCCATAAATGATGGTCGACGGTCGTCAAAGGTGGTCTTCCTGGACTTTGCAGTGAGGTATTATATAGCATATTAAACCCATTCAAAATTAAAGAACCTCAAACCAACCCTAAGAATTCGTTACCAATCCCATTAGAAAATATATGTTAATACGACCTACATTTTAAAAATTGTTCTTTTTTATTTTTAAATTTATTTGACATAAAATTTATAATAAGTTTTTAAATTTGTGATTGTCGTAGTTGGAAGATATTGCATGTTAAATTCATAGCTCAAAATGTTATGTATATCTCAAATATTGAAATATAGATACCTAGTAAGCAAATGGAATAAACAAAGTTAAAAATTCTAACTAAAAGCATACGATAATCTCTTATTTCAAGATCGATGGTTTAAACTTAATAATAAATTATGTAATTTAATTACTTTCAAAAGACATTTTTTAAAATAATAAAATAAATTAAAATATTTATTAATTATAGCAAAATTTTGGATTTTATAACTATAAACTTAAACATATTTCTTTTATTAAATATTAAATTTCTTTTAACGCTACTTATTATGTGCAATAAAATCTTAATTAATTAGGCATTAAAACTTTTTTAGTAGGGAAATTTATTTTTTAATTTAACCGTTAATCAACACTTATATCTAAAAAAACTTAAAAAGTATATTTAATAATCTAATTAATAAATAGGTTAATTAAAAAGTAACTTTTAAAATTTTAATTAAAGGAAGCAAAAAGGGAAATTGCCTTTACATTTCTATAATCTTGGAGAGTTTCCTTCCCATTTTAAAATAATATTCTTCCCCAAAACCCAAAAACCAAAAACCAAAAAACCAAAAGAAAAACGCTTCTTAGTCTTTCAGTTCCACCAAAACAAAAACGCTTTTTCCAAAAGGAGAAGGAGAAGGAGAAGGAGAAGAAGATAATACATTACAATTGCAAATCCATACACATTCTCAAATAACCAACAACTTCCATGGACTCTCACTCTCAGATCTTGCTCCAACCCTAGCTGCTTTTCCAGGTCCCAATCAATTCCTTCTACTTTCATTCTTCTTGATTCATCTCTCTCTCTCTCTTTTTATTTTTTTGTCGTTTTTCTTTCCTCACTTTGATAATATCATCTTTCTTCCATTCTCGCCGCCGTTTTACTTGCTTTGATTCTATCGTTTGTTGTTTCTGATTGCCTTAATTGAGTTCTGTTGATTTACTGTTTTCGGATTCCTTTTTGTTGTTTTTTTTGTTCTACATTTCATCTCTGCTTTTATGTGTTTACTGATTTTGGATTTAGCTTTGTCTAATGCTGCAATTCTTATCGCTTTTTGTGTTTCTGGATTGTGGTGGATAATTTTCAGGTTAAGGAGGGGGAACTTGCTGTGTAGCGTTGCTGGTGAGGGATATGGCGGATTAACGTAGAGAACGGTGAGGAGAGGAGAGGTGAAGGGAGATGGATGATAGAGGTGGTGGATCGTTTGTTGCTGTGAGGAGGATTTCTCAAGGTCTGGAGCGAGGAAATACTTGCCATTCAACTTCAGGTGAGTATTATCTTTAATTTCCATCCGTCTCTCTCTCTCTCTCTCTCTCTCTCTCACTACTTTTACTTTAGATTAAAATTAGAGTTTTCGTCCTTGCTTTTCTTTCGCTGAAAAGTTTTCTCTATCTCTCTCTTTCTCTCGCTCTTTTGTTTCCGTTTCTTCATCTTAATTCTTGATTTATGATTTACTTTTTGGTTTAGAAATTTAGATCTGTTGAGTAATGTGCGCTAAGCTCTGCTTATGCTGAGGCTCTCACTGCCTTCATGCTTGCTGAGATTCAAATCTGTTTTGGTGGGTCTACTCAGTGGGATTTTCTATTTCTATTTCTATTTTTTTTTTTTTTTTTTTTTTTTTTTTTTTACCTCTATCTCAACTCTTCCTTCATCCATGTTGAATTTGTGATCAAGTACCGGACGTTTGTGATTCTGATTTTTAAGTTGGTTACGGATTTTATTTTCTTTCTATATATATTTTTTAAAATTTATTAAATTGTACGTTGTCCACTGAAACTTGTGGAAGTTATAGATCTTTCCGGCAGAAATCATGAAACTCATTAATTAACCACGTTTGATTCTGATTATATTATTATTCTCTCCTTATGTACGGTTGATTGTCGGATGAACGTGATGGCAGGACTCAAGCTTGCCTTAGTTGCTTGACATAACTCAAACACCTTTTGTGGTGTGTGTATTTTTTCTTCGTGGATAGCGTTATCTCTACTGCATGTTCTAATTATTAGTTTGCAATTTAGCAAATATACTATTCATTCTAATTTTTTTTTACTGTGCCATTAATTATTACCCCTTTTTTGAAAAAAAAATTGCTGGTGGGAGAAGTATCCTGCAATTACAATTACTGGTTTCGAGTGAGTTAAGACCTCTTCCCATTTTTACTCAATATTTACCCCCGTTTTTTTACTTGATTGATCAGTGATCTAAAGAGAGGTTATTCCCAAGTGAAGTAATTATAATGTTAAAATCATGAGTAAGAGATATGAAGTGTGAGGATCGAATCTCCTTTGTAATGCATTTAATGTGTGTCATGTTATTTATCTGTAAATTGTTTCACAAACTCGTGTTCTTTCATGTTACAGCTTCTTCCATGATTCCGCTTCATCTAGTGTTAATAGAACAATATTCTCCACTTTCTTTTGTTTCTATTTGCAATTTTGCTTTGCTGTACTAGTGATATTTCCTTACCGTTATCTATAATCTCTGTGATTTTTTAGGACCCCTGTAGGCAGTTGCTAGAAACTTGTACTGGATGCCCTCTCATGAATTATGACTTTCCATGGGACTTCTAAATATTTTTACGATATATTCAAACTCAGGAAACCATGAATAAGTTGGATAGCAACTTGCTACGAAATTAAGTTTAATAGCATATACATGAACTCTTGCGTGTGTATTCTTACCATATACATTTAAATAGCTGTCTACAGGATTAGGGGACATCGAAATTGATTGACTGAAACTTCAGTTTTCATTGCTAATGTGCTTTTGTGTTATTTCAGCTGAGGTTGTGGCAGGATCAGCTGCATGGCTTGGCCGGGGTCTTTCTTGTGTTTGTGCACAGAGAAGAGAAAGTGATGCACGCCCATCATTTGACCTAACCCCTGCACAGGTAACCTTATGAATTGGTGATTGTTAACTTCCGTTTTGCTGAATGGAAAGGAGCCTTATTTTAACTATTATGTTGATTTGAAGTGTTTGGAGGCTTGAGAGGTAGTGGTTTATTCTGCTGTTTACCTTTTCAAAGCTCATACCCCTTAGATGGACACTGGAAGGAACTGTGTAGCAATGTGTGCTGTTGAAAGGAACGAAAAGGAATCCGTTTTTTGGGCATCCTTGTTTTAGAAAAAAAATTCAAACATATGCTCATATTTGTCATCCGTTCTTAAGAATTCAAATGACGTTTTTTAATGTGCTTATTCTTTGTGCTGCTGCATATTCTTTTATGAGTTGTTTGTGAAGTAACAAGAGGGTCTCAGTGTCTCACAAAACTGTGTATAGGGTACGGTACCCTAATGTGCTATTCTTTCTAGGGATGGAGGTCTGACTATATTCTTTAGAGCATGTGGGCATATTCATATTTGAATTGAATTTGAAGTTTTAGTTTAACTTTAGATACGGAATGATGAGGTTGGTTGGCTTTCTTACCCCTGACCATTAGGTTGTTTCTTCTTTCTTTTCCAATGCTTTTTTCCATACTCTTGAACATTATGGTCATTGAGTAGTTTCTTCCATATCACACTTGTTTTCTTTTTGGGGCTTGATTGAACTTGTAGGAATCTTTCATTGTTTGGTTTTGTGGTAGTTTTCTTTTTCTGATTTTTCATTCCATCCATTTTTCTTTCAATTTTGTGTATATTTACCACATTTTAGTGCATTTGTACCGAACATGTTAATCTTTCCACAAAAGAAACATGCAGGGAGTTTTCTTATATGAAAGTAGATTTATTACCAGAACTGAAATGTGCACGATGATGATCACGTGTTGCACTTGGCCTAATTTTATCTATTCTTTTTGTGATGTGTGTGCATAAGGAAACAAGTTCTAGTTACCTTCTTAGAGTTCTTTTGAATTGACTTCTTCTCTATTGGTTAAGTTATCAATGTTAGAATCTTAACAAACAAAAAGGGCATTGAATGATGCCTCTGTTTGAAAGTTCAATCTTCAACTTCAATCTTAGGCTTTGCTTATCGCTAATATTGGTTTTTGCCACATTAAACATCTTATCCACCATGTGTATGCCTATAGTGAAGTTTTTAATAGTTTCATTTTTCTTAAATAGAAGAGTTTTGTGATCAACTAATTAATTTCAATGTCCTCATTTTTTATTCTTTGTTGAGCTTGCATTCCACTCTTTCTTATAGATATTAGGGAAAAAATTTGGATGGTGACTCGGTGAGAGGGAGATATGGATACTAGAAGTGGAGAATGACAAGTGGCTTAAATAGTGAGAGGGATTTGGTTGGGATAGTGGAGATGAGTGGAAAAGGAGATGAGCATGAGGCCTAAAGGTTGGCTTCAACTGAAACAAGGAAAAATAAAATCTTATCACATTTTAATGCTAAGTTGTAGGATTGGGTAACTGATGAATATTTAAATGCAAAATAGTATGGACTGAGCCAACCCTTAATTTTCTCATTTGTGAATTGAGACGGAACAACCCCAAAATTTTAACCAACCCAACAGTTTGGATTGAGTTTTCAGTTTTATTGGTTAGTTCAACACCGCTATTTAGTGACAAATTATACAAGCCACGATGTTGCATACCCCTAGAACCACTAGATATAAATCAAAGTGCTTCTCTCTCATAAATCAGCGTTGAGAAACTATCAGCCACAATGTGGTGAACTCATCAAAGACTTTTTCCTATTTAGCACTCTTAGCTCCAAGTCGAAGAAACTATTTCTTTTTAAAAAATAAAACACTGTTTTATGCTCGAATTAACATCTCATTATAACAGCCCATTTTGGTTCTTTTACTAGGAGGAATGCTTGCTGAGACTGCAGAACCGCATAGATATTGCCTATGATAGTTCAATCACTGAGCACCAGGTTTGTTTTCTGCACAACATTTTTGTCCTATATTATGTAAAATCTTGAGATTCTGTGTCTGGTGAAGTTGAGAACCTGAGACTATTTGTGTTTAGTTTTTCTCCTTTATGACTTAAGAGATTTGGATTCCTGATAGGAGGCTCTAAGGACTCTATGGAACGTGGCCTTCCCAGAGGAAGAACTTCGTGGTTTGATATCTGAGCAGTGGAAGGAAATGGGCTGGCAAGGAAAGGATCCATCAACAGATTTTAGGTAATTAAGATTTACGTTGTTGCTTCATACTTTACATGAATTGCTCTTATATTGCCGTATTGAAGTTATTCCTGCGTTATTTTTCTTTCTTGTGCTTTACTCTAGGGGTGGTGGTTTTATTTCATTGGAGAACTTGTTGTTCTTTGCCAAAAATTTCCCGGTATGCAACTTTTTCTCACCTTGCTTTTAGCCCCCTGGAGTCTTGATTTATTTTCCTTTTGGAAAAAAGAAAAAAAAGTTGAACTTACTGATTAGGAACCTTTAGCTTGGAAAATGCATACATGCTTCCAGTGATTGTCTTTTAACCCTAAAGTTTCTGGATATTCATTACAGAAGTCATTCCAGGATCTCCTTCGAAAGCAGGAAGGAGATCGGTCTCTATGGGAATACCCATTTGCCGTAGCTGGGGTGAACATTACATTCATGCTTATTCAAATGCTTGACCTTGAAGCAGGTTTGCGGTCTCTATGAATCAAAATTATTCAACAAAAATTTAATGCACAATTCCCACATATTCAACAACTGCCCAATTTTGTTGCAATTTAGAATGTACCAAATTTCATTCCTTGTTTGTATGTTTTCACATATGATTTTTTGGGTGTGGGGAAGGCAAATGCATGACTTACAGTATTACATGATATTTCTGACGTGGTTGACAATTGTTTTGTATTTGCATTTTCCGAATTTACTTGCTCTCATTCCACTCTGAAAATCACTTCCTGAACTTGCTTCGTGGATGATTCGATGTGATTCGAGGATCTAACTGTAGACACTCTCTAAGTCATCATTTTAGAAATTAGCGTTTTCTTATATCTAAATCTAGGGTTGATATTATTCTAGCTTACGGAAATGTGACAACTTTTATTCACTAATGGGATGAAATGATATTTCCAGTCAAGCCACGGACTCTTGTGGGAGCAACTTTCTTGAAGTTTCTTGCAGGTAATGTGGAACTAATTTGTTGAATATTTGTACCAATAGCATTTCAAAGCCATATATACCAATTGAAATTCTTTTCTGCTCGTAATTTCTTCATCACTAATATATGTAGTTATTGATTATGCAAAATCTTCTTATTAGATGACTTTATGATATATGGATGATTATACATGCAAATCTCTTTCTTAAATTTACTAATCCAGGTATTTCCTTTTTCCTGACAGAAAACGATTCGGCATTCGACCTACTCTATTGTATCACGTTCAAACTAATGGATCATGAATGGCTTGCCATGCATGCATCATATATGGACTTTAATGTATGTTGTCCCGAACCTTGAAATTGTCAAATTTATTGTCTTAATACTGTTCGATACATTCACTCGTTTTCTGTTTTTTATGTATTACATTCTATCAATATCCCCCTCAAACTTTAGGTTAAGACTTGAAACATTCAACTTCTGCTGCTACTCATACAATTGTTGGAAATTGTTGATCCTTATAACCTTCCTTAGGAGTGAATTCACATCCATGGCATGGATTGCATTTGCTATCCCAAGGATTCACCCGGATAAGCATAGAATTAGATGTTTAAAATTGAGCATACCTTAAATGGTCAAGTCATTATATACTACTTTGAAGTTATATATTCAAATTTCCACCCTTACGACAATATAATGGCCCGTGCTTCCTTTTTTGTTGCCTCTTTACAGACGGTAATGAAAGCAACACGACGACAGCTGGAAAAAGAGCTTCTAATTGAGGACATTTCAAGACTAGAAGAACTGCCCTCATACGGCCTTCTCAATCGATGATAAATTCGTTTACGATCAAACCTCTCATTTTCTAATGGAAACAGCTCGTGAGAAAGAGAAAGCAAGTTACGGTATCGTCGCCCTTCCATAGCCCCTTTTAACTAGTTAGTGTTTTCTTTTTCTTTCTTTGTACATGATTATTCTGATCTTCCACATTTTCATTTTCCAAGTGGCTTTCTCTTTTGCTCTCCTATGGCTAAGTAGTGTATCCACATCATCATCCATTCCCCACTTCAATTCTTCAAAGAGAAAAGCCCTTTCCCTTCGTTCCTTCCACTTTTTTCTTCTTCTTTATTGTGGGTTTCTTTTTCTTTTTCTTCTTCTTCCACTTTTTTTTTTCTTGGAATTTGAGGTTGAGACTTGTTTGCAATTAAGTTTGATGGATGAGCTTTTAATTTCTTGCTCTGCATACAAGACTTCCTCTCATGACTTGTGAATGTGAAAGATTATAATGATTTTTTTGTTTTGTTTTGTTTTTTTTTATCTAAACTATGAGATATGAGATTTAATGCATGAGAAAAATGTACCATTCTTCGATTACTTTTGGGTCGATCGAATTTCAAGAACTTTTGTTAGAGTTTTACCATGTTCGTTCTATATCTCTATACTATGCTTTGAGTGATGTACGTAGCGTGGTTAATATAAAGATGAAAAGTAGGGAAGGATGAAGAAAGACATTGATTTCATTGTTAAAAAGTCATCCTAAAATTAAGATTGTAACTGAGATTCTGTTCCATTATACTTCAAATTTATTAAGTTTTTTTTTTTTTTTTTTTTAAATTAGGATTTTTTCCTTGGTTTTGTTAAATTAAAATTTTAGAAGTTTATACAAGACTTCGAGAATTTTCAAATCTAATCTTTTGTGCATCAAGAATTTTCAAATCTAATCTTTTGTGCATCGAGAATTTTCAAATATAATCTTATCTTGATAAAGGTTTTAAATTGATTCTCTTATAACAATTTATAAACTTAACTGAAAAATCAACGTCCTTTTTGTAACCATTTCATTTTTTTATAATTCTAATCATCTTTTTTAAGTAATTGAATTTTTTTTTTTTTTTGTCAAATTTCAAAAATATAACTAGCTTTTTGAAAAGTATTTTTCTTTTAGTTTTGAAAATAAAAAATTTGGTTGGGTTTTCTTTAACAATTGTTAGAAATTAAGTATATGACAAAGAAAGAAATAGTAAAAGGTGAAAATTGTGTCTACAAGTTTATTTTTTTAAAAAAATGGTTATCAAATCAGGTTTAAAATGTATTCTACGATATTTTTCAAACAAAATTGTAAGGAGTTGATAAACCTTTTTAAATTGATTCAATATTTAGTTAAGTTTCAATCAACTAACTAGTTGAGAGTATACACCAATTTGCAACCCGAAAACACAGCTAAAATCTGATTACTTTTTCACTTTTCTAAGTAAAAATGAGAAAACAAACACATTGTGTAGTATACCCCAATTGTGTAGGCAAGCAAAACATTACACATACCAATTTCACAGATACAGATGCAAAATCAAAGTTTCAAACAATTTTACAGAAATGAAAGAGGCAAAGTATCAGTTCTCCGGTGAGCTCGGAAGCGGCTCTAGTTCAAATATGTCTGCAGGAAACTCGCTGAAGAAGCTTTCGGGGTTGTCAACGTTCTCCCTTACAACATCATGACTTGAGCAACATTCCATCGGTTCGTAGAATTGCAGCCCCGATGGAAATTGAACTTCGTTAGTTAATTGAGAAACATCCAAAGTTTCGAGAAAAACATCAAAGTTGGGATCATGGAGTCCTTGAGATGAAAATGTTGAACTTAGAGACTGAGTGTGGAAATTGCTTTGCTGTTCGAATTTGATCGAGTTGAATTCAGGTTGAAGAAAGTCTTGGCCAAAACCAAGTAATTTGGGACTGTACGGATCTGGCACCGAGCAGAACATATTAAGAGGTTCAACATTCTCGGCACAGCAAGACGACAAACACGACATTGGCCTTAAGGATGACTCTCCCTCTGATGCAGAGCTCAGCTTTGGTGCCTTGAAAGTATGAAAAGATAGTTATGGAAATTGAACTAAACATCAAAATCTACAGAAACTTCAACAAAAAGAAGCATCATAATGCCTCCATTGATCAAAAAATTTTGTCAGCAAATTAATAAAAGATCAAACCAACAACATTAATCACCATAATGCATTTAGCAAATGAAAAAACAGCCCCTGTATGTCGTCTTTGACATGACCATTAAGCATCCTAATTTGGAAACCTTTTGCATCTCAGTCGAAACTAAAAGTCCTAACACTCTTAGAAAACTAAAAAAAAAAACTACAAAACTGCAAGAAATCTAAGATCTAAGATAATTAGCAAAGAAAATACCTCCATGGAGGGAATATCAAAATCGATTGGCTTTTCCTTTTTAGCACTTCTTTGCAATTTGGATGGAGCAGGTGATGTCTGCAGAAGCCTAGCCAATCTCTTCTGCCTACTACTCCAAAAATTCTTCACATCATTATCGGTCCGGCCAGGCAAGTAGGTTGCTATCTTTGCCCATTTGTTCCCAAACTGCGCTTGCAATTCTATCACCATTTTTTCCTCCTCTGCTGTGAACTTGCACCCACTTGCCGGAAATGAGGAAGCACAAGAAAACCCAACAGATAAACACAACATTCAAAGAAATTGAAAAAAAAACCACGAATAGCAGCAGCATGGTCAAGAAATTACTCTTGTAGACATTTTCACAAACAGTCATCAGTCAACAAAAACAACCCACTTGCCGGATTTAGGGGAACACAGAAAAACAAAACAAATCAATTCATATTCTAAGGCAATAAATCGAAATCTCAAGGAAGAAAAACCCATACCGCAATTTGAGGAATCATAATCTAGAAATTACTCTATCAGTCATTTTGTCAAACAGTTAGCAAGCAGAAGAACAAACAACAAAAACTAAACACAAAAAACCCACGTCAAACACGTTGGAATTCATCAAGAAAAACTAAATGAAGGCAATGAATGGCAGTTAAGTAAAAATTAGTTACTTTTTCAAGTTGGGTCTGAGTTTATTAACCCAACGAAGACGGCAGGACTTGCCAGTCCGCTGAAGAAGGCCTTTGGATCGAATGGAGCTCCAGTCTCTGGGACCGAAACGGTTAACATGGTTCAAAAGTACTTCATCTTCTTCGAGTTTCCATGGCCCTTTCCTTAAAACTTCATGTGATTGTGATCTTCTTTCCTCCATTATTATATTGCTGGTTTCTCCCTTCACAGAACACTGAGTTTCTTGAAATCCATCTTCAAATATTTTGTTGGTAAATGAGATTGTGTTTGAGGATGCAGGGGGTTTGTTCTTGCGGATTTATGCTTCAAGAAGAAGAAGAAGATTTTGGATTCATTTTTTCAATTTAATTTTGTTTGAAACGATGTGGCGGTTGAGACGGTTATTCCCCACTTCCCTCCTCAAGCATTTCCCCCTCACCCCCACGTTCTCTTCATTTTTCCTTTTCCTTTCGTTTTTATTTATATCTCATTTTCACTATAAACTTTTTATTATAAATATTAATATAATAATATAGATGGGTCTCTCTTGTGGCCATATAGATTTTTCTCTATCGACCTTTCAACGCTCAATGTCATGTGTATATACGAGATTCAACTTAGTGAAATGTAATTTACCATACTTGTTAAATTGTTTATAAAAGGTGGTATTTAGTGGGTTTGTAATTATAAACAATATTGGAGAGATTTTAGAAATTTGAAATTTCTAATTACTTAATTATTTTGTTGGTTCTTAATTTTATTTATTTATTTATTGAGAACGAGAGCAAATTTATAATTAACCATAAACTTTAAGGGATGTATCAATTTAAGCATCAACTAATAATTGTGTCAAGTTTTAAATTTTTGTTAGTATATAACAATTTACCCCTTCCACTATGTTTTGCTTGAAAATTTTGATTTTTTTAGAATCGACTATGCATTTAATTCTAATTGTCCATTTTCTAAGAGAGATTTGAAAAAATCTATACAAGTTTGAGAATTAATGCAAGAGTGGTTTTCAAAAGTAATTCTAATAAATAATCTAACTTGACCTCGAAAATAATTTAAGAGTTTAATTGACTCAAAAGAGAAGTTTCACTCGATATTAGTAAAACAAAATTTGGAAGGTTGTAATATTAGTCAAACAAATTAAATTTCACTTTACTATTGTAGTCTATCGCTAATAGATTATAATAATCTATCAACAACTAAACGTTTATTTCAGATAGATTTTATTTACATTTTTCTTAAAATAGGGTTATACACCTAATTATTATCACTAAAAATCGTTCCTATTCATAATTTTTCTACTATAACTCCTTTGCTTTTGACTAAACATCCAATTATCAATTAGCATAATTATTTAAGGAGTTATTCATGAGAGACCACCAAATTACTCTCATTTTGGTCATTTCTATTATAAGACTTTAATGTTCTAATTATCTTTTCATCTTTTTCTCAATTAAATTAGGACAATTATCCACCAAAGTTTATGTTTTTGGTAGATTTTCAAGATCTTTCCTACTGATTTGTGTCTACCCAATCTTGTATTAGTTGGAAAATTAATATTAGGGATGTTTGACCTCATGACCAATAATCCAGTTCGAATGAGTTTACAATTTGATACACTTACATCACAACTCACTATCAAATAATTCTACCCTATCAACTTCAATACTATTTATTATTGCAATCTGAGTATTTATGGAATAATTTCATTTTTTCACCCCTTTCTCTCTCCACTTCTACTGTTTTAGATTTCAAAGAATCTAAGTGTTTATCTCATATTAATTATTAAGAAAATTTTGTAAAACCCATATTAAGTTTCCTATCAAATTTGAGTGAAATTCAAAACATATGACAATTAATATAGAAAATTTGATGAAATATATATATATATATAATAACTGTATCAACCAAGTAAATTAAGTGTCATCTATTCCACCTTATATTTGATAGATTGACTAATTAAAAAAGAGTAAATAATACAAATATCATGAAAATATATACTGCAATATTGCAGTTTTATGGTCCAACATAAACATAGCTCAATTGGTAATTGATAGTATTTGTACTATCAACCTCAAAATTACAAGTTCATTTTTCGTATCTTATACTTTAATTACAGTACCTTTCAAGAAAAAACATTGGGGCATTGAATAATATATTAAAAGATTGAATAGTAAATTGCATTAGATACAAATATTTTGAGTGTGACCTATATAGTGTCCTATTGTACTTTAGACAATACACAACTATTTCCATTTTAATGTTTAGTACTTAAAAGTGTTCACTAGAACTTAAACCTCTTTTCTATGGATTTATATATGAATCAACTTAACTAACTAAAACACATACATATATATAAGTCGTTAAACAACTATTCAACCTACTTTCTCCTCTACAAATCATCTGCTCAAAATCAAAAATCAAAACATGAGTCAAAGGCATCATCGAACTAGCAAATGTGATGATCTTTTCCTTAACTTTTCACACTCATAAAAAGATTGTAAAGTTTGATTATATATTAAAGTTTAAGAAGCAATGACATGACTATATATATTTCTTGTTCACAAACAATGCTCCTCTTTACTCATATTAATAATATATCACATGGACTTACTTTGTAACAATTTGGGTAAGGACTTAAAAAGAAGCTTATTAATATAGACAAAGTAACATGAATGTTATGTACCTTAACCACATCACATGTGAAACACTACAACCCCAACACATTCCAAAATCACTAAATACAACCTAATATTGTCATTAATAGAAGAATTAAACCAACACAAAAACACATTTGATAAGTGGTTAATTAATCTACCATAAAACCTAATTATAACTATATTATTATGAATAAAAAAGATCATTACTTGAACAATTTAAGTGGACAAAGAAGTTGGTATATATATAGCCGGAAGTTTGAAGATGTGAAGTCATATGAATTTTGGTTCAAAGAATATGTAGACTCCATAGGACTAAATATTAACTCCTTACATGAATTCCAACTTTCTATCAACATTTTGAAATTCATTGCTCCATATTTTTCTTTTCTTAAAATTAAACAACTTTTTAAACTTTAGTTGGTATAATATAATGCTTTAGTACTTATATATATAGTGTATAAAGAGAAGAAAATGATGCGTGTGTATATATATATATAGTGTGTGTGTAAAACACATATTTGTATATACTTTCCATATATAATCATTACACATAAGATTTATATATTATTACATTTATTAAAGTTTATTTACACAACCTAACTAATAACTAAGATAAGATATATAGTTGTAAATCAAATAAGCCAAATAACTTTTTGTTCATCACATCAATTTAATTATATTGTTAGTACTCTAAAAGATAATTTAATAATTACTTGTAGATTTAATTCACAAAATAAAACATATGTGGAAACCTTTTTTTATTTTTTAAATTTAAAAATTCATTATTTAAATAGTTGTTATCAATTATTGACACATTATTTATGAAATAATTTTATAATTATTGAGTGTTACACCTATAAATATATATATATAAATGGTTTTCTTTTTCCTTGGAAAAAAAACATAGCTTTGGACCTTGAGCTATGCACTTGCTTTAAACTAAAAAATAATAATAATATAGTTATAACAAGATTTCTCCTACTTTTTATAAATTAAAATTATTGTAAATAGAAATATTCAAAATTAAAATATTTACTATATTTATCGATGTGTTAGTGATAAATTTGGTATGCATACAAACAACAAATAATAAGTTCCTCCATGACATTATTAATAATAATATTTTTATTTTATAGTATAAATTCACTTAATTTTATGTTTTTACACTAACGATTGTGTACTTGATATTCAAACTCGATTAATTTAAGCCTAATTCAACTCATTAATCTATTATATATTTTACATACAGAGTTACACATTAAAAGCTAAAAACTTATAACACTATTGAATTAGAAGTATGTTCATATGTCACACCAATAATAGTACTATATAATGTTTCCATTACTATATATATATATATATTCCATTAATAAAAAGTTGGGATACTTGTTTTTTTCTCGACAATCATAATATATAATAATGATTAAGATTTTGATTATTCATTCTATATTCAAACGTTAAGATATTAAAATTGTATGAAAAAATATTTAACCCATTCATCACTTATGTGAACTTAAAATGCTAATAACGATTTTTTCAAATTATGAAAAAAAATTAAAATACTGCTTTACTAATTCTTGACCTTCATATTTTTCTTTAAACTATATTGATTGAGATTTAAATTATACATATAATTGAAATATGGAATTGTAATTTAGGGTTAATAAAAAGATGAGTGTGCTTGGTTGTTTGAAGTTGTCTTTTTCAGAAAATACACAATAGTAATAATAATAATAATAATTGGAGAGGTTTGGGATTAGCCAAAACTTGTTCCCCGCCGGATTTGCCTCTTTGTCACGTCTTCTCTTTCTATTATATTTCTTTCTTTTTATCTCATTTTTTGTGACCTCTTCCTTATTCAAAAAATGTTTGACAACACCTATGGTCATATATGACTTTTTCTAAACACAAATTCAATATTTTTAGATTTTTTTCTCTTTATATATGATTATATGAAATGCGTTAAATATGTGATGGATGCCATACTTAATCTTATATTAATATGGTTAAATTAAAATAAAATTTAAGTAACTTGAGATAATCCAAAATGGTTAAACCAAAATAGAAGAAAATATTGTTTAAATTAAATTCACAAATCATTAATAATGATAAATTAAATTAAATTAAATTAAAATATAACTCTTTAGTCTTCAATTTTTTTTTTTTACGTTATTTCATAATAAATTTTACTATATCATTTCAATATTAATCTTTTTTAGAGGAATTAATAATGTAGCTTCAAATATTGTACTAACACGCATGTGTTCGAACTATCTCGAAGGATTTGTATAATTAATTTTTTTAAATTGAAGAAGTAATTAAATAATATTTTAAAGTATTAGGGTGTGAAGTTGTATATTTTAAATAAATTGGTAACTGTTTTTTTTATTTATTTAGAAATAATAATTTTGATACTAATTGAGGATTTAAAAATATTAAAAGAGAAGAAGAAAAAACCATGAAGGACAGAGATGTGGCAGAGACAGGTTGGGACATAAATAGTCAAGTTGAAGAAGACATATCAACAAAGCTTTGGATACTCTCTCTTATTTTTTTATATGATTCCATATGGTTTATATGTATATATATGTGTGTGCATTTCTTCATGATCTTGATCTTAAATTAAATTAATCAATTACTGCAATTTTAAACTAAGAAGATTTATCATATATATACCTCAATTTTTAAGTAATACAAACTAGTGATAGTGAAGAGAGAAAAAAAAAAAGGCTATTTCAAGGAAGTCATGTTGCCCCTTTTTTCTCCTTTATTTGGTTGGTGTAAAGTTTCAAATATTGCATTTTGGTATGCTTCATACTCGGGACTAATTTGAAATCTAGATTTGACACGTAATGGCTTTAACATTTTCTTGCAACTTGGTCACGCGCTATTACTTTTCTGGAGTTGTTTCTAAAAGGACAGCTTGGTCACGCGCTATTACTTTTCTAAAATTGTTTATAAGAGGACTATATGATCTTCACAAACCAATACGCAAGTTCTCTGTTATGTTTTATTTGCCTTTCAGTCGTATGCTTTTTTTAGAAAATAAATTAAGTAGATCATTTAACATGAAACTACTTCAAAGCTGAGCACGCAACTTTGAAGTTTTTTTGATCGAATTCAAGTGTTACAAATAATTATTTTTGTAGAGAAGAGTATAATTTAAATAGCATCAAATAAGTAGTCAAAATTAGAATAATATAATATTAATAAATAACATCCATTGGTTCCACGTGGATAAACCATTTCATTAATTATTATTTTTTAGTAGACTTTTTAACAATGCAACAAAACTAATGTGGCCTACCTTCTTAGAAGATTGTAGCTTTTTTTTTCTTTCTTCAAGAGGAAAAAATTGAATATATATATATATATATATACACGCGTATATGTATATGTGTGTGAGTATGTTACAATTAATTTTTTTGGTAAAAAATTAATTATTGGCAAGTGAAAACATATTTTTACTTTTCAAATGGAGTATAATTAACTTGGCTAACATAAAATATATGAACTTCCAACTTCTCTAAATTATTTCTTTAAAAAATTCCTTATTGACAAGACACCAAAAATGTTGTACGTACTTTTAAATTTCTATGGCTAGAAAAAGAATCTCTTTTTTACTTTTCACTTTTCTCTTATCTTGTTTCTCCTAAAACAATAAAGAGTGTTTATGACAAATAATAACTACTTCTTTGTTATAGTCACTATTATTTAAAATTTTTTATTTTCTTACATTTTCACTATTTTACATTTATGATTATTTTTTTTGTTAGGATGTTTACTGTTACATTTTTAAATTAAAATAGGTTGACACCACACATATATATTATTATAACTCAAATTGAAATACTCTACATTCCATTTTACCGTTAGAAAAACTACCAAAGATTTTTAAAAAATTAAAGACAAAATAAAATAATGGAATCACTGTGAATATGATATAAATAACAAAGGTTTTAATTAATTGGTTTAAAAAGCCTAAAACTAATGTTTATTTTTTAATTGAAATGTTTTATTAGCTTTAAATTTTTATAAATTTTCAACGAATATCCCTCCACAATATCCATTTTAATATAATTAAATTGAGAGGCTACATATAATGACATTTTCATTTCAACATCCACATTTTAAACTACACTTATGATATTGATTATATCATTTCTAGTGCATGGTAAACATAAATGGTTCAAAATTAGAAAGCAATGAAAGAGTTCAAGAAAAGAAAAAGAAAAAAAGAAATTAGTTATGTCCAAATAATATAATTAAATTAGATTGTATGGAATATGTATTATATACTAAAGTAATACTATAGATTATATTCATCTCTATTAGTTTATACATATCGAATCAATTTTTTTAAAAAAAAATGGTTTATCACGTGTCAACTTTTAATTGAATAGTTAAATAAGTTGCACAGAAATAAATGCCAACTCGGGATTGCACCGAAATATTCTTGATTATATTATGACAAGTAGTACCACATGGGATACAAATAACCTAGCTAGGGCTGCTGAACTGTAATCTACCTCTTATATCATATATACCCCACCATACCCCTTCTCTAAGAAAACAGCAAATTAAAATATTCCACGTCATATTTACCCAATTAATATAAAAACTAAAATCAAAATTAAAGATTAAAAATAAAAAATAAAAGCATAAAAGGCCTACACAACAACAACACACACTGTCTCTTCTCTTCTCTTCAATTCCTAAACACAACAAACCAAAAAAAAAAAAAAAAATGACTACAAACTCCCACCATTCCACCACCAGTTCCTCCGCCGTCTCCTGCCTCACAGCAACCAGCCGGAAAAGGCAAAGGAGTAGCACGAGTTCTGCCACGGAAAGCGAATCGGATCAAGAATCAAGTACCCCTAAATTCAGAGGGGTAAGGCTAAGAGCATGGGGAAAATGGGTGTCGGAAATCCGAGAACCGAGAAAGAAATCAAGAATATGGCTTGGCACTTATCCGACTGCAGAGATGGCGGCGCGTGCTCATGATGTAGCCGCACTCGCCATCAAAGGCCACCGTGCTTTCCTCAACTTCCCTCAACTCAAACACCAACTCCCTCGCCCTGCCTCCCTCTCCGCCAAAGATATTCAAGCCGCGGCCGCACAAGCCGCTGCGCTCAAACACGAACCCGAAACGCCCACATCGTGTCTAGAAGAAGGACTTGAAGAAGAAGAAGAAGAAAGTACATGGTTTGATTTGCCGGATCTAATAGTTAGCAATGGGTTCTTGTTGGGTCTTGATGAGAATTATTCTTCGTCATGTTCGTCCTCCTCCTCCTCCTCCTCGTCCTGGCAATTTCTTGTAGATGATCATGAGGACAACCATTTTCAATGGCACTCTGATTTTTCTCATACTATTTTTCCTGTTTGAGTTTTTTTCTTCTTCTTTTTTTCTTTTTGAATTAATTAAGTTCTGCTTTTTGTAATATTCTCTATTACCAAAACAAAAAAAAAAAAAAAAAGGAAAGAAAGAAGGCTGGTTGAGTTTGCTTGTTTGCTTGGACAACTTATATATATATTTATTTATTTATATTATACTTTTTTTTCTTCTTTTGGTAAGTTATTTTTTCCTTTTAATATAAATATATATTTCTTTTTCTTTTTTTACATTTTTAATATTTTAGTGTATGTGGTTAAATTTCAATAATAGATTTTAAATTATTCTTCTAATTAATGTGTTTATTTTATGGTTGATTTTTACTTTTCAAAAAGCTAGTCAAAATCCATTTATATAATTACTTTCTTCTAAAAAAATTGCTTTTTGAAAACTTGTTTTATTTTTTAATTAATGTGCGTAAACTAATATTAAGATTATAGTGAATGCATGCATGGATTAAAATAGAATGGGAGTTGAATGGTTAGTGAATAAACTATAGGGTTTTAACCCATTATAAATTTATATTTTTTTCTTTTACAAATTCTTTCACTTTGATGTTCTTTTTAATTATTGGTTTAGATTAGATTTATGGAAAGCTGATGGTCATTATTAATTTTGGTCAAAGTGGTGGGAGGATTTTTATCTTTTTGTGTATTTATAAAAGCTTTTGGGAACTTACAAATCAATGGGGCATTTTTCTCGATTCTAACAGTCTTTGTCATAGTTAATTAAATTAGGTTTAGGTTAATAATATTTTGGGATAGAGTGTACTTTAATTAAGTTGGTAAATGAACACGTAAAATCATTATGTTTTCGTCAACATTTCAACCCATTCTAACAAATTGTTAAGAATTATTGAAAAATATAAATTAAAGAATAAAAAAGATATAAAGTTATTTTTTATAACAAAATGAGTTAATTATTTTACAAACAAAATAAAATGTCATTCTCTATCAAATATCAACAATAGATTCTAATTGATACCTACCAGTGTCTATCACTAATAGATTATATTAGTTGTCTACTCTACACTTTACTACTAACAAAACTTGACATTTTTTTATAAATGAAATATTCTAAAAGTTTTCTATTTAAAACAATATGTGCTCGAGTTAATTAAAAAAATTTAAAAAAAATTGTAATTTATACCTTTGAACTTTGAAAGTTTGTATCGGTTTAAATTTTGAACTTTAAAAATTGTATCAATTTACATTCCAAATTAACTTGTAACTATATCAATTTAGACCCTAAAATTTTATAAATGTATTAATTTAAATAATCTATTATGTTTTATTTGAATATATTCATAAAAGTTGAAGTTTAAATTAATGCATTCATTTATAAAAATTTAAGGTTTAAATTGATACCATCTAAGTTTAATGGTATGTAAGTTGATATTTACACAAATTTTAACCTATATATAATTAAAAGATAGTAAACTTGAATTTGATTATTAATTACTAAACACCTGGAGAGAAAAAAAAGTGGATCAATTGCTCTCCAATCATTAATGATGATATGGTTTTTTAAATGTTACATAATCATGATGCTTAAAGTTGTAGACAAAAGTGACATTGGATTATTATTGTACCCATTTCCCTAATATAAAAATATGGCAAATCTAGCCAAATTAACTTTTTAAAAAGTTAAACCTACATATGTAAATTAGCAAAATTAGTTTCTTAAAGTTACTGTATTGCCTTCCGTTTACAATCATTACAATCATCTCGTCTACACATTTCTGAATTCGATATGCTTCTATTGGCATGAAAACGACACGTTGCATATAGTTATTATCACACATTACTAATAAAATATACTTTGTATGCATATAATTGATTTGGCAAAAAAATGTATCACCTAAGTATAGAAGTCTACACTTATAAATACTTGTGAGTACTTGCCATATATATAAATTTGCTTAAAGTGATCTATCTATTATTTTCCACATATATGACAGAATTCAATCAAAACGTGTTTAGTTTTATTTGTGATTGAACCCTATAATTAATAGATTGTATATACAAACACTTAGCTAAAGAAACACATCTATAATATTGAATTAATTTATATAACAAAAAAAATATCATAGAGAGATTTAATATATACCTAAGAATTATCACCGATAGATTAATATCACACATGCATGTCAATATACAACCATTAAAGTACGATAAATATGATAAGTTTTGAAATCTAGCATAGTTTATTTTTAATGTCTATTATGTATATGCATACTTTATTTATTTTTATTATAATTGTATGCATGCAGAGTAGATATTCAACATTTTGGAATTTGATATCTAAACAATATATGTTGTTTCTTTCTTCCACGTATATTCATATAAAGTTCTTAATCCTAATTCCTATATTTGGCTCCAATGCTATTATTTAAGGATGACATGAGGGGAGGACAATTTAGTAATTAATTCCCTTAGTTTGTCTTACATTAAATTAAAGGAAAAAAACAACTTTGTTTTATAGTGCTTGTGCATGTCTAAAATAAAGAGAGTTAGTCCCATATATATGTGTGTGATTCTATGATAAATAATGTTATGTATAACTTTTTAATTTACCATACTCTTCACATGTTTATTATAAAAAGAATACTTACCATTACCTTTTTAATCAAATAAAGAAAAAGAATGGTGTAGATTGTGACATTTTTATTATTATATATTTCTTAAATATTTTAAGAAATTTATCATTTAAAATAATTTATCCTTTATATAAATACTAACAAAATAATAATAGTGTATGCAATTGTAATTAGGTTTTACTTTAATACATAAACCTTCTTCTAACCCTCCTTAGACTAATTAATTCATTTCATTTCAGGAAGGAAACGAAGAAAAGTTGCTTCACATCTAAAACAAGATAATAATAGAAGATTAGAAGTCTATTGAAAATAGAGGAATATATCGTTTTAATCATTAATAAGAATGATCAATTTGAAAAATTAGAAAGTAGTAAACTTAAACTTTAGCATCGTATATAGAATATTTGTCACGTGGCAATGTGAACAACATGACTCGAGTATAAATAAATCTTATTTAGAACGTGATTAATAAAACTTTTTTGGAAATTTCATAACTAATTAAATGGTGTGTATTATTAAAACCAATTTAATTTAGATGGATGGGAATTAAAATATATATGTGTGTAGAGATTTTGAAAGAGAAATCCACGTTAGAATGTGACATAGGGTTTGTGTGAAGATGCCTTGCATTTTGGAGAAACTTTGAAGAGAAATTGACTCTATAAAAAGCCAAACCATTACACATTTTATTACAGTAAACCTTATACTTTCTTTATTTCAATTCATATGAAGATATTCTTTTTACTTTTCCTTTATTTTCTCTCTACTTTCTTTTCTTTTCCTTTCTTTTTCCTTTTCTTTTCTTTTTCCCAAAAAGATTCCTCAAGAACAAATGCTCATTAAATAATTCACACTATATATATTAATTATCATATAATGTGCTTCAATTGTGCAATAACAATAACAATAATTTCTTGACCAAATCTTTCCATCCCATTCTTCCTTTCTTTTCTTTCATTAGAAGTCTTCATATATTAATGAAGTCACCTTTTAAACTTTTAATTAATTTCTTCTTTCCTATACAAAATTATTTCTTCCACAAAAATCATAAAATGTTAATACGGTGTTGAAATAAATCGATCTAAACATTGATATGTTATTATATTCTTTTATTGAATACTTGTTTTTGTTTAGATTTGAATGTATCAAATTGAAATTTTCAAAAGATTATAATATGGGATAAAATTTGAAAATAGTTCAAAGTTGATCAAATAGTTATAGGGTTTAGTCTAATTTTTTTAAAAAAATAGTAAAAATGTTTTAGGAATTCACTATTCATTGATATTCAATTAATATATACAAAGGGGAAGAAAGGTATTGTGGAATATTGTTTTTCTTTTGTAACCCAACTTTATCTTTTGTCCCCCACTTACTAAGATGGTTAAGATCTCTATCTTCTAATTGTTTTCTGTGAATTTTTAAAGATGTGGTTCCAATTTGGGAGAAAAAATCTTTTTAAAAAATTAAATTAAAGGAGTAAAGTAAAGGTTATTATCATCACATATATATTTTTCTTAAGAAAAAGGAAAAAATGTAGTGAGAAAAAATGTGACCAAATGGAGTGGAAGAAGAAAAGAAGCTATTGGCAAAGTTGGATTTTAATATACATACTTTGGCCAAATGGGAGTGATGGGTACAACAAAACATTGCAACGTTTGAAAATGTTCTCTAGAAAAGAAAAAGAAATCAAGAAATTTAAAAGTTGGTTGCAACGTACCACATTTAAGAGACGTAAATGAATTGTTATTCATATTTGAATAAGAGAGATATTTCCGAGAACATAAAATATATTGATGGACTTTAAAAAATTGAAAGTTGCTATTTATATTTACCAACAAATGCATTCTCTTTCTAGACGAATTCCGATTTAGTTAAGCATGCTTAATTTATAACAACCCTATGTTAGATGATTTAACTTTTTTTTTTTGAAATACACGTGGAATGATAAACGAATCACGTGCTAAAAGAATTTACACTGTTAATTTTTATAAAACCCTAAGGATGATGTTTTCGATCAGGTTGCAGAGAAATGCCAAGATCACCCATTATTACTAAATGGGTTACCAATACATCAAAGGCTAAATGTCTTCGAATTCTTATTAGCATAGGTTGAAGTATATAATAAGTAACAAATTTTGTTAATTATTGCCCATGAGGGATGTGCTTGATTTCCTTATAATATTTAAAAATGATCAAAGATCATACAATGACAATTATTTTAAAATATTAATTATATATATCTCTATCCATATATATATATATATATAAATAAATGTTACCCAATCAATTTACATTTCACAAAACCAAACTTTTTTATTTCCACAAAGAAAATTAGTGGCAAGTGACCTCAGCCATTATATATTGATCATCTCATTATTATTATTGTTAATTTCTTGGACTTATAATTCAAATGTGTGTGTCAACTAGCATTTATGGTGTGTGTATATATATATATTGCTCTCTCAAATATCTTTTGTCCACTTTCCTCCATACAAATCAAATCCAGCATTCCTTTGACAATCTATATATGCATTATAAATATATATTACATATGCACATGTGATTCAATAGTTTGTATATGTGTTTTTGTTCATGCATATAATATAAGGTTAAAGATTAACATCAATTTGAGTCCCTATCCATTAATTTGGTTTAATTTTCTTGCATGGTAATTCTTACAAAGTCATTTGAAACGGTTGAAAGAAAAATGGTAGGTCTTTTTTAAATATATATGTATCGTAGACTCTCTCATTTGGATTTTATCGTTCATATTGTTAAATTTGGAATCTAAATAAGGTGATTTATATATGTATGAATGCATGAATTGATGTAAGACAATGTTAAAAAATAATCTCAATAAGTGATTGTAGGTTGATAAAATCAATTATTGCCACTAAAAAGCAAATTAGCCATAGGTGTAAGCCCAAGACATATGTATTTTTGTTTCCATTGAGTTGATACAATGTTTTAACAGAAATGAAAGATAATGTGTTCATTCAATATTGTTTGTGAGATGACATATTTGATTGATTGCAAGTCTCTAACTCTAGCCCAAATTAATAATTCTAGAGTTCTTATTTCTTATTTTACATTCTTTGGGCATTGTTTATATATATATTTGATTTTCACTCAATTTTAGGCTTTTTCCCTACTTTTTAGTTTCTTTATTGAAAAATACTCTTCAATCTTTTTCCTTTCCTTTTCTCAATTTTAAAAATCAATAGCAATATCTCTCTCTCATGTAATGAAAATTTTCTATATATATATATGTAAGTATTTTTAGCATATCATTTAAAACAATTTTTTGAAAAATGTCTCTGAATTATTTGCCATAATTTCATTTGGTTTATAATATATATAAATAAGGTGCTGGTTCACTTTAATTAAAAAGATTAATTGATAACCAACAGTTCTCTTATAAACAAATTAAACTCAAGAATCAAGATGCTAATTTAGGTTTAAAATATTAAATTGCACTTCTTATTTAATTTAAGCATTTTAATTGGAAAATTTTGAAAAAAAAAACTAAAATTAAAATCACCTCACTGGAATAAGTACAATGTTAATGATTTTTTTCATCTATTATTAATCATTATTTGATTAATTGAAGAAGAATCATATAGTGTGACATGACATGTACTTGCTCTTATCAAAGATTATATAAAAAAAAAGAACTTAAATCATGATTTACTTTCTATAAAATATAGGATTTAATTTTTAATTTAAAATGGGGAGAGCAATATATATATATATACAACCTATAATTTATTGATTATTTAAAAGAAAATAAAGAAAGAGCTCAAAAGAAGGGTATGAAGTACTTTAATAACTCAAATAATGAGATACTTTAGTATGTATATAATTTTTTTTCCTTTTATAATACAATTTGTAAAGATAAAGATCCAACTTTCGGGTTTTCGAGAGAAACGTCGTCACTACATCAATTATTGTTTTCTTCATGCATATTCCTCTTCTTCTTGTGTCACTTTAATAGAGAAAACTTCATCATATGATTCGGAGAAAGTTAAAATTTGATCCATATAGTTTTAAAAGCTAGACTTTAACTCTATAATTTGATAAATTTTTCGTAAATAATCTCTACCTGTATATAAACTATTTAACAATGGTTAAAAAGAAAGTTTTCAAATATAATCAAATAAGTCAATTTATTTTCGACTGTACCAAAATTTTACTAATTTATATAGACATTCAGAACAAACAATTTGTATGTTTGTTAATATTTTCAACCCATTTTCAAAAGTAAGATACTAAAGTTGTACTATATTAGCATAATTTATACAATGAATTGTAATGATTGACAATTTTTTTTTTTTGAAAGAAGTGACAAATTTGAAACTTCATTAAAAATTAAGATGGTCTCACAAATTAAATATAATTATAGAGGTTGTGATAGTTGTTAGTTGTTGATACTGTCAGAGATTTGTGCACTAATGATTTAAAATTACTATTATTATGGATTTGATTACTTAATAAGAACAATCTGGTCAAATCTTACTGTTTATAGTTTAGTTTTTAAGATCTATGTTATTATTGAACTATATATTATACATAATTAAAATCATAATCTCAATAATTAAAACATATAAGGGCACAATAATGCATATTGAAATGCTTTCTTTGGCTTTCTGGCAATTGCTCATATGACAAATCAACCCTCTGTGTGTGTTTCTGTTTAATTAATTAATTAAATGTGCTGGCAAAAACTATTTGCAAAATTAGTGAAATAATGTTATTGTTTTGTTATTTGCTTTAAACTTTATAATTTAATACTTAAATCAAATATTAATTTATGGTCCTAAACCTTTTAGATTTAGATGGTATAGGTTAAAATAATGTTAATGGTATAAATTTAAAAACTTTAGTTTTTTTTAATCAATTTAGATTACTTTTCAAAATTAGTTTAAAATCACCTAAAATTCGATTGCGAAACTAATAAAAATCATCGTACCATTAATTCAAAGAAGAATAATTTTTAAAAATAATAGATTTTACAAAATATTTACAATTTATAGCAAATTTTATCACTGATAGTCATTGATATGCTATAGCGATAGAAGACTATCATGATTAAATCGAAAATTTTGTTATAACTTGTAATTAATTTATTTTGCTATTTTAAAAAATGTTCTTTTAAAAAGCGAGTTATTTTGAATAAACAATGACAATAATCTAAAATGAATTTTGAAACAAATGAATTTATAAAATTAGACATAGAAAATTAATGATCAATCTCTCCCTAACTAGAATGAAAAACTTTCGTTGACTTTCACAACCTCCAACAATCGTCATTGGCCAACTCTAGCCATCATTTCTATCGATTGTCGCTAGCCAACCTTCGATCATCGATACATATGATGAATTGTATCGGCCAATCTCTAACACTAGTTAATGCACAAAAATGATGCAATGCAGCCAAGTTTCGAAACTCTAGAATATCTCTTTCTTTTTTCCTCCCCACATTTTAGTTTTTAGAGTTTTGTTAGACCATTTAATGGAAGTGATTATGCAACAAGCTGCTAAGCTTTGTAAAATCATTATTATTCATTAACTCACAGCTTTCCCTCTCCCATAGCTTCACTTTTCATCTTTATTTGTCCTCTCTCATCTCTTTATGAAATTATTATAATTTCGGTCTCCCATCTCTTTCTTTCATTTCATTTTATGTTGGAATTTATTGTATATATATATATATCCGAGAAATTACAATAAATAAAAGAGAAAATTAGAAAGAAATTGAGATATTAACATTGAAACAATTAGGGTTTAACAATATATGATAGAGAAATATTTTATAAATAATAGGGAAACAATTAGATTAAGACACAAAGTATTTAACTCTTTTGAAAAACGTATAATTAATCTCAATTGAATTTTCTATCAAAGGTAAATATTTTCTGTTTGAAAGTGGTTTTTCGTATACTATAAATAAATATTTTCCATATACCTTTTGGACGATAATTTTCCCTTTTAACGTGTTTTCCAGAGCTATTTAAAATGGTATAGATTTTTTTTTTTTTTAAATTCATTTTAATCAATTTAAAGTTTTCTTAAAATTTAGGTTTAACTGTTAGTTAGAATTTTAATTTTAGTTATAGTTTTCTGGACGTAGAAAAGATAGGTGAAATATAACAACTAAACTCTTCCTTGAAAAAGAAAAAGAAAATATGTGGTATTAACGAAATTTAGTGTGTATATGTATACATATATTAATTGAATGGTTAACCAAAGAAAGAAAAAATGGAAGCAACAAAGGTAGGGAGTTAGGGTTAACAAAAGAAAAAGAGATATAGTTGTGAAAATAAGAGGTTAGAATTTTGTAGAACATTTTGATTTTATTTTAAAATGATAAATCTCTTATTATTATTTTGATTTGGATGATTTAATTAAGACATGGATGAGTTGGGGAGTAAAAGAGTAGTTGTTAAGGGTTATAATAACCCTCATCTCCAATTAAGCAAATTTGTGTGGCAAAACGTAAAATTTCTAGTTAAGAAACTAAATTAAAAAAAGAAAGATTAGTTCTCTACACCTAATCTATAGGGTTTTTAAATATATTTTAGAGGTAAGATTATGTTATATATATATCCCTAACAAAGACTACAATAACACAAAATTTTATTACTACTAATCAAAGACTATATTAAGTATAAGTTTATTACCACTAAGGGGATGCGCACCAAACGGTCCGTTAGATAGTATCGTTACATTAAAAACATTTAAAAGAAACTTTACGTTTCTCCGTTGAAGCCCAAATTTGGGTCATCTCCCCCATTGAAGCCCAATTTCGGTGGTCGATCAGAGTCAAGCTTCTGCTGGGGATTTCAATCTTCTCTTCCAATTTCCAATTTCTCAATTCTTCTCATCTCGATTTATCAATCCCACCCAGATTTGAGATCATGGTTTTATCCCAGAAGCTTCACGAGGCCTTCAAAGGAACTGTTGAGAGGATCACCGGACCTCGAACCGTCTCCGCTTTCAAAGAGAAAGGCGTTCTCAGTGTTTCTGAGTTCGTCATCGCCGGTGATAATCTCGTCTCCAAGTGTCCCACCTGGTCTTGGTATTTTCTTCTCCATTTCCATCGTCTTGTTTTCTTTATTCGTTATAATTCTTGGATATTTTAATTTCGTATTATTCAACTGCTGAATTGAACGATTATCTTTATTATTAGATTCGGTATATCAATTTTCTTTTGTGAATCTTGTCATTTTTGTTAATTCTGTTTTCAAGATAGTGGATGGAGGTCGTTTATGGTTGTTCAAAGGACATTGTGGTCAGTTGGTCTGTGTCGAACTGAAAGCCTTCCAAATTTTCAATGTAGACGTTGTTGAAGGAATATAGTTAACTCCCTTTTAGTGGATGGTAGAGCTTTGGAGTGGTTGAGAAAAATCCTTAATGCCATTTCGGTCAGAAGTTCTTCAGAAACTTAAATGGAGAGTGGTTAAATAGTGATATCCCATTGGTTTTTCATATTCTTCTGAAACTATGTTTATAGCCTTCTTTGAGAAGCAAGTTGGTTATTCGTTTTCGAAGTATAAAATTTAGTGGAACGAAATTAGAGTAGAAATCATAGTTTGTGTTTTCCAACTTACTTTTAGGCTCTTCGTGGTTGGACGGACAGTCGTAAGTCATAACGCATATGTTGGTTACTTCCCATCCTATTTCTTTTTCAGGCAAAGGACAATGTGGGTCTTTCCACAATCCCATGAAAACTGACGTTATTAGTGGCTCACTTGTTCAGTTATACTTTTTATGTTCTCACCTCCTCTATTCGTTTAACTCCTTAAGTTCTGGAAGTGTTTTAAAATTTGTCTATTATGTGTTAAAATATCTTTTCCTTGTTCATGATTTTAGGGAGTCGGGTGATCTGA
Source organism: Cucumis sativus (assembly GCF_000004075.3). Lineage (NCBI taxonomy): Eukaryota > Viridiplantae > Streptophyta > Magnoliopsida > Cucurbitales > Cucurbitaceae > Cucumis > Cucumis sativus. The sequence goes on along the minus strand of NC_026660.2, from coordinate 6,932,642 downwards.
ACAAGAGGAAATCATATCTGCCCCCAGATAAGCAATTCTTGATTACCAGAAATGGTATAACAGCACAACCCTTAACTTCATTGTTTTGTATCTCTAAGTATTATTCTCGTTTCATTGCCTTAATGAAAAGTCTCGTATCCTTTTCAAAAAAAAATTCAATAAGAATTAAATGAATTTTTGCGTAATAATCTTCAAACTTGAGCTTTGTTGAGCCATTATAACAATTAAGGTAATAGTTCACTTTCTTTCCAGTTCCTTGCCTGCGACGGGCTGCCTCTGTTGAAGAGGAGTATGAAGCTGCAGGTGGTGAAGTTCTTCTTGATAATGAAGATGGTGATGGCTGGCTGGCGACCCATGGGAAACCAAAGGGTACCTTTATCTATGAGTTTGAAGCTAGGGATTTACATTAGGTAAATAACATGTGCTCTTTCATGCAGAAGAAAAAAGAGACGAAGAGGAAAATTTGCCTTCCTTGGAAACTCTTGAAATCAGCAGGACCAAGGTTGTTAAGTCGATTCCAAACTATTTTGGTGGTGAAGATGAAGATGATGTTCCTGACCTGGATGATATCGAAGAAACTGACAATGTTGTTGGAACTGATCCAGTATGTAAATTAAATTTTATGAGCAAATTGTGGCTTAAGAATATTCCTTTTACTAAAGGGCCTGCATAATCACTGCCCACCCTCATCCGCCCCAAAATTAACAGGAGTTTCAGCTATATCTATGTTTTGCAAGTTTGAGCTTTAATCCATGCTCTCTTAATTTGCTAGGCATAGAATGTGGAGAATAATCTGGATTTTTTCTGTGGTATCTGATCTTGAAAAAACTTTCTTGGTTTCCACAGAGAAAGCTTTTGGTTCTTTTTTTCTTTTATCATATACACTAACAACCATTTGGAATTAGAAAAATATTTATCCTCACATCCTGCGGCAGTTATTTTTTGATGAGAGATTCATGTTCGCATTTACTACTTCATTGTAGGCCACCCTGCCATTGACCTACCAAATTGCCCACGAACCTGATGACGATAATATCCTACGAACACGAACTTATGATGTCAGCATCACGTAAGGAGATTTCTCTTGTTGTTCTTTTCGCTGTTTTTTTACTTATGAAGAATCGTATGTAATGTGTTGAATAAAAATGGATCGAAATTCATGAGTTAGGAGGAAAGAATCCTTCTATTTAGCAAACAAAAACTAGATGCAATTGAATAAATATCACTTGTAATGCAATTCGAGATATCCCACAAAAATTTTCCCTTCTATGAAATCCTCCACTTTTTTGACTCCAAATCTCCAAGTACTGCAAAGAATGGATTTAGGGGTAGAGTCATAAAATATTTGCATCAGATACCCCAAATGCAGGTTACTTTCTAGTTGTTTTTCATAGTTTTTCAGGAGAAAAGATAGTTATCATTAGGAACTTTTGGTAATTATTATTAGGTTCATTATTTTGAGCATTGGTGCAATACTTGGAGAATGAAGCCCTTGCCATTTTTCTTGAGTAGAAAATGAGGAAGTGTGGATTTATGGTTTAGAATTGAACTGCAGCCTATTCCATTGTTTTTTGTTCTTCCTTATCAATTTTGTGGTTATCTTATAACTGGTCATTAGTTACAACTTTTAAGGGTTTAGGCATATAGGTAAATGTTTCTGGTTTTAAACATTGTGGTCGTGAATTAAATCTTCAAAATTCACTACCACATTGGTACAACTGGTAGTGGTAGTGATCTTGGCTACAACCAGTGTTCCTGACTCTTAAGTCCTTTTGGTGAATCTCATTTAAAACCTACTTGATCTCAAGGACTCTGGGAAATATTGTTATTAATGAAGTTTTAGCTTTCCATGAGACATTTTCCTGTTGATTATTGTAGGTCAATTAAGTTTTATCAATGGTATATGTACATGAAATAACTATTAAACAAGGGAATATCCAGAGAAAAAGAATATACGAAAAATATCTTTGCAATAGTTAATCCTATGATACACCATGTATCTTTGTGAGGAAATTGTATCATGTCATGTTTGACCTAAAATAAGGAAGTTTGTTTATGTTCTATAATAATGCTTTTCCAGATTTCAAAAGTAGATAGTTGACTACAAGTTTGACAATGATGCTATTCTTTTCTAATATCAGGTATGATAAATATTATCAGACACCACGTGTTTGGCTTACAGGATATGATGAGGTTTGTATGTTTATGTGTATATGTATTTAAATGTGATTAACTGATAACAAAATGTTAATTATAATATTTTAATTTTCACACTACACATCTTGTTAGTGGGTTGTATAGGTAGAATATTGTGTGATATTATAACTTTGAAAAAGATCTAGACAACGAATGCAATGGAGTGAAATTGATTTTTTAGTTCTTCATTGGTGAATGGTAATTGGTGTGAATATAAAGAGGATTCAACGAGTGGCAGTTGTTTATCATCACTTTTCTATGTACTTCTCTGTAATGTATTTGTCTTTCTAGTTCAAATGCATATTGCCCATTGAAATTTCTTCTTATTTCTTGATTAGTTATCCCTCAATAGTTCATGGTTTATGTTTGATTACTGCTTAATAATGCTGTTTCATAAATTATCTTTTCTTTTCAAAGCTACAGAAAATACGGCACTAACTCTGCATGCTCACACTGACACCAACACTGCTTTCTATTGTGATAAAAGTTTTTTTTTCCACAATAGAATACAAATTTTTTACATGGACAACAATTTGTTATCTGATGCTTTAATTTGCAAGTTCTTTTAATGCTTTCTTACCCAATTTCTTTTAGCACATACATATTTGAATCATTGTGAACTATGACAGTCAAGGATGCTCTTACAGCCGGAACTTGTGCTTGAAGATGTTAGTCAAGATCATGCTCGAAAAACAGTAAGTTGTGAATATGTAATAATGTAGTTCTGCCATCTATATGAGGCCCAATTATTTGTTCTATATTATTTTCAGTTGATCTGTATGCTTAGGATTGACTTCTTCTTGTACCTTTTGCTATGCCACACTACTCAAAGAAAAGAGGAAAAAGAATATTAATAATCGAGAATTAGCTCTTACATCTAAATTCGAGACTTTATAAAATTTGAGAACTTGAACACAACAAATACACAAAGAAGAAAGAAAGAAAGAAGTAAAAACTTCTTAGTTAGCTAGTAACCTTTGCCTTTGCCTCCTTTATTCTGCAGCAGCTAAAAATCCAGATTTACAATGACAGTAATATCATATCCAGAAATGAAGGCTTGGCAATGAAAACATAATATTTTGATTAAACTTCTCAGGTGGAGCGAGACTTTGAAAGAATATTGACACCCAATGCACAACCTGGAACCAAAATATGGTTGGGTTCAGTTATGTCCATCAACTGAATTGTTGTTCTAAGTTCAAGTTCTCAGATAGTATGGATTATGGACTTCGATCCTTGTGGATGCGACAATACATAATTTTACACCTAGATAAGAGGCCCTATTTGGATTGACTTAAGAAAAAGATTGTCTAAAATACACTTCAAAAACTATTTTGAGTGGAAGGTGACTTATTTTTTAAATTAAAGACCTGAATGTATTCCAAACAAAACCAAGATTACCAACAAGAATCTGTTTTTGCTTTTGTATGCTGAACCAGTATGGGGGAGTCTGGAGAACCCATACATTTGTTTCATTGTCTACGAATGTCCTTACCAGTGTCATGTGGAACATGAATTTCCAAATACATTCTAAATTCAATATTTGGGATACAGGTGACCATTGAGGACCATCCCCACCTACCTGGAAAGCATGCGTCTGTACATCCCTGCAGACACGGGGCTGTGATGAAAAAGATCATCGATGTGTTAATGTCCCGAGGTGTAGAACCTGAAGTTCACAAGTAATTATTTCAGTCTCTATTTAAAACAACAGATCTCCCTACAAGTTTGCACTTCTTGACAAATATAATCTGTTTTGTTATTCTAAGTGATTATTCTATTCTTGGTAATGAAGAACCTGTTATTCTTTAACTCTTGGGTTCAAGAGTTCCTATATCACTCCAAGCGACACAACAAAAACTTTTTTCTATTCTTTTATTAACTTATTTATGTATAGGATTCCATTCACTCTATGGTTGGGAACTAATGATTGATTCTGTCTACAAAGATTCTGGATTTACTCATTATCCTTGTTCCTAAGTATCTCAATCTCCTCTACTTGTTAATATTTTTCCTTGTATTTTTTGTAGGTATCTTTTCTTGTTCTTAAAATTTGTTGCATCTGTTATTCCGACTATTGAATATGATTATACTATGGACTTCGATCTCGGCGGCCCTAGCAGTCAATAACTGGTATTGATAAGCATTGTGAGAACAGCTGATCTTAGTTCCTTTTCAGCTTCCATCATCTTAAATTCATGCTTGTGTATATCAAAATTGCTGCTTATTATTACTTTTTAGCATTTATTTATTGGAGAAATTGCATGCATTGATAGATTCTGTACAGATTATTTAGGTTTCTTTTCTTAGGAATAGTAGTTGCGTACAATGTTCTTAGACTACACTCAGTACCTTTTAAATAATATTTTCATCCTCATCATCATTGTAAAAATAGTTGTAACTGTAATGTTGTTGATCTTCCAGCTGCTTTCATGTGTTGAAATAAGTCTATTTCTTTAGAAAATTCATGTACTTTTCAATCATTCATATATTTACTTCAAACTTTTTCTTCAGCTTAGATGAAGTTTAGTCGTTTTGAAAATTTCTGAAAGCCAGAGATCATGAAGTGTCAATTCTCTCTTTGTTTAATCATTCATCGCGTTACTGCCAGTAGGAACACTTGTAAGTTTGATTGATCCATGACTATATAGCCCACCTTGTAATGGGCAGGCATTTCTTTATTGCCTTTGCTGTTCGTTGCTTGAATCCAGCCTGACTGTTTGAATATATTTGATGCAGATCCGGTTATACATACGTGTGGGACATTTCACATCTGATGTTTCTGCAAATACAGGCTGACCCCTCGCTCTTTGTACATACACAACATGGGGTCTAAAAGTTACCCTCTTTTGGGCATATTTTGTGTTTTGGAAGTCTAATCTTGCCATTGCTTTCTGTCAAATCTTAGTTTGGGCATAAAGATCATTTGTGGTTCTTTGTAACATAACATGGAGCAGAAAGTTTCTGCTCTTCACAACTTACTATTCAATGGGAATTTGTTTGCTATTAAACTAGTGCAGCAAAAACTCATTTTCATCTTGTTGGGAAAAAAAAAATTGATTGAATGCCATTATTGCAATATAATACCTACCTATTAACAATCTCTCTTCAGGTTATGGATTTCTATTTGGCTAGTTTGCAAATTAAATCTTAACCTTCACATTTAGTTTCTTTTTTAAGAATACACTCTTGTGTTTGTTAATTTGTTGGATGTCTTTTATGTATGATTTTGCATTCGTTATGGTATTATAAAACATTCTTTTATGCTAAAATAGGATTTAAAAACATACCATTGTAAAATATTCTTAAATGGAGAGGACACGATTTAACTTAACAAAATTTTAGAAGTGTAAACTAAGTTTGATAATGTGTTTGAATTAATATATATAAATGGACCATTCAAACTATTTACAAAATATAGTAAAATTCATCAAATTCTCCAAAGAAACTCTCTAAAGTAAATTTTTTTGTTGTTATATTTTGTAAATGATTAATGCACGACATTTTCTCTAAATAAAGTCTTTACTTTTTGCTCCAAACCACATACACAACATTTCATACACCAAATGGGAAAGGTTAGTTCCTAATATAAGAAAAGATAATTTTTTCATACACCCAAATACAAAAAGTGAACATTCAAATCTAGAAAACTTTTTGTTAGATACTCAGCAAAATCATGTACATAACAGTTGCCAAGAATGTCCAATCCTAAGATGTCCTTCGGTAGTAGTACCTGCACAAAATTCAAATAACATCAGCACTAACAACTCCGTCGTGTGAAAAGCAAGCAAAGAGAAACATACACGTAGATTTTAACGTTGTAGATGGAAGCATATTTTCGGAGAAGACGTTCCACAGTGTACCACTCGGAGCGATCTGATCCATCTTGGTAACCAATCCGTGGCATGTGGATTGAAGCTTTTAGAAAAGAAATGAATAACCACTTCAGTAGTATGACGACAGATAAACAATAGTTGACAGGTTTTTCAGAATCGTGAAGAAATTTCCATCAGATGAAATGAACAGAAGAGACGAAAACATGAAAGTAAAGGTTGAAAGCAACATTATCAGTGGCAAGGAATTGAACAAGAACCATATTTTGTAGCAATGGTTACCAGAATGTTTTGCTGCTGAAGATGATGCCTTTGATATGCAGTTCTCCAAATCTGGAAGAGAAATCTTGCTTCTTGGGACTTTTCGCCTTGGATTATAAGATTGTACAACAGCCAATGCAACCCATTGAGGAGCATTATCACTCTGTTGTTTGTTGTCATCTGCATCAAACAGGAATGAGAGGACAATTTTTGGAATGTAGTCCTACCTCCCACCATTAAACTATTTACAGTTATATTCGATTGAGCTTCCTTCTATGAGCTTCTCAATGCAACGGTAATGGAAAAGCTGTTACGTCACTTGCATCAAGTCCACAATAAGCGTAATCCAGGACACAATTCCCGCTCAGCTTATACTTCAAATCAAGAAAATAATCAATATCAAGGTAGCCTCTTTAGAAGGCTATTTATCTCCCACAACCCATGCTTCCTGAACTGATCCCTGATAACTACTAAATCACCAACTGACCGAGAAGGGTAAGCTCACTAGCTAAACACTGGATTACTCTGATACTATGACCCAAAAGCATAAGGGGATAGGTGAATATAAATTTAATATATTAAAAAAAAAAAACTATCCACATGCCCCAAGGAAACATTCACTAAGTTCTACATAATGCCACTACCAATATTCCCGATGTATTCAACTAATGTGGACGTAACTTTCAGAGTATAATTATTTTACTTGTAAACAGTGGATTGCTCCTTAGATATGATTCCTTTTAAGAAAAGCTTAGTTTGAATAAATAAAAACCCCATACCGTTTCTTTATTCATCACAAATCTCAGTACTGAGAGAGCAAAAGAGAACACTAACCAAGTTTTATGAGATGAAGATCACCAAGGTGTAGATCCCCAAATTCAGAAGCTCGTTCATATGCAGAAGGGACGCTTTCAGAAAGTTTTGCCAGCGCACCAAACATTCCGCCATGCCCCCAGCTTCCGGAATCATCAACACAACTGTACATAGGTACATCAAGTGGAACATATGAGATCATTCCCCCTTCTCGCCTCCCCCACAAAATACAAGCAATAACAATAATAATAATAATGAATCAGTCAATAAATAAAGTAATGATTAAAAAATAGCTTCACACTTGGGCAACAATGGAAGTAGTGAGATTCTAATTGATGTACATCTGGCGTAAGACATTGCAAGTAACGGCTGGTTTGGAAAACTTCACTTTACGCACAATACAAGATAAGAAAGCAAAGAGGCAAAAAGGCAACAAGATCACCTTGTACGTGATAATGGAAACAAAGATAAGGGGCATCACAAATAATTTTGCCTTCGCTGTAAAGGCATAAATATAAAACCTGAATATGATGGTAGGCTCGGATATACAATTCACTGTGGCTGATGGATGCGTGCAATCTCCATAGACAAAGTAAACAGAGCCAGCATCTGAAATTAGATCACCGTCATTAGGTAAGATTGGATCTTCAACAGATAATGAATGGTATCCAAGGGCTTCCCATTTAGATAGCTTCTTTTCCTCTGCTTTCTTCTTTGCAGCCTGAAGTTTTAAACTCTTATCTCTAGATAAAGTTTTCCGGTCTTCCAACTCCTTGATTTGGTTAGCACCAGGAGTTGCTTCCTTGAACTTCTCTATCCAAGAGCGATATGACACCTCATCAAGGCCTGGGTCAAAATTGAGAGAGGTAGTACCATTTGAAAAAGTTGTTGGATTAACCAAAAATCTTGTATCATCCTTGTTTGATAGTTTTTTATGTCGTAGAGCAATAACTTTTTCAGCCATTGCACTGACATTTGACACCTCAAACTCTCCTGATTTTTCATTGTCTACTTGGTCCTGATCAAAAACATGTAACCCAAATATAATAGATCGCAAGTCACTAGTTTCATTCATTGCAATATCTTCTGCATCCTGATCAATATAATCTTCACCTACAACCTTTTGGCTAAGTTGCAACTTCCTTTCTGCCCTTCGCATGATAACCTGCATAAAGAAACTAAATTCACAAATGGGAAAGGTGACCTCAGCTTGTTTCATACATTAAGTGGCAAATCTTACTTCTTCGACAGTTTGGGATGTAACTAGGTTTATGGACAACACATGATTTATTTGACCAATTCGATGTGCCCTTTGTAAAGCTTGCTTGTCCACCTGTGGATTCCAATCTTGTTCGTAGAATATAACCTGCAACACGATGAACATTAATGAATAAACAAACTTGAGTTATAACAATTAATCTTGTGTTCATTAATAGAATATGACCTATTACATGATGCACATTGATGATAAAACAAATTCAAGTAATAACAATTATAGAAGTATATGGTTGGATGAGATCGTTCTGCTTCTAGTTTACCTAACAAGTTAATTGAAAATTTAAGGTAGAATAATGCCAAGTGCCAATAAATTAATCACATTTTAAATTTTGAAAAACTATGGTCCCGTTTGATAACCATTTGGATTTTTCAAATTAAACTTCTACACTACTCCACATATTGAATTCTTTGTTTTGGTATCTACTTTTTAGGGGTATTTTAAAAAATTCAAACCAAAATTTAAAAACCGAAAAAATTAGGCCCCTTTTGGTAGCCCTTTTGTTTTTTGTTTTTGTATTTGAAAATTAAGTTTATTTTCTTCTCCATGTCTTACCATGATTTGCATCTTTCTTAAAATAATATGGTTCAATTCTTAGCCAAATTTCAAAAGAAAAAAACAAATTTTTGAAAGCTAATCTTTTAGGTTTTTAAATTTTGGCTTAGTTTTTTAAACTATTGGTAGAATGTAGATAACAAAGGAATAAAGTTTTATGTGAAAGTAAGCTTAATTTTCAAAAACAAAATCAAACACGGAGTAACTTACTTAAACCAAAATTTTATAGAAATTTGACTTCATAAAAATTACTACTTCTAAGCTCATATAAAACAAATATAAAGTTGAAGCTCACAGTATCAGCCGACACTAGATTCAAACCAACTCCCCCGGCTCTTGTGGAGATCAAAAAAACAAAAGCATCATTACGGGTAGTTTGAGAACTTCCCCCAACACTGTTCGAGCTGAAGCTCCTGATTGCAGCAAAACGCTCCTCAGCTCGAATTGATCCATCAAGACGCTCATAGGAAAAGTTCCGCAACTCCAGGAAGTCCTAATATGTTAGAAACATGATAGATGGTTCAACTTTAAGCCTAAGAATTTTTCTTACTTTCTTCTTTTGCTAAATAAAAATGCACATTACTATGTGAAGATGTTCAGAGGAACCTCAAACCTGTAATATATCAAGCGTATGAGTCATTTGAGCAAATAAGAGGACACGATGTTGAGATTCATGCAGTTTCTGAAGTAATTGATCAAGAACCACAAGCTTGCCACTAGCCTGATTAGATTAATGAAAAGCAATCGGAAAGTCAGAAAAGACAGGAACCAAAGATGAAAATTCTCAAATATTTGGATCGTTATGAACTCAAAGACTGCTTCCTTCACAATCAGGTAAATGTATTTTGACAATAAGAATACACCCTTTTCCTTTTTCATTTTTAGATATAATAAATTCCAAAGCACAAACGGTATGCAGAAATTGGCAACTATTACTTTATAAAGATCAATCACTCACATTAATGAGATTAAAAAATAAAATGGCAACTTATACCTTTAGTTCTAAACTTTCATGTTTGTCTTATTGTCACTACACTTATCTACAAGAGCGAAATGCCTACCAAACATTTTTTTACTTTTATAATATGAATAATGCTGAGATGACATTAAAAAAATATATATTTATTTATTTTTATAGACGACAATCTTCTTGATAAAATGATAAAACATTAAAAGGGGGAGAACCCCAATCAAAGGGAGTTACAAAAAAGCATCTCCAATTCAATCATTCAGAGAGGCCAAGCTATTAATGGAAATGGAAGAGCAGGTACACCAAGAAGCTACAGAAAAAACACATACTAACAAAAGAAAGGTCAGGTTACCTGAACCAAATGCTCTCCTTCCTCGTAAGGTTCGGGCTCAATACCAGGAAACAGATAAGGATGGCTACAAGCTTTTCGAAGTTGAATCACCTGCCAAGCAAGAGCTAAAATATTCAATCAATATTTGCAGTAACAGATGGACCCAGCAATAGAGTCTGCCAATGTCTGGTCGGTAAAAGTATTCCCACAGATTAGAAAATGCAAAACAAAAACTATGAAATCCAAAGAATCTGTAAATAAATAACAAAATAAAAGGTGCTTTGTTAAATGTAAAGTAGGTCAGTCAAGTAAAACTTGTTGCCTTGGATAATTCAATTCAACTGAAAACGCCTAAATTGGGGCAAGAAATCAGTCACTAAAAACAGCTATTCACCTACAATAACAGATAGATACCCAAAATGAAGCATGGAAGTTCAAGAAAAATGACATACAATATTCTGCAAAGATTGGTGGTTTGAGGATCCAGCCGAAACGGCAAGTAGTTTAGGCAGCTCCTTCCTCAATAATGACATGTAGACTTTCCTTTGAAGGTTAACCAAAGGTACCATCCTATGTGGAAATATAATCAGACATTAAACTAGTTACATGAGTATCAATAGAAGTGGTTAGCACAGTGCTTACACCGTTGTCTCAGTAAGAGGTGGTAGCAACAGAACTCCAGATTCACTAAGCTTGGCTTTTGTTCTTCTTAGAAGAAAGACTGATAGTACATACTTTAAACTCTTAAAATGTTCATGTCCATTCATTTTTCCATGACCTGTAAGTAATAATACAACACACTAATGAATTGAGAAAGAGCGTTGTTTCTTTTTTACCTCCAACAACTTTGTGATCCAAATTGAAACAGTATCGTGAACATTTTACAAACAGAGCTCAAACAAATATAAGAGGCCTCAGTTAGAATTAGAATTTCCAATACTTCAAGCAACAGGAAAGTAGATATGTAAACTTAGGTAAGTGTTAGTCATTCTTATGTTCCAAATTTTTTTCCATCTGTGCACAAATAGAGATAAAATACCAAGAAAAGTTCTAAAATATTCATTTACACTTCTGTCATTACTTATATAACAGTCAAAACTTATAGAGTAGTATATACGTTCTTCTTTAACATCTCAGAGGGCTTGCAAGAAGAGGCAAAAAAAATAGAAAAAAAAAGTGTTCCAACAGAAGGTAAGATAGATCACCTAAAGTAAGATCTCCAGAATCCTTGAATATAGAAATAAATTGATCAAGTGTACCAAAGACTGAAGGCATGCAAAAATGCAATAAAGCCCAAAGTTCGCTGAGATTGTTCTGAATAGGAGTTCCAGTCATCAATAACCGCCTTGGGATAAGAAAACGCTCTAGAAGTACATTGTACAGAACCTGTTTCCACATAACGTTATATACACTTATGCAATAAGAACTGCAAAAGAGGAAACGCTTTATTTCCAATCAGCAAGTAATTTTAAACACCCGGAAATTAGATACTCAAAAGATTGTTGAACTTGTCTACTCGAAATGAAAAGGCAAGACAGATTACCATGACAAGATCACATTTCATGCATAGTAGAACCCAATTCAGTAGCCAAACAAACATCATATGAATTGAAGGAACTAATATTTAAGTTTGGTTCACAATCTTACATAAGTGAGACATTTGAGAAGAAACTCCTTGATGGTATTTCATTAACTCAACATACACATGGGAAACATATCGAATAAAATGTAAAATTATACAAAGAACAAGTTTCACTTCACGAGTTTAAAATTTACATAACTACACAATTGGAAATTTGAGCAAAAAATGAACATCTTTAAATAAAAGGGTAAGAATATTTGGCGTGTATAGGACTGGTTTTCTTCAACAGTTCCTTCTAGGTCTGAATTATAGGAGAATTAGTTCCATTGTATTTTTCCATTTCTTAAAGGATTGGAGATTTTATTTGTTCTTTTGACATATAGTATGATTTACTATGTAGCTACATTTCTTGTCCCAGAAATTCTTTTGGGCGTAGATTTTATATTGCATGGCCAAGCTTTCCTTGTGGAAAAAAAATGAAACAGTTCAATACATAGGATTACACAAAAAGCAAGAAAATAAACAACATAAATAGCCCAAATAGTCTTAGGAACAGCTCCAATCAAGCAAAATAAGATATAAAGGGTGACTACAAAAAAAATCCACAGAAACATAAAGGCACGTGAAATCTAGAAAGGAACCACAACTCCACCAATGGCTTTCTACTTATAGAAACAACTCCCCCAATGGTTTTTCAATACCTCTAAAAATTTTATCGATCCTTCCCCCAAAGATCTAACTAAATGGCACAAAGACAACGTTACCTTTTACTGGAAGGGGGAATGGATAAGAAACTCCAACATGAAACTAAGAATCCTTGGGCTTGCAAACTAACAGAAAATGCCTCAAAGAATCTACACCAAAGAGACCTAGCAAACTGAAACATCCAAGAAGGTGATCAAGGTCCTCAAAGTTTCCCCACAAAGAATACAAATTTGACCCCCAATGAACTTGGACAAGAACTTCTAGAAACGATCAATAGTTCTCACCTTGCCAAGGAGAATCTGCGACACAAAACAACCAACCTTCTTTGAAATCTTCCTCTTCCAAAGAATGGAGAAGATTGGGAAGTTTTGAGATGAGGACGAAGCCACCGACAAAAAAAATCCATCGAAAGGACTAGGGCTCCAACACCGAAAGCTACTTCTATCTGGATAAAGTGACATCACCATTACCAATTAAACCCAGAAGGGCTATAACATCGTTAGCCTCCTTATCATACGGCAAACAACAAAGACCAAGGCAGATTCAGGAAGAGTTTCTAGAAGTAGAGAGGATTAGATGCCACGAAAGAGAACTTCGTATTTAACAAATGATAAAGATTAGAGAACGCCACATAAAGATGATAGTCCCCTAGCCACTTGTCTTCCAAGAGTAAGTTTTATGCTTGTTGCTTACAGTACAATTAATGAATAGAGAGAAGCAATCTAGAGATACCAGCCTACTTTTTCAAAATGGAGTTCCCTTCACAATATCTTTTCCTTGGTTCCTTAACATAAATCCTTTTGCAAATTAGGAATAGTATATGTTCACAAGTAAAAGAGGTAGCATATGATGCCTTTACATACACTTGAAGGGTTTTTAAGTCTCTGTGCTTCATCAATGACAGCATATTGCCAAGGTATCTGAGAAAGGAAATCCTGGTCCATCAATGCTATGTCATATGTTGTCAACAAAATGTCGAAAGGAAACAACGCCTGTCAAAATTTCCAATAACTTCACACATCAAAAACAGAACCACTTCAAAAAACAAAAACTTCTCAACGAGAAGATAACACATACAATGTCATTAAACTCACATCAGATACTGGTTGCTCAGTTGCATGCTCACACATACGCCTGCGTGCATTTCTTCTGGTTTCTTTATCTCCAACATATTGAAGAACTTTTAAACATGGAGCAAATTTGACAATTTCTGATACCCAACCATCTGTCACGCTTAGAGGGCATAATACCACTATGAAAAACATGACAACGAAAAAAAGTATCAGTCCAAACTTGTGCAAAAGAAACTGACCCACGGTTTTTGAAAATCAATAATAGAAAAATGTATTCAACTCACAAAATGGTGTCGGTGATATCTGATGGACCTTCAAATAACTAAGAAAAGAAATGGCTTGCAAGGTTTTGCCCAACCCCATCTGTTCATAATTCATTTAAAGAGGTATAGAATAGAAATAGGAAAGAACAGCATGAATAAGACTTAAAAGAAAAATTAACTATTCTGTTTTAAAATTTTAACAGATTAACCAAAATGATAAAAGAGAGTATGATTTAAGAAAAAAAACAGACTTAAGATGGATTAATCTGAGCTGACTAAGACTCAACTAACCTAAACTCAGAAGGACATTGAAAAAGCTCAACTAGAGATCATTCCAGCCAATGTACTTGCTACAAAAGTAGTTTAATATAAAAATGTGAACTTTCTCTTCAACTCTAGTTTCAACTCAACACCACAAGACCAAAAGACTAGAGTACTAGAAAAGAACAAAAATAAATTTTCTGCACTACTACTGCCAATCATCATCCTTCAGCATTGTTACAGTGAAGAGGGAGAGAAATGAGAGGTAATGTGACAAACAGTGAAAGAAAGTCCAGTCTGGGTTGCCAACAAAGTTCGTTGCACGCATTTAACGAGCCCTCCTTTTGCTCAACCTTTCTAATTTTTCTTCCCACGAAGGGTACGAAAATATGATATTAATGATAAGTATAAATTAATGCTTAATCACATAATTGAGGAAGTTTATTAAAATATCCTCTTGGATTGTCATGTTGTCGCCAAGGAATGAGTGTATGCAACATCATAAATTTCATATGATGTTATAGTACGGTATATCATCTAATTACAGTAATTTTCCCATTTTAACATCGTCTCACTTCACTTTAAGGATATAGTTTGGGCATTCCTCACCACCAAAAAATTAAAGTTTGCCAGCCGTGAATCAATGATGCACATCAAAAGTCCCCAGACACAATCCTAGACTTTAAGGATTATTTTCAAGCATAAAGTACTTTGAGTTTAATGCAACCGCACTCCAACGTCGTGATGGTAAAGAAACCATACCTCATCACCTGGAGGGGGGGAAAGTTCACTATCAAAATCCAGTTTAACAACCAAGAAATATGTCATAACTGCATATAGATGAATGTGAGGTCAACCATGAAAAGGAAAGGGATTAATGTATGAGTGTTGGAAACATATAGAATACGTCCAAAAAAATTAACTCTATAATGAATTGGAAAATTCAGTACTTTCTAAGTCAGTAAGGTGCCAAAACAGCTTGAATCCGAAAAGTGGGAAGATGCAAGCATTAACAAAGAAAAGAACCCGTAAACAAAGATTATCCACGCATAGTTTATATGATATGGTTAACCTTTACAGTGCACCAATACTTAAAATAAGAGCAAAATTCAACGAGCCAACAAAACTCCAAATTCAAATAGGTTATTTGTTTCGCAAAGTTGCAAGAATCAGATCAATATTATTACAAACAGATAGAAAAGCATGGATTAAGGGTAAAGTGTGCAGAAACTTTAGCGTCTAAGGCCTTAAACGGAGCACATTTGAGTCGAAGAAACACACAATAGTAAATTTCTAGAACGCAGAAACCACAATAGGGCTTTCATAAATTTTATTTTTAGTTGCATTCAAGATTCGGAAACGAATATAGAGTAAATTTTCAGTGATTATAAAATTAATGCAAATGGGAGAAATGATGAATTACAGAGTAAAGAAGCAAATTCAAAATTCTGAGATTGTTAGTTGGCTAGTGGACTCAAAGTAGAGTCTATTCAAATCAACGACTTCTAAACAAAAATTTGGTCAACCTTCCGCGACAAGTACAAAATGAAGAGATAATAAAAGAAAAACATAAAGAGTATAGAAGAAACTAGTTCAAATTATACGATAAGAAAATCGGGGATCATCAGCTCATTTAACAACAATAATTCCTAAAAATGAGATGGAAGTGTAACCGAGAATGACGTTGACCCCAAGATGATATCGCCGAATTAGCCATTGAACTCCATCGATTTGGTAGGGTTTCAGAGTCGCCGTAACTCCGAAATCTGGAGAGGATTCCGATGAGTTGTCGGAGCCAGAATCGTGGAGAAGTATGAGCTTCGCCGCCGCTTTTAACCTTCTCTCGTAATTCATCTCCTTCAAGTCCTCACCAAAAGAAAACTTGCCGATGAAGAATCGACTGTGAATTTAACCGCCGTATGACGGCGCCCGAAGTTTTCTCCGATCAAAGGTGGCGAGGAAGGAATAGAGAAGGACACGTGTGTGTCAGTGTGTACGGAGATCAAATTTCATCCAGCACGTTGCGCGCCAAAGTTGGAAAAATCTTTCTTCGCAAGAAGTCGTTTTTCTAAAACTATTTTATATAAATATTTTGATTTTCTTTTTATTATTCAATTTTAATTTATAAAATTAGTTTTCATGTTTGATTTCTAAAATATTAAATAAATGTTAACTTATAGATTTTGAAAACATACCTAACTATGCATTTCTTTTAGGTAAATTATTATTATTATTCAACCACTAAATTTACCATTTCCTTAAAACAAAACCATTCAAACCACTTTTTAACCAAATTTGAACCAACTTAAAGTAAAAAGAACTAAAAAACTAATACAATTTAAAAAAAAAAAAGTTAAGAACGAAGGATTGAACCTTCGATCTCAATTTCGGTAAAAAGATTAGTTTAAATTTTTCGTGACTGAATTACTATGTAAATGTTAAAAAAATATTTGACAAAAAAGAGCATAGAAATCATTATTACTTATAAATTATTTATTTCACATAATTAATAATTAAATTGAATGTTCAAAAATACTCATAATCATGGCTTACTTTATTTCATCTCTTAGCTAGAAGTAAACTCTACTTAATTTTCTTAATGAGTTTTTTTTTTTTTACTATTTCCTTTTTATTATTATTTAATAAGTTTTAGTGACTAACTAAATTAGTTTTAAACAAATGTTTCCAAATATAATAAATAAACAATATATATAAAGTAAGAACCCTATGCTGAGTTTGAGGGTTTATTAATTATAAGTAAAAGATATTAATATAATGAACATTGAACAGTGAGAAAACAGTATCTGCTTCATTGTCTCTTATTTCATTTTTTAAAAAGTATAAATGTTTTTCATTTCTGTATTGTGATCCTATTTCCCTGCTTCTTGTCTCAAGAGTTAAAAGACCCCACCTACCCATGTTTCATGTCAATTTTACGCATTTTGAACTTTGAACAATAATAGATGCATTTTATCCCAACCCCTTTACAAAAATCAATTTCAACTTTTTAAGACATGTTGACGGGACATTTTCAAAATAACAAAATAAATTAAAATATTTAGAAGCTATAGTAATTCAAAATTTTGAATTTTATCAATGATGTCACTAATAGAAACATATCAATAACTACCAATGTCTATTATTTGATAAAATCTGAAAAATTTTGCTATATGATCTAAATATTGTCTATTTTTTACCATTTTTCAAATCGATCTTTTATTGAGCTTTCATTGGTGTGCCTAGTAGTAGGTTAAGAGTTGTGTAATATAAATGTTCAAATTTTTTTAAATTTTGTGTTTGACTTCTATCAACTAAATTAATAATTTAACAATAAAAAAATTGACTTCTAAATTTTTTTACTATAATTTAGAACTAATTTAAAAAAATACCTTTTTAATTCAACATGGTGTAGTGATCACAATTAGGTTAAAGAATCATTTAGATATTTTTCTGTTTAGTCTCTACTTTGAATCTTTAAGATCCATTTGTTGTTAATTTAACGTCAACTTCTTAGTTGAGAATACATCAAATAAAGACATCAACCAATTGACAAAAAGTTCGCATGTACGTATTATATTATCATAAACCTAAATGGTAAACAAATTATTACTAACCCCTCACTATAATAAACAACTCAACGCGTTAGTCCAAGGTGTCGCCCAAAAAAGGCAAAAAAGAGGAGCATACCATAATAAATAAAAGCAAAATTATCAAAAAAAAAAAAAGTAGCTTCTTAAGAGGGGAGGAGGAGAATGGTGAATGGTAAGAAAAGCAAGATGCTTTGTATTTATTAATATGACTGAAAATGTGAATTTGATACAACAATCCAAGCAATTTCCTATACAGGCAAATATTTTTGTTTAACCCCCCAATAAACAATGGGGAAAAGGAAAAAGAAAAGAAAATTTTTAGAAGGATCAGAGTGCAAAAATTCCAAATATTTACAGATTAATAAAATTCTCCAAAATGTATTACTAATTACTTACCAATAACGATAATATCCTCCTCCCCTCATCTAAAGAAAATTCCTCCAGCCTTGTCCCAACCCAACTCCATTCTTTCTGCAACCAAAAAAAGGAAAGACCATATGGGGGGGAAACAGTGTCTATTTGATAGAATAAGAGTGAGTACAAACCGACTCGAGCGCCTCTGTGAACAAGGCCGAGAAGCTAGTCAAGGCCTGGAAAACCCCAGGCAATCCAGTTTGAAGATTGTTAAGTGTCATTGCTCTTGTCACTTCTACTGCTTTGGAATGCTTTATCTTTTCCTCTTCGACTCGTCTTTGGCAAGCGACAAGCTCGATTTTTTTCTCGGCTAGAGGATCCCGAGCATCTAATATATGGCCATTGTCGGCGGGTCCAGTGTCTGGAAGTCCTATGCCAACCATGGAGTAAGAGTTGTAAAACTTTTTCTCTAAGTGCATGATTGATGCAGATTTTTTCTCAAACTCCTTTGATGCTGATTCGGTTCGTTTTTTAATCTTAATCTCTTCGGTTTGTTTTGCAGATATCACATTAACAACATTGATGAAACTTTTGATCGCCACGGAAGCAACCGTGTCGGGGACACGATCTAGAGCAAGCTTCCACTGATCAAGAAATATCTCAGCAGGTTCCTTGTTGTCAGTTAAGCTGTCGTTGTTGACTGGAATATAGGAGAGTTTAAGCCAACCATGGAGGGATCGGATAAAGTCACGATGGAACTTTATCAATCGACAAAAACTAGAGTGCCAAGCTGTGACCATGGATTCGAGATCACGGGTTGCCTGACGGTGCAATTCAGAAGTTGAGTCACCGTGACTTGTTTGGTTAACAAGACCCCGAACCTGTTGCACGATGTTGTTCTGGATGTCATGGTATTGGTGCATTGATCTCCACATGTACATTAGCCTGCATCATAAAAAGAAGAAAATTAAGTACAATTACAGTGTCTTGTTAAAACAGCCCACACAGATACACGACAGAATCGAATGGCAGAATTCGTGTTTTCATAGAAAATCAAATACAGTCCATGGCTTTGAAGTGAAAAACATAATAATAAATAATAGAAAGAGGAAAAACTAAGACGAGTCTTATTTCTATGTCAAGAGACAAATTGTTTGCATATCTCATAAAATATTACAACGAAGGTTGGAATGTCTAGAACATGTTATTTGGCGCTTCGAAGAACATGAGGCTGACCCTTGACTTTAGAGAATTGTGTTGTATATACTCTTTAACCCTAGAGGCACCACTATTCTATATTCTGAATAGTTCTCTCAAATAAAATTGTTTTCTATCTTTGCAGGCGTAGCAAACACTCTATTAGTGAATCACTCTGTGTCAATTCTTACGTTTTTCTGTTTATCTTTATTTCTCAATTTCATAATAAAGAGAATAGATGAAGACCAATGTTCTTCAATCCTTGATACCTCACACACACACATTCAGTGCATATTTCTAGGTTTCAAAATTGTAACAGATTCCCTTACCATGAGGTAGTTTGTATCTTTAGCCAAAATCAAAGTCTACTTTGAGGTGGCTACAAAATGCGACACTAAAATTATTCTTTGTTATCTTTGAACTGTGAAGAAAAGGAAGCCACCGATCAATCAATCACTTTATGGACACTGTAGTATAGAAATATCGCACCCTTCAGATGATAAGAGTTGACATCTAATGAACGCTCTCTTCAGATGAGTATCTATCAGAGATTTGGGGCCATATTAAGACTCAACTCCAGAGAAACAACTCACAATGCAAAACCGAGACAAAAAGACATTCCGGGATTACTCCAGCCGTTGCATATAATGTACGCTTAGGCTGGTGGTGGGGGCTTTAATTGGCTATTTTCCTTTATTTCCAAAGAGCCAAATGACAAAATTCAGTCACTAGACAAGCATTGCCATTCCTTGACATTGTTAGACAGAGATCACCCCACAAAATAGAAAACATTGGATTCGTGGAACAGTTGATCCTATTGCACAGCTTGAAACATATCACACCATCAATGACGTCAATAGCTCAAATGAAATATGATAATATCTATATAGTAGGCCAGTACCGGGATAGGGGCCACTGATATTATGTTAGGAATCGGATCCCAAACACACACGCAATTATTGATACAAATAAATTGCAATATTAAAAAGAAATCACAATATAACAATATTCTTTCAAGAGGATTATCTCTTTGCCACAAAGTACCCATAATGGATAATCCCAAAATATGACCTACCTAGAAACCTCATCTCCCACTATTTATAAAGTTATAACCAAGTTCCACTGAGCTAATTACCAAAATTCCTTCACTACAATCCTAATAATATTTTCAATGTATTCCTTTTATCAGTACTCTCACACATTATTAGGTTAACATCAAGTAAACAATTATTACGACACAATCAACACATGCAAAATAGTGCTAGGATACACGAGTGACAATCATTGGCACATGCAAGGAAAAAGTTTCTAAATGGTGCAATTCAAGTTAATAGAACTTGTGAGTTAGTAAAACTTTTTTTTAAAAAAAAAGACAAGAAATAATTTCATCAATGGAACGAAACTATCCAATTGAAAGCTTCATAATCATAAGACTAGCCTATTTTCAAAAGACATAGTTATCCTAGTCTGGAATGTGGCTGATGCCATCAAATTTGAAATTCAGATAATGGAGGGATGTGTGAATTGCAATATCTTGTCAATATTACTGCTGCACGGTTTTCATCACATAATTTTGCACCAAAAACAATTTCACAAAAACAAGCTGAAGAGAGTGGAATTACCCATGGCAAAGTTCAACAAGCTGAGGAATGAGATCCGAATCTCTTAGACCAACTATGGCAGTAGAAGTTGTATTGACAGCTTGGGATGTGACAATAATTAGTGACTGCAGTCTAGTTATAGCAGCCTTCGTCTTATCTAACTTGCTTTCATCATCCCCCT
The DNA here is from genome assembly GCF_000004075.3 of Cucumis sativus. Classification (NCBI taxonomy): domain Eukaryota; kingdom Viridiplantae; phylum Streptophyta; class Magnoliopsida; order Cucurbitales; family Cucurbitaceae; genus Cucumis; species Cucumis sativus. The sequence continues at coordinate 6,911,600 of NC_026660.2, read as the reverse complement.
TGTACTCCTGACTCTGCAACGATGACAATTTCTTTTCATGTTCAATCTTCACACCTTCTCTAGCCTGGAAAGAATTTTATAGAATGCGTTAACCATCAAAAACACCCAACACTAATGTAGTTTCTATACATAATCAAAATGTGAAACCAAGCAAGGATAAGAAGCACGTAATATACAAGGGGGGGCTTTGAAGGAATAAAAAGTAATGACATCTATCATTTTCTATCACATTTTGAGAGAGAGAGAGAGAGAGAGAGAGAGAGCGAGATAATGAATAGTCTAGGAGGCACAATGATAGTCACCATAAAAAAACATACACGTATTCTTCCATTCTATCTTTGTGTTCGGAATTTCGAAGTTACGGAAACATATTATACCATACTTTCAACAATGAATTAAATACTAGAACATCAACGCACCCATTACAAATTCAACCCTAAACCATATATTATAACAGAAAATAACGATCTACACTCTGATTAGTGGTTAAAGGCCTGTTTTGGAAGACTTTCTAAATGTTTTGAAAAGTGCTTTGAAGGGGCATTTTTAAACAGTTAAAAACTCCTTACATTACAAGAGTTGACATACAAATAAGAACGGAGCAAAATAAAAATAGAAGAAAGTTGGCCATGTGATAATAAAATGTAAATTTTTTTAGATTACTTCACAAACAAACTTATTTTACAAAATAAAATGCAGTTGGCTAACTTGGCGTAAGACACAAATTACAAACGACTAAAAGAATAAAGTATAGTTTAAAGAAAGCTTCTAAAAAACTCCACAAACAAACTCATTTTAGTTAATAAAGTGGAGTTGGTAACTTGGCGTAAGACAATTACAAATGACTATGAAATACTAAAGTATAAAGATCAAGCTTCTAAAAAATTGGCTAGCTATAAGCCTATAACAACTTCTAAATATTCAAACCCGCACGTATAATCACAAAACAAATATATTAAAATAAAAAAAACTGTTGTCTATAACAACGTGTCGATAATTCATTTCACTTAGCCAGCCGCCAAGAAGGATAAGGCCTAAAAAACAGTGAATTAGGCTGACCCATTTGTCAATAAGACAAATATTAAAGGGTAATATGGTCATTAAAATAATTTCACCGAAAGATGTTTGTTATTCAGACAAGACGAGTAGACGACGTTTCAAATCACGAAAATACCACACCCCTATGGTCAAATTGCGACGCCACGGAGGGTATTATCGTCATAAAAGGTAAAAACCCAGTGGCATTTACGTCATTTTGAGATCTCTGCTGTGGACTCACGCTAACATGTAGCAGAGACATTGCTGAGTCATATTTCTAAAAACACCTTTTTGACAAAATAAAATACTTTTTTCCACATTAAATAGTAATTAATAATAAAAAGAAAAAGGAAAGTTAGAAATTAAGAAAAGGTCTCTCTATCGCTTTTTTCTTTTTTCTTCTTTACCTTCACTTCTTGGTAGAGTTTCTTCTCCCAAGCCAAAAGCCGGTCCAATGTCGAACAGAGGCTTTTTGAACCGCCAGGTTGGTCGAGCGAACCGGTGTCGAGCCGGTACTTGACCGACAATGGCGGCTTGGAGGTCCAGGTCGAGCTCAAGGTGCTCAACACGCTGCTCGAATGGTATACCGTCTCTGCAAATTGAACCAATCAAATTTCAATTTGGAATGATGGAAGAGAAGATCAGTTAAGAATTAAGAATTTCAGTTGAAAATCAAGAAATTAGGTTTCTTGTTTGGTTCCTGAGAAATTGAGAGAAAATTTGGGAGAGTTTCCAATTCATATGATAATTTTAGTTAATGTGATCTGAAATAGCTGAATTGATCTATGAGAAGTCTTTGGACTACAAGAATTTGATTCAGAATTTCAGTATTTTGATCGTTGAAACCGAAATTTCTAAGCAGTTTAAGAGAGGGAAAATGAAGATGACTTTGAACTTACTTTTTAGATGTCGAAAGCTTTTATCCAATTCTGCTTTACCAATTTCTAGCATCTTCGAAACTGAATCTCCTGCAACAGCCGCCTTCTCGAAGTTTTCTTTGAGAGCATCAACAATTTCCTTCAAATCTTTATGCCTCACAACCATTCTCAGGTCGGAGATCTCACCGGTTCGGAAGCTTCCTGCGGAGGAGCCTGCGTCGTCGAACTTCTCCATCTGCGTTGCGTATTTGGCCGGTGGAGGAGGAGTCACTGGTTCGGGCGCTACGGACTCTGTTCGGATCGAGGATTCGAAATTTGAGCGAGTGTCAGCCTCTGATCTCAAATCGGCATCTGTACCGTCAATTTCATCAATGTCTGATGAGCTCGTGGTGCTGTAGTGATCTCCCCAATCGCTGCATTGAACCTCTTCTCTCTCTGTCTCCGTGTCGTCGAGATGGTGCTTCTGTTGCTGGAATTGATGACCGTCATCTTTTTTGCTCTCCGATTTCCTGTGGAAGAAGGTATACTCCGATTGCTCAGTTTCGTCATCGTAATCATGATAATCGTTGTTTGGATGAGGCTTCGGTTGTATCTGAGTTTGAGACCGACTCTGGAAGAATTCGGATGAAGGAGGTGATGGAGGATAAAAACTCTCCCAGTTCCAGACAGAGGAAGCTTGAGAAGGAGTACTAGAGTAAGTGGAATTAGGATAAGCAGTTGGAAAAGAAGCAGAAAAGCTAGATTTCTCACTCCTCGGAGAAGAAGAAGGATCCGATTCCGAGAGAATATGAGGGAGCTTCGGCGTCTGTTTACGGCGGCGATGTTGCCGGTGCGAAACGGAAGACGAAATACTAGACGCAGACAGAATATGCGGAAGCTTGGAACTCGCTATAGTACGCGACGGAGAAATAGAAAACGACGGCGGCGCCGGAGGAGGATGGAGAGAAGGCGACGGCGACGGCAACGGAACACTAGACCGGACAGAATTCGTACCGGAAACTCCTCGCCTCAGAGGTGGCGGCGGTGGAGTATGTGACTGGAGAGGATTTTGGGCGTTGTGAAGAAAGACGGCGGGGGTTTGGTCGGAGACAGAGAGGGGTTCGCCGGCGGCGAAGGCACAGAGAGCAGAACCGGTGAGGCGAAGAGAACGACAGTAGTCGGCATGTGCGGCGGCCAAATGATGGCGAGAATAGACAGCCTCTTTCATGAGACGGCGGCGCTCCTTGCAGCGCCGAACAGTGTCTTCTTGGTCGAGCTTTGAAGCTGTACAGCCCATTGTCGACTCAAAGGGCCGACGGCGGAGGGTGGTAGTCGGCGGAGGGCGGTGGGGGATGAGAGTTCAGAGTTGAGTGTTGCTTTGTTGGAGAGTGGAGAGTGGGGAGTGGGAAGTGAATGAATATATCTATGGGACTAATTTTGTAAGCGATTCTTTCGCTGTTCCAGCGGCCATTTTGGGTCTCTCCCTTTTTTCTTTCCTTTCTTTTTCCTCTTAAAAAGAGATCATCAAATTTGGACCATTTTGTTTTGCAACTTGCGGGGGAATATCTTACTTAATATATATCTCCCCTCTTAAATTTCTAAACTATCTAAAATTACTAATTTCGTCTCTATACTTTCGAATGTTTTAGATTTTAGTTCCTATTATTTCACATTCTTACTATACTACGAACATAATTATTTGTCAACACGAACATAATTCAATTAGTATAGACTTATACTATCAATTTTGAGATATAAGTTGGATTACTACTTTCATGTATTATCATAAAAAATATCGTTCATTGTTTTATTCTAGGAAAAGGACTTTATTTGCTTGTATATATACTTCTAATTTAACTAAAACTTGTCTAAATTTTGGGATTTTAGATTTGATTGCAATGTTTAAAGTTGAAAGATAACTATGGAGTGAAGAAGCTTTCCATTAAAGTAAGAGTGTCAAGCATTGGCACAGTTATAGCTTTGGGATTGGAAGAGAGCAAACCGATCTAGTAGTCGTCTTTAATTTCTATTATTGAGGTAATATTTGTTGCAAGGGTTATCAATTGGAGTTGCACTATTTAGTTCATGGATTGTTAGGGGATTGTAAGGGTTAAAGAGGAGAAGAATAAGAGTCACTTCAGAAATATTCAAAATGTGTATGGTTTAACTTTCGAAAGATTTTAATCTTGAAAAAAAGATTATAATATTTAGCAGCCACTTGAAATAGTTTTTAGATAAAAAAGCTTATGAAATATATTGGTTTGAGAGAAACACTCGATCAAATCATTTAAAAAAAAAAAAAATTAGTGTTTTTGTGGTTATTAACCTCTCATTCTCTTATTTGAATAATGGTTCTCCACCACGATTCTCGCCAACATCCTACTCCCATGAAACTTCAAACGACCATCACCACCAACTTCCACCAACGATCAACTCCGGTGGTGAACTCCAACGACACCCTCTAATACCCAACTCTAGCAACCAATTCCTAATAACTAACTCTGCCCGACACCCTCTAATATCCAACTCTAGGAACCAATCCCTAATAACTAACTCTGCACATTAACTAAATCAATCGAAAAATAGTTTGAGCTTTCAAATCACTAGTCCACAGTCATCGTTTACATTAACTTGACATCAACATATACAAATATTTGAACAAAAGTGTAACAAAACACACCGAACGTTTTTATTTTAACCGATTTGTACCAAAAATATTCTTTTAAAAAAACACTTTCGTGTAGCCAAACACAATCAACAATAAGTCCTAAATATCGTAAAACTAATTAAATGATGTAATAGAGAGGCAACAGGATCATGGAGTACTTTAGGAATGAGCTACAAGGCAAAGAGGAAAGTTAAAAAATTTATCCTCTCAGCCCATTGTAATCTAATAATACACAAAAAGTCAAATTAACCATGATAATGTCATTGTCATTTATTATATTACAAAACATGATGATAAAGCAAATCATGATATATTACTACTAATATTGTCTTTTAACTTCACCATTCTTCTTGATAATAAGTTCCAAAAACTATTTAGAAACCCAATTTACAATAAATATCAATACATTATTTTCAAAAGTAAAAAAATAAAAGAAGTTTATGATTAAATAGTTTATGAATTATATAAAGATAAGTACATTAATAAATATATATATATATATATTAGAAGGTATGGAAGATGGGATAAGAGGATGATAGATAACAAGTTAGATGGGGTCCATAGACTTTTTGATTATTTTTAAGGGGCTTTGAAGTGTTAAAATGACCCTTGTGGGTTGTGACCTTCTTGCCTTTTTTTTCTTTTTTTTCTTTCTCCTTTGTGCTTGCTTATGGAATATTTCTTTTTAGTTTTATTCTTCTTCATTCAAAAATAAATTTAGATAAAAAGTTTTTTGTTTTTATTTTTGTGATTCTTTTTTTGTTTTTTTTATAATATTTGGAAAGAGAATCTTCAATCTCCAATCTCCTTCTTGTTAAAAACCCTTCTCTCTCTGTATATATTGGAAATTATTTGAGTTTTATTGTTTTTTAAAGAATATTTGAGTTTTATTGTTGTTTAATTTAAAAAATTTAATTTAGAAAAAACAACTCATAACACCACTTTTTTTTTAAAACTTTATTATCATAATTTTTTTTTCTATTATTGCAAACTTTCCTTTTAATTTAGATCTCATATTTTTATTGATATTAAACTATTTTATTATTATAAGGAATTTGGTTTATTTATTTTTGAAGTATAATTTTGATATTGTTTATTTAATTTAATTTTTTATATTTTTAATGGTTTAACTTTAGTTGTAGTAAATGATAAATTTAGTCGTGTAAGAAAACAAAATATGTAAATAAAGTTAATAGTAAAAATGCTATTAATAACACTATTTTAAAAAAATAATAATAATAAACTAATATTGGATAATAAATTTAAATTTTGTTGAAAATAAAAGGATTAAAATTGACCAATAGAAAAATATAATGATTAACATTAGAAAAATCAAAGTATAATATTTTAACTAAATTCAACTAATAGATAATTTACTTTTTACTTTTCTTTTCTGTATATTTTTAAAGTTTGTCCCTTTTAATTATAAACTTAATTTTTTAAAAATTATATCTCTAAATATTTTTTTTCCATTCCACGTCTAACTAATCTAGAGTATATTTGTATTGAAAAACGAAAAAATGATTAAGAAAAATTAAAATAAAATTGAAAAAAGTTTTTTCTAAAAGCTATTTAGAGCCATCCTCAAACAAATATTATTTAAGAAGATTTTCAAAAGATAATTTAATTTATTTCTCTTATTTGTAATAAATAGTTAGTCTCCTCGTTTTAAAAATTAAATAAATTTTTAGTTTACATAAATTTACCACTTTTTTTTTTTTAAGGCTATAAATTTCAAAGTTGCTTTTCTTGGTGTCCAATTCAAGCTTTTGTGCTTTTTTTTGTTTAATTAATAACTTTTGTTCATCAAACAAAGGGCAAGGTTTGTAACAATGTTCACTATGCTATCATTTAGCTAACAAAATATATTATTATAGTTTTATTTTATTTTTCTAAGTTAGTTTGACAAGAAAATGTATTTGTAAATAGTAAATACACCCAACCATAGAATGTTTATAAATATATTGATTCTTAAATATAATCTTTTTTTTTTGTTTAAAAAAATAAATAATGTGACAACGGTGAGAATTGAAAACCCGTTATCACTTTTATATATATATAAAAGTGATAAACTTGTTAGAAAGAAATTATGAGTATAAACGATTATTTAAAAAAGAAAGGAAAATAGTTATCACTTTTATAATATTCATATATCTATATGTTTATTTATTCTTTTATTCTTTCGTTTTTATGTTTTCGGAGATTTAGAATAAAATTATATGTTTTTACAGTGAAGCTTTTCTTGGTGTTATATTTATAAATATTTTGAATAATTTTATTATTTATAATAATTCATTGGTAAAAAAAGAAACTAAAAAGAAAAGCTTTTTTGCATGGAATTTTTAAGATTTAAGAAGAATCAGATGCTAAGCAATATATATGAACCAATCCAAGTTTTGTTCTCTCTTTTTCTTATCTATATTTTTATATATAAAAAAAAAAAAGTTTGTTTTTCCATGATATTTTTAGGCCTTTGAGGAATTTTTTTTAATTTAATTTTTAAGAAAAGGAGTGAAGATGACTTGGAAAAAAGCATAATGAAATATAAAAGGTTTTTTTTAAACAATAAAAATCACATCTTTTGGTGAGCAAAGCATTTCTGTCTTTAAGGTTTAGAGGTATATTCCAATCTTCTATTTCACACCAATTTTTAACCCTTTTTTGTTGAGATAAAAAGAAAAAGTTCATATTATATATATAATAGTTTATAATATTTATATCATTTTTAGATTTTATCTGCCTGTAATCTTTTAGAAATTCCAATTTCTCATTGAAATATAAAATAAAGTATTTTGTATATTTCAATTAAACGAAAAAGTATATATTTCTTGTAAATAAGTTTGAACTCGGGGATGTTACTGGGGTAAGTGTGAATAAGAAGGTTTGAGTTAAGTTCACTAGCTTTGAGCTTGAATTAAACAAAAACCAAAGTTCAAGGCTCAAAATGAGCTTATGAATCAAGTCAGCCATGAGTCGTAGCTCATGAAAGTCCCTCCACGATCGACGTCGATCATATATTAGATCAATTAGGGTAGTCCACTTAACTCGAATATGAATTCACACCTATTACACCCATAGCTAAAAATTGAGAAGAGAGATTTTGAGAGAGTACGTCAAGATTCCAAAAAACAACCTAAAGTCAACTAGCCTATATAATAAGTTCATTCTTATTCCTACAAACTCTTATTACTACAAAAACTCTCTTTGTGAAACTTAATCATCAAAGTCCTTTTGTCAAATGTCACAGTAGCGTAAAAAATCTTTCTTACTTTGAAGGTCACACGTTTATTCTGAATTACATTATTGAGTGTGGAAAGGTAAGACACGTCTTCGATTTGAATTTTGACATCAAAAAATGTGATATAAATAAGACTCGACAACTATATTATGAACAGTGTGTTTTAAAAGAAACCCTAGAGATGAAGATCAATGTGTGTGTATATATATAAATAGTCAAAAATGAAATAGAGGCAAAAGAGAAAAAGTTAGTTAAAATAGGTTTGAATTTTTGATAAATGTGCAATATAAGAATGAAGCATTTTTAGAGACAGAGAGGATTTTGAAACGTTGCTTTAATATATATTTTTCGTTCTTTTTCCCTCCCAATCTTTTATATATATAAATACATATATGCTTTGCAGCTTTGCTTTTATCATTTTTTTTTTCTCAACCAAAAGGTTCCACTTATTGGAAGAATATCCTCTCTCTCTCTCTCTCTATTAATCATTTTTTGCTTTTGATTTTGATTTTTAGGGTTTCTTTCTTCTTCTTCTTTTTTTTTTCTTTTTAATTTCCAAAAAGAAAAAGGGGGGAAATAGATTCATAAATATATGAGAGAAAGAGAAGTTGGATCCAATCAAAACCCCACTTCTGTGTGTTTTGTAAAAGGAAAAAAGAAAAGTGGTTCCTCAAACGACGACGTTTTCTTGTTGAACTACTTGATAAAAGCAAAAAAGGTGTGGAAAATGATGTTGGGTTTTTTTTCTTTCTTTTTACAATCAAATAATTTTGATTTTGATTTCATAGGATGATTTAATTTATGAAAAAAATATAATTATCTTTTTTTTGGTTCCAATTGAATTTTGGAATGATAATTTTTCAAAGTCGTATAGTTCTTGAATTTTGAGAAATAGGTTTTAAAAAGTATTGGTGTTATATCTTTTTGTTTTATGGACAATTGATTAATTAGGTCATCAAATTAAATTGGGTCTACATGATCATGATGTAAATTGGTCCAATTAGACTATGCTAGGTTTACTTAGATGACTTAAATTAATGTAACTAAATAATTACACAATTAAGGTCCTACATGATGATCATTAATTGAGTTAATTAATCTAGTCATGTTATTGTGACACTTGAACGCTAACATTAATTACATTTAATATGTATTATTCTTCAATGTATTCAATTAAAAATCAACTCAAATGGGATTGGTTGACGATTTGTTGTGTTTATGTACCAAGAACTTCTTCCTTAAGTTCGAGATGTCAGACCGTGATTTTGTTATTCTCTTTGCACCTCAGAAAAAGAAAAAGATCAACTCAAACATGAAGTAGGACGAAGAAACTTCAAGTAATTCTTTTGCGTATGATTCCTTTCCTTCCTAACGAGAAAAAAAGGATGCAAAACCTAGAGATGCTTACGAGAGAATTTTTCAATGTTAACCTAAGAAAAATGTTAATGACTTAAACTATCTTTCACTAACTCGATCGAAAGGGGATATAATAAAAGAGTAAACCAATTAATTTTGACATTATTTACTAGTTAGAGTAGATAATTGAAATTAAATGACTTAATTAATCCATTTTATACGTCAATCTGAACTTAGCTCAACTGACATATGTATGTATTCGAGTTAGGATAAGAGATGATTCTGAGTTCAAATCTTCTCCATTCAAGTTGTATTACAATACTTTTAAAAGAGAAATTTATTTTATTCGTGAATGTGAAAAGATTCTAATATTAACTAATTAATGAGATCATTTAAGATATTTGAAAAGGTTTATTAATGGAGATGATTAATTACAATAATAAGGAAGAAGAAGAAGAAGCCATCAAAACCCAAGAAGTAAAATAATAGATTTGATTGATGTCTTAATTTAGGGGGGAAATGGCCAAATGGATCTCTTTATTGTTCTTCTTTTTTGAGTTCAAAGGCTATTTATTGTTCCAATTGCTTTCTTAAGAAAGAATAATTATGTCTTAAGAACAAATAGGGTTAGGACAAGAATCTTTCATCTTTATCCTACATCTATATACATGTTGACCCATTCAATATAATTACAACTTTCAATCAATTTTAATTATAAATTGGATCAAATTAACTTCATAAAATGTTTAACTTTTTTAATAGATTAGAAGTTTGATCTCTCGTTCATGTATTTGTGGAAGTTATGAAAAATAATGACCATGATTTATCACTTCTATTTAATAAACTATTTAAACTTTTGTTTTTGTTGTTAATTTTACTTTTTCGAAGAGATTTTTATTTTCTTTTTTACTTTTAGATCTAAAAGAATGTGTGCCCTACCAAACATGCCCGAACCAAATAATCAACATTTACTTTTCTTTTCTTTTTTTCGGATATATTCGAATGTGTTCTCACTTTCCATAAATATGCAATGTAACGTTTTCTTTATAAAAAAAATAACAATGATTATATGTTATAACGTGTTCTAAGAGGTTACTGGACAATGTTAACTTCTATTTCATTTAATATTGACTTTGAAGTTTGAGACTCGATTTACTCATCTCATGTATTGTAAATAAAAAATTTATTTAAACTTAATAAAATATTTATTACTAAGGGAAATTGTAAAAGTTATCAGTGAAGTATGGTTGCAATTACAATTATACGATTTCAAATTTTCAATGTGAAAAATTGAACTCTCAAACTTATACGAGTGTGGAAATGAGACTCTCAAATTAAACTTTACATTTTTTATCATCCTCGAGTTAATTTCTACAAAAATTATAAAGTTCAAAATCAAATTTCAACATTGAAAAGTTAATTAAAGAGCGTAGTTTGTACAATTGAAAATTTGAGAATGAAATTGCAAATTACCTTTACCATTATCCCTGTTATCGGTACGAACCCTACCCTACGGTAGGGTGAATTGAAAGAAAGACAAAAATTAATATGAACACACCCCTCACTTATTTTACTTTTACTTTTTGAAGAAACCCATCTCTTTCCAATATTACAAACTTACAATTCAAATGAGGACATATAGTAATGATTTAACCACCATGTTTCGGTCAACAACCGGTACAAACGATAGCAAAATCTTACATACCAACCTTATAAACATGGATAGAAATAAAATTTTGTTATATTCGATACATACTTTCACTGATTTGAGAGAAAAATGATTTCTAGAAGAAAAAAACCATATACTAATTGTTGATTTTCTTTTCAATTTGACAAAATTGTAAAATGAATAATGCTATATTTGCAACAAACCCCAGAGGATGTAAACAAGATTGGCAGCAATCCATAGGGAATAAACAATGAATAATACATAGAAAGGTGTTTTCTATTACCTTTCTACACAAACTAGTGGGTCCCTATACTTAAGACTTCTACTTCCATTGTTTCCCCTAAATCAATTAATTACAATAATAAATAACAACAAACTTTCATTAAAAATGTGGACCCAAATTCATCAATTTCTCTTCATAATATCCTTCAACATAATAATTATTTATTATTAAAAGAGAAAAAAGGAAAAACAAAAGACTTATTCTGACCTCAACAAAATCTACTGAACAGTCCATCCTGAATTATTGCAACTTCATTTCACCAAACTTCTCTTTTCTTTTGTGGAAAAAGTAGGTTCAAGGGAAGACTCCTTTTTGTTCTTCATTTTTTAATTTTTAGAAATCTATTTCTTCTACTTTTTACAAAATGTATTCCTCTCCTCCATTGCTCTATTTTTTTTTCCATTTTCTTTTATCTTAGATTTTGATGATAATTGTGCTTCCCATTAATAACAAATTGTTTTAAACAATACCATCTAGTCTCTACTATAAAACGTTGTTAAGAGAGAATGTAGATGGTTTTTAGTATAATAAAAGTATAGAGATTCAAATCACAAACCTTTTTGTTGCTAAAATGCCACTTTATATGTATTATTTACGTCATAAGCTAATTCGCCAACATTTGTCTTGTCACCATTTAATTTATTGTGCTAATGACAAGTTATGTGGAATCAATTTAAATATTAATACAAATAACATACTTTTACAATACACATCTACTAAGAAAAATTGCTTTCTTATAAAGATTTCTGACTCCATTCTACAAACCAAAAAATAAAGAGGAAAAAGAATACCTTTAAAATTGCACCCTTTTGGATGGCAAATTTTGAACTTTCGACTTTCTGTCTTTTATCTTTATACCATCATATGGTCTAGTTTTGCTTTCAAACTCTTTTCATCTTTTAAAATTACGTAGCACCAAAATCTTACCGGACATCTCAAATACATTATTGTTGTGAGTCGGTTTTAATTTTATCACAAGTGTGAAAACAAATAGCAAATACGAAACACAAGATATGAGTCCAACAACAACAAAAATCCAAACTAGACTTTTAAACAAAGTGTATATAGACTTAAAGAAAAAGAAAAAAAGAGTAGGGAATATAGAAATGTAAGCATAATCAAAGCATCATGTATAAACAAATGTGATATTGTAGCACCCATTTGTTTGATGATGATCAAATCCCTCAACAAAACTAGAGAGAGAGAGAGAATGGTGGAGTAATAAAGCAAAGGGGCCAACAATGCAAATTAAATTATGTATGGCACATGGTTATTAGTCCCCACAAGTCAAAATAGGCAATTACTACATTCTTCAACTAATGGGACCCACCATGTTCTATTTGCCAGACAGCTGGCTTAACACAATCAAGCACAAGAGGGTGGAAAGAAAGAAAAAGATTAATTTCAATCTCAAACTTACACCAACTTAAACACAAACAAATATGAATAGATGCAATTTCCAGGAGGAATTGAGGCTCATATCATAATAGTTTGTTATAGAGAGTTACAAGAGTCAAGTCCTTTAGAATAAATACCTTTTTCATCTTTTAGCCTGGCAAATAATCTCCCCAGCTTGTGTAGGTAATGGCACGTGTGAAGAGCACGTTCTACTCCCAAGTATTAAATTCTTCAACAAATCTTGGAAGAGTCAAGTCAATAGTAGCAGCAGGCAGCAGGCAGCAGGCAGCAGCTAGGTGTTCTTTACATCTCATGCTGGTGAGAGGGGGGGGTCAAGCACGTGCTGGTCCTGGGGGAAGCCGAAATTCCCAAAAAGCCCCTGGGGTCAAGAAAGGAAAGTAACAAATGAAAAGTTGTAGTTATAAGATACCGTGTATGTCCTTGTTGTGGTATCAGTTTTCCTCTTCCCCTTCAAACGGGAAAAGGAAAGAGAAGTAAATGAAATGAAGACAAGAAGACACAAATATCTAGCTAAGCCATTCACATTGCCCACTGTGTGACAGTACATTACATAACATGTTTGTCAAGCTTTCATCATTAAATAATCAAAGCCAACGTGTTAAAGTTGCATGAAAAATTTAAAAATTAAAAATTAAAAAACCATGTTGGTAGAATTCAATCATTTTGAACATTTTCTTCATTTTGACATGGGGTGCTCAAATCACAAATGTTTAGATTGGAAGGAAAATGCCATTACATGAGAAAGGAGATATGTGGAATTTATAGCCGACATTAGTAATGACAAACAGATCCATGATAAGCCAGGTCACAACATATGTAAAGAAAAGTAACCACACAAGAGAATTAGTCCCTATGTTAGTAAAATGGGTCACAAAAGGAGGGCAGTTGCGCATGTGCTCCAACTTATGACCCAATATTAATGATAATAAAGATCAGACTTTTCAACCACTTTTTTTAAAAAGAAACACTTTCACAAAGAATATGGACCGGACCGAAAGTAAATAGGACCAGAAGAATAAACAAAATGAATTTAAGGAAAGACTAAAATGCTTGGACTGGAAATGATTAAATATGTCTAATACCAGCATTACGAGACAAAATTAAGAATTGCAAGATCATTACACTTCACAAGGTATAGCCATAAGTTAGTCCAGAACATGGAGTCGCTTAACAAAGAATCATAAAAGAAAATATTAAAGCAAACATGGCCACGAAATAAACGTACCAGGGAATCATTGATAGCATAAGCCACGCAATAATGCTCCTGAAAAACCATCCAATTAAAAAGTTTCAAAAAATAATTTGATTAAAGATCTAAAAATGCAATAGCGTGACACATAGAAGCTATAGTCTAATTCATATTAACTTTCACCCCACCGTTGGAAGGACGGAAAAAAATAAAACTACCAATCACCAGTAGTGATGCCGGCAGGAAACAGCGCAGAAGCAATAATGAAAATCTCAATAGAAAAATTAGAGTGAAATCCAATTATGGAACGAAACAATTTCTAATTGAAGTGATGCAAAAATGGAGGTACAAGCTCACATCAAAGTACACTCTTGTCCAAATGAGAATTTAGAAGTATTTAAGATTTACGAAGTTAAAAGTTTAAAACTAATAAACAACATTGCTGAAATGTCAACAGATGACAAATAGAAAAATAAATCTTGACATTGAAGAAAAAAACTGACAATAAGTTAGCGAAAAAGCTCAAATCTCAACAGTTTGTGCAGCGAACACACAAGAAAAGAAAAAAGGAAAATCAAGCGCCTGAACCTTTTCTCATTAAACAATAGGTTATAAACTTGCCTGCATCATGTGCCACTCCTCAAATTCATCAAATAACTCCAGCCGTTCAATCCTAAAGGAAAAAAAAATGCCAAACATGAAAATACTCCCAGGAAAATATCTTGAACAAATTGGCAAAATCAAAGTAAAGAAGGAAAATCATATGAAATTTGAAAGAAAACCTTCACAAAAGCGGATGCTGAATAGCCTGAATGCATGACATAAGTTAAGTACTCAGACTATATAAAAAATTGATACAGACAGTAGTCTGATTCCAAGATTTATTACTGTACCTAGGAGTGGTTATTTACATAACCACATCCACATCAAAGACCTTGCAAGTCCAGGAGAGACGTGCATATATTTCGTCATATATCTAATATCAATTCTCAGTCAACATTATTTCAATTCTGAGGCAAAACAAAATTTGGCCAAAGGTAACCAGAAAGCTTACTGAAACAAACAAAAATAGTGATTAAAATAATTACAGGTAAAAGCTACATTAGTTTGAGACTTTGAGTCTTGAGACATGCTTTATCTATCTATCTATCTATATATATAAAGATATCCATGAATGTCTTGACCAGCTTACCGCACCCCCATTGATCTCACAAGACAACCCGCCCGACCCTACAATATTTGGGTGTTGAGGAAACTCATTGGAAATTAATTCCTCAGTGGTTACCATGGATTGACCCATGACCTTAAAATATAGCCAGTAAAAAAGAAGTTTGTTGTTGAAAAAACTTGTTTCTTTGATTAAGGAACTGAGCTTCCATTGGAGAAAAATGAAAAAATGTACAACAGCATACAATAACAAGCCCACAAAAAGAGCAAGCTTCATTCATACATTTCAACTATTTGATTCCATCTTTTTCTTCGACAAGCAAGTTTGTCAATGCATCAATCATAATAGAAATGAACCACTAAACAAAACATGGCATCAGATTGACAACAATATATAAACAAAGGAAAATGGCCAAAACCACTCTTAAACAAAAACCTTCGTCTTTCCTGAGCTTCGATCAAGTTACGATACACTTTCAGCATGTCCCATGCAGCAGCTGTCTATCAGCCAAAAGAGACAATATTCAAATAGAGTCTTCATTAAATATTAAAATAAAAAACAGGTTAAATAGGTCAGGAATAAGTATATACACACATATAATAATTTACAGGAATGTAGAACATACTGTCACTAAAGAGAACATCACAGAATACCCACATATCACAATCTTCATCCAAAACAAGATGAATAGCTAATAACCACAGGAGAGGGGGGAAAAACCATATTCACGACTACTAGTAGACCATTGTAGATCCGAAAATATGCATTAGATAATATGTTTCTGTTTAGTTTCCGTTAAATGGTATTTAAACCTAAATATTACTAGGCTATTAAGGGAAAATCAGTTATTAACCACAGAATTAGTTTCTATCACAAAGCTAATTGAATAAAAAAAGGAACTTTGTTAAGAGAAGAAGGGGATCGTGCACTATTTCAGATTTATCTATTGCAAACAGAAAATTTACCTGCCATCCTTGATCGAGAAAAAGATTTTTCTTTGCAAGTAATGATGGTGTAGCATTGATACCTAACAAAGCACAGCCTCGACTCTGCATCAATAATGTTCACATCTATATTAAATTCTTTAATCACTAATGAAAGTTGTCATAAAAATATATTAAACCTTTTTTTAATTTGAATGAGTAGATGAGACAATCTTGGAACCACAAATGGAAGACAAATACCTACGGACTATTTCTTTTAATATAAAAAAAGTAACTGTCATTGAGAAAAAATAAAGAATACAAGGGTGGAAAAAACCGCCCCACAAAAAAGAGTACAACCCTCTATAAAAAGGGCCTCCTATTATGCAAAATAATACCTAAAGAATAGTTACAAAAGGCCTTCAAATCCGAAGCCCCACAACGAAACATGACAACACACAAGGGACCAAACCTCACAATAGTTCCTCTCCAACCTCTAAAAACCCTATTATTTTGTTCAACCCACCACTCAGAAAATAGAGCACACCCTTGCCTTGTTCAGTTTTTTAATGTGCCAATATGTTTTTGGCCAAAGAAGTGTACGTGCGACAATAGAGGAGTTTCTTCTCCATCCGTCTTTCAAGAGAAAGACCAGTTTTTGTGGTTTTACGTGTGTGTTGTTGTTTGGGATATTTGGGGTGAGGAAGTCTGGTCTTTGGCAAGATTTCATGTGTCCCTTTGGGCTTCGATTTTGAAGGCCTTTTGTAATCATTCATTTAGTAACATTTTACTTAGTTGGAGCCCCTTTCTTTAGGTGAGGTGTTGTTGTAAGTTTTTTAGTATGCCCTTGTATTCTTTCATTTTTTCTCAACGAAAGTCGTTACTTTTCTTTAAAAAAATAAACCATTTTTATGTAGCTGAGCACTACTCTCTTATTTCTTCAACAAAAAAGTTTTGTTTCTTCTTTGCTGGTATTTTTGCTTTCCAATTTGTATTCATTTACTTCTCATGGTGTTCTCTCTCAAAGGTTGTGTTGGATTTTCTTGTAGGGATATTTTAATTAATTGGAATGCTTTTAAGGGGACATTTGGACACTCGTAATGGGATTGAAATTCATTGTAATATAATCCAAAATTCATGTTTGGATTGAGCATTTTGAGCCCAAATTGTTTCGGAAAGTTTTCAATTAAACTCTATTTACCATCATTTACACTTTTTATGATTTCATTTTTGTTCCGCCCTCAATTCAATATGTATTCCAACATTCCTCTGATTCTCAATAATCCTAGTTACAATCCAGCTCTCCCCCTAAATATCATACGTAGTTAGTGGTTGAGCATTACACTTTTCATTTCTTGAATGAAAAGTTTCAACTTTTGTTCGCCAATATTTTTTTGTATGCCCTTCAGTATTCTTTCATTGTTATCAACAAAAGCTTGTCCTTCAAAAAATAAAAGAAAAATGGAGGAATAGACTACAAAAAAGGTTAATTATTGTTCATGGACTATCAAAAACAGTTGTACCTCTAAATTTCTGATCATTTGCTGGCCAAAGGCATCATCTGGATGAATCTGTTGAAAGATTTAGTCACAAATTGCCAAACCATGATTTAAAACAAAAACATCTACCAGTGGAGATATGAAGGATACACATGAATTCAAAATGAAAGAAGTTCCACCAGAAATGTGAACAAAAACTTGTATGATTTCAAAAAGAAAGAAAAACCTGCTCATATAAGAAAAATATTGCTGTTGAAAATGCTTTTGATGCCCAACCAACAATAGCCTGACTCGAATCTGGATCCAAGTATATTAAAACGCATTCTGCAATTATAAATGTCGGCAAACTGATAACAATATCAGGATAAAATCTATTAATAATTTCCATGTGAAACCAAAAAGTAGGGAAAATGTCGGATTCATCAGATGTTCAAACCCACTCTCAAAACAGCCCACTCATCCACATCCAAAAATCCCTCCCCCTTACCTCCACCAGAGCCCACAGGCTCAGGGACACCAAAATTAGAAAGATTGTAAGACCAACTAATTCAGAGATGACTAGATGAGTCACCACATCATTAAAGACATTAAAAGAAGAGCTCTCGTGAATGAAATATGACAATGTTGAAATAATGATGAAGATTTAATTATGACCTGAAGTGACGCAAATGATCCACCAAATAGTTAAGGATGTTTAAAGCACTCTAAAAACTGGACCACGAGGAGGAAAAACTTCTGCGTATTCATACCTGGGATCCATACCAGCAAGAACCAATACATCATTTAACTGATTGGTTTCACGCAGGTCAACAGGGAGTAGCTTGTAATGATCACTATGGACTTCTCCTTTTTCTGCAAAGAAATTATAGGTAAATTGAACATACATTAATATATTTTGAAAAGCAAGAAAATGATCAAAAAACAAAGTAGGATATCATTCGCCACTGTTTTCCATAAAAAAAATGTAATACTCTATAATCAAACCACCATTTGTTAAAATACAAGCATGTTGCCAACAAGTAAACTAAAATGGCAGGAAAGGTTAACAGGCCCGTGGTGTGGATGGCCTTCTCTTGAGACAGCTGAAAATACTAGAGGCATCCGTTATGTGCAGTGAACCTAATTTCACAAGTTCAGGAGATAATACAAGGTTATTATTCTTTCTCTATTCATATATTTATGGCGGATGGTTTTTGTTTTTGGCTATCTATAGGTCATTTGGGATATTTTTGGCAAGGCTTCATGGTTTGGCTGTATTTGAGGGTGATTGATGTGTTCTTGAACGTGATTTTAGTGTGAATCATTGATCTTGGGAGAAATCTCATGATCACTCAACTACTAGAAGTATGAAAACGTTCAATGAGTGGATTGTTGCCTATCACCTTCAAGATATCTAATTGCTAAATGTGTTAGATGTGATTTTACCTCTTTATTGATAGTCAAAAAGAGAGATGAGCTCAAAGTACAAGAGGGTTAAGTAAAAAATACTAGGGATCAGCAATCGCACCCGGACATCTCAACTAGGTTGACACCCCTTAACGACCTTATCATATTCAGAAGAACAAAAGCAAGAAGGAAAACAAAACTCAATGCTAAGCCATGATAATAGATCTTCACTGGGTCATGAGTAATAAAGAATTTAGTATAATGAAAAGTAATGAGAAGAAATAAAAAAGAAAGTAAAAACAGAATAGTAGCAACAAAATCAGGTTGGAAAAATATAAGCTCTCCAATTTAAGTTGAGGTCTTGAATGTCGTAGCTTCCAAAAAGATCTTTGAGAGGGTGCACCAGCAGGAGGCATTTCTGTGTGCTATATCAGAACGATCAAAGCAGTCCATTGATTTATCATCTATTTCACTATTAGACGGATTTTGGCTAACCAAGGATTGGCTTAATAAATTTGGTCCGGCATGTCCCACATGTATAGAAAGAGTCACTTCAAACCAATACCCCTTGACTAACCTGTGGTGACGTTGCTTGGGTCCTTGCCCTTTTCAGTTTGAGACTTCTTGGCTGCGAAATACTTCTTTCAAAGATGGTGTATTTGTCTCACTTCTCTTTGTTCTTTGTCCACTTGCTGAAATCTTTTTCCTACTTCAGTGGTCCATTGCTTCTCCAAAAGACCCATTCAACTCTGTTGAACTGCATCCTTGCAGGTCATCCTTACAACAAAGAAAAGGAAGTCCCTTCGGTGAAATTTCACCAAAGCTTCTTTTGACAGTTGTGTGCACAATCAACGCCTCTCAGCAATCAATTTTTATCATTCTTTTGAACTTCTTACCTTTAGTTCAACACCTCCCTTCGGCTAAATTTAAAACATTTCCAATTTTAACCTTTAGTAGTTTCATTTATTCAATGAAATTAATTGGCATTGCTTTATCCTATCTCTCACTGCCCATTGGAGATGTTTTTTATAATTCTCATGCCGCACTGACCTTTAGTAATTTCATTTATTCAATGAAATGAATTGACATTGTTTCTCAATATTTTTAATCTTTTTATATTTAAAAAAGAAGCCAGGCATAGAGGCTTCCTAACAAGTAACAAGTACAAGAGATACAGCATCAACTAAAATTTGTTTACATGAATGTAAACAAAAACATAATTACATCACTTGATCTATCACATATTCATTTAATGGTAATAATCAGTGAACTCCAATTATAAACTGAAAAAAAAAAATTAGTGTAATAACAAGTATCAAACATCCAAATGTTCCTCGTAATCCCTGAAACAAAATTTAGGAATTCAACCAATCAAGTTCACTAGTCAATCAATCTAGAAGAAGGGGGAGGATCAATATTATTGAGATGGAACTTTAATGTAGCCTAAAGCTATGCATCATAAAAAATCAGAAAGAGAACTATACATCAATACTATGGTCGAGGAAAGACCTTGAAACTAGCCATAAAAATGTCAAATGACATGGAAAAAGAGCAACAATGAATAGATGGCATTTTACAGGGTTTGGATTTAAACCTGCAACTGCTAATATGAAAATGAAAGATGTTGAAATGATAGCACAGACCACTTACCCAGGGATATAGATACAGTTCCACTGATTTTTTCTCTCAACTGACTACAGGATTCAATTATTGCAGCTTTCTTACTGGTCACCTAGAAAAAAATAGATAGATTAAAAACTGCACAACCCAGAATTCCAGTGAGACCAGTTTCATTGCTACAAAGGAAGCCACTGACACAATCTATTGTTAGTTGACGTAATTTTCTTCTATTGCATTAAAATTTAACAATGTGTACATGTTGCTTCAATAGTAAGTGACGGATTAAAAAGAATAAGAAATAAGGTTTCAGAACTGCACCTCCAAAAAGTCCAATTCCACATATAAATGTGGTGCATTACCCTCATTCTGTAAAAGCATAATACAAATGCATCAACTCCAAATGGGATGTTAATTGGGGAAAACAGAGAATGTAAGCAAAGGACAGACCCACTTAACATTATTGGAACAAGCATAGAAAACATAGAAAATGATCAACTTCAAATCCCAACCTATTATTAGTTTACACGTGGTAGGAAACACGCACAGGCACACACCATATATAATATAGGACAATACAGAAAATGAGATTTAAATATAAACGAAGAACGAATGTCTATGCTAAAGATGTTATAGCCCGTGACCTAATTAAGCAGCTTGCCTGCAATTGGAAGTACATTGTGTCAAATCCAGCTCCAAGCGACAATATCTGCTTCTTTGTGTGCTCCTCTGTATTGCTTCCAACATTGAGGAATTGAAAGAGGAGCTTCCTCAGCGCAGCCCACCGGGCAAAATAGCCTTATTAGCAACAACATGGATAAATTTACTACAGAGTGAATAAAAGAAAGTTCTAAGGAAGTGACATATTTAAGAGAAGTAACAAGATTGTACCTCGGTTAATAATTGGAGATCTCTTGACAGGCTTTCGTACAAAAAGGTGTATGTAATCGTCTTTCATATATCCCTTTCTAACACATGATCTGTAAACCAAACAGGAGAGGCTAATGTTACATCTTAACGTATAAACCCAACTCGTTTTTAAACTCTACCAAAGGATGGACCAGATTCAATGTTCATAAACAAATTATGGATCGAAACTGTCCTTGTGAGAACAAAATCCAATTACGAGCATGGAACTACAGTAAATTCTAGCATGATTGAATCCCATATGACAGAGTGAGGATATATCGCATCAAAGAGTAAGAATTCGCCGATTGCCAAACAAAATAACAAAATCTTAGCGTGTATTCCAGCTGGAAATTTCCTTAAAGGATAAGAAGTGTATTCATCCAATCAACATCGACTCATGAAAACAAAAGACCACCTCGACGGCGTTGAGAACGCAGGAAAAAGGGTTATATAAGAAAATTTTGAAGCGTCCAGTTTGGAAACTGGAAAAGGCGATGGATGGATCGCAAACGTGTAACTTAGTGGCAGAATAATGCTTTGAGGTGAGTTTGCTCACAGTTTACTTGCAGATGCATCGTCGTTGGTGGCCTGCACTGCTGCTCTGTTACTCTGTGAATCGGGAGCGGCTTTCGCCATTCTTGAATCTGCCGAAGAGCTTCGAGGTTAACGCGATGGAGATGAAGCAAGTTGAGGATGGTGATGCTAAAAATAACTCCGGCGACACTTCCCTTCCGCTTTGAACAAAACCCTTGCCTTCTTCTTTCCAATTAAGAAATGTTCCCCATTTTATTTTTAAAACAAATTTTCCCCAATTTATTCCTAAAAATTTAGTTGGTCACCTTTTAATGTTTTATTTTCAATTATGTAACAATTTTGTCTCAAACGATTTTAATCCTTAATCTAAATTAGTCTTTGTAATTTTTTAATTTGTAACAACTTAATAAGAAATCAATGTTATATAATCATTTTTATTATTTTATAATAATTGTTTAAAAAATAATAATAATATTCATGTTACCACATTTTTTAATTATAAAAGTAGTATATTTAAAATCAATATGAAAAAAAAATACATATATTGTTTTTTATTTTTTTATCTTATGCAATTTTCTGTTTTAACAATGTGAAACTAAAATTTATAATTAATTTGTGATTTTGTTTATGTTAAAAAAATCTTATCATTAATTTTTATAATAAAGATTAATTCATTAGAAACTTTAAAATATAATAAATAAATTATGATATATTTAAGTTTATGAATTGGAATGTTATAAAATTGAAGATTAATAATTTGCTTTAACATTATGATTAATAATAATAATTTAAAATATAAACCTTTCTATAATATTTATGAATGTAACTATTTTTGACCATTTTTTATAATTAAAAAAAAATATTTAAAATGATAAAATTCCTCTAAACATTGCAAAATATTGCGGTAATGAAAATGCACGTTTGGTAATAAAAAGCTTATAAAAGCAGGCAAAAAAAAAAAAAAGATCATCTAAACGTGTGTATATTTGAATGTCTTCAATTCACATTTGATAATAAAATGCTTTATTATCCTAATTCAAGACTTGAAACCAAAGTTAGTTTTTCAAACACTCTTTTAGTTTCTGAAAACATCCAAATTGATTTAGTGGTTTTTTTTTAATTTGTTCACATCTTAAAATTTAAGAGTATTTTGTATGTCTAAAATGTACGTGCAAAATTTAACCAAAAGTTATTTCAATAACATACAAAATATAAATTTATTTTATGTAATTCGAGCATGATAAAGTCTGTGAATCTTCTTAACAGTTGAAAATTCTATTACGAATAAAATTGTGAATAATTTAGACATCAAATTAAAATTTCATAAAAAAGGATTATAAAAATATTTCACGGATAATAAAAAGAATCGAGTCACAATTAAAAAAAACAAAAGGGTTAGATATAAATTAATTTAATTACGTGATGAATTTGTAACTTACAATTAGATAAAATTTGAAAGTGCAAGACTTACAAAATATAAAGTCAAAAGTTTTAAAACTTATTCGGAGTGTTGAAGTATGTATAGTTTAAATGAAGCGTGAACTTGTTTGCATCAATAGTTTTATGGTTTGACTCAACTGCTTGCTTTACACAAAAAAAAATACTTATTAAATGGATATATATCAAGAAATAATTTCGTTACAAATGCTATATATCAAACTTGTACTATATGAAAATATTGTGGTTTGCATTTTGAGAAGAACCCTATTGTATATATTATATATAGTGGAGGTTTGAAACTGAGACAATCTCTCCTCGTCTAACAACAAAATAAAAGAGAAGAAAGGAAGACAGTTCCAGCCCCCGCGAAGGTCCACAAGAGCACACGGCTAAATACAAAAGGGTTTAGGGTTTAGCTCTAAACCCCTCTTTTCCGTCGCCATGGCCGGCTTCCGGAGAACCTCCACACCGCGCCTTCTTTATTCTTTTTACTCTTCCACCCTCACCCATTCTTCATCTCCATCACCCTCCTCCGCTCTCCTCCTTGGGAATTTCCACCTCCGCCATTCTTCCAGTGCTGCCCGTGTGAAGGAGGATAAGGAACCATGGTGGAAGGAATCCATGGAGAAGGTCCGGAACATCGGGATCTCCGCACATATTGACTCGGGTAAGACGACGCTGACTGAGAGAGTTTTGTATTACACGGGTAGAATCCATGAAATCCACGAGGTTAGAGGAAAAGATGGGGTTGGTGCTAAGATGGATTCTATGGATTTGGAGAGAGAGAAGGGGATCACAATTCAGTCCGCTGCTACTTACTGTACTTGGAATGGTTATCAGGTGCAATTATGGATTTCTAAAAAAATGTGTATTTTTTTTTTTTTAATTTGGAGCTGATCTTCCTTAGATGTTGAAGCTAATAGGATGCGATCAGAGTCTATTGATACTTTATTCTGCTTTGCATAAAACGCAAGAGAGAGAAATGATACTTTTTCGTTTTTCCATTAAGATAGCTTCGATACTAACTCCAGCGTTCAAAGAACATTATAGTGAGACTTTTTTTTTTTTTTTTTAATTACAATATATTTGGTAACAATAACAACGATATTCATACAGCTTATATGCATCTCGACAAGGTAGGTTGTACAGAAGGTTTTCATTTCTGTTTAAAAATATTCGTCTCATTTTATAATTTGGAGTCATAATGAACGTAAGTAGGGACATCTATATGTGATTATCAAAATTTTCTGGCGTGGTGACATGTTACGTGAAGTTTTTTTTATACAATTTTATTTCAGATTAACATTATCGACACCCCTGGTCACGTTGATTTCACAATCGAGGTAGAAAGAGCTTTGCGTGTTCTTGATGGTGCCATTCTCGTCCTTTGTAGTGTTGGTGGTGTGCAGAGTCAGTCTATTACTGTTGATCGGCAGATGAGAAGATATGAAGTTCCTAGGCTTGCATTTATCAATAAACTTGATAGGATGGGTGCTGATCCGTGGAAGGTTTTGAACCAGGTGACTATCAAAAGGAGTGTAGTATACTGTTAAATTTTGCTGTATTTTCTAATTGTTGTTTATAAATTTTAAATTATTGAATGTATCCATCTCTTTCACTATTTTCTTTCTTCATACACAGACACCCATACATGTCGTTGCAGATGATACATTAAATAGAATTAACAACATGCTGGTACTAAACAAGTGTTGTCTTTTCCCCCTCCAAAATTATAATTGCCCTAATTTTTGTCGTCAGGTTCACCCCAAAACATCTTGAAAAATGTAAGAGAACTTATAGATAATCCTCAAACGTAACTAAATTAGAAAAGCATTCTGATGCAGTTTTGATCAATATCAGAACCATGCTGATTAATTATGCTAGAAAGAAACAACCTCGTGTCCAGAAACCTAAGAACACTAAATAATTTTACCTCATCTGTTGTCTGATAAAAAATACTTTATCGTTGTTTTCGCCCTAGGAGGTCACATCATTTTAATTAAGAAATTTTATATAATATCACTACTTATAAATAAAATTTTAAGAAATGTTATCAATATATTTTTTCACATAAATTTTTTCATGCTCATCATAATGAAGATGGATGAATTCTTGTATTTTTCATTCAGCTGACTGCCTGGTCTCGGTGTTGCTACTTGTCATAGAAAGTTCACTGCAGATTTGGTGGTTTCTTTGGAGTTAATGAATTGCAGTTAGTCAATAATACAGTTATGTTGGTAGTGATAATGAGTTGAGTACTAATCTTTGAACTGAATTAAATTGGTTTTTCTTGAAGGCAAGGTCTAAACTCCGGCATCATAGTGCTGCTGTGCAAGTTCCAATCGGCTTGGAAGAGCAATTTAAGGGTCTTGTTGACCTTGTACAACTTAAAGCCTACTATTTTCTTGGATCCAATGGGTACATTTCCAAACCTTCTTCATCCAATATTTATTTTCAACCCTTCATAAGATAAAAGAAGAAAACATATTTCCAATCCTCCTCTTCTCATGGGTTGGTTATTGCAATGCAGTGAGAAAGTTACCGCTGAAGAAGTTCCTGCAGACATGGAAGCTTTAGTCACAGAAAAGAGGCGTGAACTAATTGAAATGGTTTCAGAAGTCGATGATAAACTTGCTGAAGCATTTCTTAGTGATGAACCTATATCACCTGAAGATCTCGAGGTGCCTATTCAAGGAATATAGTAGGAACAATATATTTTTTATCCATAACGATGGGTAGGGTAGAGATACAAAAGAATATATTATAATCTGATATATTGATTGTTGAACGACATGCACACTCATGTTTTCCACTTCCACATGTTCTATTTCATGGGAGCACCAGAGGGGTGTCTATTCTGCCTACGTTCTAAACTGAATTTAAAGTAAATGCAGATCCATTGTTTTGTTTTGGTTTTCCTTTAATTTGTTGTTTAATGAAATTAACGAGGCTGTTATATGATATGTTCATGGTTGTTTCTTATTAAAAAAAATGAGACTGTTGTGTGTTATTTTCAATAGGTACTTGTAGCTTTCATTAATCACCATCTCTCTCTTTTTAAATAGGCTGCAGTTCGAAGGGCTACTGTTGCACGGAAGTTTATACCTGTATTCATGGGTAGTGCATTTAAAAACAAGGTACTCATGCTTTTTTAGATGATAGCTGTCTTAGAGTTTTTGTTTATAGTTTTAATAGGTTTGACACTATCTTAAATCAAGCAGTGTCGCTTGATATTCCATGCTTCAAGAACCGATTTTAAATTTCTATGCATGGAGGACGCAAAGGGTACAGCCAGCCCAATTTTAGAAACTATCTTATAACAACCATTTATCTATACTTTTTTGTTTCTTGTAAAAAAACCATTTCTCTATCCTTTAGTCATGGATTATATTTTAACAGCAGAAAGGGTAAGGTCCCTGACAAAACTTTCAGCATCAAGAAGAGTAGTAAAGTGATGAGAGATTACTCTGTACTAAATTTAAAAAAATATATATCCGAACATAAGGAACATATATGTAGCCAAAATTAGATTTAACGGCATATTGTCATTTTTAAAGTTATAATTATCAGTTTGTAAATCAATAAAATAAGTACACTGAGTTCCCTCATTGGTTGCATCGCTTAACTACTATTAGTTGCTAAGTGCAACTAAGACACAATAACTATGTTGCCAACACAGTCCTCCAAGCTACTCATTATTAGTAGCTGATTTTCTTCATTTTTTTTCTTACATTAAATTTAGGATACCTAGGAATTCTATTAATATGATTGCAGAAGTAAGAGTTGTACCTTATAATTTCTTTTAACCTATAGCAAACACAGACTCCTAGTTTAATTATTCATTTTATGTAGTATGCCTCTCTCTCACTAGTTTCTTTCTTCCTTTCTTCTTCTTATTAATTATATATATTCTCAAATTTATTGCTTGATCAATTTGCTCTTGTATACTCCACTACCAATAAACTATATGTATTACAGCTGTTTGCTAATAGTATTTTCATGTTTCTTATGTATGGATTTCAGGGAGTTCAGCCACTTTTAGATGGAGTACTTAATTATTTGCCTTGTCCAGTTGAAGTTAGCAATTATGCTTTGGACCAAACAAAGAATGAAGAGAAGGTTACTGGTCTAAATAAATAATTAGTGTTCTAGATATTTTCCTATGCTGATTTGAGAATTGAAATATCTGCTGTATTTTAGATTGCACTGAGTGGTTCTCCAGATGGACGGCTTGTGGCATTAGCATTTAAATTGGAGGAAGGTCGTTTTGGTCAGCTAACTTATTTGAGGTATTCTATGTGCTATGTTGAAGTGAAAAGAGCATAAGGGAATAGTTCGGAAGTCCATGATACACAGATTCATATTCGATTTTAATTAAGAAATATGGACGGGTGGGTAGAAAATTTAAATGAAAAGGACAGGGGAAATGAGGTCACTTATTGTCGTGTAATGTGTTATGTGTATATTATGCTTCTGGCTTAAGTACTACTTTACTTCTTAGGTTTGAAAAATACGATTGAATCAAAGATAAAAATCTATAGAATTGGTTACTCTTATCGTCTACTGATAACAGTAGTGATGCTAAAGATTGCTGTGCCAATTGATTAGTTTTCTAAAAGAAATAATTTTTTAAAATTGTTCTGTTTTTTTTGTGAGGTTACATAACTGTTATTTTCGATCACACAAGTTATGATTTGTTTAACATTCATGATTAAGATTGAGGCGTACATGTTGGCCTTTTAGAGGAAAGGCTTGAGACCAACTTTAGTCTTTTAAAATACAAAACATTGGTTTTAGTTTATGTGAGTATTAATTTATATAAATACTTGTACATAATTGCATTCGTAAATTAAATGCTTGATTACTGATGCTAGCATATTTTCACCCTCGAATGAAGAATCTATGAAGGTGTCATCAAGAAGGGCGAGTTCATTGTCAATGTAAACACAGGCAAGAGGATTAAGGTCAGTTTTATAGGCATGCAATATTAATTGATGTTTTTCATCTTGTTTATGCTAAGGATTTACATTTATTAGGGATGCTATTAGTGTAATTAGGAGTAACATTCGAAATGAAAAACGAAACTAGGATGAGATGATGGTATATTCTACATTTAACATTACCTAAAATTGGTTGTGTATGAATGGGGTAGGATGAAATGATGATTGACAATTGTTTAGAATTATTTATTTAACTTTGAGAAACAAGTATCATTTTGATGAGACTAATTTACGATATAGGCAAAGGTGCCAACGTGACTACTAAAAAATATTGCCAACATGACTACTAAAAATATTGCCAACATGAAGAAAGGGAAGTACAGGTATAATTAAAAAAATGTGGGGAGAATGTACACTGAGAGAGCGATCGTAGTAAGGTGTTAAAAAAAAGAGAGTTAAAGTTCATGGCTTGGTTTACGCTTTTGAGTGAGCTCAAGCAAGGAGAGGGCCATAGTATCTGTGGGAGTTATTGTATTGTCTTATCTTTTATCTTCGATACTTCTTAATTATTTTAGTTTCTGTTAGTGATACATAAAAATGTACTATATAGTATATGTGCCTTCAACCTTTCCATTGCTTATAAAATAAGGGAGACAAATAGCAAGTTTGTGGGAGATTATAAAGGAAAGTGCAATGATCGAGTTATTTATAACGACCTTATTTGAACAAGATATGTTCTATAGGTTGTATTATGGTGTCCTTGTGTTCTAATTTATAGTGAAAGAAGCCTACAGGAAGAAGAAATGAATATTTAGGAAGAAAGCATTTTACTGGCAAAGTTATATCCTACCTATCCTTATTGCAAGACCTTGAAATGGTGTCTCTCTTAATTAGAAAGGATAAAAAAACTATCAAAGGAGAAATTAAAATAAATTAGGGTTCTGTTTGGCAATCTTTTAAATATTGGAACGAAGAAAAGATGATGTGGCCATGTCTTTTTGCTTCCAAAATGGACAGTGGATGACTATTTTATATTTGATTTAATTTTATCTTCATGTTCTGCAGGTTCCTCGCTTGGTCCGGATGCATTCTAATGAAATGGAGGTTGACTTCTTTAACATCCATTCTCGCAATTTTTAAATGAACCATATGAAACAATTATTAAAGCCTTTTCCTGTAGTAGTTGACCTCTAGTTTTTATTCTGGTATGAAGGGGATGATCCTTCTTATCTGTGCATAAGTTCTTTTAATAATAAATAATAATATGTAACCATCATGGATTGACATGGTGGTAAAAAGGGACATAGTTTCAATAACTAACTAAAAGGTAATGGGTTCAGTCCATGGTGACTACCTATCTAGGAATTAATTTTCTACGAGTTTCCTTGACACTCTGTTGGGTCAGGCGTGAGATTAGTTGAGATGCGCATAAGCCGGTCCGGACACTCAGATTAAAAAAAATATATATATGTGTTTTGTCGTTTTATTGTATTTAAAGCTTTTTTCATAATCCTATCCACCAGTTCCTCTCTCTCTCTAAAGATATACTTTGCTTGCAGGATATTCAAGAGGGACATGCAGGGCAAATAGTTGCAGTTTTTGGGGTAGATTGTGCATCAGGTGTGTCTCATATTCATACTTACACCAATTGGTAATTTATGGCAATTCAGTTTGTATCATGACCAGAGTAATCTTGCATTGAGGATGGAGTCATCTTGAAACACTTCTAAATTTTGATAATTCAAGAATCAATGATCCTGTAATCTATTGATATATTACACAGGATGTCTTTTAGAGAAATTTGAGGGGGTATTGAGTTTAACCATGTGAGGATGGGGACAAGAGATGTTGAATTGTTTCCTATTCGGACCTTTTATGATATTCTGAACCGTTGGATTATCAGGAGATACATTTACGGATGGGTCAATTAAATACACCATGACTTCTATGAACGTCCCGGAGCCGGTGATGTCATTGGCGGTACAACCAGTTTCAAAAGATTCTGGAGGACAGGTGAGACTTGAAATGATTCCTCTTTGAGTGTTACTGGGATCATACTATTGGTAGTACTGTAAATTGAACCTTTATTTTGTATATTTTGAATAGTTCTCAAAGGCTTTGAATCGGTTTCAAAAAGAGGACCCTACTTTCCGTGTTGGATTAGATCCAGAGAGCGGGCAGGTACCATAAGTTTCTCAGTTCTAGAATTTCAATAATTATTCATGTGTATCTTAATGCTTTTTCTTTAACTATTTCTGTGAGCAGACAATAATTTCAGGGATGGGTGAGTTACATTTGGATATTTATGTTGAACGCATCAGGAGAGAGTACAAGGTTTACTTCTTTGTCTTATTTATTCTTCAAGGTTTCTTGGTTTTAGTTAATTGAAAAGAAAAGAAGATTTGTTGTCTGTATTTGGAATTAAATCTATAAATGGGAAATTTTTGGCTGGATATGCTCTATAGGTTGATGCAACTGTTGGAAAGCCACGTGTCAACTTCAGAGAGACTGTCACTCAACGTGCTGAATTTGATTATTTACATAAAAAACAGACAGGAGGCCAAGGGCAGTATGGACGAGTATGTGGGTAAGTGCCACTTGTGTTCCTTCATTGCATAACTTTAAAGATCTTACACTTGCTGCCAATTACATAGTTGGGTTCATCCGATTTTTTGAAAAATGTAACTCGAGACCCAACCCAACTCAAAAAGTAAAATTTAACCAACCCAAATTTTAAACTAATCCAACCCGACCCTTATAAATTGGGTTGGGTGGTTGGGGTTGTTCGGGTTGTCGTGTCATTTGAACACCTCTAGATCCATTCATTCAAATATCCAAGTATTTTGTATTGAAAAAAAAAAAAGACTGGCATCAGAATAGTTTGAAAAACAGTTCAAAGAAATTTATTTCTGGAAGATCACTGAAACTACTGATGCAAGTTATAGTCGAGAATGAAAAAACAATTGATTATAACAATTGAAAAGAGCTAATTTGGTTGGTTTGGATGATTGCCAAAGCTTTGTTTACCTTTAGATTTAAAGCCAAATCATATCTTGGTTAGTTGATCAATCTTCTCTCCCATTTAATAAATTAATTCTGAAACTGTTGAAATGTGTGAGTGAGATCTACACATCTTTGCTCCACTTATGAATTGTACATCCCCATTGATGTAGGGAGAGTTGGTAAAAACTAGTCAATCTATCCCTACAAATAGGAGTGCTCCATATTTTTTTTTGGATAAGAAACAAATATATTTTTTTTGGATAAGAAACAAATATATTCTGGAGGACAAAAGGACAGCCTAAGGGCAAGGGACGAGGCGACCCTCTCTGAGAAAAACTAGCAAATAAGGGACTTCCAATTGTTAAAAGCCATAGAAAGGCTATAATTACAAAAGTATTTGGTGTACTTGCTCCACCAAGAAGCTAAGCATTGAACCACAGTCCAAAAAGAATCATATTTTATCATAAAAAAAAAATCTACTATTTCTCTCATTCCAAATGCTCCACAAAAGAGATCGAGTAGCGCATCTCCACAGGATGTTCCCCTTCGGACAAAAAGCTTTACTATCGAGCCCATCAAGCATCCAACTATCTGTCTTACTAGGAAGATAGAAGTCCAGTTTGAAAATTGTGAACAAGAGAGACCGACCTTTCATTGCGAAGTCACCATGGAAAAATAAGTGGTCAAGAGTCTCCTCATTTTTAAGGTAAAGGCAGCACATAAATGGGTTAAGAGAGGCATAATGAAGCTTTCATTGGAGCTTAACGTGAGTATTAAGGCTTCTATAAGCAGGGTACCATAAGAAGACTTTAACCTTCTGAATGGTGCGCACCAGGGGGAAGATAGTGGGAGTTCGGTCAAGGAAGGTAGACTTTGTAGTGAAAATTCTAGAAGCATTGAGCTTCCAGTTAAGACTGTCACACTCACCATTCAGAGCCCAAGAGTGAAGAATTTCGAAAATGGCAGCCACATTGCCAAATTCACTGTCCGACACATCCCTTATGAGGCCCAAATTCCAGGAGTGGTTGACGGTGCACCAACAATCAGCAACAAAAGCATCCTTATTCAAAGATCTGGAAATTTCAGCGAAAGAGGTTGAGCCTCGCAGCAGCTATACTTCCAAAATCTGATGTTTTAGGGAGTGCGCCATCTATAAATAGGGTCAATTTGATATCAGAACGGTTTTCTGGACTAATGATGGTCGCAGTTGGTGGAAGACTGGGAACTCTTGCTGCTCGGATTGCAAGAAGAGCCTTGTGATGCCCATGATTGAACAATGTGCATCTTTAGAGAAGAATTTCAAGAAAATTGCCAAGAACAGAATTATATTGCATAACATGAAAACTCCTAGACTCAAACTCCTATTTCAAATATGGTTTGCAGCCAAAGAATGTAGTCCTTTTGAATCAAATTGACAATTTGACATTCCAAACTATGACTGTTTGTTGTTAATTGGAAACTTGATGGAGGAAATCAATGAGTTGAAAGACATTACACCCTTGCTTTGGAAAATTTAGTTTGTCAAATGGAAAATTATGTGAAGAGAAGTCAAGGAAATTAAGAACTCGCCTTAATGCTAGAAACACCCAAACAATTGCAGTGAATCCAAGTGTAAAGAAGCCAATAAAATGAAAGAGTGAGAATGCCCACTTATGGTTTATAGGAAACTCGTATTTAAAACAACTTGGAAAAAGATGGCAAAATGTATAGGAAAGGCCAGCAATTGAAGGAGAATTTTGTGCGTTCAACCTGGAGACGGTTTTACCAGATTCGAAGCAGTTAGAACTCGAAGTGTAGTTGTTTGTGAAATAGGAGACAAAGAGGATGAAGGTGGGTAGGGGATGGATGATGCAGTTTTTAACAAGAATCAGTATGATTGGCGTGGAAGGAAAGAGTTTTGCGTGTTTTGCCCCTTCTCACGAGCCATGGGATGTTCCAATCTGTTACCAGTGTGTCTCAAATTGAGTGTTCTATGTTGTCACATATGTAAAGGAGGAACAGAATATCTCCTGACATGTAATTGCAACTAAATGCATTCATTTTCTAATTTTCACCAAGCAGTCATGTCTGAAGGTTGATCTAGCCCTTAGAGGGGTTTTTATGTGGAATTTTGGATCATTTTTTCTTGGTTGTGGTTCAAGAATATTTCTTCTGGGTTTTTTTTCCTATCCCAGAAAGAAGCTACCTTATTATCAATATCATTATTATAATTTTTTAAAAAATTGAGGATGAAGGATAGATATAATTGATGTGATGTAGGGAGAATTAACCTAGGTAGGATAGGTGCTCTCCCTCTTTTATTTTACATCTCGTTCTTAATAAAGTTTCTATAGTTTGATTCTAGGCTACGTCACTTTTACCAGTTTTGTATTGATTTTTCCTCGGATTTGACACACATTTTTGTCTTTCATTTTGACACATCACGTGCCATCAATGGAAAGTTTCATTTATTGTTAAATTTCGGTTAACTTATGTTATTGTTTTACAATTTGCAATGGCAGTTACATTGTCTATCCTTATGTATTATTTGGGTGTAGTGACGTGGTAGTTTCAACATCACTTTTATTTATCTGTAATGGCAGATATATTGAACCACTTCCTCCTGGATCAACAGCTAAATTTGAGTTTGAGAACATAATTGTAGGACAAGCTATACCGTCAAATTTTATCCCAGCAATCGAGAAGGGTTTTAGGGAAGCTGCCAACTCGTAAGCATTTTCTTTTTTTAAAATATTGGAGAAATATGACATTATATTATACATCTGATTGAATAGATTATATTGTACTTGCTTGCAACATCTTATATTTGTTTTTGTTAATACTTTGCTCAGTGGTTCCTTGATTGGGCATCCTGTTGAGAACGTTCGTGTTACCTTGACTGATGGTGCTTCTCACGCTGTTGATTCCAGCGAACTTGCATTTAAGTTGGCTGCTATATATGCATTTAGAAAGGTACGTTTCTTTATCCCATGTTTTTATTCAAGGATACTTTCCTGATCTGGAAACTTTTTGTCCTTAAGTTATTATAGTTATTTATTCGTCAGTTATTTTATTACCTGAGCCCACTACCATGGGAGGAAACAAGACCTCAAAATGTTTTTCATCGTTTTTTTATGCCAGTGTTATACAGCTGCTAGGCCGGTGATATTGGAGCCTGTTATGCTGGTAGAAGTAAAAGTACCTACAGAATTTCAAGGCACTGTTGGTGGTGACATCAACAAGTGAGTGGTTTATTGTTTCAACCCAAGAAGTCCAGGTTTTTTTACCATTTTTTCTACTTTTCTGAAGTATTTGTCCCACTTTTCTATGGCAGGCGAAAAGGTATTATTGTTGGAAATGACCAGGATGGAGACGACTCTATAATTACGGCACATGTAAGCAATTTTTCTTTTTGTTTGTGTGGATGGTTTTATGACAATCTCATCGAAGATATAAACACCCGATTCTTAGTGTACTTTGGATCCTTTTTTCTAAATTTGCTTTTCATATGCACCATTTCCTGTAATTCTGTTAACCACCTTTGTATACACCTCGATTTCTCCAAACAATTCTGTGTTGCAAGCGAAGACCTTTATTAGTCCATTCTCTCCAAAATTGATGCACTAACAATCATTTTTACATTGCAGGTTCCGTTAAATAACATGTTTGGGTACTCGACATCTCTCCGCTCGATGACTCAGGTTTTTCATATATAACTACACCTATTTATTTGGTGTACATTTTTATTATTATTATTATTTTTTGGGGGGGGAACAAAAATATATCCAAAGATATACAAAAGCAGTCAGGTTCGTTTATAGGGTAGATAAAAGATTCCTCCTATTTGCAACAAGAAAATTTGAACTGACTAATTTGTACTTTTAAAGAAAACAGAAAACATTGTAAATAGCTGATTCCGAGGACCTAGATCTCCCAAATTGAACATCATTCATTTCCGTAAACATATTGGTGTTAGTATTGTTGATATTGAAACAATTTTCAGGGCAAAGGAGAGTTCACCATGGAGTACAAAGAGCATTCACCAGTTTCTAATGATGTCCAAATGCAATTAGTAAGCAACTACAAAGGCAGCAAGCCAGCTGAGTAGACTACTTGGATACATTTGGGTGTGTTGTTTCTTGTCATATCCAAAGATACGTAAGCCTATTGTTTTCATTTATTATTGTCATCGTTATTATTTGTCTGATGATAGGCAATAAATTTTGAATCAACTAAATAGAATAATAACTCTTTTATTATTTTTTCCTCACTAGAATCCTTGCCCTTATCTTGTGTCATGGCATGAAGTGGCTTGTAATAGTTATTGAATCAAAATATATATATGGGGTCTTCCTTTGAGCTTTTGTATTTCTTTTTGAAAGTAATAGTTATTGCATTTTGGATATCTCGTTTTCTTAAATTACGTTCTTAATTCAGTAATTTAGTTTTATAATTTAACTCTAGTTTTATCAAATTGACAAATATATTTTAACAAATATTTACATTATTATTCTCCAGAGAAAGGTAAAAGCACTGTCCCCAAACTAATCGATAACTTATCGTAAGTTTGATTGAGAATGTTTCTAATCGGAAAAAGTTTAGGTTCAATTTGGGGAAAACATTCAAACAAGTCATGATATTATTATTCTCAAGGTTAGTCTAACAATTTTTTAAAACCTTTTTTGTATACAATTTTTTTTTAATCTAAATGATGGTTTGATATGAAATGTTTATAATGTTTTTAATTTTTTTGTTCAAGGTTGGAGCTTAACTAATAGTGATTTTTTTAATTGAGACTAATACTATAATTCACTGTCCTATAATTTTGATGAAGCAAAATTACCTAAGATCTCCAGCTCTTATATTTTGTGCATTGCCAACACTATTGGTCAAATTAAGATCCAAAACAATCTCAAAAGTTGATGTTATAAATATTTGCTATTTACAACATATGACATTTAGGGCAGTCCTGTTTTAAATAGTGAAGGTTGGATATGATATTATTATATATGCGATGTAGTCGTAGAGGAATGATACTATGTACGGCGAGGAATGGAAATAAAAGTGTCAAAATGATCCTGTTTTATAAAGTACGATGAATATTTTTAAACAATATTTAAATTAAAGAAAAAATAAAAAAAATTAACAAATATGACCCTCCATTGTATATAAGTTGGTAATTCATAAAGATTAAGATAGTTAGTTTGTTATAATCCGTTGTTAGTTGAAGCTAATATGCTGTTTTAAAACTAATTTCTATACTCCAAACTACCAAAACTGATTGTAATTACCACATATAATTCATCAATAGTCATTCTCAAGCTGAGAATAGGGTAGATAATTCATTCATTTGAAATAAAGGACCAGCAGTTGGTATAAACAAAAAAGTCAATTGTACTTCCATAAACAATGGTGGAATTTTGATTCAAGTGATTTGGAAGAAGAATTTCAACATTCAAATTTTGGCTATGTTCGATTTTCTCAAAGAACCTATTATCACCCAAATTGAAAAAATGATTCTAGCGACTTTGATAATGTTTCTAAAACAGATTGGGACATAATAAGAAATAGACAATATCAAAAAATGATTCAACGATCCAATCAAACTAATTTTTCAATAAATCATCCTTCATTAGAGAAAAATACTCAACACGTAGATCAACCATCAATTTGTTTGCAAGAGCCCAATAACAGATTGGTTTCATATACATAAGAGAAGACAAATAAATCACGATTGAAAATTTTTCAAATAGAAAATCATGAAGATAAAATTGAAGAACAAGAATTTGAAAATGTTAACTTGGAAGTGGTCACAAGTGAAGAAGAATCCAACAAAGAAGATGAAAATGAAATATCAAACACCGAGCAAAAGATCAAGGACACATTGGTTGAGGTGGAAATGAATCTTCAAATCATCAAAGAACTTGAAGTGAAAAATCAAGAAAATGTGATTCTAGAAGGATTTTCTTCAAGAGTTTATTCTTTTGAAATTGATTCTTTGAAGACGGCTTTAAATGAGATTGAAGGAAATGTCTTTTTCGGGCTTATGACCGATAGAGAGATTCATCTTTTAGTGGCCATATTTGATTTTTTGTCTCGATTTTATCCCTTCGATCACAATATTTTTGTCCAAAATGTAGGATGTTGGTTTGGTCATACTCCACTATACTGGATGGATTTCAACTTTCATGACAAACTCAGGACAACTTTGATGCTAGGGGTGGAATGATGTAATAAGATAGTTAGTTTGTTGTCAAGACAGTTAAATAGTTAGTCTGTTATATTCTGTTGTTAGTTGAAACTATTAGTTATATTCCAAACTACCAAAATTGATCGTAACTATCACATACAATTCATCAATAAATAGTCATTCTCTAGCTGAGAATAGACGGAGAATTCATTTGAGAAAAAAATACTTTTACTTGAATTACATCAGATTCAAATAAAATTTCAAACTCATTATCCAACTTATTCTAATTTTAGATTATTATTCGACTATAGCTGTTTTGTACAATTTATATATATATTCACAGAGGTAAAAGGACATTTTCAAATATAGGTATAAAAAAATAAAAAAAATATGACAATATTTTAGATTCTACAATAGAGATCGATAGAACGTCTATATATATCGATGAATAGACACTATTTGATAGAAATGAATTGGTATTAATTAGACGTGAAAACGGTTCCAGCTTCAACTTTGGTTTTTGTATATATTTTTTTTGAAAAAATAACTTAGTTCGATTTGGTTTTATATTTAGTTTTGTTATTTAAATTAAAAGTCTTTCGATCTTAATTCAATTTTAGTCCTTTGTAAAATATAAAAATAAATATAGAGAGAGTTAAAAAACATTTCGATTTAATTTCAATTTTCTTTAAATGAGGGAACTCTCCTCAAAAATAAAATAAGGGAAACCGTCTTCCTCAAGCGATTCGTGGTAAGCTTAATCTCTCCGATCACTCATGGTGTTCCTTTCGATCCCAAACCAGAAAACCCTATTTCTCAATCTAAACCCTTCCACAACTTCCATCCTCAACCTAAAGCGAGCCATCGAAGATGTTTCCCACATACCCATCTCGTTTCAGCGTTTGTTCTTATCCCAAAGCTTTCAATTATCCCATTTCAATGATTCCACACTTCTTTCCCATCTCCGAATCCTACCCAATTCAACCCTAACCCTTCACGTTCCCTTATTTGGAGGTATGCAAGCTCCGACTATCCCCAAACCCAGATTGGATTTCTTGAACTCTAAGCCACCTCCCAATTATGTTGCTGGGTTGGGACGTGGTGCCACTGGGTTCACTACTCGTTCTGATATTGGTCCTGCTCGGGCTGCTCCAGACCTTCCTGATAGGTCGGCCACGACTATTGGCGGTGCTGCCGCCGCTCCACCTGGTAGAGGCCGTGGGAAAGGTGGGGAGGAAGAGGAAGAAGATGAAGGTGAGGACAAAGGATATGATGAGAATCAGAAGTTTGATGAATTTGAAGGCAACGATGTTGGGTTGTTCGCATCGGCTGAATACGACGAGGACGATAAGGAGGCTGATGCTGTATGGGAGGCGATTGATAAGCGGATGGATTCGAGAAGAAAGGATAGGAGGGAGGCTAGATTGAAGGAGGAGATCGAGAAGTACAGAGCCTCGAATCCGAAAATCACCGAGCAATTTGCAGACCTAAAGCGTAAATTGTATACTCTGTCGGCGCAAGAGTGGGAAAGCATTCCGGAAATTGGGGATTATTCATTGAGGAATAAGAAGAAGAGGTTTGAAAGCTTTGTACCTGTTCCTGATACCTTACTTGAGAAGGCCAGGCAAGAACAAGAACATGTGACAGCGTTGGATCCAAAGAGTAGAGCAGCTGGCGGGACGGAGACGCCATGGGCACAAACACCAGTTACAGATTTGACTGCCGTCGGTGAAGGTAGAGGTACAGTTTTGTC
Organism: Cucumis sativus; assembly: GCF_000004075.3. NCBI lineage: Eukaryota > Viridiplantae > Streptophyta > Magnoliopsida > Cucurbitales > Cucurbitaceae > Cucumis > Cucumis sativus. Next base: position 6,872,542 of record NC_026660.2, on the reverse strand, counting down.
GTTGAAGTTGGATAGGTTATCTGATTCTGTATCAGGATTAACTGTTGTAGACCCAAAAGGTTATCTCACTGATTTGAAGAGTATGAAGATAACCAGTGATGCAGAGATTTCTGATATCAAAAAGGCCAGATTATTGCTAAAGAGTGTTACTCAAACAAATCCAAAGCATCCCCCTGGTTGGATTGCAGCTGCTAGGTTAGAGGAAGTGGCAGGGAAGATTCAAGCAGCGAGGCAATTGATTCAAAAAGGATGTGAAGAGTGTCCCAAGAATGAAGATGTGTGGTTGGAAGCTTGTAGGCTGGCTAGCCCAGATGAGGCAAAGGCAGTGATCGCCAAGGGAGCAAAGTCAATACCAAATTCAGTGAAATTATGGTTGCAGGCTGCAAAACTGGAGCATGATACTGCAAACAAGAGTCGGGTTCTTAGGAAAGGTCTGGAACATATTCCAGATTCTGTTAGGTTGTGGAAGGCAGTTGTGGAGTTGGCAAATGAAGAGGATGCCAGACTTTTGCTTCATAGGGCTGTTGAATGTTGTCCTTTACATGTTGAATTGTGGCTTGCATTGGCAAGACTGGAAACTTATGATCGTGCAAAGAAGGTTCTTAATAGCGCAAGGGAGAAGCTGCCGAAGGAGCCGGCTATATGGATAACAGCCGCCAAGTTGGAAGAAGCCAATGGGAATACTGCCATGGTAGGAAAAATTATAGAGAAGGGTATAAGAGCTTTACAGAGAGTGGGTGTGGTGATTGATAGGGAAGCTTGGATGAAGGAGGCTGAGGCTGCAGAACGTGCAGGGTCTGTTGCTACTTGCCAAGCCATCATTCATAATACTATAGGGGTTGGGGTTGAGGAAGAAGATAGGAAGAGAACCTGGGTTGCTGATGCTGAAGAGTGTAAGAAGAGGGGCTCGATTGAAACAGCAAGAGCAATTTATGCACATGCTCTTACTGTCTTCTTGACTAAGAAAAGTATATGGCTTAAAGCAGCACAGCTTGAAAAGAGCCATGGTTCCAGGGAATCTCTCGATGCATTACTTCGTAAGGCTGTCACTTATCGGCCACAGGCTGAGGTGTTGTGGCTTATGGGTGCCAAAGAGAAGTGGCTTGCTGGGGATGTCCCAGCTGCTAGGTCAATTCTTCAAGAAGCCTATGCAGCCATACCCAATTCTGAGGAGATTTGGCTTGCAGCATTCAAGCTTGAATTTGAGAATCATGAACCTGAAAGAGCTAGAATGCTTCTAGCTAAAGCTCGGGAAAGAGGAGGTACAGAACGAGTTTGGATGAAATCTGCTATTGTTGAGAGAGAACTAGGCAACGCTGAGGAAGAGAGCAAGTTACTGATTGAAGGGCTTAAACGTTTTCCATCTTTCTTTAAACTATGGTTAATGCTTGGGCAGTTAGAGGAACGTCTTAAGCACTTGGAGAAGGCTAAGGAAGCTTATGAGTCTGGTTTGAAGCACTGTCCCAGCTGCATACCCCTATGGCTTTCTCTTGCTCACCTAGAAGAGAAAATGAATGGGTTGAGCAAGGCTCGAGCAGTTTTGACCATGGCCAGAAAGAAGAATCCTCAAAACCCCGAACTTTGGCTTTCTGCAGTGCGAGCTGAATTGAGGCATGGCCATAAGAAGGAAGCTGATATTTTGATGGCCAAGGCACTGCAAGAGTGTCCAAATAGTGGCATTTTGTGGGCAGCTTCAATAGAGATGGTACCACGTCCACAACGTAAAACCAAGAGCATGGATGCAATAAAAAAATGTGATCATGATCCTCATGTTATTGCTGCTGTGGCAAAGTTGTTTTGGTACGACAGGAAGGTTGACAAAGCTAGAAATTGGCTGAACAGGGCAGTAACTCTTGCTCCAGATGTTGGTGATTTTTGGGCTTTATATTACAAATTCGAACTTCAGCATGGTGGTGATGAGAATCAGAAGGACGTACTGAAGAGATGTATTGCTGCTGAACCCAAACATGGTGAGAAATGGCAAACAATTTCAAAGGCTGTGGAGAACTCCCATCAGCCAACTGAGTCAATCTTGAAAAAAGTAGTTGTTGCATTAGGCAAGGAGGAGGGCGCTGTTGAGAGTAGCAAAAATTAGTTTCTACGTAGTTCAGATATTTTAGGGTTTTGGCCGTTTAAGGCATGTATTATTTGTAAGAGACTGAGTTCAGTTGTCAAATTATGTGATCAATGACTGAAATTTGTGTCTTATGCAAGATTGTTATTTGGTACCTGATGACTCCTTGTACACGAGTGTCGATCTTTCACAATGATCTGTGGTCAGAACTTCTCTTAATTATTTCACTAATCGATCAGTTTTCCACCATTCCTCTGCAATGATTGTTCTCCCAACTGTTACTCGTATTATACTTTAATGTACCAAGGCAGAAGGTACGTGAATATCTTTGTTTTCTCTTAATGAACAGGAATATCCCGTGTTTGTTAACCTTTCTACTAGAAGCATGTGATTGACTTGTCTTAATTTGGTTGAAATTCTTTATAACTAAGTTGTACAACCTATATAGGTCGTAATTTGGATAAAATTCTGCAGAAGATGATTCTTCATCGGTGCCTTCTTCCTTCGATGGTCCTTTTGTTTATCAAATTCTGTCTTGTCCTACATTGGCACTATGGCAAATCTTCCACAGATGCTTTTCAAATCATGACTTGAAAGAAATCAACGGATTTTCTTCTTATCCTTCTTATCATATGAGATTAGATTCAGCTTGTCTTAAAGCTTCTCTTGGTGTTCTCTTTTGAGATTTTTGGCAGTTCTTCAGGTTTGTTGAAACTGGGATGTTTTTATTTCACTGACCTAGTGTTTTGTTTAGGTTTGCTATTTTTACTTTTCATTTGGTTTGGTCTTGGTGTTCTTCTCTTGAGGTATTATTTTCTCCCTCTTTTCATTTCTTTATCTCAATTTGTTGCTCATTTTTCTGTATTTTTTTGAGCATCGGTCACTTTTCATTTATTTAATGAAAAATCTCATATCTATTGTTAATTGATTGTTAAAAGATCATGAGTTGATCTACTTGTAAAAAAGTAGACATAGTCTCAATAACTAACAAAGAGGTCATGGGTTCAATCCATGGTGGCCACCTACCTGAAAAGTAATTTTCTATGAGTTTTATTGACATCCAAATGTTGTAAGGTCAGGCGGGTTGTCCCGTGAGATTAGTCGAGATACACCTTTACTAACTTGGATACTCACGAATATAAAAAAATATTATCAATTTATTATTATTGTTATTTAAAGATTAACAGTTTCTTCAAAGAGTACTTACAAGTTGTACATTACTTCCAATTCTTTACATTACTAGGCCTGGCCTTAAAATCTCTTCTTATTTTCATTCCGGTTAGTAGTTATGATTTGTTTGTTCTTGTTATTTTTGCTTAACTTAGGAGCATGACTGAAAATTTGAAACTAACACCGTTTACTTGGTATGGTTAGTTTCTACCACAGTCATGTGTTACTTTGAAACATGCAGAGGAAGGAACAAGGTTGAGAGTTCAATCTGGTTTGTACGAATTACAAATTTTCAGAATCTGCATGATTGTACTATAGTCGGAACCATTTATCCAAAATAAAGCAGTGAGAAATGAGTTGAACTTCTTCATAGCATTTGGTGCCTGCTTTAGCTAGTCGAATCATATAGATCCCTAGCTTCATACCAAGTTAGGATTCTGAGGAGAAGATCATGAAGTTGGAGGCAGCTGAATGGCAATATATTCTTGCGGGTCCGGTTCCCTTATGTTGTTGAGTGACCTGTGTTCTCCTTTCATTCACAAAAAATTATCTTATTTGTTATTCAACTGTTATCGTTTCTAACTATTAATTTTGACTGCTTCTATTTTGATGGTTGATTTTCATATTTGTTCTTACGGGAAAGTTGCAAGTGAATATTTAAATTCCTTGTTAATGAAGAAGTTAATCCGGTGGAGTGTTATGGTCTTATATTTATCATGCACATGTAGATGAAATTTTCAAACGATTTCTTGATACTTGATTCTCAACTCAAACTGTACTGTTTATACGGAATGCAATCTGTTGACCCCCAAGAAAAAGCAAAATGCTTGGCAAATTTGTATCGATCTGGATACTGATATTTGTTTGTATGGATTGGCCATTATGTTTATATGATATAGTTGTGGTTGATTATTAGTTGCATATACTAATTTTTAAACTGATTTAGATTGGTTTGGTTTGTCTTGAAGGGAAGTTCTAAGCTCCGGCATCATAGTGCTGCTGTGCAAGTTCCAATTTACATCATGTGAATGGGGACAAGAGATGTTGAATTGTTTCCTATTTGAGCCTTTTATGATATTCTGAACTGTTTGGGTTATCAGTCCCTGAGCCAGCGATGTCATTGAGAGTACAACCGGTTTCAAGAGATCCTGGAGGACAGGTGAGACTTATGATAACTCCTCTATGTGGGTGACTGTGATTATAGTAGTGGCAGTACTGGAAATTAAACCTTTATTTTGGATACTTCGAATAGTTCTTAAAGGCTTTGAATTGGTTTTAAAGAGAGGACTCTGTTTACAGGGTTGGATTAGACCCAGAGAGCGGGCGATAGCATGGATTTCTCAGTTCTAGAATTCCAATAACCAATGTCGAGTAGATTATTGGAGGAATATGGCATTATACTATACATCTGATTGAATAGATTGATTGAATAAATCCTTTTTTATTATTATTTACAAAATATGGCATCTAAAGGTAGCAATATTTGAAATGGTTGAATGTTTGATATGATATGGTAATATTATCTCTGTGATGCAGGGTACCTTAATATGGAGGGTTTCTTAGCTTTGCATAGTGTGGAACAATATCATCAGAACGTACTCTACATGTGAGATCTATTTATTTTAATATTGAAACATTCTTCCTCAAGAAACGAGGTCGAGAAGGTGTTCGGGTTATTGAAGGGAAACATGCCATTCTCCTAGGCAAATGATACTATCTAGTACAAGTATATCAAAACATATCATAATGTCGGACCATCCTTACATGGTGGACGATTCGACCATAGAGTGATGAAATTTGAGTTGTAATGTTACCTCATGTGTTTTTCGAAAGTTCACTAATATGGGTACATTTTGAAGAGGTATATAGAGTTTTGATAAATTTTGCTATATTTTATAAATAGTTTCAATATTTTGATATTTTTTAGAATATTTTTACAAAATATAATATTTGAGGTTTTATTATTTATTGTTGCATACAACTACCAGATGGGAATCGAACTTTCCATCTCTATTATTATGGGAATCGAACTTTCCATCTCTATTATTGTTGCATAACTTGTAATTGTATAATAAAAAGGAGTTTTTTCATTAAAAATATATCATATCAATTAAGTATATTTTATCAATTAAACGCATACAAAGTTATGCTTTCAGTGAGCATACAATTTTCATCCTACGCTACCTCAAAACGGTATACGATATATTTGATATATTCGTATCATTCTTGATTAATAACGTTGAAGAAAACAAATTATATTTACAAACAAATTTTTGGTGTATTTAATTTCAAATTAGATAAATAGGTTAAAAATTCAAATCTTTATTTTAGCTTTTTATAATTTCAATCTTCATTTTTAATATCCAACTAGAAATTTTAAAATTTTTTAAAAAGTATGAGTTAAAATGAATGAAAGTTTAAATTAGAAGAACCAAAATCAACGAAAGTATCTAAATTTTAAAATGGATTTTAAAATCAAACCAAAAATATATATAACAAATTCATAAATGCTAAGATCCATTATATTTTCCGGATTTATATATATACATTCGATGTAAATGAATTTAATAAATGCCTTGCGAGTAAAGACATCCACGGGAGGGAAAGGGAAAGCGGGAGGCAGCGAGCTAATTACCAAAATAACGTAACAACTTTTGGGAGTGTGCGCGCAAAACTCACTGTTTTGAAGAAGAACCCTAAGCCAACCCCATTCAAATCAATTTTCTCAAGTTTCTCCCCCAGATTTCTTCTTGTTTCTACTCTTCTCCATGATCCAATTTCTTGTCCTTTCCCCTTGATTTCAGTCTCCATTCTCGTTTCTATCTGTCGCACCATTGCTTTTGTCGATTTTTCCTTTCCTCAGAAATGGATATTGAGCAGAAGCAAACCGAGTTCATCGATCACTTTGTAAAACAAGCTTCCTCTCTGAAAGGCTCTGCACTTGGGTCCGTTGTTACTGACGCCACTTCTCACCCTTCCCTCTTCGCCTTCTCTGAAATTCTTGCCGTTCCCAACGTTGTCGAGGTTTGTAGTACAGATTCTTCTTCTTCTTTTTTTTTCTTCTCTTACTTTTTGATTGCCAGGTTTATTTTGCGCGTGTTATTGTTGGGTTTTTTTTATGCTCTGTAACTATTGACTTTTTGATTGGGGAAGAATGTTACAAGGAAAGTAAGCTAAAAAATCTGAATTTCTAATTTCTCAATTGGGGTGTAGGGTGCTAATATGTTGGATTGGCTTGCCAGGAAGTTGCCTTAGCTTGTTGGGTCCTTTTATTATATGAAACATCAACTTTTATTGAGGAAAAAAAAAATAAAGAATAAAGGGGCATACAAAAAAACAAGCCCACCGAAACACTCCAGCTAAAGGAAGGGTTTCGAAGCTCTTTTGTAACTGTTGGGTCTTTTTGTTGGAAAACGGAGAAAGACTTCGACCTTATTCTCTAATGCTATGATTGTGCGTGTAGTGTTTGGGATTATTTCTTCCAGACATTGGTTTGATTCATATTTGTCACAAAGATGCTAGTGCTATGATTGATAAGTTCCTCTTCAACTTGCCTTTTGTAGAGAAGGGGAGCTTTTTACGGATGACGGGGGTGTGTGCAATCCTTTTGGTGTTATGGGGTGAGCGTAATAGTAGGATGTTTTGGGTGTGGGGAGGGATCCTTAGGATATTTGCTCCTTAGTCCGTTACCATGTTTCTTTGTGGGCTGACCTTTTGTAACTATTCAGATACTTTCTTGTATAGGTGGATTTTTTCCTTTTAAAGGGAGCTTCCTTTTTGTGGGCTTGGTTTTTTGTTTTTCTGTGTATTCTTTCATTTTTCTCCCTCAATGAAAGTGGTTTTTTTCATAAAAATAAAAAAAAAGTTGTTAGGAATTGAGACAAATTGTTCTTTAATCCTTACTATTTTAATTATCTATTTAATTGCTATTTATCAGTATAGTTGTTTCTGAGAGAAAAATAAATCTCATTTTAGTTGCTGTATGGTACCCACCACCACACTTGGATTGTTGTAGTCAATCTTCCTCGCCAGCATCCTCTTTCGTTTTTGATCTATTGCTGGAAAATGGAGATGCAATCTTAAGTTGCCCCATGTTCAGCTTACATAAGCTCAATGGTTAAAGAACAATTCTACTGTTTTTTTATTTTATGGAAACTACTACTTTCATTGAGAAAAAATAAAAGAATACAAGAGGTATACATAACGCCAGCCCACCAAAATACCCCGACCAAAGGAAGGGCTTCCAACTGAGATGTTGAATTTCAAGTTGGTGAACACCCCGACAAAATGAAAGAATACGACTGGTAAACACCACAGAGATGTTGAATATCAAGTTGGTAATTCTTTTATTTTGTGCTCATACAGTCGTAGGATCATTGTTTGTTTTTGTTTCTTGAAAGGTGACATACAAGCTGCAACCACTAACTACGTCAGGAGTACACTCAATACTCCATGTCTCCCAACTCAAAGCAAACAAAGGTTATGAATTATGGCTGAAATGATTACCAACTTAAATGTGTTCTAAGTTTGAACTTCTAACATCCTGTATGGGAACTCACCTGTCACTGTAGCTCTAATGCAAGGCATATAGGTGTTCATTTAGTGGGTAGAACAATAAACGAAGGATGCTGTAGGAATCACCACCTCAATCTCATCAATGGTTGTTCTACGTTTTTCGTCTAGGAGGCAAGCTTAAGTTTGGACCAGTGGGTATTGATGGGAACCTTAAGTCAAGCGTACATATCATTTTAGGAGGAATGCACATTAGATGATTGGGTTTTGTGGTGCAATGTAGGCTGTGTTCAATGTGAATAAAGATGGGAGATGATCGTGTATAATGGTTAGAGGTTGTGGGCTTAAGATGATGTATGTTAACTTGTTAAGGGTGGGTAATGTGTTAGACATTCACATTACCCATCCCTAACAAGTGGTAATGTGTTAGACATTCAGTCAGTTGTGGGCCCAAAATGATAGATATTAACTCAGCTTCTAGCACATGTGTTGAGTTATAAGCCTTTTGGGGTGCTTAAGTTTTTTTGTCTTCGACTTTTTGTTGAATTCAATTCTACTTATTTCACCTGATTTTTTTTTTTATTCTTTGCTATTCTCATCCTCATTAAGATAATGTGATCTTTATGGACCCAAGGTAGTTACTCCCCAATTTTGTTGGTTTCTTCTTTTTAATGCTTTGGCTATTAGAGTGGTGATGGTGGTGCCTATTAATTTATTTAAAACAAATAAATAAGATTATTATTTGTATTCGTTATTTATTTATTTTAAAATGAAATCATTGATAATATTCTTTTTGGCTTGCTAGACTGGTAATGTTAATCAAATGTTTTGTTGTTTTAGTGGATTTTTTACTTATTTGAATTGTAAAGTGAAGTTATTTTATTTGATGTTCTTCCTTTCCAGTTAGAAGGAACTGAGCATTCTATATATCTTGACGTGCTGCGCTTATTTGCATATGGAACATGGAGTGATTACAAGAGTAAGAGTTAAAATTTTATTACATTCGTGGTTTAACTTGAATGTTATCGTTATTTGAATGGGTCTGTTTGCAGCATCAGCAAAGGCTCATCAACGTGTTCTTCCTTTTCTTTTTTGTATGCTCATGATTTCTTTCATTTTCTCTATGAAAGTTCGGTATTTTCATTAAAAGGAGATATCATAATGTATGGTGTCATTATACTTCAACCTCGAAGTATGCACTGCTGATGAACTACATGCACAATTCAATTTTGTCAACGGTATATTTTGCAGGTAATTCCAGCCGCCTTCCAGAATTGAGCTCTGATCAAGCCCTCAAACTAAAGCAACTTACTGTCCTCACATTGGCTGAGACAAACAAGGTACTCATGCTCCACATTTGATCATGTTTCTTGAACCCACTTGCAGATGTATCTGGCTGATTTAAATTGATTTGTGGTTCTGTTCCGCCTCATCTTTGAGGATCTAACAATTTGTTGGAGTTGTTACAAAATATGGCTGCTTGCCTATAGTTGATTGATTCCCTGAGAACGCACCATTGAGTTGGATTCAGTGGTCTGCGATGGTCTTTGGGTACATTGGAATCTGGTAGTTTAAAAATTAAAAACCTCTGAAAAAAAATGTTGGTTGGAAAATTATTTCAAACTTTTGCGAACTAATTATTATAAAAAATAATTTTTTCTAGAGGGGTTCAGACTTTGAAGCGTAAGTATGAGCATCAGTGAAGTGAGCTGTTTTATATTTATAAGAAACAATGAAAATGTGATTTGTAAAATATAAAATTTTGAACTATGAGGTAAAAAGAAAAAAAGCAACCTGATCTTTGTTTAAGGATTGTTAATCTCTGTTCTATTAAACATGGCTCTGGATAGTTTCTAATGAAATTCTTGTTTCCTTTCAGTCTCTCTTTAGTAGCCAACTGTTGTATACTCAATGTTTCATTTCTCATAGGTTTCTTAAAAACGCTTTTAGTTGATGATGAAATGTACATTCATTCACCATTAAATTGTTTCTCTATTGTAACTATTGATTTCATGCCCAGGTGTTGGCCTATGACCAACTAATGCAGGAATTAGATGTTACAAATGTACGGGAACTGGAGGATTTTCTTATTAATGAATGCATGTATGCGGTATGTTCTACAGCTTGTACTTGATTGTTTCTTCTTACTTCCTGTATTAGGATACTAGTACTAGACTAAACTTAATTGATTCTTCTTTGGCAGTATTATGATATTAGTACCAATGCGACCTAAGTGATTCTTCTGACAAGTATTAGGATGGTCAGTATATGGAAAAGAAATCCTTGAACTTAGTAACCCATACATGTGCTCGATCAACTTTTTTTTTTTCATTTGCTTCCCTAAAATACACATTTATCAAATACATATGATTTGCTGACAAGTTTAGTCCTGAGATTTTGGGCTTGCTATTGAGTCCCTGAACTTTCAAAAGTATCTAATAGATATTTGAACTTACAATTTTGTGCTAAATAGGCCCTTGAATTTTAAAAAGTGCTAACAATTTTTAAAATTTCATTTTTTATGTCAAATAAATTTCTGAATTTAAAACCTTTTAATTTTATGTTCAGTACATCTCTAAATTTTTTAATTTTGTATCTAATTGGTCTTAGATCTATTTGACACACGTATATTTTTAAATTCACATATCTACTAAACATAAATTGAAATTTAGGATTTCATTAGATATAAATTCAATTTTACATTTAATAGAACAATTATTGATCAATTTCTTTTTCTTTTAAGAATTGTTTATATCTATCTAAAATGGAAATTGAATATTAGACTAAAAAATTGCAAGGTTGGGGACTTTATAGACACAACATTGGAAGTTCAGGGATCTTTTAGATATTTTTTATAGTTTAAGAACCAAATAGATACAAAATTGAAAATTCAAGAAGTTGTATTTATCTGATATACATTATTTGGTTTACTTCCATACAAGAAGGTAATTTAAAGTTGATGCATTTATATCTGAACTCTAAAGAAACATGTTTGATGTAATTTACTCTCAATATTTATTTGTTTTTTAATACTTATATTTCTGTTTTTGCCTTAATTGAGAAAAGGTTTAGTTTTTCTTATGTTTACCAAATATTGTCATGTATTTATTGTCACTTCATGAGTGTTAGACGTTTGTCCACGTAGTATGGACAACACTTGTAACATTGTCATGATGTCAATTACGTGATATTTTAGAGGTGCTGAAACCCTCAGGCTCAGTGGCTCTTTCTACTTACTGCTATCTTAGGATTGGGACTCCCCTCATCCTTGGATCTTGAAGGGGTTTTGCATAACTTGCTAGACATTAGGATTTTAAATTTATCGAATTGGTTGCTCATCTTTTTGGGAGGGAGGACAAGCAACGCCCTTGAAATATGATGGACAAGGAGTATATTCCCTGAAAATTTTCTTATTTTCTTTCAGGGTATAGTTAGAGGGAAGTTGGATCAATTGCGAAGGTGCTTTGAGGTCTGTACAAGTCTTGGTAGACCTGCTCTGTGAATATGGGCTTTATAAATTCTAACCATTGAAGTCCTTATATGCACATGCAGGTCCAATTTGCTGCCGGGAGAGATTTGAGACCGGGGCAACTTGGAAATATGATACGAACACTATCAAATTGGTAATTTACCCTTTTAAGTTTCATGGGGCAGGGTTTTTTTTTCAATAAGAAACAACTTTCATTGATGTATAAAATTTATAAAAAGGGACTGGAGTCCAAACCACAGGAGTTACTAAAGATTTATATTGTTGGTCAAAAGAGATGAAAGACTGTAAGAGCTGTAGAAAGAAGACACTTGCACCAAATCACAGCATGAAATAAATGTGCTGAAAATAATTATTTTAAGGGCGGCTATCAAAAGATTTCTTCAGGGACAGGACCCTTTTAAGGAAAACTCTTGCTCAAGAAGTTGGTTTCTGCATGCCAGGAGCAATCAATTGTGACCTTAGCAAGTTTTATCCTAAATTGCTGAGATACTAGTTCTTTTTCCCCCTCAACTATTTTAGTATATAGTTTGCAACTTCATTTCACATTCTTTTAATTATCTGTAGTTCCACAGTTGTACGTGTCCATGTTTTTTTCTGTTGAGATGATTTCTCAATCTTCTTAATTAACAATGAGTTGGTTCTATTGCTCTCTCTTGTCTTCTGCATTTTGTTGCCTGACCCATATATTTGAAATCTTACAGTTCCTGTGTATATCTAGGTTGACTACATCAGACAATTTATTGGTCTCCATTCAAGAGAAGATAAAATGGGCCGATAATATGAGTGAATTGGACAAGAAACACCGAAAGGATGTTGATGATAGGGTGGAAGAAGTTAAGAAATCACTTTCCTTGAAGGTCAGTTGAAATAAGTATTGTCTTAATTGCTATTGATGGTTAATTATTTTTTCTTTTAATGGAAAACCAATATTTATTGAGAAAATAATATACGGATAGGATGGAAAAAGTAAAGGACTCACTTTCTTTGAAGGTCACTTGAAATATGTTTTGTTTATTGCTTTTGGTGGTTGAACACTTCTCCTACCAATACTTGTTGAGAATTATTTTACACGGATGATGCATGAGCAATTGTCTGAGAACTAAAATCAGAAAAGAGAATGACATATCTTTATTTTGGGAGGCTTTGATGATTTAGTTCTTTTGGGGGAGATGCTTCTCACAATTTCACCCCCTATATGCTCTCTGCCTGTGGGTTGTTTCTTTTCGTGATTAATACATATCTCTGCTTAAAAAAAAAGATAACTACATTGATAAAAGCCAATTGGTGTATAAATTGAAGCGAAGGTAAACCAATTAATCCGAAATTTTCATTAAGTTTTGTTCTCTGCCCATTATAAAGTGTAGAACAGTACCCACAAATTCCACTTTCATCTTATTTGTTCTTTATGAAATTTGTTTGCTTCTTACTAGTTAACTCAACGTAGAGCTGATATTTCACACTTCTAACTTGCCTTGATTCTTTTAAAAGCCTAACTTTCAATAACATCCTCACAAATTGAACCTTAACTGAATAGAAAAAAAATGTTCTTTGTTACAATTAGTTCAGTTTCTCGTCTTTAGTGTTTCTTTTTTTAGAAAGGAAATATAACTATTCATTGATGAAATGAAAAGAGACTGATGTTCAAAGATACAATAATCGTCAATAGGATAAAATTGCAAAAAGAACAAAAGGAGTTGGGAAGACAAAAAACAAACACTTAAAACCTAACAAACCAGCTCTTGCAAGGAAAACAAAACTAGAGCACCTAAGCTAGAGAGCCAAAGCCAACAGAACTACTGATGTAAGAAGATTTAAGGGTTAATTGGGTAATTAAGTAATATTCTGGGTTAATTCCCTTTTTACCCCTATTTGTAATAGATTTCTATAATTATGAGTATTCTCTTCTTGTATGAAGCACATTATTCATTCTAATAAAAAAAACCCACAATCTGTTTCAAAAGCCTAATCTCCAATAGCATCCTGACAACCACATTGGAAGTTCCCTTGGGAAAAGTTGGTGTTGGGATATAACTGATATCGAATGCTAGAAAAACTGCTGGGGTGTAGTTTTGAAGTTCTATGGGGGGAAGGTCTTCTCTCTCTATTCTGAAAGGGTTTGTAGCAGATAGGTAGATAATTTTCAAGGAGAAGTTCCAAGCGTTTTTGCCGTGAAGTTGAAAAGACCACCTTGATCTACATCTCCTGTTCTCAGTCATTTGACATCTCCCTCTATTGTGCAAGTGGTCATATAATTTGCACTAGAAACTAGCAAGCATATTTTAAATTTCAAGTCCCAACTAATCCTAGTTTCTTCAGTTGGGTGTTCACATTAGAGATGAAATGGTTATCAAAAGAATATTTTGTTTCTAAGATTTTATTCGTTAGTACATTTTTTTTAAACCGGAAACATTGAAGTAGTGGTGGTTCTCATTGGCATAATCTAGTGACCTACAAACATATGAAACTTTCTTGATGATGAAAAATGAATTCATTTTTGTGTGTTTCTTTTTAATGGAAAAATGAACTTAGAACAAAATTACACCACCCTATAACCTCTGAATCGTCAGTGGTTAAAACATTGAAATAAAACCCACTGACTCTTTACTCGAATACTGGGATATATTTGTCGATGTGTCTTACTTACATTGTGGCAGAAGTTACAAACTGTAAGCAGGCCAACATTGACATCCGAGAGCATGAGGAGATCTACTCTGAACCTGGTGGAGTAATGGACTACGAAGAAGATCGAAGTCGACCAAAGAGGTAGTATTTTGCCTTCTTTTTCTGCATTCAAGAAATGTTAAAATATGTAGGACAACTCGTGTCTAACTACTTAAATGGGAGGGTCATTTCTATTTCGTGTCTGGTTGATTGCTCACTGCCATTAATTTCTTTAGTCATTATTTCGCCAATGCCCATTTTGTTTGTACAAAAAGTTTTAGGACTTGGGGGATTAATTAGATATTATGAAAAGCTTTTTGAAGTACTAGACTCAATATATTGCAAATAGTAGAGATGTTCGAAAAACTACCCAAATTATAATTTAGTAAGATTACCTTGGTAAACCCAATAAATTAAACAGAAAGTGACAAATAGTAGGAGAGATGGCTGAGGTAGCTCAACGTAATTGGCATGGACTTCTTTGGAAGGTGAAGGTTCAATGTTTATCTCTGCTTGTATACTCTTATAGTAGGAGAGATAAAAGTACGTATTATACAGTTCTGACTTTTGACAAAATTGTATGGTACAGGAGACGACATCCAATTTCTTAGAGATATGCATATGGGAGTTGAAGAACAGCACAACTTCCTGTCAGACGGGTGTCCAAACAACTGCCTATTTTTGTTGGTGGCAAGAAAAAAAGGAAGTACAAGAGTTAAACAGATGTTGATTTTTGGATTTTGGAGAAAGATGATCTCTCTGAGCCTATCTCTTAGACCATGAACATGTTGCTTTAGGTTCTTGTCTCATAACAATAGCTTGTCTTTAAATTCAATTTAATTTTATTGAGTTTATTAGAGAACCAAAGAGTCATAGAAACGCTGCCCATTTTTCATACACCATGTTCTCTTCGTGTATGCATTGGTTGGGTTGGAAATCTATTTTATGTTATGATTTATGATACTATTATTCGGTTTACGATCCAGTGTTAACGAGTCATTTGGTAACATTACTGTTTCTTGTTTCTAGTATAGTGTTTAACAATCCAGTTTCTCGTTATTTGGTTTATATTTATAGTTTAAAAACGTCTTTAACAAAGTGTTCATATTTACAGTTTCTCATTTTTCACTAGTTCCGAAATTGTGTCCAATAATTCAGTTTCTTCTCCAAGTTTGTTTTTCTTCTTCTTCTGTGTATTCTATGAATATATGCCTGATAAATTTGTTTAAAAAATGTTTTTGAGTTCTATTATTCCATAGAAGAAATAATCAGTGTTTGAGGCGCCTAAACTTTAAGTGAAAGATAAATGTTATTATAAATCCAATCAATCAATATTTTTCTACATCTCGATTTCTAACTATAATAACTGATGGACATGATGAAAACATGTGTATTGGTAAAGCACATTTATTTATATAATTTCAATTGTCCTGATGTAAATTTGGGAAATAAAAATAAAATAGAGAGCTCCGTCGCGTTGTTGATTTTCGTCCGAAGATCAGACGGTCGTGAGAGACCCATGTCCTCACAATCAACGCTATTTTCATCATCGCTAACTCTTTGCACCAGCCGGGAATCGAACCCGGGTCTGTACCGTGGCAGGGTACTATTCTACCACTAGACCACTGGTGCTTCTTGTTGCTACTCTTATTTTTATTTTATCTAATTCATTTGAATATATTATTCATACCCATAATCTACATTTAATCTATTTAAAGTGTATTGTTTGAGTTTGATGATTTTGAAATAGTTCAAGTAACTTTTATACTTTTATACGTATACATGTGTGTATATTTCAAACAAAAACTTACAACATCGTGTTAGAAGTTCAAGGTCAAAAATAAAACAATGATCTAGTTAGAGGGAAACTAAATTAAGAGTTGTTTAGTATTTTGGATTAAAGCCAAACTATGGTATAACATCATGAATAAGGCATTGATTATCATTCTTTTTCTTTTCTCTGTCACTTTGGTGTAGTCGGTTGCATTCATCTATTGAGACTCTCGTATTGAAAAAACTAAGAAACTTTTTATAAGATAGATGAATTACTTCTTTCATTTTCAATTGATTTTGAGATGAAAACTCGTACTATCAAATATGATATAAGAGTTCATAAAATTCAGTTAAATATTTTATCCAATAAAAAAATTGTAAAATTTCATATAGACCAAGAGAACTAAAATAATATTATGACCTACCAACTTTTTTTTTTTTCAAATTGCAAAGAAAAAGGACAAAAAAAAAAGTCCCTAACTCTACATGTTAACTATTAGAAAAAGGGGAATGGAAAAGAAATTAAAAAATGTTACAATTAAACCATATATATCAGCATCTTTCTACATTTCTTTTTCCTTTTTGACTATAACTACGAAACTTCTTAGTGAAGATTTTTTATTCAACTAACAAAATGTGATCATACGGCAACCTTTAATTCAGTGTAGCAAGAGACTACATAATAGATTGATGTAGTCAATATGCACCCAAATGCACACAAAAAAAAAAAAAAAAAAACAGAATTAGAACTATTTTTCGATCTTTGTGGATGAGAGTATTATTTTTAATTTTTCGATAACCAAACGAAGTTTAATCTCAAATCCAATTAGCAAATGTTTATATATTTTTTCTTTTTTTTTTCTTAGTCATTATTATTATTTAGTAGCAACTCTACAACTCTGCAGTCCAAACCCTAATCTTCATTTTTTAGTCTATTGTTTTTTTTTTTTATCTTCATAGTTATTTCTATCTTGTTTTAAATAAAATATAAGATTATAAGCATTAATTCAAAATCTTTTTCTTTCATTCTCTTTACACCCCTTTTTCTCTTTTAACCTTTTCCCATAGAAGAATCATTTCCTACTCATGAAAGGGTAGAATATTGTTTAATTTAGTTAATGTCATGTTTTCTTTAAAAATATTTTATTTTAAATACAATATCGAATGTGAGATATCAAATCTAATTAAACTAAATTTACTTTGACAACAGAAAAACAACAACTAGGTATTATTGAAAGTTAGGCAAAATAATCGCAAATAATATATAGAGCTAAAGATATTTTCAAATAGCACATAATATAATATATTGAAATTGTTAACAAAACGAGTATAGCTTGGTTAGCATGAATATATATGTATATTGTTTGATATGTCCGATAAGAATGACTAACATTTTCAAAACGTCGTTCTTCCAACGTCTATACTTTTGCAGACAATTTTTGGAAAGAAATATAAATATTTAAAATTAATTTTATATGATCAAACACATAACAAAAATAAATAAAAAGATATTTTATAAAAGAAAATCCAACAATTGGGTGAGGAATAACTAATAAGAACAAAGATATTGGTAGTAACCATTTTATCGATATTTCTTACGGTTCCCAAGTCTCCGCTTTTGGAACTTCACGTGGCATCGTCATTTCATGGGTGCTCGAAATTTACAACCTTCTTCTTCTTCTTCTTCTTCTTCTTCTTCATCTTCTTCATTTTTCTCCCGTTTTTGTTCCTCTGCTTTGAGAACCAAGCCATTGATTTCTCCCTCCGATGCTTCCTCCAATCGTACCAACTCCGGCGATGGCCTCGTGCGCCGTCTCGGCGTCATCGATCTTGTTCTTCTCGGCGTCGGCGCTTCCATCGGAGCTGGAATCTTTGTTGTCACCGGTACTGTCGCTCATGACGCTGGTCCTGGTGAGTTATTTCTCCTTCTTCTATGCTTCTGATGTGTATTTATCGTTATATGAATGCTTAGTTTTGTGTGCGCTACGATTTTTCGATCTGGCGGAGTATGTGTTCGTTTTGTATTCGGCCGTACGATTTCTGGATTTGTCGTTTTCGGATTCTCTGAGTTTTTGAGTTGTACTGTTACTTGTCGAATTTTTAGTGGACGTCCGGTTTATTTAACTGATGTTCTATATTTTGTTTCGTTAGTTTTTTTAAACTGTGATTTGGTTTCGCTCTTATTGCTGAGATTGGTAGGGGAGTAGATGAGGATGTTATTTCTTTTATTCCAAAGGAACACCTCTGGAGGATTTGTCTTGCTGGTGAACTTATTTCTGTTATATGAGAAACTTTTACAAGTGTTTTATTTTGATGCAGGAGTCACCATTAGTTTCACGCTAGCAGGAGTATCATGTATCCTAAATGCACTCTGTTATGCCGAACTGGCTACTCGCTTTCCTCCTGTTGTGGGCGGAGCATACTTGTATACATATGCAGCATTTAATGAACTCACTGCTTTTCTTGTTTTTGCACAATTGATGCTTGACTATCATATTGCAGCAGCTAGTATAGCACGGAGCTTAGCTGGTTATATAATCTCATTTCTTGAGATCTTTCCTCTTTTTAAAGACAACATTCCAAATTGGCTTGGAAATGGGCAAGAGTTATTGGGAGGAGTTATTTCTATTAATGTACTGGCTCCAGTTCTTCTAGCTCTATTGACCTTTATTCTTTGTTGGGGTGTTGGAGAGTCTTCTACTGTAAACTCCATCATGACTTCATTGAAGGTGCATATGCTTTTATTCAACCTATTAATTTGTTGGAAAATACTAGTACGAATTCTCATTCTTTCACAATGTGTACAGTACTTGTTCATTGGTAATATTTTGGTCTTTGCGGGTCTTGTTGGTACTTAGCAAGGGAGGGACTCTAATGTGGTTAGGTTTTGAGTTTTTTTTTTTTTTTTTTTTGTTTTTTAAAAGATTCCATAGTTAAACCTGTGGGAGCTTTTTATAGTTTTATGTTCTGTCGTTGCACTTCAATATTTTAAATCTCCCTCTTGGCAAGGCTAGATTTACTTGGTCGAATATTTGGATTTGTGTTGCTTCATGTAGGTTAGACAGTTTTTTTTCAATCCCACAGAAAGTTCCTCGTAAGTTTTTACAATAGGAATATCACCTGAAACTGACCGAATTAGAGAGAACCTTCCTCCTTTTTAGAAAAAGAAACACTTCTTTTCCAAGAGTCAACCTTTCCCTCACATTGTCCTCCACATGACTCCGAAAGGTTAACTCTTAAGGGTTATTACCGAGAGGAAGCCCAGCCCTGGGAACTCACCCACACTCCACCAACTTGACCCGATTGCTCACTTTAATAAGATCACTATAAACATCAATGATATGATACTTTCCTCTATTTATTTTCAAGCCCGACAGGCTTCAAAGAAAGCAAGGATGTGATGTGATTTAGAAGTAAAATAGTACTCCTCATTACCCGTTGAACTTTCTGCATTCCAAGTTGTAAAAGTACGATATTCTAATGCTGGGGCTTTCTTACCATTAGAAAGATAGGCTATCTTCCCTTCCCTTTGGTATACATCCGTACATTAGAGACCGCATAAAGAAAATATCATCATGAAGTCAAGGATTTGTACAGAGAATCAATATTGGGGGGGGACTTGAGGTTCATTCTTTCACAATTTATATTCAATGCTTTCTTATAAGAGAAAATACTAGCAAACATTTTGGAAGAAAAGAAAGAAAATCCGTTATATTTGGACAGCTACCTGTTATTTAGTTACACACAATATTAATGGAAAAACCTTTCCTATCCAATACTACTTTTAATTTTTGTTTTGAATTGTGTTAAATCTTAGATATCAAGAAGTAGAAAAAGGTTTGATGATGATGAAAAATATATGTAATGAACCTTTGATGTTTGGAACTTGTCTGCAGGTCATCATCGTGGTGTGTGTCATCTTAACTGGTGCTTTTGAGGTTGATGTTTCAAATTGGTCTCCTTTTACTCCAAATGGTTTCCATGCAGTGTTAACTGGAGCTACTGTAGTATTCTTCGCATATGTAGGCTTTGATGCAGTTGCAAATTCAGCTGAAGAATCAAAAAATCCCAGGGTACACTAATTTACTTCCTTTATGATTACACGATTACCATGATTCAATAAGTTTTGTAGTTCAAAACTTCAAATAGCAATCTACCCTTTGAAAGCTTTTAAGAGATCAGTTCTCTTTTTTATGTTTTTCCGTTCAGAGGGATTTACCAATTGGCATAATCGGAAGTCTTCTCATTTGCATTGCTCTATATATTGGTGTCTGCTTAGTGATAACTGGAATGGTTCCTTATTATCTTCTTGGGGAAGAGGCTCCCTTGGCTGCTGCTTTTACATCCAAAGGCTTGAAATTTGTTTCTTTTTTGATAAGTGTTGGTGCAATTGCTGGACTTACAACAACGCTTCTTGTTGGTCTTTATGTTCAGGTGATTTACTTCTAACTCAATAACTACTGATGTGTTTACTTCACATTTTGTATCTTATGTGCCAATTGATGGGATGTGTGATATACAGTCACGTCTATATCTTGGGCTTGGGAGAGATGGTTTGCTGCCTTCTTTTTTTTCCGATGTGCACCCCAAACGCCACACTCCTATCATTTCTCAAGTCTGGGTTGGTATTATCGCTGGCGTATTGGCTGGATTGTTTAATATACACTCACTCTCTCATATTCTTTCAGTTGGCACCCTGGTATGTTGGCTAATCTTTGATCCTAGAATTGCTTCATTAACTAACCTATTATGCAACTTGAGCTCTATTTGCTGCTGCTTCGTTTAGACCGGCTACTCTGTTGTCTCGGCTTGTGTTATCACCCTGCGGTGGAAAGACAAAACAACCCGTCAGGTGTCTTCTTCAACCTGGCGAGAAGGTGTCATCTGTCTTATTGTAGTTGCCTGCAGTGGTTTTGGTGCTGGAGTGTTTTATCGGTATGGTTCGCTGTGGGTTTCTGTTGTAGCTGCTGTTCTTGCACTTCTTGCATCGATCGCTCTTTATCTTCGCCATGTGAGTTCAATTTGCCTTTAGCTTTGTTACGAAGCCCAAAGAATAAGTTCTTTCTTTCACATTTGCTCTCAACAGTATTCTCTGTTTCTTTTAAGCATGGAGAATTATGAAAATTGGTAAGGGAGCGAGAGAAAGTAATAATCATAAGGTTGGAATATAAGATGAGAAAAGAAGAGTTTTAAATATTCAAGCTTCGATCAGTTGAATCCTATTTAATCTAGCAAGGAGGCAAATTGTGAATATCTGATTGAAATTGAATGAACCATTCTTCCAATTGATTGAAGTGTGAACTTTTGCTCTATATTTTCAATCTTTGTTCATCCTAACCTTTTCTCATTATCATCAATTGGTCCATTTCTTCACTCTATATTTCCACCCTTAATACTAATTTGACTCTACGAACGCTATTTTCCATCGGAATACACATTTAGAAATCAATGGAGAAGGTATAGTACCTATTGTCTTCTTTGTTGCTTAAGGTTGATTCACGATTTAGCTTTAATTGCATTTATGACTCGAAATCAACTAGCTTTCTCGAGAATGAAATTTGGCTGTTTTCGATCTGGTATGCAAGTGATGATATAAAGGTTCATCTTAAGTATTTGTAGAAATAAACCAATTTTCACATTGAGTTCTTAACTTCTTTCTTATGTTCGACATCCTTTTTTACTCAGACTTATGGAGATGTGGCTGGATTTCCTTGTCCGGGAGTTCCCTTTGTGCCGGCCCTTTGCATATTTGTCAACATGTTCCTATTTGCTCAGGTACTACTCATCTTATACCCTAAATCCTCACCATGCTAAAAGTTTAAATCCTACTTTAATCTTATTTTACTACCGTCAAATATCTAATTTTAATTTCTATACTTGCAATAAATCTTAAAAAATTAACTTGGTAAAATAACGATAAGAAAAATATCTCTTTAAAAGAAATAACAATTTGACAAAGGCCAAATTTAGACAACTAAGAATAAAACCAAATTCTAAAATACCATGTTTAAAATAGTATTCTTACCATTTAGTATAAGATGTAAAGATGTTGGACAATATATCTGCGTTTAGAGATCTCAATATGGAAGAAAAAACAACAAAAAACAAAAGCTATGGTTGGGTTAGTGTTGACTAACACTTTATTTTGGTTGCAGTTACACCAAGAAGCGTGGGTTAGATTTGTGGTGGTCAGTATTATTATGATCATCGTTTATGCATTTTATGGGCAGCATCATGCTAATCCCATTCCCCAAGGTTCTGACCTTTATTTTCAGGTTCCAGGTTAGGTAAGCTCCATTTTTAGTTCTTAAATGCCATTTCTTATTAGGCACATGGATAAATTAATCTCGTCAATCGAACGCCTTGCACCTTAGTGTTATACTTTGGTATAATAGCTATGGACAAGTGGCAGAGTTCAGCTGTGGAACATACAATGTAAGAGTTAATAAGGTATGAAATCGACAGTTGAACTCCCTTGGATAAAACAGGGCAACTCTCCCGGTACAAGTGTGTTTTATTTTTGTTACATTAGAAGTGATTTGTATGGAAATAAAGTCATCGATATTCTTATGAAAAGTACAAATACAGTGATGTAGTAAAATTTTAAAATGCAGTTTATAGTCCTTACAATCTGAATAATTGTCTTCCACTTTTATTATAATGAAGTATTTGGATTGTTTGGGTTGAATGTTTTCTTTCTCCAATTGAATTTCAGAGACGATCTGTTGCTTGTTCCACTATTCTTTTACATCTTTTTATTAGGCTATTTAAACACCCACTTAGTTTTTCTTTTTCTTTTTCTCAACGGGCCTTTTTCTTAAAAAAAGACATTTAATTCTTTCTCAAATTTTCAAAACAAAAACGATTTTTTGTCAAGTCCAAAATCACTTCCAAATATGCATTTAATCACTCTAAAATTAATTTAATGTTTAATTTCATATCATCAAAATTGAATTTTAATAACTGAACATATGTTTGTAGTGATTTTAACAATAATAGAATTACACTCAAACATGCTCTAAATCAGATCTACATAGAGAAGAAAATGATTGGCTTACTTGTATTAATGTAGTCTTTAACACACCCAAAAAACGTACTCTCTAGTTGTTGTTAGTTTTTTTCCCACAGAGATGCACACTGTTTCAATAAATTACAACTTGAACTCCAAATTTTTCTGCACAAGAAACCGTTAGACTGAAATGTATACCTTAAAACGTGTTTAAAAAGCTACACAACTCTAGAGATGTGCCATTTGTCCATTCATTTTCCGACACAAATGCTACAGTTCAAAGCTCATCCCAAATACGTCGTTCCTGTGGATCTTCGATTCTGTGAACTAAATCCTCCTTGGCTTGAACTGGATTTCTACCATGGTTAATAACATCTCCAGGTATTTGATTTGCTTGCTTAGCCATCCCTGCTTTAATGGCAGCAGTGGCCATCCTCTGTAACTACAGTAGCCCAATGCGTTTTGAGACGACATAAAGAACAGCAAGAGAGAAGAAGAAAAACCCAACGGCCAATATAATCCTGTTCATATTAGCCTCTCATTGTTAGAATTTACTAAGTCGTAAAGGTGGTTTGACATATTAATGCTTTTTTTAATAAAAGAATTTCATTGATGTATGAAGTACTGTGAAATTTCATTAATGCTTCCCTATAATTAAAACACGGTGTACTTCACTGTAACACACAAAGTAAAGTCAATAAATGATCATTTAAAACCTTAGAAGAAAGATTTAGTTGGCTAAAAGGAAAAATGTCATCACAATACTTTAGGATTGATCAATCTATAAGGATTCAGTCTATAAGAAGATCCCCTTTTTTACTCTAATTTTTAGGTTAATTGTGTTCATCTGTGTCCATGCCATGTCTCTAATTAGAAAAATAATATTAATATAATTAAAACACACATATCGAACACGTAGCAATCTAGAGAATGACCAGACATCTCGCCACTTTGCCTAAAACAAAGTATTTGTTCTTCCAAGATTTGACATATAAAGAATTTATATTTGAAGAACAAGAGGCAATTAATCATCTATTTACCTGTCCATTACATCTTGTCGTTGCATTGTTGAAAGTAAGTTTCTGGTTCGTGTTAACAATGAGCGATGCCCCTTATATTCACTCTCGGCCTTCTTTAACACTCCAGTTGATTCATCTGTAAGAACCAAATACTCCTGTGTAAGTTCCACAGGTTGGCCAGGTTTCCAATAACACACAAAGATAATCCAAGAAGCAATTCTATCTTCTAGTGCTTTTATCACATGATTTCAAAAAACTAGTCTAAAATAATATATATATATATATATATATATATATGAGAGCTTAAAAATGATTAGACTGTTTTCAAATATAGTAAAATAAGCCAAAATATTTATAAATATCAGTAATAGATGCTGATAGATGTTTATCAGTTCTATCACTATCATTGATAGACTGAAATTTGCTATATTTTCAAATATTTTTAGCAGTTTTGAGATTTAAAACAATTTCCCAAAATGATTTAAATATCGTGTTCTTGTGCTCCATTATGGTTACTAGACGCTAGGAGAGTTGATAAGCACCATCAAGGACTGTTGTGCTGTAAGGGAAGATTTTGTTTTGAGTTCCCATTACCACTATGAGGTGTTTTGAAAAGAGGTTTGGAGCTCGGCACATCTCAACGTTTTCCTTAAAAGTTTTTATAAATAAACTTTTATCAAATTCTCATGTTTATTTTTGTTCTAAACAATGGAGCCTTGTAGATAATAACAAGGGAAAATATCAATTTATATCCCTAAACTTTGGGAATAGTATCAACTTGAACTTGAAGACCCTTTTGTTAGTGATATGCAACTATCTTCACTAGATTCCATTTACAATCAGCTTAAGATCACCTCAAGAACATGGTACTTTTCCAAAAATCCCAGCAAAGTAGCAAGAAAAACTATCATGTCATGTAATTTTTTCAAAATAAGTAGAGAAGAGTAGAGGAAGGCGAGCAAATGAAAAACCTCATAATAATAATAGTATAATCTGATTAGAATGTTCAGGCTGCAGGTAGACAAGAAGAGGGAAACCTCAACTTTGCAGCACAATGAGAACTGAATGCGATCCTAAATTAGCAGACGTGTAGTTCAAGACATCGTGATCATAATTTAGCATCTACACATATCATAAATTTATAAGCCGTAATCTAACCCTAGCATATCCAAAACTGCAAAGCAACAGGAATTAATGTGGACTTCAAATGGTCCGACCCAAGTACCATGTTAATGAAAATGAGTAAATGGAATCAAAATGCCAGTCAGACCATTTTGCTTATTCTAAAAATTATGTAAATTATTTAAACATTCTGTAAACAACAAGGCAACGAAGATAGTACTCATTTCCTTGTCGTTCCCCTAAGATCAAGATGATCGGTGTTTTCAATCAGTACCTGAGATACCACTCATACTACCTGCTAAACAAATATTTTCATAAATAAATAAACGCTAAGTTATGTCTTACTTTCTAATTCCCTCAACTGAGGGCATATATGAGATCTGCAAGAGTGGAATTTTTTTTAATAACTCAGCTTAAGATAAGATCATGGATATCACTTCTATATGTTGTGTACGGTATATCCTAACAAGTTCATTTGCTATGCTATGTAATTCTACCATCAAGATGAAGTAAAGCTAACTAATTGACTGGAAAGCACAACACGAACAGAGATGCCATACAAAGATTTTAGAAAACATACCGAAAGTCTCAATTGTGCTTGCAGTTCTTTCCACCTCCTACAGGTCAGAATTCAAGAACATTACATAACTAAGTGAAACGAAATTTAAAATTCAATCAAGATCAAATTAAATATAATAAAAATGAGAGATATATAAAACCAGAAACAGACCTGAACCATAAGCTGACGGGTTCGGCGAAGGCTTTCGGTGATGCTTTCTGCAGCAGATGTCATTCCAGCCTTAGTTCTGCATATGGGGAAAACGAGGTTTCCAACATTACAAAAGAGATGGACATTTTGAAACAATTAGATAAACCTTTTGAAAACCGTCACGTATTGAAAACTTACTGTAAATTCCGTCTGCGAATTGTGGACTCTTCTCCTCCACCTAGAAGTCGTTCTCTCTACAATGAAAGCCACCAACATCCTGAGTATAATGTAAAGTTTGACATTGAAGAAATAGTGTTATCTCAAAAAAATTTCCACATTCAGGAAATAACGGAGAAATGCAACATTAAGCATTAAGAATACTAGGCCAATCTATATAAACTATATAGGAAAATATTACAAAAATCAGTTTAAATTAATTACCTCCTCCTGAGCAGCCTTTCTCATGTTGGTTTTTGCTTGCATATTAGCATTTCTCAGACTCGATCGCAAACTGAAATACATACAAAAGAGGAAAAAAAAAAAGGAACCCCGTTTCAAGTAACAACCAAACGACAATCACCCATCACTTCTATTGGCTAAGAACGATAGAATTTAACAATTCCAGTCCAATTAAACTACATGAATCACAAAGGAGCTTGAAAATTAGTTACTTTTGAGATTGATTTTTCCAGGATTCAAGCAGCGATTGAGCAGCTTCGACTTCAGAATCAGAGAGCAACTGGGGAGCAAGAAGATCGAGCTTGAATTCCAGCGATGAGAGGAGGTTCAATCCATCTTGAGCAAGAGCATTGAGTCTGGGGAGGGAATTCTTCCCCATTGATTCACTTTGTTTATCGTATGAATCGATTGCCTTAATCCGCTCGATAGTTTGATGAAAAGCCTCATTCCACTCATTTTTGACCCGATTCACCTCCTCCGCAACCTTGTCCATTGCAAGATCTGAAGGAAATTTGTAGAAGTCTAAACGAACCACCGAGTTCTGGAGGATTTTGATTTCTAATCTCCTGTTTTATTTCAATATGGAACAAAAAATGTTAAAAATGGTGAGAAATAACTCTTCAAATTTTTACTTTTCAAAAATAGCACTTTTTTTTAGAAACGTATGTAAAAATCTTTTTGCTAGTGAAATCTCCAGCAGTATTAACATCAAAATTCTACTGATTTTCCAAATATAATGTAACTTTTTTGAATTTTATATCCAATATCACCTCATTTTTTAAATCATATATCAAATCTTGCAATCAAATGACTTTGCAAAAAATAATAATACATACAGGTGCCAGTTGAGCTAAGTTCATATTGACAATATGTATCTTTTTTGTAATCAATACCATATTCTTGCTAGTAGCCTTTTGCAGCAAGTCAAGTTGTATAATGTTTTAGATTTATCAAAGTGAGTTTTGACCTTATAGTTTTACTTACACCCAATAGGTTTTTGATGAAAAAAAATGGACTTGGTGAAGAATAGTTAAGGGATTTGAAAAGGAGACTTAGAAGGTAGATTTAGAGATTGGATCCCAACAAGTCACTTTGCTCAATGTTGTAGCTTAGAAAGCGATATAGACGAGCATTAACATATAGATTAAGGAATATAGACATGTTTCAAGTTTGACATGTTAACGAGGTTAAGGAAGGACACAACCTATATAATTAATGACTTTAAGACGAAAGTAAGAAAGTGCATTAATATATAGATGTTCAGAAGGACAAATATTTTGAAAACAAGTGATGAAAGAAGACTGATGACAGACAAACGTGAGAGCAATTTCACCTCAAAACTTCAGAAATTTTTTAACAATACACTTTCTAATGGTTCCACAACTTTGAATTTAAACTCAGCAATTTCTTTAGACTGATTCTTGTTATTGTTGGAGTCATTTGGATACAATCCAAGTTTCCACACCACCACTCGTTGAAGAGGGTCTTACGAAAAGAAAACATTATTACAGATACAAGTTTTTCTCTTTTTAAGAAACTTTAACCTTTACTCTAAGAAAATCACATAAATAACTCTTGGGTTAGGCTCTAATTGTATAATATTCCCTTTTATTTAATCTCAAGCTGAAATTGACCATAAATTTATGTAACATAATATTTTAGTGAATTAGAACTTAGAAGTTCCACAAAAAAGAAGTATTGGAATTCTCAACAATTATTCGGAACTTGAAGGAATATATGGCATTTTTTTCTCCTCTAAGGTGTGTCAATTTCCTAAATATTATGTTATGTAACATAATGTAAGTTTCCTATCAACAGATTTTATCAAGATGAGAGACTAACCAACTCCCTGTTTGGAATTTTACCAATACAATTTTGAGATGTTGGGTGAAGTCCTGAAGGAAGAGTAAAAGTTGATTTAATTTAATGTAAAACCTAATGTATATTTTCCTCACCCAAAATTTCCATAATATTAATACATCAATAATCAAATATAATATACATTGTAATAATGGGAAAATTGTTCAGTTGGTAAGCAGCCTTTCTTCCATGGGCATAGAAAATTCCAACTGAAAGATGGGGTAAAACATGATTGGATAAATAACAACAGATCTAATGATACTTAATTGAAGAGAAAACCCTAGTATACTATTTCTTTGGCACTAAGCTCAGGTGGTGAGCCTTGGAGCTTTGAGTAGGTAGATACTCCTCATTAAACCTTTACCAGTTTCACCAGCAGATTTTAGCACTTCAGCTGGTTCTTTTTCTTCCGCCACATCTTCGTCGTCACGTTCACGCTTCTGTAAGAGAGAGTAAAGAATTTGGTTTAAATTGTGGTGATAAGTTTTCAAATGGCAGTAAAATATTACCTTAGAACTGCGTTGTCCCCATGTTACACCAATTGCATCACCTCCCAAAGAGTCATACCATAAGTTGAAAGTGTTGGAGAATTCTTTCTACATTTTCATAAAAATGAGTAAGCAATGAAATCGACAATTAAAAAAATGAAATATCAAGGCATCCTGAGTTACTTTACTTGCCTGCAGATCCTCGATATAACACCTTAATGGATCAAAATTTACCAAAAGTCTGTCCTTGATGTTTTCAGAACTTGCTTTCAAGTTTCTAGGAGATAAGAATGGAGTGAAGATTTTGGTAGGATTCCCTTTTGCGACATGGGTTCCTGCTAGAATATGCTTGTGATTAAAATTCAAATATCAAAAGCTCCGACAAATACGAAAAGGGAACATCGAGAAAGACTGTCACTAGCCAGCTCACGAAGGTTACCTTGGTTAAGTTCAGATGGGAAGAGAAGGTGTTGTGGGTAAGGTAATTTGTCTCTATGGAGAAGAATAACAGCGTCATAGTTCGTCAATGGAGTTCGGAAAAGGGACTGCAAACGGAACGAAGTTTAAGTTGGGTTTCTCAGGAACTGTCACGTCTAAAGCTGAAAATAAAACGATCAAATCGTGGTTCTAGGATACTTCCTTACCTCCCACAGACAAGAATCGACCTGATGCTGCAACATTAGTCTTGTCAACAAATCTGCGCTGCTTCTAGCATAAGCAGCCAACCTTTTGAGCTCCTTTAACATTAAGGGCACTTAACGTCAATTACAAAAGAATAACAAAGCTCAATCAATGATGTCATGCATACTATGTGCAACAGAGCTCTATATTTAAAGTCTCGGGCGGCAGTGACATCTTGCAGAGAAATTTGTAACGAAATCATAGGTCCCTACTCACACTTCAACTAATCCAACTAAATAATCATATAATTTTATAAATTTTGGCACAGAAAAAGTTATGAATTAATATCCTAGGTAGATTGAAAGGCACTTAATTCATTATTCTTTTGATAAGAAAAGATATTGAATTAAAGGCACTCATTAGAAAAGAGCTTAAATTTTCATACCGAAACTTTTGGTGAAAACTTGGTCCAAGCCTCGGATGCCTTGTCATAAGCTGTTGCTAAGAACATGGCAGGAATTCCACTTTGTAGATTTTCTTGCAAATCTTTTCGTGTCATATTAAATTTATCCTATAAAAAATCGATGAGAATAAATAGCAATTAAAGGGCACCCATAAGTATAATAGGAACTGCTTGCTAACACATTCTTACAGCTATTTCTTTCTCCTCGTTTGCACCCAAATCATTGTTTATGTCAATAACCAATGGAGAAAAAGTCCAATCATATTCCGACAATAATCTTAAGAACCTATAAAGAAGTCACAAAGCAGAAACAAATGAAGTGAGCTGCAAACAAACTAAGCACTGAAGGATGTCAAATGAGAAAATAATAATAATTTAATGATAAATTCAATTATCTTGGTAAGGTTGGAAATCACTTCAGATTTTGATGCTTCGTGGCATAAGGTTATAGCAAGTACATATGAGTAGGGCAGGATAAAGGCATAATCTTTCAGCAAGCTTGTTTTTCATGAATAACCAAATTTTCATTGGAAAAAAAAAAAGAAAAAGAATACAAGAGCATAAAAAAAATAAGGCTCAAAGAAAAGAGAGCGAAACTAAAAAAATGACTTCAATCAAATAAAATAAGATCGAAAGGATAGTTATCAGAAACTTTCATGATTGAGGCCTAAAAGAGTTTTTTTTTTCCCTACTTGACTAGAGAACCGAATCTTTATAGGGCAAATTGTCCTAGGAATAAATTTGTCGCTAGACTTTATATTTCTTTGTGAGCTTCGGATCTAAGGAGTTTTGTAATAATGTGCTAGGTCTTATTCCTCTAGATAGGAGTCCCTTTCTGCTAGTTCTTGTTTGCTCTTTTTTTTTTTTGCCACGACTTGTTTGGACTTATTTTGTTGGCCTTTCCTGTATATCCTTGTACTGTTATCTCATTTTCCTCAATAAAATTTGAATTCTCTTTAGACAAATAATTTAAAATAATAATAACGATAAATAACCAGGAACTTGCAGATGAGTAATTTGATGGGCCTTGCCTCGCATTCCAAATTCTTAATATTTTCCATTGGAAAGGGAACTAGAGAAAGAAAGGGTTGTTCGCAAGCCACTTCCCTTGCTATTGAAAGAATTATTTGGCTAGAGAGAGAGAGAGAAGAGAACCTTTAAGGGTGTAGAGAGGTTTTAGGAAGGAGTGTGCAACATGGCTCATTCCAATACCTAACTTTTGGTTTCTACGTCCAAGTTCTTTTCTGCAATTGTCCTTTATTTATTCTTTTTTTTCGTATAACTGGAATATCTTTCTGTAAAAGCTAATTTATTATATTTTTGCCATTCACTTTTGTTTTAGGCTTTTGTTATTTTATAACCATTCCGTTTCACTTTCCTCCCATGAAATTACAGATAAAAGAAAAAGAAAAGGCTCCCCACAAAGATGCATTAACCATCCATTAGTATATACACACCTTAAAAAACCTGTGATTCGAGAAAGTGGTGCATGGAAGGGTAGAGGCTTTAGGAAAATTGAAGCTACCAACAGTTCGACTGCTTCCTCTACCAAGCATGCTGAAAAGAAATGTGAGGCTATCCATCGTTTGGCCAACCTTAAAATGACAACAACACAGTTGTGAGGAGTGCATTATTGAAATCTATAACATACACAGCAATCAGTACACACCTAACAACCGGTCCATATATTGAGTGACGAGCCTGTAGTCCACTAATCATGCTAGAATGCTGGCTTTGAATAAAAAGTTGTTTATCTGTCAAGGAGGTCCGATTTGATAAATCATTTCCAGCTGAAAATTAAGTTAACTTGTTAACATTTAAATGGTTCAAGAAAACCACAATACCACCTGACCCAAGACCTCATAAATATGTCAGAGAGATGACGGCTTACATTCCTTACTCAACAAACTCAGGCCTCTTTCATGCCAAATTTTTAGACGGAAGGCATAACCAGAAACAAGTACATTAACAGAATCTTCTGAAGCAATGCATGTCATACCCCAATCATTCTGTAGACTGCAATATTGAGACCATCAGCTTGACATCCGAGGTTAATGTTGTCATTACAAAATCAAAATTTGCTCACCTCTCTCCAATTTTAAGAAGGAAGGCTGTTTTGGTTTTTTCAATTGCAACCTCATCAGTAGGCCAGTTCCCAGAGCCTTCCAACTGAAAATAAGGGGATAAGATCTGGTCAAAAGTTATTTCCAAAATGCTAATAAAGAAACGTAGAGTTCAGGGTTACTTCATGCCTGAATCATAACTTCGAGTGGCTTGATGCAGGATGGAGCAAATGTCTTCAGTGTTCGCCGATCACTTGCTTTTTCTTCAGCTAGTGGGTGAGGTTCGGGAGGATAGACAGATGTATACCTGAAGGCTGTAAATATGATAAGCATACAGTCTGCTATTCTTAACCCTGTGTCTAGGGGAAATATTATTCCTGAACTTCCGGTTGATATAACCAAGATTCCTTCTTATTTAAAGTTGATAGTACTAAATTATTATGCTGATATAACCAAAATTGTCTCAGGGCAGATAAATAGAAAACCATTTCAAAAATAGGACTACAGCTCAGTTAAAACATTAGTGCATTTTCTTATTTTGTTTTTGCATCTCCTAACTCCCAAGTAATCACACTTATTACGAGGTAAACTCTGCTGACTTCATTGCCAAAATGATGTCAATTAAAGATATGATGAAGAAGTACAGATCCCTACACTCTTTGATATAAATGATAAAAGGTAAATAGTCCAAATCCCTGCAATCTAAACCTGGACAATGAAATTATAATTGACAGGAATAATCAAGAGCCAAGGGAATTGTGTCCTCTGAAGAGTAATACCTGAGTCTAAAGGCTGTACAGCAGACACCTTCAAAGGAATGTCTTCAATTGACCGTAAACGCTTCGATAAAACTTCATATGCCTCAAGCAAAGTTCCAGAAAATGTTATCGGATCTGAAATAATAAAGAAACCTTTTATTTAAAGAAAATATTGCCTTAGCATTTGTTTCAATACAGCATATGGTGTAAAATTTTTCTTTTGAACCCACTAAGATATGTAAATATTAGTTTATGTAAGAAAAAGTAACTTCCAAGTCATACGCTGCTATAAACTTAAAATAGCATTATAGTTTGACTTGAGGGGGGCTAGATGCAGAAAGCATCTTGTAAACACGGTTGCAATACAAGGAAATGCATTAGAAAATTTTGTGAATATTAAATAGAAAGAATCAAACTTAATATGAAAAGATTATGGTTGAAAGAAAATTATGCATAAATTATGGAAAAACAAATACAAAAATAGCATTTTGTGAAAGTTGGTTCATGAACTATAGTAACATGTCATAGCTATCTTTTCATTTAACAATTAAAAGTTCGTTTCTTGTTTAAAGAAAATATTATAAAAGATCAGGTCATAGAATACCTCGAGAACCATGAAGCAGGGAGAAATCAATCTGATCCACAGCATGCATAATACAGTTGGTTGACATTGGTGAAAGGTGTCGAACAAAAAGATATTCCACAATTCTTTTTAAAATGAGATGTCTTGTCCACTGATCAGTTTCCCAAACTACGAAATTTAGAAATAACCAAGTTAACCTTTTGTGGGTGGTCTCAGATGCAACTTGTAAGGCCACAATACTCCTATCAACAAAGTTAATAATCTAGCAGAAGAAAAGATATTATATAACCTGTGCTTTCTGCAATTCTGCCATCTTTAAATCTCCTGAGCTCAGCTTTTTCACCCCAAAATCTCCGAAATTTTAGGGCCTGTTATGGAATAAAAGCTTGATGAGTAAATGTATTTTAAAAGGGGGGAAACTTTCTAACTTGGGGAGTTATATACATCTTCTTTGTCATCAGCATTCGGACCAATATCAACTACACGAAAGGCTTTTTCCACAGAGCTTATTGAAATTCCAACAAGCAATGGTTGCATATCAAATGCTGATAATCCCTGAGATCACAAGGACGATTAGCACACTTGATTAAAGAATAATACATATACATAAAACACTAAGTTTCAGTAAATGACCCATACATTTTCAATATTGCATCCAGGCTCGGTGTTCCTCCAGGAAACACGAATGAATTTTGCTCTATCAGTCAGGCCTTGACTTAAAACCCCATGTATTTTCTGCTCATATAGTCTCCAGCACTCATCATCAATACAAAAGCCTGATGCATATAGCTTATCTTGTCCCCTCAAATTCAATCTATAGAAATAAATACAGACCATGATGTAGAGCAAAATGAAATCTTACTTTGACGTAGATGCCCATAATTAAATAGGATGAAAATCAATGACAGAGACCATCCATAATGTACAATAATGCAGGGGAAAAAAAGGAAATGTAGAAGAGTTGCGGTCTATACCTAATACAATGGTCATATTTAACAGCAAAGTCAATTTTGGTCATAAAAACCTCTTCAAATCCACCATTACTGCATTTGTCCAAACATACAAGTGCCATTGCAGCCTCATCTTGAAGCTGAAAATTGAGAAATGGACAAAAGAAAAAGGAAGAAGCTAACATATCAGCTGAGAACAAAGTATAAAAAGTAATAAATAATTTTTTTAAAAAAACGTAAGTTGGAAAACCCTCCTTTGTTTAAAGGCAATAAATAGTAAATGCAAATGAAATGACTCCAAAATGGTTCGAATTGATATTTTCTGTTAGAATACAGAAGAAAAATCATGTGCACCTCTGCTTTTCATACTACTTCAGTCTAAATTGAGGGAAACCCCTTCTAAGTTTGTTGAACTTAAGCCGCCAGCCAGATTTATCATAATTCAACAGTAAATAATATGGAATAACTCCTTTACTGACAGCGATTCAAAAAACACAAAGATACTCCAGTCAAAGTTCAAGTTCAGTAAAACGCATCTTATTGGATTAATGGCTAAAGAAAATTTTAAAAATAAAAATAATAAACCAAAAACAGCTATTGGGATGAGGTGTTGGTGTCCTTAATTAAATTCCTTTTGTAACTATACCACTTCTTGTAGTTAACTCAAACAAGAGTAAGTTTTCTGTAAGCTTTCTAGGGATTGAATTCTCATTAATCCCCTAATATTTTTCAACATAGCAATAAAAATGGGATTTAATTACATTTCAGAAATTAATGAACACAGTCAGAATTGATTGAGCATAAATTTTTTACATAACCGTACCTCAGCTAAACCTGATTGCGATATTCGAAAAGCAATGTTAAAGTTGGAAGATGGATTGCATATAACCACAGGAAACAGATCTTTATATTGCTTCTTTTCCTGCATGAGAGAGTTGAATCAAACATTAACACAGAGTTTGCAAGGAAAAAATATTAGAAACGCAATGATTGCATGAGAGATCTCCCACGACATAACTGATCATCAATGAGAATTATAAAAAAACACAGATACTCTGTGAAGTATCATTAAATAGATAGAACTAAAGTAAATAATAATGATTATACGATAATCTGGAAAAGCAATTGACAGTGTAAACTAAAATTTTTTTGGACTCATCATTGATGGAACATAACCCAAAAAATGAAAAGAATCTTATCTCCTGAAGTTGACCTCAGGAACTTAATTAAAAAAAAGGAAAAACACCCAACACAAAAAAAGATACTCATACAAATAAATACATTTTAAAAAGCATTAAGAAACAAAACTTAAACCTCCTTTGAAATAATACTTTGAGGTCCAAGCTTAAAATAGAGCCCACGCTTCCATAAATCTGAAGAGGCTGCAGACACAGGATAAAATTTTCCAAATAATTACAAATTTCCTTTCTTAAACAGAAGAATATGACAACTTCTATATAACTCAAGGAAAACTATTAATTTCAGGCAATTGAACCATAATATGATTTAAAACCATCATTTATCAAATATATTTATCACTTGTTACTAGCATTGCTCTAGCACAGAAACTTTCACATATAAAGGAGGCATCCTAAGAAGCACGAACACTTTAGTTTGGCTAGTGTGTCCGTGTCGTACACATTTCCCACACTTGGACATTTGTTGGATATGTATCTGACACTCGTAGTGCAACAAATATGATAGATATGCATAGAACATTAGTTGACTAGACTAAAAAGGCACATATATGACAATAATAATAAATTGAGTGTGAGATACATTGAACTAAGCTTTTTAAGCATATAAAGGCATCTGTTTGATTTACTATGAATTTCCTTTTGACATAAAAATGGTATATTTTTAAAAATGTATACTATAATAATCGTGTCCTATCCATGTCTCATATTCATATCTCTTTTCCTTAGAGAATATATTTAAAACTGGAAAAAGAAATAATGATTAAAAAATCATTCTTATTTTTCTTTGTCATGCACATCACCGAATGCTGTTTTGACTAACGAGTGAGAGGATAGAGCAAAATAAAAGAGAAACTTGCCTATAAATTTTACTGCAACACGAAACATCTGGATCGCCGTCATTGAATGATTTATTATGTTGTGCATAATGAGGTATGATAATATTACAGCTATTAAAAATCCACTCAAGCAATCATGAACATATATTGGAGCCCTCTGCCGAGCCCAAACCTATAACATAAATGAGATGTTAAAATATCAAAGATCTAAAGTGATCAGGTCAGTACAAGACAATATTGTGACTCATGAGCATACCTTAAGTAGAATTAAGGTTTCTACCAAACTTTTTGATTCAAGAAAAGGCTTCTTAACCATTTCCGCAGTATCTTCGAAGTACATATCTTCCAAAATGCTAGAGTTATACTTAGGTGTAGCTGGCAGTAAGCTCCCTTGAAACAAATAATAAAAAAGAAACGAGAAAAGTTGGTTGACACACTTAACTAATAGATGGTCAAAGTATGGTGAACATAACATACTAAAAATGAAATGATGAGAATACCTTGGTTCAAGGCATGGATGTTATTTCGCTTGAGATTCAATTTTGAAATGCTAAAATAGGATGCTTCTATTGTTGGAATTATTCTGACAAAAAATCCAGGAGCTACCTTCAGCTCCTCCAAAGCTACAACCGAAATTTTATTTCTCAAAGTTAATATTATGAATGTAATTAAGGCCTAAATGTGAAAGCAAGTGTGTTTGATTATAGGAGTGATGGTTGGCATCTCGCCTGATAGGGTCGGGAACATCCTTCGGGCTTCCCTTTTAACACATACGATTAAATGTGCAAGCAAGTGCAATGCCAACATCTATTTTCTCAGATAAAGTGAATACTAAATTTCTGATGCAGTAATTGCAAAGCTCCCACATAACCAACCTGGATGAATGATTAAAACAGGTTTTCGAGCCTCATTCTGAAGTGTAGAATATTCAACCTTTGAAAACATTGAAGATGAGTTCAAATACTTCTTGATTGTGCAAAGGTAAAGGAACCTTTTAGCATGGTACCGGTAATTCAGGTAGTCTTTCTCATGGAAGCACTCCTGCCACCAAGAAGTGTAGTCTAAGAAACATCCAAGAGAACTACTAGTTTACTACCCTACCAGCATAAAATATTGAAAAAAAATTCCGAACATACAGACAAGTATGTTAAATTTGCAATTACAGATATTATATCTGAACATTTGTTCCATTTCAATAATCACAAGTCCTCAAAGCTTTCTCAAGTCAGATGGTTAAAGCTAGGACTACTGTCAGACTCTTGAACATTTGATGAAGCCAACTGTCCAAGAAAACCTAACCTAACTTTAAGGTTACTCCTTAAAGACATTCAGACTACTACTACACCAAATTAAGAAATACCTGAACTTCGTCAACTTAAATATGCAATACCTTTGGCAAGCCAACTAAAAGATCCACATTTACATCGGGTTTTGCAATGCCTTGAAAGGCATAACTGCCACCAATCTTAATTGATTTTGGTTTCCTAAATTTGAATTCCACTTTGTCTGCGCCAATATCCCTGATAAAACCCGGAGCTGCAGCTGCAGTAACCTGTAAAGTTTTTAGCTTTGAATTCAATTCAGAATCTAGAAATTCAAGGAAAAACAAAACAAGACTCTAGTTTGGTTAAACATGACAAGAACACCAAGGCCATTCATTGGTTAATGACACCAGGTGAAGCAGTTTATCGAGCAAAGAACATAGGGGTCATTCATCGTTTGACATTTAGGTAATGAATGGAGAGAAAAACAACCTTCAAGTCATCAGGAATAAGTTCAATTGCTTTTTTTATATCTGAAACTGTGCTCTCGACGAGCTTATGCAGTGCAGGGGAGTAGTCAAGCTGAAATTCCTTTAAAAGTTCTTTGACCTTCATCTCCATGGGATCTAGAAGATTATCGGAATCTATTTCTTCAGCTTGACTGAGAAACCAATGCTTTTCTGGAAAAGAAAAAAAAAGAATATGGTGATTAGGCTTAACTATGAAATCAATGCTTTTTTGCTTCGGCTTAACTGAGATACCAAGGCAAACATCATGCAGAACTGCACACCGCATCATTTATACAATTAGACATACTTGCTACTCGATAAACATGAAAAGTAAATAACAGTTACAACATACCAAACACATAATCGACGTAGCATTTAATGTGTACTAAATCTCATCTCAAACTCCTCGAGTTCCTCCACACTAAATCTCAAACACCCCAAATGATGCACATATCAGTCAACAAACTAAATAATCATAACATCCCCTCAGTCTACAAGGGCACAACCATGACGTCTCCTCCATTCACAAGAACGCAACCATATCAGTATGTCATACATTCAGTCTAAACAACAATCTACCAGTTCAATCCACACTTTATATAAGCAACATCTATGAGATTTAGTCATTTCCACATCCTTATGTTTGTACATATACATATCGAGTCCGTCACAACATGCACTCAACCACAAGTCCACATCAATAAATACATATATATATATAAGTTTTTCCAGTCAAACACAGTATGCTCCAACTAAATCTAATGTTTGTTGTGAACCCAAGGAATTCAAGTTCAACCTAAGATTGCACAACTGTCAACAATTAATCCAACCAATCTTGAATTTGTTTTGGAAACAACTACAACCCAACTTCAATTTTTATCAATAAAAATTCAACAACTCACAGTAAAACAAGGCAGTAGCGACCGAATCTACACAAAAAATTCGTGCAAACTGATCAGAGTAAATTGATTTGTGATGAGTGGCCGGAAGGAAACGCGCGCTGCCTCAAAATCGACCGGCGATCTGACGCGGCGGCTGGGCTTCACGAACGGAGACCGGCAGCTTGCAAACAGACGATTCGCGGCGGAGAGACGGCGTAGGGCGTGCAGCTGTCGGAAACGGTCGGCGGCTGTCTTCGTCGGAACGGAAAAGAGAAGGGAGGAAGAGGGTGGGCGGCGGCGGTTGCGAGTTTGACGCCCGGCGAACGGCTTGCACAAAAAAGAAACAGAGGATGGTCGGCTGGGTTTCGGCTTCAGGTGAACGAACAAGAAAAAAGAAATGGTGGCCGCTGGGTAAGTTACTGGAAGAGGGAGATGGAGAGGGCGTAGCACCCGTGAGAAGAAGAAAGGAAAATTTTAATTTCCTTTTATTTTTTATTTTTTTATAATAATAATATTTATAATAACTATTATAATATAATATACTTCATTTTATCCTATTTCTTTTCTTCTCCCAAAATTTCTGTAATAAAAAACACCCCAACAATTTAAAATCTTTAAATAAAAAGACAAATTGTTTAAAATAAAATACCTCAAAGTCGGGATGTTACTCTGTCAGACCAAATTTATTTTATGAAAGGTAGTCACCACTCTATGCACACTCCAATTGATTTTATCAACGTGCAACGACAACATGTTTTGAAGCTTTCAGCATATAGTTAGTATTTCAATCAAATTGAGCATCCTCGACTCATTTACCTTATTGTAGACATTTTTTATAAACTTAAAAATGGGTCTCATATTTCATTATGATTAGACAATAGTTTGCACGTTCAAATCTCTCTCCCTAAATTGCACTTAAAAAAGATCTTTAAAAAAAATCAAAATTGCCCACTTTTCATATTACGAGCACAAGATATCCGAATTTAAATCCCCACCCCATGGTGTACTTAAAAAAAAGACATTTTCAAACAAAAAAAAATCAAATAGGCGCTTTTTCATTTAAGGATTTATTTCGTTTCTAGTTGGCTAAATGTGGCCTTAGGGGAAAGAAATTGATACATTAAAAAAAAGGAGAAAAAAAATGAATATATCTTAGGGACCAAAATACATATTTAAGCATTAAATGTATAAATGGCTTAGAAGTAAATCTTAAAGATTTGAAGGCTTAAAAGGCTTAGCCAATCAACTAAAATAGCTACTGGTTGTGCTGCTGAACGATCCCCATCCGCCTCTCAACCTTTTATCTACTGAAGCCATCCTCTGAAGCTGTATTTGCTCCCTGAACTTTGCTATGAACTCCCCCGCCTTCTTGTCCACCTCGTGAGCCCCTGATTCCGAATCTCCCGTCAT
This sequence comes from Cucumis sativus, assembly GCF_000004075.3. NCBI lineage: Eukaryota > Viridiplantae > Streptophyta > Magnoliopsida > Cucurbitales > Cucurbitaceae > Cucumis > Cucumis sativus. The sequence continues at coordinate 6,832,661 of NC_026660.2, read as the reverse complement.
GCTCAAAGCAGCTTCTTCATCTGAACTCTCAAAAAAACTATCATCCTCCCTTTCAGAGTTATCTTTACCATCATCTGTCACCTGACTCTCTGTGTCTTCCTTTTGCTCCTCAATCCCTGAGAATGTTGTGGTCGCCGTCGTCTTCGAATAACGGTTAGAATAAGCAGCATTCAGGTTATTAATCCCAGGCCATCCGTGTCCTGTTTCATCTTCTCTCATATATGGTGACATCCCACCTTCAAACTTATTCTCTACATTGTCATCATGCTCAACTTGATTTCTATACATCTCTTGAGCTTTCATTTCTTCTATGGCACTTGTACTTGCTCTAACTGTTCTTACGGATTTTCCTCGGGATAAAGCTTTTGGAGTATTTGCAAAATTCCTGTCCAAACGTGGGGAACTTACGACGGATTCATTGCATTCTGATGAATTTTCTGGATCAATCAAAGGGTCTTCAGAGCTCCCTCGACTGTTTTCAGACAGAGAACTCAAACTATATTGTCGAGAATGTGACGACTTGTAAGATATGTTACCGAGGGACGACATTTTACGGTGCTTTCTTGTCCTAGATGAAAGGGGAGAAGAGAGGGAACTAGTTTGTGATGACTGAGATAGATTGGAATGAAGAGACGTTGATTTTTTCAGTGATTCAAATTGAGTTTCATCAATGGAGGAAGGTCTAAAATGAGAAGGGCGAAGAACAGCATTCTTAACTCTTCTTTCTCTCATCATATTCTTTTCAAATTTCTCACGCAATTGAAATGGAGACATTGATGCAATTACAGTTTCATCAAACTTCTCCTCCAAATTTACACAACAATTATCACCAAATTCACTTGTTCTTTCACAATTACTCTCAGAGTTCTTGGATGAACTTTTTGAACTCAAACAAGATTCATCACCACAATCGAATTCAACATCATCAGGTTCAGTAAGACTCGATTTCAGACTCCTAACAGGCAAACCTAAAGGTTTATAATTTACAATAGCTCCTGATTCTAACCATTCCCCAGAATTACTACGATTTGTTTCAGCAACAACTACCACAGATCCACCACGAGTATATCTCGATTTACAAGCATGACCGACATTATCAGTCTCAGCAAATTCAAGAGAATTTTCATACCTTTTTTTGGGTATTGAATAATGAAAATTTTCCTGCTGACGAGATATAGCATTTAAACCACTCACAGATCCAAGATTCGGCTGAATGTACAAAACTTCACTCAATTTCCTCTCATCAGAAACACTAAAATCGTCAACATCTTCAAAAATCGAAGCGACGTGAAACATCTTAGACAAATACGACTGTGGATTTTCAAAATTGGAGAAGCGAGGTTCGTCTGAATCTACACTCACCTGGACGTTCCTTCTGCTGAAGAGACCATATGAAACAGCAATGCCTATGAACATGAGATGAAAAAGCTCCCAAAATTTGGTGAGAAAAGTTTGATTGACAAATTCTGGCGCTTCGGAAGGGAAGAGAGGGAGGAGGAGGAGAAAAATGCAGAAGAAGAGGGATTTACAGATGAACTGTGTGCAGGAGTTGGAATGGCGAGTGGTAGAAGTTGGTGGAAGTGGAGAATGGGGGAAATGGGGTTTGGTGAAAGGGGTTGAAGGTGAAGGCGCCATTGATGATGATTGTTGTGGAGCTTTGGAATTGGGATTTTGAGAATTTTGAGAGAGAAAATGTTGGTGAGGATGAAGAAAGGAAGACTTGAAGACAAGGTAAAGTTTGTGCTTACAATAAATACAATAATTCAATTATTCAAAGACTATCTTCTCCTTTGCAACTGCTTGGTTCATATTGAAATAATAAAATTCACTTTGAGGTTTCCACATGAAAATGGTGAGCTGAGTCATTGAGAAGAATAATTAGAATAGTTGATGCAAATAACTATGCAAAAATGGTGAATTTACACATACAACAATAATAAACATCTTCAGTAGTTAGCAAACCAAACCATTGAGTGAGCCTTTTTTACCCATCCGTCCAATCCACTTTGATGAGCCAAGAGCTTCTAAGTAGAGATGAATTTTTATTTAGGGTGTAGAGTTATGAGATGAGTTTCTTGATAAACCTAACAATTATAGAAAGAGAGGAAACGAAACAACTTGATAAATATGAAAAATAGAGATAAAATGAAAGATAAAGTTCCCTAAAAAAAAGTATAACAAAAGGAAAAATTGAAATTACACCCTACAAACTTCAGCAAGTCTTTCTATTAAGAATGCTATTGAATTAAATACAACAATGGTCGATGACAAGTTTGAAAACTAATATATACTAATAATAAATTTTGATGTTCATATAACATATGACAACATGACAAATTTGCATTTTTTTGCTTGTTTCCTACTTGAATAAGGGATTTAAATCCGAATATTTATAAACTTATGACATGTTTGGATTGACTTTCTAAATGTTTAAATAAGTGTATGTAAATATTGACTCTTAATCTAAAAATGAAAATGATTATAAGTTCACTCATTGATTTCCAATGCTAAAACTAGATAATGTTTCTAAGTATTGGGACAATCTAAATCTATTTTTATTTTATGTAACAATTGCCCCCAAAGCTAAATTCTTTACTTTCTGTTCTAAAAAATCTTGCCTTTGTATTTGTAATATATTTTGTAAAGGAGTGTTGTAGGACATCAAAGCTTTCATAGCTCAGTTGGTTAGAGCACCCGTTTAGTAAGCGGGAGGTCTTGAGTTCGACTCTCAATGAAAGCATCATTTTCCTTTTGTTAATTTATTACAATTAATCTTTTTTTAAAGACGAACATAAATATAACAGACCATATAATTTAGAATTGTAAATGATATTCGTAAATGAAATAATCTCTTGAGTTCAACTCTCGAAATAAAAGCATTATTTTTCTTTTGTTAATGAATTACAATTAACATTTTTTAAAATATGGACAAAAAATAAAAAAACAGTAATTTTCAAAACACAAAAACTAAACAAGACCTAGTTGATATAATAAATGTCATTTTAGGGTGTATAAAGCATCGAGGACTAGTTTTCAAGTTTCAAAGATTGAATATTGTGATTGAACAGAAATTGCTTTAAAATGTTATTTGGAATCGTAACAAAAAAAGTTCAAACAGGATCTGAAATTTTACATTCACTTCAAAGAAAAAACCAATAAAATGATTTATTCCCCAAACTCTTAGGACTGTCTCTTCACAAAAATTGTTAGATAAATTTGGCTTCACCAACTTATATGGCTATAGAGAAACGACTTACCTTGGCATTTTCATATTCAAAAAGAAAAAAAGGACAAAAAGTTACATTTGCACTTTAAATGATCATACAAAAAGCAATACGATCAATAGCGACCAAATGAGAAAAAATCAAAGTTCAGTTCAAGACTCAGAGCTGGAAGCCAAACTTTTCCTAGTAGCCTTTAATAGCTATAGAAACTCTTTTAAGTAGTTAATATAGAAAATATTCAGACAACTATTTGCCACAATTACAATATGTCACATTTAAAAAAGAAAAAGAAAAAAATTAAAATAAAGAAGAAGAAAAAGGAAGCCATTATTCCAAAATCCTGCAGCACTTGATTAGGTGTAGTAATACTCATCATCAATATCCATGCATTCATCAGGTTGAAGTTTGTAGGAGCTGTCCTTCAGAGCTTCCCATGGAGATGTTTGCCATTACAATCAAAACAACTCTCTTTCTGTTTGAGGTTTACCACATCTGCAGACTGAACAATATTGTATCAAATAAGAGCTCAAGCTACCACAGATCTCCCTCTCTGATTTTTTTTCTTTTTGTTACCACAAGAACCATTTAATATTTTGGTTATATATTATCATTTTTTAAAAAAATTAAAGAAACTGACTTTCCTTGAAAAAAAATAAAATGAAAGAATAAAAAGCAAGCCCAAAAACGTATTCCAAGTAAGATTTTCCAATTGGGTGGGCATAGACACCTCTTCTGCGTTTGATTAGATCATTTGTCCTCATTAAAAAATTGTTGGGTGTTGAGACCTTTTGGTTTGGTTGAAGAATTCAGCTTTCCGTCAACCCTTGTCCAATAGGAAACCGGAAACTGACGGAGGTGACCTCTCTTCTCTCCTTGATGTCAAGGGTTTTTTGACTTTAGGTTTGGATGAAAGGATGTTGGTGTTTGGAGTCCTACCCTCCAGGGCTTCCCTTGCAAGTCTTTTTCTAGGATTTCATTGGATTCCCTCCTGTTGTTGAGTCAAGGTCTTTTGATTTTAACTAGTTAACAACTTGTTTTACATGTACTTTCTTTGGGATATGGACTAATAGTGGTAATGAGCTAAAATCATACTGAACCAAATCATAGGTATCAAGCACAAGCATGAGGATTAAAATTGCAATTTAACCTAACCATTTATAAGACAATTTCTCATTCAATTTGTGTATAGCACGATACTTTCATGGTTGAATGGGTGGGAACTCACTCATGAACCCAGAGGGTAAAAAAGAAAACAAAGTTCATTCATAGGATGTGTTAGAAGAGTTGAATAGAATAAAGCAGATGAAACAATAGTAGCCACAACAATTGAAACAAACTTGAAACAAGAAACAAAGTTCTCAAGTTTGTATAGAGTTCGATATTCTACCCTCTAAAATTGAGTTATTTAACATCTACTCAAGATGTGAAATCAAAGTACCATAACTATATGTGCTCTCTCTTCAGAATACAGATTGGGATTCTTTCTTCTAGTATTTATAGATTTTTCAAAACATTTGATTAGTAAGTTTTGGGAGAGAAAAAAGGTGATTAGTCTTCTAAGATATTTGATATTTTCTACTTCTAAAGATTGTGAATCCGAATGAAATGAAATGATTCCAAATCCCTACCTGAGCCGACAAAAGCTAAATATTCAAATATTATAACTTGACGGAGTCTTACCATTCAGTATATCATTTTTCTTTTCAAGCACGAATGGAGGTCATTCTTGTCTCTAAATTGCATCACCGAGTACAACTTAACGTTTTGAATTTTGTGTTACCAACACCATGGTAGTATGATTTTGATGAAACTTCTGATTTTTTTTCTTTTTTTGGGGATAAGGTCCCAGAACTTGGACAATGGCTTAACCACAGGAAAGTTTTTATTCTCTCTTTTTATTTTTTTCGCACAGGAGAGGGAGAAGGAGGGAGAGAGAGGGAGGGAGAGAGAGGGAGGGAGGGAGAGGGAGAGGGAGAGTAGTTATGAAAGAAAACCTACGCTGTCTGTTGAACACCAGCTTGTCGGATCACCTGAGAATAAATATATTCATCAACCCTTTGTTTTGCCAACGCTACCTGATAAACATCCACAAAACAATACAAATTGAAGCTCCTTCACAGAAAAGAAAAGCGAGAGAAAAGGTGTTGGAGAAAATCAAGGCATTCTCTAGATATTCTGAAGACATTCTAGTTGATGATACTTAAAATAAGAGAAAAGCTCATGCCTGTTCAGCACTTCCACCAAATTGTATTTGCCTGTAATTTTGTTCACCTCTGCCACCACAAACCTGTAAAGAATAATGTAACTTGTAATGATATTGATTTAGGAATAGAATTTCAAGATCTTTCATGATGAAATAGAACTGCTTGGTTTCTGACCTTGATGGTAGCCCCAGATTCATTTCTGATTCTTGATATGTTGAAGCCACCAATCCCAATCAACCCACCCACCAATGTCTCCGATATCAACATCTCGAAGGTTACATAATTAACTGCAAGATTGGTTTTCCTAAAGATGATGTGGTTAGAAGAAAAAATATTAAAACTTCACAGACACACAAAAGACAGAATCATAAATGATTTATTTGATACAGAAAACCACTGAATAACCTGAGGTTGGATCCATATACGACTGTGGCGGATGCATTGTATTATAATTATACGTTGGGCTAACTGAAATGACTTGCCGAGGTGGATTTACCCTGAAATTGAATTCAACCAAAAATAACTAAAAAAAAGAAAGAAAGAAAAATAGGACGCCAAGATTTGACTGATCTTGATAACATCTGCTGCAATTATCTTGTACTACACAAAGTTTAAGTAAAAGTTACAGAAGTATGCATGAATCAGATAAACTCTCAGTCTTGGTTCAATTTAGGACCTTAGTTGATTGCCTATCTCCTCAAGAGCCTTCAAGACTGCCAGAATATCCCCTGATATCTGAGTTCCAAAAGAAACATAACCGATCATTAGTGCCAGCTCTCATAACATGATCTTAGACATCTCCAAAAATGAAACTAGATGGGACACAATGTGATAACAAGACAAAGACATCTCCAAAAATGAAACTAGATGGGACACAATGTGATAACAAGACATGGAAAAAAGTAGCGTAGCATGTGAAAATGGGCATGATAAATTCAAAACATTTGCATAAGGTTCGAAAGATGATTTGATAAATATCATGTGAAGTGAACATTTTAGAATGATTGAGGAACTTGAAATTTTAAAAAAATGCTGGAGAAAGCAGAATCGAAGAGAGCAGCAAGGGAGTATCCCACTCTTGAAAGAAACAGTGTAACTTATCTTCTAATGCCAACCTTAAGTTCCAAAACGAAACTGCTTCTCAAAGAAACAAACCACTCTGAAACTCCAATTTCTCATAACGATAGCACACTAAAATGTATAAATAGTTATAGTCTGGAATAGATTACAGAGTGAAATCAAAATATCCCCATGGAACAAGAACTTGTAGAATGAATTGTTTAAGAAATATTATCTAGGTGTACAACTACAAAAGCTATTAACAACTTCCTTCTCATTATATGAAAACATTCGTCACAAATCAAACTAGGGAGGAGTAATAGAGACAAACAGCAAAGAAGGCTCAGAAATGGCTAGAAACAATGATGCATACACTTCAATAAGCTGAATTTCATTGATCTATAAATCTGGGCATTACAAAATTCACTAGGTGTGAATATCCCAAAGAAAAGTGTCCTCCCTAAAAGGGTGAGATGATAAAACCTTCCCCATCCAATCCCTACCACTCCATGCCAATGAGATTCCAAACGTAGGGATATGTATTTGGGTGGCCAATATTCATAACAAGAATCACCCAATTCTAGTTAGATGCACTCTACTCATGAAAGTCAATCTTTTCTATCAGCAAACATTTAGAAAACAGTTAGAAAAGTAAAACCAAAACTCCTTTTCACCTCATTACTTGCAATAGCATCAAGCATAGCTGTAACGTTGATCATATCGTTATGATTCAAACAAATAGTGATGAACTTAATAGGAAGGAAGAAAGAATGATACACTATAATACTTGTTTGTCATTAAAAAGAATGATACACTACATATGTTCTAAGTTCTGACAGAGTGGAAAAACTCACTTGCACCACCCGGTCCGATTCATGAGCAGATGCACAAAGAGGTAATTGATTTGGGGCAAGGATCGTAATTGATGCACCAGAAGAATTCCTCAATTTCTCAATATTTTGACCTGAGGCACCAATCAAGGAACCTGCTTGAGATCCTGCTATTAGGAGCCTTATAGTATTAGCAGCCACATGCCCTGTTCCAACTTTTAGTTCCTCAATGCTCGAACCATCTTCCTGTAAAATCATGATAAGTATAATAAAAATAAAAGAAGTAGCAGATACAAAATTTTAAAAAAATGATCTAAAATAAATATATGAAGCTATCATTCTATTTTACCACACGAGGATTTGCACCTCAAGAAGAGGACTAATTTAATTGGTCAAGTATGGACAGATAATTTAGGCAAAAACATACCAATTCACACTTGCAGGTTAAAACTTAAAACAACGATAAGTTCTTGACAACAGAGGGATATTTCGTCAAGGGGATTTAAGGGTAAGCTAGCTCAATTGCACACTGTTGCTCGTAAAAAAATAAAAAAGAACCAATCACATGATGGAAGTGCTGTTACTTACCCTGCCTTGAAAATCAATAACTTCAAGTATTCTCTTTTTGTTTTCATCTAGATATTTTACTTCTTTATACGGAAAAAGAATAAAGTTTTTAAGGCAGTCAAAGAAAAGGACTATAGTTGCTAGCCTTATTGGAGTCAATAACACCAGTTACCTCCATCATCCCTACTTAATTATACACGTCAATACAGCATAGAAACATTCATGAAGAAGCTTTCAACCATTGTGAATAAGGCGTACTTTTTATATGTATACATATGAACAATTGCAGATAAAGAATGTGTTTTCGTTTAATATATATTAAAACGCAACTTCTGTAGAAAGCAACAGCCTACTGAAAAAAACTTCCAAACAAAAGAGATAAAAAACAGGACATAAAGCAAAATACAGAAGATTGCTCTAATTGATAAGAACAAAAAATGATGCATCATATAACTCTTTAAAACAAAAATTCCCAAAGAAAGGCATTTAAATTTGTCACACTCCAAACCTCCTCTAATCCTTTTATGTATCCCTAAGAACATCCTATTTCTCTCGAGCCACAAATTCCATGCAATAGCAAAAAGAAAGAAAAGCAATTGCCAAACGAACCTAACTCCTTAAAGAGAACTATTAACAAGAACCTCCTCCAACATCACTGTGGTATAGCTGAAAGCTCTTAAACAGATATGTCACTCAATAAATGAAATTTGATTATGAATACGTGTAAACACGAAACTGAAATGACAACCTCAATTCTTGGTTCAAATTCTTGTCACTTTCTTAATCGGTTCCTTTCTCTTTCTTTTTATTTTGGGAGTAGGAATTTTTTTTGGCTTTCCTGCACAATATGCATTACCGTACTAGGAAATCCAAAAACCATGGACGAAGATCTTTGGACAATGTCCCCAGTGATTAACCTTCCTAAAGTAACCACGCATAACTTGATTTTCTTTGAAATTCCCCTTTTCACAATATAAACAAAGAAGAAAAAATTGAGACAACATCACACAAGAAAATAAATATAACATCTCTAAAGCATGTCTAGCAGTTAGCGATGTATGACCTTCAATATCAGTGCTGCAATTTGCTGAAGTGCTTTCTCTGCATCAGTAACCGAATTCTCATTGTCCTTCGAACTTATAATGATGACACGTTCTTCATACCGCTGAAGCACAAAACCTCCAATTGTCACCAAGAAATCCACCAACCAGCAAAAGATTCAAGGGACAAAAAAGAAAAAAGAAAAAACCACGCCGGTACATTAAGTTTTCTATTAGCACTTCCTCCATAGCAAAACCGAAAACCCTAACCCCCAAAGCGCACAAAATAAAAAATAACAAGAACAATACCGCGACTGCATCCGCAATCTTAATCGTAGCTTTAGTCTCCTCACGAACCTTCTGAATTCGACAACCAACTTTACCAATAACCTTCCCGATCTGCTTGGATGGCACAACGATTCTGAAAAGCACGTCGTGGGCCTTCGCTTGTCTTTTAGGAGCCGATATATCCGAGGCATCCGAATTGGAAACGATCAGGTCATCCTCTCGTCGGCGTTTCCCGGTGACGGTATGTCCGGGCTCGGAGACCAGGAGAGTACCGGGTAAAGGCATGGAAACAGGAAGAGGAGCCATGGCGGGCATGGAAGGGTATAGAGGAATATCACCTGGTTGCATATTAGGAGGAGTGTTCAGGGCAGTGAGATATGGAAGATGGCGGAGTGCGAAGATTTGAATGGAGAAGAGAAATGAGTATAGTTGATGATACCATAGAGAAGAACACACACAAGGTAAAAGAGAGGAGGAGAGGAGAGCTAGAAGAAAAGGGTTAGTTTTAGTTTTATATATACTACTATTTTAGCATACTGCACTCTTATGTACTGCTCTTCATAAGTTCTTTTCTTGGTTTAATTTCCAAAATCTTCAAAAGTGACTTTCGATTTGTCCTTATAGTCTCGATTATTATAAGTCATTACTCATGATAGTGAATAAGTTGTAATATTATTTCGGATGTGACTATATAGGTAAATTATTTGTTCTTAGTGTCCCAAACCTATGGTGGACAACAATAATCCACTCCACGAACTTCTAGTTGGTATTTTCAAACGATCCCTATATCTCTTTTTCAAATTGGTTTCTAAGATTTATCTAAATTTTAGATCCAAAAAATAACTTTGAGTTTTTTCTTAAAATTTTGTTGGTATCGTGGATTTAGTAGAAATGATTGAAACTAGTGTGCATACATGTGTTACAACTCTTTGTTCTTGACTCTTGCTCTCACTGTTATCATACATTATTGTTTTCGATCATTACATTTTACCTCTATTTTTGTCTTATACTTTTGCTAGCATACATCCTTGTTTTCGACCTTTACCTTATACTCTTACTATTTTGTTATTTGTTTATTTTGAATGGAAACAACAAGAGCAAGAGCAAGAGAATATTGAGAGAGGGGGAGTAGAAAACCTAAACCATATGAAGCAAGAGTGATATTCTTACCACATGCACAATGTTTTATTTTGGTAACTTCATACTAATATGACCTAAACACAAGGTGACTTTTGAGCCATATTTTTATGAAATCTGGACTATATTTTAGAATTGTTTTCAAATGTAACAAAATGAACCAAAATATTTACAAATATATCAAAACATCACCGTTTATCTTCGATAGATCACATGTACTAGTAGCCTATGGTGATGATATACTCTAGTATTTTATTAATTTTGTAAATATTTTACAATTCATACCAACTAATCCTAAATTCAACGAACTAAAAACAAGAGATTGAATCTGAACTCCTTACAACCCAACTACAACTATAAGTAGAACCCATTTTGGGGTGCGGGCCTAGTTTTGGGCTTTCTCGTGGGACAACAAATCCAGCTCGTGGGCTGAATTGGAATTCCACTTTCATGGCCCTTATGGCAAATAAGGGTTTTTCAATCGTTTTTTCCCCTTTTTGTTATTATTTACTGTTTAATTATATTAAAGTGTTTTCTTAGTAATTGTGTACAACCAAATTGATAAATACATACACAATTCAAAACTTTAGAAAATCTACACAATTTTCACGAACTGGTCTATAGATTGACATATTTATACTTTCAATTCATAAGTATAAAATGAATATTAATCAAATACGTTGAATTATTTTAACAAAAAGAAGAGTAGAGATTTACAATTCAGTGTTTTTTTTTTTAGAACATAACTACTTAATTAAGCACATTACCAAAAGCTTTTTAATATTTAACACCAATTTAAAAGTAATAAAAATTTAAGAATTACTAATATAATCCACACTTTCAATAATTAAAGGGAGGGGAGGTGCTATAATTGTATTGGCACCAACTTGAAAAATTAGGAAAAAAAGAAAAAAACTCACAAAATCACACATCACATTGATGGAAAGCTATATAATTATTCTGTTTCTAAAATCATATGTATATATATTAATTAGGGAAGAAAAAGGAGAAAGGAAGACTATCAATTTGGGAGCTGAGTAATGAGTGCATGAACTAAGCATTTCCATAAGAAGATTGACACTGAGACTATGGGTGGGTCTTAATTTGGCTGTTTGTAATAATATTCAAAAACCATACAATATATTATATTTCTAATTAAATCATGCATTACTTTCATTACTTCGTCCATCTATAATTGTTACTTTTTACTTTTTTTCTAGTTTCCTTTACTGTGTACTTAAACAACTTACTCCAAATTAAATTAAAATAAGTACGAGTAGCAACACTCTAAATATAAATACAATGATGTATCTTATGGTCGATGCTTAGAGAGACTCATTATCTTTAACAAATAGTACGAGAGTCATGCTTCTTATACTTGATTATATTTTCTCAATGTGTCTCAATAACATAGTGTTCTTGTAATCCGTTGTTGCGTTAATCAAACAAGGAAATGAAGTTTTGATATAGAGAAGTTGACTTGGTTAAGAATGATTGTCTAAACACAAATAGATATATGACTATTTGATGGGAGACTTTAGTGATTATTTGTCCGAGAGAAAGATTGTTGGAGTGTGATTAGTGAAGTCTCACATTGGTTATGAGAAAAGGAAGATCGTCAATGATATATAACTAAAGACAACAATATCTAATAGTAAGAAGTCGATGAAACAAGAGACTACTTAGATATAGGTTTAAATACTCTATTCTTTTTTCTACTAACCAACCTAAACATGTCTATTTAAATATTGGTTTGGACATAGATACTTCTTGAGGCTTTCAACTTCAAATAGGATTCAAATTCTGATGTTATATTTGGACTTCAAATCTATAATCTTTAAACAAAGTCTCAAATTCATTTATCTTTTGATGGCTAGCATGCACACCACACAAATTCCAATACCAAACATTTCTCCTTCAAGTACACTTATGTTTGTTTATTCTCTTATGAACCATTATTTTTATTCCATTACAACATGTATCACTTATTAAATAACAAAAATAACATACATATATAATTAAAGAAAAAAAGTAAGCAATTTGACAAAACTAGATGATGTGTTATGCAATGAAATCAATCTCTCTTTTTCTCTCTTCCCTATATATCTAATCTATGACCCATACAAAAAAGTAAAGGCTTCTAAGAGAGTGAATGGTCATCATGCAAAAAAGAGAGAAGAGGTGACCAAACAATGAAAAAAGAGCAACAATCAATGACTTCACCCAATTAATTATGAGGTCAAAAGTGAGAAACCCACCACAATAGACACATTCATAATTCCACCAATAAAATGAACATGGTATCAAGCATATAAACATTACTAATTAATTAGATGCATTATTACTAAACACAAATTCACACCCTTACAAAAATGGTAAATTGTGTTATGTGCCTCCAATTTGAACGGAATAAAGTCGAAATTTCATGGAACTATATACTAAAACACATGTCTCTGGCTATATACAGTTAAAACTATTTGAAAATCTTCATTGTCTATCTTCTTTGTTATTTTGTAACCATTTTCTTAAAATTAATAACCTATACTAGAATTGTCCGCGTCCCAACACATATTATCATGATCCAAATTATATAAAAATGGTTTAATTCCAAATATATAATATATATACATATAAAGCATAGTACATGCCATTGAATGTGCATTCAAAAGAAGCTAGCTTAATTAGGGCACACTTTTCACCCTTTCTTTCCCTTTCCCACCATTTTTAAAGCAAAGCTCACACCCATATAAAAACCAACCCAAGAGCATTGATCAACCCCAAGAGCATATTCTTTCTTTCTTGTTTCAATTGAAAGAAAGAAGAAGGGAGAAAAAGAACAATATTTGATCTCCTTCTGATCTCAACTCATCTGTTGAGCTTCTTTCTTTCCCTCATGGAGATTGCTTATCATTGAACATATATTAGGTAGGACGAAGCAATAATCTTTTCCTACATTTCTTCCCTCTCTCTCTCTCTTTTATACATCTTTTTCTTTTTCCCTTCAATTTTTATTATTGATATATATACATATACATACATATGCCATCACCAAAGTCTAAAAATTGTTTATTTTTGTCGAAGCTAGCTAGCTAGGGGGTGGTACGGTGTTAAATTATTACAAAATATGGCAGAGAAAAACCCTAATTATCCATGCAAATTGGAGATGAAGGTGGCCAAAGCAACAACAACAAAGGCTCCAAAAGAGCAATTGGATTGCCCAAGATGCAAGTCTAACAACACCAAATTTTGTTATTACAACAATTACAGCCTCAATCAACCAAGATACTTTTGCAAATCTTGTAGAAGGTATTGGACTGAAGGAGGGTCCCTCAGAAATGTCCCCATTGGAGGAGCTTCAAGAAAGAACAGATCAAAGTCATCATCAACAACAACAATTACAACAACAAGTACTTCTTCTTCATCTGATTATTTCTGCAGTAACAATAACAAGAACCAAAAATTACCAAATTACCCTTCTTCATCTCAAATTTCTACTCAAATCCCAGTTGGATTAAGAGATCTTAATCTTGCTGATCATGATCACCTCCCTAAGGTTGAAAATGTCAATTATAATAATTTTGCATTTGGTTTTAGGGGTTTGAGTTCTTTTATCCCTAATCTAATGCCAAATTCCAATCATATTAATAATAATGGTAATTTGGGGATTAATAGTAATAGCCAATATCCATCAAGTGGGTTTTCTTTGGGTGATCACGTTGATGAGTTTAAGCCAAGTTTTGGAATCAATTCTGTTGATGGAAGAAACTTATTGCAGCTTCCTTTTCAAGAATTGAACCAACAATCTGCTGCCCCAAATGAAGGTGATCATCAAAATTGGAGTGAGATGCTTGGGGGTGGATCATTGTAAGAATGTCCTTTTTCTAAAAAAATTTAATTTCAAACCCTAGATATCCTTTTCCTATGATAATTATGAAGTTTCATGGAATGAACTAGTAAACAATGTTTCGTACATGGTGGATCTCTTTTCATTACTAGAGATCTAAGAATTTACTTGAGCCTTTTGGTTTGTAAATTTTTGTGATGAAAATTAGATATACATATATGTGCTTATTTAATTTGCTGATTTTTTTCTTTGTTTTATATACTAATAAAAATACCATTTTGAATCATATTCAATAAGATTTGGGCAATTGCTCAAATGTACATTTGCAAGAAGTTAGAAACTAAAACAAAGAAAAGAAAAACAAGTGGTATATGCATGCAAACACATTCAAATTTGATAAGATACCAAAGTTCCTATTTGAGAGTGGTTTTGAAATTGTTAATCCATTTTTATCGTATTTTAATGTTTAATTTTACACACTATTGAATGTAATTTCCATATCACTAAGTTAAAACATGTTTAAGAGTCAATAATTAAAGTGATATTAACAAGGGTAGAAATCACTCCCAAACATATTGTTCATAATAATTCATTACATTTACATTGTTTAAACTTTACCTTGTTTAAACGATTTACAAAAATGTTACTTTTTATTTTTAATAAAGCTTAATTAATCTATATTTTCATATCCGGATAAAATATAAAATTTTGTTTTATATTTTATAAATATTTTTAGAAGTTCTTCTATTTACAATAATTTTCACACATATATGAAAGGGTGTTTGATGGAGGTCAAAAGGAGCCAAATTAGATTTAGAGAAAGTAGAATTTAAAAAAAAAAAAGGTGACCTATAAAAGGCTATAATGCGTAATGCGATGATTGATGATTGTGTCCACTTTTATCACACTCTCTTTATTTCCATGCTTTTAATGCAGGATTTTAGTTTTGGAAAACCACTAACAAATAAAGTCTTTTCTTTTCTTTAATTGTTTTCTTTTTTTTTTAAAATTAAGTAAGAGAGTGGATTCAAGTGAGGTCAAAAATCACTTTTCTTTTTAACAAAATTAAATAAAGTATTTGTTTGGATTCATTTAAAAATAAATTCTTTCGATAAAGATGGTTTAAAATACATTAACGCCATTTTAAATAATTGTCCAATTATCTCTAACTTTTTTCATAAAAATGTGACTAAATATTATAAAGTATCATGTAGATTAAATGAGTTGATCAAATTAATATATATTATATACAACTAAACAAACTAGAAAAATAAGAAAAACGTAGAAGAAGAGAAGGCAAGAAGATTGCAAGAAAAAACCTTTACCCTTTGGCTTTCATATATTATCCGTATATACATACATAACATATTTTCCAGCATAACTCACAACATATTATCAACTTCATAAAGTAAATATTTCAGAATTAAGTATTTTCATGCACCGACGAATCTATGTAGAGACTAGGGGCATGTGCCTCCCCTTTGAATTCCAAAATTTGAATAAATGCACTCATGGGCGAGCCAAGATCAAGAAACCGTGATTAAATGGCTTGAACCATTTTACATGAGAAAGGGAAAAGAAAACATAATCAAGCCCAATAGACCAGGGGACGAAGGTTAAGAGAGGACAGAAACAGTTGTTATGATAATCAAGATCAAGTGATTGATGAAAAACTCTTTGTAACCAAGCCATGTTTGTATGGAGATATATAGTTTCATAAGAGTTTCTTTGATTTAAACACTCACTTGCAATCAAGAATCATTTCGTTAGTTGGTTCATGAGGAAAAGCATATCCAAAACTCAAGATGGTGAATCTACACGGCTGAGGGTGGGGTGGTTGAGTAGACAAAACATTTCCAAGCTCGTGACAAAGATGTGTACTTCATCGTAGGACAATTAACAAATTTATGACCATATAATTTTGAGTCGCTACAAGTATTATTAACACGAACATGAGCATTAGCTAGGTTCTTCAATCTTGCTTTCAATTTTTAATACCATGCCTTGAGAATACAATACAACAAGATTTAAAGTCATAAAGGAAAGATAATTTAGTTTAGGTTGTTATATATATATTGGAAAACTTATAACTAAAATCATTTGACACTAGAAAGACAATTATATACAATTTCAATACGTACTAAAATGTCATAACAAGTATAACTTAATTAAATTTTAACGATTGAGAGATTTAACGTGTGGTTAAAATCTTTCATTTCTCCATGATATCTATTAAAATTAATACTTCGCCTCACAACCAATTAGACAATGCATGGTTCATAAACCAACTAATAAATAATACGGTCAAGTACAAGAGTTTAGTTCAACTATCGTGGTACGTGGGTCAAATTCTTCGATCCTATTGTTCTTGCAGTAAAAAACTAATAAATAATAGGGAAAATATGAAGCTAAATCAGAGAGCAAAAGAGGAAGAGAGAGAGAAAGAGCCCATATGTTATAGATAAGGCTAAGAGCAAAGTTTACACCATTTATATATGTTATGGAAACAGTCTTGAAAACACATCGAGAAATTAAAACACAACTTGCTAATTAAACTAGCATTATATATGAATGTGCACAACAAATAGCAGCACATAGATATCAACAGACTTTGGAACTTCCATTATTGCAATGGGTCGAAAATTACATCTAACAACACAAAATCAAACTAAGTCTCTCTTTTCATCCTTCTGCTTCTCCATGATGGAACTATATGCTTCAAACCTTCACATACACTTTCCTGCAACACCAAAAAGTTAACATATATAAAGTAGTTAAGCCACCTATCATAAGAAAAAGAAAAGTTTAGATTTTTTTATATAATTTATAATTAGAATTTAGCCACTATAAACAATTGATATGTATGGATAATTTTATGAAACTCTAAAAACTTATTTAATTACGAGATAGGTTTTTATCAAACGAATTGTAAATTTTAACTTTTAAAATCATATGGACTAAATTTTAACTCTTTTCTAATTTGTGAGATCGAACACTAATTAACCTTTTTTGAAAAATCAAAATGAATCTATAGGAAGACTTAATCAAACACACAATTAATTGAGGAAATACTTAACCCAAAAATGAGGCTTAATTTGAGTACTACTCATCAAGCTTGAAAAGCTCCCATTCCTTCTAAACCTTGAAGCTTCCACTTTTGAACTAAGACTCTCTTCCAATTCCAAAGATGGAAACACAAGCCCTCCAGTTCCAATTTGCTCTCTTTTCCCTCTCAAATTCAAACCCCTTTTTCTCCATGAACCAAACCATCCTCTTTTCTTCATAAACAAAGAACTCTTCTCATCAAATCTAAAGGAAGAACTACACTCCGATCTTGGCACCAAAAGCCTAGGAGGCAACTCTAGGCTGGGAGAGGCAGAGACGGAAACGGCGGTACTAAACCTAGGCTTGCCTGGCTCTTCTTCCCACCAGAACGGGACCGAGACGGCGGTGTAGATTGGTGGAGTTAGCATCCCAGAATGTTGTGGTGAGTCCATTGGCGATAGGTGTGGGATTGAAAATAATGGTAGATTTGGAAACGAAGAATTGTGGTCTCTTTGTTGTGGTTTACACTCCATAGTTAACATATGTTTCTTTGTTTTGAGAAATTTTAGTATTTGTGTTAAAAAGGACTAAAGGAGAAAGCAAAAGAGATAGGATATCGTAAGGGTACTGCAAAGATATGAAAAAAGGTTTTGAGTTTTTTTTGGCATTTTTAGGGGAAAGGTTGACATTGAAAAAGACTTAGCAAAAGATATTGTCGCTATTATTGAACATATTACATCTTTTTGTTTATAAAGATATTATCAGCTTATTATATACACATTTCTTATGAATTTAATTACATTGTGTCAATTTTTTAATTAATTAATGTTATTTTAAAACCTCATTTCATAATTATTTGAGATTTGTTTGGTATCCTTAATGTTTTAATAATATACTTATTTGATTTTTTATTATTAATTTAAAAAAATTAAGGTTATAACACCTACTACTTTTATCTCTAAATTTGTTAGACCACTAATTTTTAGTAAAGTTTTGAAATTTGAATAATAATAATAATTTTACAAGTTAATTAATTTTCATTTTTGGGAAGTAAATGTCACGTTAATCTTTAAGAAACAACTTAAAGAAAAAAAAAAAAAAAGATGATAGTGAAATTATCCAAAACCCACTTAGTTAAGTGGAGAAAATGATGAGTAATTATATCGATCATCTTGGTGGAGTAGGTACCGAAAAATTAGCCAAATCAATCTAAAAGTTATACAGTTGGAACTTCTTCAATTTTATAGTTAGTTCAGTGATAAAACTATTATTCGTAAACGGTAAATTGTTCGGTAAGGAAATTTTTAGATTAGTAAGAGCGGGTAAAATGACAAAAGAATAACAATGAACTAAGACAAATGAGTGTGAGCCAGCTGGGTTTAAAACCATGAGTGAATAAGTCAAAAGATATAAATTTTACAATGAAAACAATTTTTTTGTGGCTTTTTGTGAACCCCAAGGAGAAAAAAGTCTTCTGTCATTTTACTTCTTTTTGGTTCCTCTTCTGACTTCATTCTCTTCCATTCTTTCAAGATCAAGAAAAGATATGGTAGTGAATGACCTTAGGAAAAACATAGAAACTTTTAGTTTATTTTCTTTTTAAGTTCAATAACTCTGTTTTCTATAAAGATTTTTTTGTAATGAATAAACAAATAAAATGAAAAAATAGAAAGGACAGTTGAAGCCAAATATTAAAGGAAGCCAAAATGGGTTTAACGAAGATGGTTAGGTTTACATATAACTTGAGGACGAAGAAAAAAAATGAGTTTTTTTTTTTTTTTTTTTGCACAAATGGTCACCTTTGGCTTCAACCACTTGGTCCAAGCCAATTTACCTCATTCGAATTTAATCGAAGAGAGGAACGAAAAAGACTCCTATACTAGCTCTCTTATATATATAGAAAGCATTAAAGATTTAATTTTGACAATATTTTATAAGAATTATGTGACAATTGTTATCTTGTCATTTGGATTGTCCTTCGACATCCACTTTACTCTCAAGTTCTCTGTAAAAGGGAGTCTCACACTAACGGGAAGGCTAAAGAAGAGGAGTCTTATCGTAAAAGATACAATTTCGTTGTGTATTTGATGACATTCGACTTGTTTTGCCTTGATTTTGTCCATACTTTTCTTTTATCTCTTTTAAGTTTTTCTATTAGTTCAAACTTCAATATCCATAACATGTATATATCAACTATCTTGCATTCCCACAAGCTCTACTTTATATTTGTTTAGGTTTCCCAATTTTTTTCTCTTTCCGTAACATTCTTTCTGTATATTATCAAACTCTAATTCAACACACTATTATAAAAAAAAAAGTAAGAGGGGAATTTTTCTTTTAACATTTTTCTCGCAAGAAAAGAAAAAGTTCCAAAAGAATTTTGTTTTATTCAATTATCATAAAGTTCCAAAAGAAAAGATGGGATATGGACATCAAGATTTGGATGAAATTTTATTTATTTATGTATGTTTTTATTTGATGGGACAAGTCAAAATATTTATGTGCCATAGCTTTCAATTTTATGAATATAGAAGACAAAGACAGGATGGCAAAACCTAAAACACTACCCACTCCAAATGGACAAATTACTAAAAAGATAGAATTCTTTTTTTAAAAAATAATAAAAACCAACTATTTACAATTACAATTTAAAAAATATTTGACAAAAATCTATTACACTTAATTTTTAAATATTTTATCAATTTTACTATTATTCTGTTTTATTTTCAAATTTCAGCAATAAAAGTTCCAATTTTATGAAAATGTCAACATCAACTAACATGTAAGGAAAAAGTTATAAAAATAATAAAAAAATTCATATTAATATTAATTTAAGTTTATAAATAAAAATTTCAAATTATTTGAAGTAAAAATATCAACTATTTATATTACATCTACACTATTACTTTTTTATAGTTTATTTTATATTTTTGTTGAAATAATGAAAACATCGATATCAAGGATAATGAAAATGTTTGATATCACTTGTGAGCTTATTGAAATAATGAAAAAGAAAATGTGTGAAGTGCAAAAGCTTTTAATATTGAAATATCACTAAAAAAGGTAAACCTTGTAACTTCCTGAAAGAAAAACAAAACAAGTTTTACTTCAAACTTTCCTCATTTTCCCATATGGATGAACAGGTCTGTCTCTGAAGAAGTCCTACAACAGCATAAATCTATAGAGGAAAATTGACGGAAGCAATACAAACCAAATGACTTTATAGCTTGGAGGATATCGTCTCAAAGGTTAATTGTTGAATCCCACCTTAAAAGAACCAAACGAGTTTATAGACCTGGATTAATGGTCAGACTTCAAAAGGACTGATTAAAGCTAAATATCTTGAAAATCAGTCTTATGGATGGGAATAAAACAAAGGCAATGTATGATAATAACTATTGCTATGAAGCTTGATTTCCAAAAACATTGTACATGCTTATTTTATGGCAGAAGAAAATGAAAATTGATTAAAAAAAGAGAAGCAGTGATACATTAAGAACAATCTTCTTGTGTCACTGATACAGATCATCCTTATTTCTTTCCAGTCATACCTGCAACCACCTGCAAAGTTGACAATACAAAAATTTACAATGAACATTGTAAGAAATTGAATAATTAATGACACCAAACTTGAGATGCACTAAAATGAGAATAAACTTCAATTTTTTAAGGTAAGTTTTATTGATTGTTCCCAAGTTAGATAATGAATGGCATATGTTTTAGGTTAGGCAAGAAATCTCACTTGCCAGAGGCTGAAAAGTGAGGATTCTAACGAGGAAAAGGAACTCACGAGTGCATTTAGTTCAAATGATCCAATCAGAACCACACAATCAGAAAAACATGAATTTCTAGCACTTGTCAATATATGATACTTACATCACTTAATACAGGCTGAGGAGCTTGCTTAGATGCTGCATAGGAATCCAGAATTGGCCTTACGAAGGCTGGAAGGAAAAGACCTACAAGGGTTGTAACAGGTTAGAAACAAAAAAGTAGATATATATTCTACGTGGTTGTCAAGGCATAATGTATATATATACAGTTAATCCGTGTAAAAATTGAACTCATCTGTCTTTTTCATCACGACAAATGAAGGAGGTAATGGGGTGCTTGTCTCACTCTCTCACTTCACCAAGATGGTGAAAGGGGGAGTTCACTAGCTGTAGGGAAGAAATAAGTCTTTTTTCAGTTTCAGTTCAGTTTTTGGTTTTTTCAGACTGAACTTGAAATATGAAATGCTAAAAAACCCAAAAAAATCCAAATACTGCACTACCTTTAAGAAACCTTTGAAATTTTGGATCTAGATAGAGTTTCATCCTAGGCATGCAGCTTCATCCAATATTAAAATTAAATTCCGAATATTGGAAGTTTGGTGGTTCAAGTGGTGATGGCTGATGTAAAAAATTTGATTATGTTTTACACTTCGGAAATGAAAATGCTAAACGAATCAGCAATGCTTCAAGAACAAATAGAATGGGATCAAGGAAGGTGAAAAATTAGAAAATATCTTCGACTGCTAGAACTGATAAGAGGATGAAGTTGCTGGAATGATGGAGAATTAAATGATATTGACATAAACTACTAAAGTGAAGGCAACTCTGAATTGGGATGGTGGTTTTTGTTCCCATGTGTACAACACCTGTAGGGAAATAGTAGAATGATACTAAGGATATTCAGTTAACATGGGCATATTTGTAATTACCTAAGTTGTTGGGATAGAAGGTAATGACCAACTATACTACCATACCAAGGAAGCATGAACCTACCGAGATAGGGGCATGCTGAAGAAGACTTTGGATTCAGACGAGGTACCAGAGCAATAATAGTAAGATTTAAGTTTGGCAAAACTTTGAGAATTAGTTGCCTTGTGGAAACGAGAGTCCTCAAAAAAGGACTTTCACTGTTATACATTTTCTGTGACATTGCATTAGAATTCTAATGTAATATTTTTTGTTGCTGGGGTCCAATAAATTTTCTATCTATTGTACTTCATTTGGCAACTTGTGACTAATTGGTATACTTTACAAGTAGTAGCTCCAAACTCTGGTAGGTTGCTAAATGTTGGGGAGCATAGGGGTTATTGGCTGAAGTTGGATCTGGTGGCAAGAATTTGAAAGATAGAACGAAATAAAAGATTGCTGAGTCAAAAGGTAATAGAAAATCTGCCGACAGACACAACATTGTAAAAACTGTGGAATAAGTGGTTGCTTCTGATGTGATGGCGTGTTGTGTTCCATCAGGCATGTTAGAGGATAGCTCTGTTTGAGTGGTCTGAACAAAGCAGAGACAAATTCCTTAACAAATAAGGATAAGGGGATATTTAATTTCAACACTCATGAAGTTATGGGGTTATTAAAAATCAATTTATTGAAGTCGGGACTTGAGAGCACAGGAGACAAGGAATACACCAGAAATCACGAGGAAAGGAAGCAGCAAGACGAAAGGCAAAGCAAATAGTATGTTAAAGATATTTTTTTGTTCAAGTGCAAAACCATGTGTTATCTTACTGTGAAGAAATAAAAGAATACAAGTGTACAAAAAGACAACCCTACAAAATGCACAACACAAAAACAGACTCCAATCTAAGTTATCTAACAAAAACAAGACCTGAAGGAAAAGTTCAAAAATCCTTATAACCAAGCCAAAAGATAGGCATGAAACCTGAAGCGACTAGATCTCCTCCTAAAACTCCCCACCCCTCTAAAAGTTTTGTTTTATGGAGAAGATTGAATGGTTAACATTCAATTCAACCAGCCCACCCTAACCTGTTGATATCTTTCTTTCAAACATAGCAGCATTCCCGTTCATGTAAAACATCCCAGTATGTGGAAGGCACTATCTCAGAGTAACATATCTTGAATGAAAAGCATGTATATATACTGATTTAGGTCCAATTTCTGTATCTATCCATTGTTCAAATTTGATTTGGCATTATTCCCCAAAATATAAAGTCCATTTTTGCTATTCCAATTCAATCAAACAAAAATTCTATACATTAGCCATTCCAAGATAACTGCAGGGCCTAGTTCTCAGTGATATCATATTCTAGATGGAACTTAAATCCACACATTTCCCCAAATTTAACTTGCAAAACATCTCCAAATGGCATAGAACATAGTTTCTTTGTGAAGGATGAATTTATAAACCCTTCATTTTCAAATTGAAATAGCTAGGAACGATATCATAATCTATCATAATTTAACAGGCTGGGATGTGGCAACTGGCAACTGTTTTTCCATTAAAACTAGGAACATTGTTTTCATTTCTAAAAAGCTCAAAAAAGCCATGTGCTTGCACATTTAATGCTAAAGCCAGATGAAGCATCTAATATTGCTGAGTGATAAGCAACATTCTTTTCATAAACTACAGTTAAATTAGATAGAGAAAGAAGTTTAAGAAAAAGCCTGCAGCTCTCCTTTGTTCATCCATCCCACCCAAAGTGTGCCCTATGTCTTGTCAAAGGGTTAGGGATCACATAAGACTAAGTTATGGCAGAAATGGAACTGAGGACCTATTTAGTGAAGACATGTCTCTTCTTAGGGTTCCCACAACGTAACTTAGAATTAAATTTGTAAGATTTTGTAGATTCTTTGTTCACGAACCATTGATCATCTTTAATAGTTTATCCTTATTTTTCTCTGTCTCATACTTAAGGGACCTTTTTCATACATTGTAAGTTTTACCTTGCGGAAGCTCTCACCTTTTTTGTGGTTCTGGGTTAAGTCCTCAAAAATTACTGCACTTCACGCTTTCCAAAAATTGGCTAGGAGGTCCAACAGAAATATTTGCTTTAGCAGCTCTACAGATCCAATGGCCAAGAGGCCATGTTAACTAACATTCCGTTCCAATTTTGAGTTAATCTCCCCTTTTGAAAGTTCTCCCCCCCCCCCCCGTAACACACTGTTCTAGATGTAGGAAGGGTTAACATTACTACGACCCTTTACTCAGAAAAATGTTCCTTTCTTCCCTCTCAGAATTTTAACAATCGAACTACTAGAAACCTCGATAAATTTGCAACCTTGCTTAGCATATATTTGGTTCAAAATAGAGAGGTCTGAAAAACCAAGGTCCTATGGGAATCTCACCAGCTAATATTGAAACTGAAACACATTGATAAAGTTCACTGATTCATTGCCACAGCTTGAATAGAAGCTTAAAAAAGCTCATAAAAAAAGGTAGATATCCCTTAGGCTAGCAGCTACTTTCAATTGGTAACTTGCTCATAATTCCAAAATTCCTATCTCGAACAATAATAAGTATTAAAGCCAATAATCCCAACATCTTAACTATTTACGATAACTAGAAAAAAACCGAAACAAAATATTTACTGGCAAAGCTAAATCCGACGAAAAATATTCAAATACGAAAATCCATTTACTCAAATAAGGAGATTTCAATCGTCCTTGTTTCATCGCATCTTAAACCATATAGAATACCCACAAAAAGTAAAACCTTAAAATATGCTCTTCCGAATAGATGGATCTGAGGGACAATTGAAACAAAGCATATGGCTTCATGTCATGGATCATAAGAAGTGGAAAATTGAACAATAATTAGGGCTTCTAAACAGAAAAGAGTTAAGTACCAATTCCTCCGATTAAACAAGATGCAGCCACCACGGGCTCTTGAACTACGAACATCTTCAGCTTCTCCATGACCGGCATTTTCTCGAAACTTTCTTCTGATTCGCTGACCGTTCGTGTTCGTGGCTTGATTCTTCAAAGTCCAAAGTTATTTGAGTGAAAAGATTTCCAATTCTCTAACGAACCGGACTAAAGCCTATTGCAAGGTTTTTATAGATACAAATTAAACCGGACCGACCCGATTTTGATGCTCATCGACCATCGTTCTCGCGAGTAAGGGTAGAGTAAGAAAAAGTCATTAATAAATTTGCAAATATAGTCTTTCTTTTTAAACTTTGCAAATATAGCAATTAAGAGATAACTCTAATTTTCATTTTCTTATCATTTTAATTTAATAATAACATATTATATTAAAAACTATTCCCAGATATTTTTGTTAATTTTCTAAATATTTTATATTCTTAACACTCGGTTAATATTATTAACATCCGAAAAATATTGTTCAAACAACTCTACAATATATACTTTGTAACCATCATCGGTATGCCTTATAACCGTTAGAGTTGGTTGTCGAAGTTTATTATTGAAGATAATTTTCACGTAGAGTTTATAATCATTATGGTTGTGGAAGCTTGAACACGAAAGTTGGTCGCATTAAAGGCGGTATATATTGGAGTTTGTTATTGGAGGTGGTTATTTTTAGAGCTTGGAGTTGGCCACGTAGCTAGAGGTGGTCATTAAGGTTGATCATCGATATAAAAAAAAAATCACCAAAGTTTGTAGTTGGAGGTGATTGTCAGAGACCAAATTAGTTGATCACATGAAGGTATTATTGGCGTTGGTCCCTAAAATTTGTCATTGGAGGTGATTGTTGGAGCCTAAAAGTGCTTGCACAAAGATGGCTGTTGAAGTTGATCATCAAAAGTGACGTTAACCAAAGTTTGTAGTCGAACTTCAACAATAACCAATACCATACAAGATATATATTACAAATTACTCGTGACCGTTTTAAAAATTGTTAGTTACATTGATAATCTAACTTTGACGATCTATTCAACGATTGAAAAAAATGTCACACACTAGAGAATGTTTAACTATAGTATGAAATTTGAAAATAAATGTGGTAAAAATTATAGAATAAATCACATGATGTTTTCAAAGTTCAAAACTAAGGCATCAGTCCATCTCTTTGCTACTTCTTTCTTCATCCTTGGGGAATTAGAGCCAAGCAAAATTTGCAATGACTTTGTCTTTTTATTCCTTGCTCTTCATGCTTCCTTTAACAATTCCTCTAGCCTTCTTTTTTCTTCATCTACCTTTGGATTCACAGTTTCAAGCATTTTAGTTTCAAGCATTTCTTCCCTAATTACTTTCAGAATCCACTCTACAATTGTGAAAAACGAGATCCAACTACAATATTTTAAATCTTTCAACCTTCAAGTTTGTGTTTACTTTTTAAACCATGAACTTATAAAGTCAGTATAAACTTATGATTTTGTGTCTAATATATTATTGGTGTTTAAAAAGCGCATAGCATGTTTCTTTACTAAAAGTTATTGACTTTTTGTGTTCAATACTTGAATTTTCGTCTGTGTCTAATGAATTATAAATTAAATTTTATGTTTAATAAGAAAATTAAATTTTAGGAACTTTATATGTGTTAGATAGTTTTATTGGACAAACAATGTAGAGTTTTTGAAATAAGTGGTTTATTTTCATACTTTAAGTGAAAAACTAAAATTAGTTTTAAATTATTAAAACATTTTCATAGTGATTTTAACCATAGTAAATATGACTTTAACTATCTAAGAACACTCCCAAAAGTGACATTAGAGACTGACTAAACTAAAAGTATATATAGTATATATTTACGAGGATTCTAAGATTCCTTCTTACATCATGCACAACTTGATGGTTCTTTAAGCATTTCAAAGCTAATCTTTGCTCACTAAACTGTTTTATTGCCATCATCCTTCACGCTTCACACACACTATATCTGCTGAGTATATATATTGCTGCCTTGTTTATTTGAGACAAAGCAAATGGACCTTACTTACATTAGCAAAAGATAGATGATAAACTCAATCAGTTCTGAATCATGGAAGCTCAAGTTCTTCACGTTCTTCTACTAACTCATCAAATAGGACATTAGCATCCATTAGATTTCCAAGAGACAAGTACCTCTACAAAAAACAACCTAGCCCTCATAGCTCAAAAATTGTTGAAAAGAAAACTTATCCCTCCGAGTAAAAAATTTCAATTCTTCACTAATATACAAGCAAATCTCTGGTCATGTTCTACAACATGTAAAATACTGGAAGATACTATTAAACCAGTCAAAGTGGACAAGCAACAACAGTTCCACCATTCATGGTACTGGACTATGCTTTAACAATCATATTGAATTCATGGTTAAAATGTCCTATTTGATGCAAATATATCATAGCAGTAGTCAGCAGTACGACATGTCATTGCCAAATTACACACTCATAAAAAGAATGCTATATCTTCTTTCTGTTAACAATTCAGACACCTCAACCACATGAAATAATAAAGTACGCCTTTTTATTCCTTGCCCTTCCTACTTCTTTAACAATTCATACCGTTTCTTTTTTCTTCATCTACCTTTGGATTTGCGGTTCCATGCATTTCTTCCCTAAATATACTGGAAATTTTAATTAATATCCTGATCATGACATCATTTGTTTCATGCAGAGTACCCTTGGTGACATATGGAAGGGGAAAATCGGGGTTGTTTAGAATTCACATATGAAGGGAAAGCTTACTGAATCTGTTTTAGGTATTATTCTATTCAATGGGCTATAGCCGTGGCATTTGTCCATTCGTTTAAAAACTAAACTAGGAAGTAACTTTAATCCCAGGAGATGTGTAGATAGATATCAGGCTGCGCTGGATTTAACTTTAGAGTCTGAGAATGTATCAGGTATTGAGTTTGTCTAAATCTCTCTCTACATTTCCTTTATCTAGTTATCAAGGATAACCAATATACTTACAATTTGGATGTCTTTGTAGAAACTCCGATTGAGGATATTCTTGATGTGGGTCATGAAGTTACAAATGACGAAGCATTCCAAGATGCCATTGACAGGAGCTTTCTTTTGGCATTTCATCGTCTTTCTATCTGCTGATAACAAATATGATATTGCTTATTGCCATATGTTACTGAAAGCTTTCTTTTGGCATTGAAACCTCTCCATTCTCATAGGCTTTGATAAGGGTAAAGGAGCCCCCAATCATTTGGTATGTCATCAATAACAAATTCTCTAATCCATAAATTTTTCTCTTGCATCTTTGAGTACACCTGTATGGTGGAGTTATAAGTGGATAGGTTGATGAAAAAAAATGCATAAATGCTGCCATTAAATTGCTTTAAGCATACATAGGAAGCAGAGCAAAGACCAAGATCCAGTTTCAACGATATACTCAAATGACACATGGTGTAATTTGCAAGGGGTTCAAATGTAGGAACATATTAAACATGCTATCTGATTATGTTGGACAACTTTTTTTTTTACTCTCACAACATTGAGATAGTAAAACAAATTGTAAGATATTAAATCTAATCACCAAACTCAATTCTTATAAGAAAAAATGAAGCTGTTCTTGCAATGTTTATTCATAAAGAACACAACAATATTTTTTCTATTGAATAAGAACACAAATGTTGCTGAATTTCCATGGAGAAAAGTTGATTTTTTTTAAAAATTCAAGTAAAAAAAAGAAAAGGAACGAAGAAAGAAAGAAAGGGAAGTAAAAAAGAAAAGAAAGGAAAGAAGCAAAACGAAAGGGTGGAGAGACGTTCTATGAAAAAAGCAAAAAAAAAACTATAATAATAAATGTACTTTAATGAAAGAAATTAAAAATACACAAAAGAGATGAAAATGAAAAGGTTTGAAGATCACAATATGATAGAACAAAAATGAGAACTAAAAAGGTCATAAATGTTAGGGACATAATTATAACTAAAGCAATAAATTAAGTAGAAGGATTGAGTTTGCTGTGTCCTTTATGATTAAACATTGCAAGAACAGCTTCATTGCTTATACATCTCTGCAAAGCTTATGGGATTCTCAATCACTGCCTTTCCCCTTCACCAACCTTCAATGGATAAACAATGGATACTGAAACGTAGCTGCTATCTACGATCTGTCACTCTTTTGTCTCTTTTCCTGTCAAAATATTTTGAAGCAAACCAAAATTCAAATATTCTATTTGACACACATTTCTACCCTTCTTTTGATTCTTAGGCACAATCTTCTTCCTCCCCGTGAAAGAATTATACCAACAAAAAAAATCAAAATTAACCATACACAATATCTCTCCATTCTCAAAGGCCTTGATAAGGGTAAAGGAGCTCCAATTATTTGGTATGTCATCAATAACAAATTCTTTAATCCACAAATCTTTCTCTTCCATCTTCCACACTTGAATGACATTGATGAGGAAAGATGCATAAATGCTGCCATTAAATTGCTGCAACGATAATTTGGAGATGGAGCAAGGACAACCAAGATCCAAGACAGCACTCAATTTAATCTGTTCAGTTTCAACATCGAGAGCATATACGTGATACTCATCTTGTTTATCTAATTCTGTTATTCCAATCTAATAGATGATACCATTCAAATAAGCACCATGACTGCATATGATAGGAGGGATAGAGTGGAGTTGCCTCCATTGGTTATAGTTGTGATTAGTTTCACTCCTTCTACTAAAGTGTAAAACATCCATTATCGATGAGTTATTGTCAAAGTTACCATCAATAAAGAATGAGTCAGTAACTCGAAACAATTTGTATTGTTTTGTTGTAGGGCTAAAACCTAATCCAAAGTAGTAATTATCACCGTCAAACTCACCTCGAGGAACTTGGAGGAACTCATTAGTCAAAGGATTGAATATGCCATCGCAACGAGAACGAAAAGCACATTTACAAATAAAGACAAGACCATTGCAGGAATTATCATTCATATAGATAAATAACCAATCACCATCAAGGGTTAAGGAGGGTGATTTAGTCCATTCCGATTCCAAATCCAAACCCAAATGTTTGGTAGTATCAAAACGGATACAATGCATCTTAGGATAAAGATCTTTGTTATTGGGAGTTCGATCACATGTGGAGAGAAGAAATGCATCATTTGCGTTTGTAAAAAAGAAATGATGAGCGTTATGTAAGATAAAATGATTCCAAGCTTTAGAGAGAAGCCTCAAGTTGGGCAAATTGGAGATGACAACCCTACACAAGATTTCACCAACAATATGCGGTGGAAGCCCTCTTCCCAACTCCATCCTATTTCCGCATATTTTTTGTTCATATTTTTTCAGTTTAGTAAACTTTAATATCTTTTAATACTAAAGCTACAGCTTAAGAAAAAAGGTAAATGACAGAAATACATAGACTTAGATTTATTTTTTTAATAAAATACAAAGTTTTCATTAATAAATGAAAAGATATGGCAATGTTCAAATGAAAGAAGCCCCTTAAACAACAGATACAACAATTAAAAGAATTTTTCAAAATCAAACACATCTAATCCTACCATGCACAGACAAACCTCCTACATACGTTGGCTGTTGGCTGTTGTGTCTCTGAAGTGGTATTATTAGCAATAGTGATAACGAACTAAATCATCAACATATATATATTAACCTTTTTGATCGCTGCATCCAGAAGTTCTTTAGGACATAACAAGATCAACAGGATCAGAAGCAACACCAAGTGGATGACCTAGGGATTCTCGGGTTATCAGCCACAGTTGCGCACACTGACGAGCTAAACTGATGGAATGAAATTAATTTCAGCACATAAAGAAATCTAAACTAAAATCAACCAATAAGAACAAATGCTGGGGAAAAAGAAAAACAAAAAACTTCGCATCAAGTCTCTATCTTAAGAAGAAAGAAAATGAAGAAAGAGAAAAATTAAAGCTATTGCTCTAACCTTCGCATTCGACCAAAATAACGAGCACGCTCGGTTACTCCAATGAAGCCTCTTGAGTCCAATATGTTGAAAGCATGAGATGCCTTCAAAACCTGATCATACCTATTATGTCTTATGCCATTTGCTAGTCAAAAAATAATTACACAAACAATAATATTTTTAATCAATTTTTTTAAAAAAGAGTTGGGCATCCATATACAATTAAAGGAAGAAACATACGCAGGGATTGGTAATCCTAAAGGAAGAAACAAATGAGCTTCTTCCACAAAGATGTTAGAAATGTGTCTGAACCTGGTGAACGTTGCCATGTTCTAAATAATATGCACTCATTTCCTTCCTGAAATAGAGGGAAAGACGTACAATAAAAATCACTGAACCTCTTACTCCTAATACTCATCACTAAACCTTAAAGTTTAAGTGAAGGTCACATTATATTTACTATATATTTATTAATCCTGTGTGAAAGATAAACAGATAAACTAGAATAAAGAAACCTTGATCGCATATGAATAAAGATCACAGTCACTTCCACAAATCAAAATTATTTTTATTCAGTACTTTTTTTTCTTTGAAAGGAAAACGGATCTCTTTGTTAATAGATAAAAAAAGACAGTAGCTCTACAAAAGGGTTAACCAAGAGCTAAACAAAAAATAAGAATCGGTAGTTGGACATCTCAATAAAAATAAAAATCTTTCAACCTTTCGTTCTTCCAAACATAACTCCTCCAAAAATATCTCCTTCATGTCATGGGGAAGAAAAATATCTCATTTTCACAATCACTTCTCCAAACAAATTCAATTTCATTTCTTGCCAAAAATATACATATTAAGGAAAAAAAGAAAGAGACTTTTTAAGAAAATGCCCATTGTTTAAAGAATGAAGCTAGATTCAAAATAACAATAATACAGAATCGGGCAACAACAGTGAAAAATAAAATCTTTTCATGTAGAACTAAGAAGTGTTAGGCCTTACCAACGACAAAGAATAAAGAATCAAGACACACTATAAAAGGAGCGAGGCTTTTGAAAGTTTAGAAATGAGAATATGCTGATAATAGGAGAATGTAAAAGGGAAATTTTTTAATTTACATACTGTTCATCTTCTTTTCCACTAAAATGTAAAAATTAAGCAATTTAAATTTTGTTCTTTTATGACAAACAGCTTTCTTCAAAGAGGACTTCAAATTCCCACTCACACAAGAATAATGATAATTAAACTCTTGTACATCCGTAGTTATCCTGTTTTATTAAACTCAAAATATTTTTACAAGGCCAGCAAAGACACTGTATCACCTGCAGTAACATGAGAATACGTTCAAGACCATAAGGCGTGATTTCAACAGATACAGGCAATATTTTTTGACTTCCAGCCTGAAAATAGAGAGAGATCAACAAAGTAAGTAAGATGTATAACTGAATCTATGCAACGAATTTCAAAACATAAAAACAGTAAATTTCCCTAAAACAGGAAGAAACAATATCCAATCATATGATAGCCACTTCCACCAAAGGAAAAAAGTTTTCAACTTGAAGTGAATTTTGCTACACTAGTTTCTTCCACATTTGCATTGCGTATCATGTTCACACATAGCTGCATTTGTGGAATTCTTCACTTAAATTGTCAAACAACACCGATAATACTTATCAGAAACAAATGACCAGGTAGTAAGTGAATTGTGTAATCTCCATCCCATCCATCCAGATTTCCCATCCCAATCCCCAAGGACCAAGTACCTGAAAGAGCAGTCCGGATCAAAAAAATGAATTTAAGAAGTGTAAAGTACCCATTCAAAATATATGTATTTATTTATTTAAAGAATTTTTCTTAGCTTCTTAACTCCCTCAACTTTCAAGGAATGACTTGACATCACCATTTTACCAACATTGTTGCAACACTATTTTTTTAAAAAAATAAAATAAACAACAACAACAACATGAATCAAACACAAATGGAAAACCCAGTTTGGAGTTGTCAAGATACTTTTGTTGTTGAGGAGACTCCAGAGGTTTACTTTGCAGATGATTTTGATACTATATTTGAGAAGGGTGAAAGTGTTTAAGTAGAATTGTCACCCATAATTCCTGCTAAGTTCTCTGCTTTGATTGAAAAATGTGGTTTTCTTCTTTTGAAAAAGATACATTGAGTTCATTTACTCAGCCCAGTTCTATTTAGTAACGATGATTTCGAGTGGCGGCATGTTGCATAAAATGGTGAAATGGGGTTGTATTGAAAGGAGTCGTATGCGGCTTCAACGAACCGACCGTAACGGAGGATTTCGGTTTGAAGATGGTGGTCAAGTGGATCTAGCAAACCATCACGATTATGAATGCCTTGGTACTCAGTCCATTTATGACCCACATTGTTGTTCTTCGTCATGGTGTTATTGCGGTGGCAGATGACAGAGTGCATTGCCTTCACACAGTGGCAATTTTCCGTCTGGAGGTGGAGCATGGCGGAGAGTTGATAGAAGGGAGGAGAGCAGGTGCATGAGAGAATGGAGATTGAGCTTCTCATTTGCTAAAAGGAATGAAACTATAATAGCTAGTGAGGGAACTAAGAGTGATGAAGCAATGATTTAATAACGTATTTATGATATAGAATATTGGAAAAAGAGAGCAATAAAGGAAGAAAAAAATTGTATAAATTAATTAATGAGAAAAAAACAAATTGAATATCATATTATATACTTTGGTTTTGTCAAGGAATAAAAGTATATATATATATATATATATATATATATATATATATATATCATTCTCTCGGAGTTTAGGGTTTTGTTATGGCTTTTGGTTAACCAAAAAAGAAAGAAGAAAAAAGAAAAGGATTTAAAGTTGTTTTCTGTCTGTTTCCACTCCAATGAACAAAATGATTTTCTATTTATTTTGCTTTGAGTATGGGTTTCCTTTATTTGGGCAAAATTTCCAAATATATATTGTACTTTAAATTAAACAAGGTTTTCTAAAATTATAGTCTAATATTGGTTATTAAAATATAAAATTAAATTGTGATGAGTTATTGTTTGGAAATTAATTATTAAAATTACAAGTCTCAACTGAATCCTCTTCCATGTTAGAAATAAAACCATGCCATATTAACTTAATTTAATTAACATTTGTATCTTTAACTTTGGAAGAGTCCGAGTTTAAATTTAATCCACGAATTGTATTTAAAAAAAACCTTCTAAAAAAATGACCATGGTATATATGATCTAATCATTCCACCAAGTTGGTCCTCATGATCTTTAATTGATATCTATCAAAATATACCAAGTTGATCATCACCATTGGTGGCTCAAATAGTTAAGTTAGTAGTATGTCCATTTTCTTAATTTGGAAGAAAATGAGAAAGGAGGAAATTATATCAAATAAGGAATGAAAAAATTGGATGTAGTACTGTGTGGGGGAAAAAAGTGATATATAATAGTTTTTGAATTATATGTCATTATTTTTATACAAAAAAGAAGACATATAATATTGAATTATATGTAAATTCAATTACATATTAGGCAGTGTAGAGACATCACAAATGAAAGAGACAAGTCGACCATACAGTCCAAGAGGGGCAGTAATTATTCCATTGGTAGAATTAACTTCCTTAAAGAGCCATATTCTCTTCGATTGACTTGCAAAATGAAAGAATGCATTTGGTTGACTCATAGTAATTATGAACTGAACTTGATTCGGTGCTCTAACACCCCCAACTATGCATTACCCATCCTACATTTACCATGATTACATATACCCAAAACGGTTTTCACAGTAACCTCTCGTGCACCCTCTTCACCTTTCCGTGCACGGAATTCCAAGTCTACGGCAGCCGCAGTGTCCTCGTTCTCCACAGAGCTCGCAAGGACAATTGTCCTCTACAAAATAGTATGAAGGTCTTTTGATGAAACAAAAGACTACTTAGATATAGGATTAAATACTCTATTCTTTTTTCTACTAACCAACCTAAACATGTCTATTTAAATATTGGTTTGGACATAGATACTTCTTGAGGCTTTCAACTTCAAATTGGATTCAAATTCTGATGTTATATTTGGACTTCAAATCTATAATCTTTAAACAAAGTCTCAAATTCATTTATCTTTTGATGGCTAGCATGCACACCACACAAATTCCAATACCAAACATTTCTCCTTCAAGTACACTTATGTTTGTTTATTATCTTATGAACCATTATTTTTATTCCATTACAACATGTATCACTTATTAAATAACAAAAATAACATACATATATAATTAAAGAAAAAAAGTAAGCAATTTGACAAAACTAGATGATGTGTTATGCAATGAAATCAATCTCTCTTTTTCTCTCTTCCCTATATTTAATTAGACTTGTGATCATAATTAGAGAGTCCTTCATCATGATTTCCGCCTGATCAAATTTCAAATGTTCCTTATGTTCATTATGAAAGCATGGCCTACAATTAACATTCCTATTATGTATTATTACACACACACACCATATATTTTATGGCCCTTTATAACTAATTTCTAACAAAAATAGACATTCCATTCTTAGGTAAACCCTTACTATAAAAAGGCTTCTCATCTGCCCAAGAACTTCATCCACAGCAAGACCTAAAAGAATCACCAAAGCCAAGAAACAACAAAAAAAAAAAATGGCCAAGAAAATGATGGCAGTGTTTTTGATGTGCATTGTGGTGGTAACCAGTTTGCAATTTGCCACTGCCAATAAGGAGTATGAAGTGGCCAGTTACGAAGCCAAATTTGATGCCAAGTACAAGGCCTGCTTTGTAACTTGTGAGAAAGAATGCATTGAACGTGGAAGTGGCCACAGTTATTGTGAAGTTAAATGCGACGAAGATTGTGGTGCAAAAGAAGCTGCCGGTACTCATCTCATCCTCTCTTATCTTTCTTTTACTTCTAACATGTTAAATTTAAATTATGATGTAAGTTTAGAATGTACTAACATTATATTTCCATTCTATCGTTTTAAGAAAATTAATCGACGATATATTAACAAAATTTACAATATCTTTTATATACATTTTTTCTTTATTCTTGTAGATTTGTAAATAAAATTTATTCACTATATTTAATTTTAATTGTTGTATTTGTTTTGCAGATAAGTTGCATATCCATTAGCATTGAATAATATGGACAAAAAGGAAAGAAGAGCTCTTGTGAAGGATCAAGTAGTAATTAATATTATATCGAAATTAAACTTGTAATGTGATTCCAATATTGGGATTATAAAGTTTTTTGGTCTTTGGTGTACTTATTGATATGTGAATCCACATGGTAACGATTTTCTAAACTAATTGTCAACATCTCTAATTAATTGGGTTATTAACTAGAGATGACTATTTAAAACTTAGAATATATAGTTTTTGCTAAAGTTATTTAAAGAATACCAACAAAAGAACTTTAAGAAGTTAATGATGAAAGAAAAAACTTGTATTTAACTCTATTGACAATCGTTTCTGGATGACCGTCTTCAATGACTAACTTTAATTTGAGAGGGTACCTTCAACAACAAACCGTAGTTCATAACTGAGACTTTGACGACTACTATCTCTAAAAACTAACTCCTATGAGACCTAATGTGCTTGATGGACTTTGATGACCACGTTTCACGATCGACACGGGTGACTAGTGACCACCTTAAGCAACCAAATCTTTTTATTATTTATATTTACAATGTAATATTTAAGATATACAAATACTTAAGGTACACACATATACTTTGTATAATACCAAAAAAAAAAAAAAAAACTTTAATTATAAAACCCTAAATTCAATACTTAAGAAAAATGCATGCGTTAAACATTAACAACTCAATGAACACGGACTAAAATAGTTAACACCCTTTGTAAGCTTTCTAATTTGTACCTCAAACTATAAAAACTAAAATCTTCGCTATTCAACTCCATTATCGATTATTTTAACCTTACAAATTACAATTAACCACACACACTCTTATTATAACTAAACTATGTGCACCAAACAACGTACTAAGAAATTGCTATTATAGAGTTAATCATACTTTAAACCTTTATTTCCTTCTTAATTAACAGTCAATCAATCAATTGATTTTTTGATCAAATAATCAAATACACACAAAATTGACATCTCATTTTCACTTAAAGAAAAATTGTGTTACATGAAGCTTTTTAATGTCAATATTTTATGGTTTATAGTTTATAGATACAATTGGCATCATGGTCGTACTTCTATCATATGTTGATTTTTATCAACAATATTGTAGGTTAATTTTGCAAATTTTTTTGATGAAGATATCGATAAAGTGTCATGTTGGATGGTGGGAAGATCTCGAATTCGCTTTTTAGTTTAATGTTACAAATAAGATTTTAATCCTCAAATATGGAACCAAAATATTTATAAAATATAATAAAAAATTATATTTCAATGATAGATACTTATAAATTTATGAAATTTTGTTATATTTTATAAATACTTTTTTATATTTTTTCATTTATAATAGTCTTAATTTAATTAATTAATTAACTAAATCAAGTTAAATATTTTATATTTTCTTTTGGATATTTTAAAAAATATCAAAATATTAAAACTATTTGCAAAATATAGTAAAATTTATAAACTTCTTTATACTCATTAAAAAAAATTTTTGTTGTATTTTGTAAATAGTTTCATTTTCTTTTTGCTATATTTATAATAATTCTCATATACTTTATTATTTAATTTAAAGGAAGTAATAAAAAATAGAACATTTGACAAAATATTTACACTTCCTAAAAATTAAATGTAATAAATTTTTTCTTTAATAATTAATGTAAATAGTTTGTTAATTTTTTTTAAAAGACTAATTTATTTAATTAAATTTATCTTATTTAGTTAAATAAATAATTTTAAAATTGTATACAAATTTAACTATAAATATATATCTCATGAATTAATTTTAACATTTCAAAACTTTCTTTCAATATTAGTCTTTAATAATCTATTGTGAGAAGAACCTTATGAATCTATAATTTATAAATTCAATAATTCAATATTAATATCTTAAACTCTTTAATGAATGAATCTCGAGGTAAACCAACCACATCATTGACTCATAAATTCACTATTACATTCTATAGGACAATTTGTTTAACATATATAAACGATCACTATATGTTGATCGATCTTGCACGAGTTGTTCATGTTTATAGTTGGATCAAATATTCGTTTTACTTTTGTAATCACGTATGTATCGTTAAATCCAATCAATTCTTTAATAAACAATTTGTTTAAGCTCCAACCATAAATCAAGTTTCTATACGATCGATAAGCTGATGGTGCAGACCATTGTTCAAGTTCTAAAGTTAGCATAGGAAATCCCAGTTATCCTATATGGAAAAGAAAAGAGTAACGAGTGAACAATCTTCGAACTCGAGTTAGTGGGAGGAAAACTTATTTTTAGTGGTGTATAGTTTTTAGTATTGTTCACCACGTGCAATATTAATTTGTTGTTAGCACACATGAGTGGCCAACCATTGTTTGTTCTATTAATATGGATCTAAAGTTTGTAATGAAAGAGAAAATCTATTTTATTTTTCATTTGTTTCTAAATTTAGCCCCATGATACAATACTATAAAAAGAGATATTGTTCATCCTCATTGAACAAAGCACTTGTAAAAAGGCACAATCCAAAGCAAGAAAAGAAAATTATGGCGAAGAAGATGATGGGAGTGTTGTTGATATGCATTGTAATAATGGCTGTTTTGGAGTTTTCCATTGTCAATGGAGAAGAGAAGGAGGACAAATACGAGTCCAAATTTGATGCTAGGTACAAATCATGCTATGAAAGTTGTGAGAAAGAATGTCTTACAAATGGTAAAAATGGTCAAAGTTATTGCGAAGTTAAATGCGATGAAGATTGCGATGAAAAAGAAGTTGCTGGTATTCTTTCTCGATCTCTTTTCCTTCTCTGTCTTTTCTTACTAAGAAATTACTTTTTCAATATTTTCACACGAACTCAAGGTAGAGAATCGTTTGAACATGTTTATAAACTCAAATTTTGTTTAGTATAATTAAATTGAAATTATTGTATTTGTTTTGCAGATAAGTTGCACGTTGAAGTGAATTGAGGAATGAAAAACAAAGGAAAGAGGAGGCTCTTGAGAAGGATCAAATTAGTTCATGAGAGGAAGTTAATAATATGTAATTTTAACATTCAATTTTTTGGTCATTAATATAGGTGAATCCACCATTTTCATGTTTTTCTTTTTCTTTCAAGGAATAATTTTTGTGCTTCTTAATAATTTTTATTTAGAAACAAAAAAATAGTTCGATAAATGCCACAAACATTATTATATATGATCGTTGAGTATAACTCCTCCCACCATTCGCATCTTCTTTTATTCTCAAAATGTTACAAAATTATAAACATTTTGGAATTCAAATGTAGATAAAGTAACTTACACGGACAAGCAACAAGAACAATAACAAAAGTAAAGTCGAAGAAGAAAGAGAGATAATACTCGATTTATGTTCACTTAGTCCGAACTATACGTCATGGCCGTGATATAGGGTTCTCAATGAAAGAATAGAAAGATATAAAAAGGTTAATTTACAATATTAACAATGATTTCTCTCATTTTTTTTAAATAACATTCTCTCATTTTTCTCTCGAAAAAAAGCTTACAAATTAAACCACACTTACAACAATCGAAAGCGTCACACTTGGTGCACTACGACGTACTAAATAATACATCTTGTGTCTTATTTTTTCTTACCTTAATTTACAAAGGATTAATAGTATATATCAATTTAATTTATAAACAATAGAGTTTTTTTTCTTTCTAAATAAGCCATGGAAAAAGAATACCTAAAGTAGAAAAATTAAAAATAATTATGTTACAGTTGGCTCTTAATTAAAAATATTTTTTTTATAAAATTATCAAAAGAAAATATTGAAGTTGATTGAAAGACGATATACATAAATATATGATAGATATTTTTTTATAAAAAGTATACCAAGTCAGAAAGATCAATAAATACACTAAAATATCTCAACTACCTCACATTATCTTTTAATATTCTCTCCCAAAAAATGCTATACCAAAAAAAATAAATAAAGTTCGATGTTTACCATTATTTTCTCCTAATAAAAACATTAAAAATAAAAACTAATATTTAAAATAAAAATAGATAGAAGGGATTACAAATGATTTTAATTTTTATAATAAAAAGAAATTATTTCATATATCTATATATTTAATCTTTTTAATGAAAAAAATTATGAGTTAATAAAAATTTAAATGTTATACTTGTTCAAATCCTCTTATCTTATTTACCTTTAAAAAAGTAAAAGAATAATAAGTAAATAAAAAGCAGAAAACAAGCCCAACTTTTTAAGAAAATCCTTTTATTTAAGAGTAGATTATATTTTCTTTAAAATTTTGTTTTTAATTAAATAATATAAACTAAATGAACTAATTTTTTTTAAATATAATAAAATTTATTATTTGTGAAAATGTATTACTACTTTTGTCGGCTTACAAAAATTTAAAAAATTCATTTATTTGATAGATATTAATTAGAGATAAAATGTGATTTTTTAAAAAAATATTTAGACTATTTAACCCGAAGTAAATATTAGTTATAAGAGATAATATGTGTTTTTTTATATAATTTTTTATTTAATGTAAATAGATATTAGTTAGAGATTTTTTTAAAAAAATTCCCCTTTGTTTAACATGAAATAGAGTTAAATAAAATATGATTTTTTAAATAAAAAAATCTCTATTTAAAGTGAAGTAGATATATTTTTCTATAAAATAAACATAATAATTTTTTATTTGATTTTTCTATATAAAATAATTTTATTAAAATATAAGTATATATATTTGTTATCAAATGAAAAATAGATTGATTTTCCCACAAAAATGTTTGCAAATTCTAGTTTTAATTACTTTTATTTGTATATGCATGTAGTTTTAGTTGTATTATGTTTAACCAAATAATCATAAATACCTTTTAACAACATGTAGTCGATACAATGCTAAATATATTTAGAGGCATTCTTAAAATATAATGAGTATATATAGAGTGTTTGTTATAAATGAATGGCTTACAGTTTTTGTTTGAACTTAGTTTAACCTTCTATATCGGCTTAAATTTCTTAGTGAAGAATCTATTTTTAGGATTACAAGAAGGCTATAAAGCAACATTCTCATCTTCTCAAACATTCATCCACTTGCCAAAGGGAGCACTTCGATAGACGCTAAATCCAAAGTGATTTTTAAAAGCGTCACCAAAGGCAAGTAAAAACCCACATAAAAAATAATAATGGCCAAGAAGATTGTTGCAGTGTTTTTTATGTGCATTGTAGTGATGGCTTCTTTGCAATTTGGCAATGCCACCAACGAAGAGGTTAAGAAATATGAGGCTAAATATGAGGCCAAATATGTGTCTTGCTATGAAAATTGTTTGAGGATATGCCTTGCAAGGCTCAGCGGCCGAGGCTACTGCGAAGTTAAATGTGACGAAGATTGCGAAGAGAAAGAAGTTGCTGGTACTACCCAAATTCATCTCTATTTTAATTTTAAAACCTCATTTTTTATTCTATTTAGAGTTTAATTTTAATTATTTTCTTGGATTAATTTTGAATTGTTGTATGATTGTTTTACAGAGAAGTTGCACATCCAAATCAAGCACTGATAATAATGGGGGAATTAAAGGAAAAATAAGTGCTCTCATGCATGGAGGATCAATGAGAGAGCTATATCATTGTATTGAAATTGAGTTCATGTGAGGGGAGTTTATGATGATAAACCCTCCTTTCTATACAATCATATGATTCTATTTATAATGAACTTTCTTTCTTTAATTTTTTGTGTCAACCCATCTAACCAATCTATTTTTTATACACAAATTCTCTAATGATATTAATATACACGAAAATCAACACCACATGAGAGTATATACTATCAACTTTCGAGGTTAGAAGTTCAATATCTCATTCTTGGTGATGGTCTAATGCTTAAATCAACTATACATAATTAAAGGTTGCTAATATTTTTAATAGTGTTTTTTGGGTTTTAACAATACATTTTATACTCTTACTAAATGTGAATTTTCTTTTATAGTGTGCTCTTGTTATCTATTCATTTGTTTTAAGTTAGTTTAAGCATGGGCAAACATTATAAAAATAGGATGCACAAACCCTCCAAGCTACACCATATGAATTAATTGATATTTAAAAGAAGAAATTAAAAATGAGTTGTTGCTCGTGACCTTGTTGACAGCCTAATAGTAACAAAATAAAAGTAATGATATGGAAGCAGTAAAGAGTTTTGAATTAAATTAAACCTAAACTATAACAATATGTAGCTTCACGTGCTCTACTTTATAATCATATATAGTTATAGGCAAATTTAGTTTTCTCTTCCAAAATCTTAGTTTCAAACTCATCCTTATCTCATCATCACTTCTCAACCCTAATTCTCCTTGCTTTTTTTTTTAACACAATCAAAAAACAACATAATTGAGTTTGAACCCTACACATTCTTTTTTCTTTAGGATGGTGTAATTTCTCCTTTTTTTTTTTAATTTCATTTTGCCTAACTTGTCAAAATTCATCTCTTGGTCGATTTTGGCAAATATATCATAGTTTTAGAGGTGGAGTCTCAAGTAGTCATTACCGTGTGAGAGCCACTTGAGCCATTTCGGTCTTTCTCACTAGAGAAGTCAACTATTGTTTGGTTGAACTTCACACGTCATCTCCCTTGTGTATTTGTAATTAGTTCTTATTCATGTTTGGGGATCTATGAAAAGCATGTTACAAATGGTTACCTTTTGAAAATTTAAATTAAGTTGTTATTCTAAAGTTAGACTTGGAAAAAGAAAAAAAAGTAAGTCATGATCTCATGGATGAGTGATTTTTCCTACACTAAACTACAAGTAAACGAAGACTTGAAAATACTATTAAATGTGAATACTCATTATTGCTTATCCCATTCCTCCACCAGCACTCTGTCTTCCTCAACTAGATGGTACTATAAGATAGCAACACCACAGTAAATTCATTACTCCACATTAATCAATTTGGTTTTTGGTTAGTTATACCAATAAATTCATTCCCCCGTTTCCCTTTTCTTCCTTTTCAAAACCATCCATTTCCTTTTCTTCTTCTCCCCAAAAATGTCTATGCCGGTGCTGTCTCCCCTGTTTCTGATCCTTCTCTTCTCTCTCACTTTTCCGCCGACCAAATCCACTGCCGTTCAACGGAACCAACCGATGCGGCTGAGATTTGGGAAAAATGGGGAGTTTAAGATACTTCAAGTGGCGGATATGCATTATGCTAATGGGAAAAGTACCCCGTGTGAGGATGTTCTTCCCGATCAGATTTCTTCTTGTTCTGACCTCAACACCACCGCCTTTCTTCGCCGGATGATTCTTGCTGAGAAACCTGATTTCATTGTTTTTACTGGTAGTTCGTTCTTCTAATCATTGTTTCTCTTATTCTGTTGGTCTTGTGGGATTTAATTTATGTTCTTAGTTTGTTTTGTTTTTCTCTAGTTTATGTTTGAGATTGCATTCAGTATCTTGTTTGTTGATTTGAAATTGTAAAATGTAGAGTGGTTATTATGTTATGGAGATTCAATTTTGTATTGGTGAAAAGAGATATAAACATGCTTTGCTGATTGTTAAGGTCCGTTTGATAAGCGTTTTGTTACATATTAAATTCGGACCCGTTTGATAGTTTCTGTTTTTGAAATTTATGTTTATTTCCTTCGTGAGTGTTGTAGAAACACTGGAAATCCTAGTCAAATTTTAAAAACAAAAGGAAGTATTTTGCAAACTATTTTTTTAGTTTTCTAATCTTGGTTTAGTTTTTTAATATATTAGTAGACAGTGAATAGCTAAACATACACTTTTAGGTGTGAGTAGTCTTCATAATCTTTCTTTTAAAGAAAAAACAAATAGTTATCGAATAGGCCAAGTTTTTTTAGAAAATCAGTAGAGAGTGAATAACGAAACAAGGAAAACTTATATGTACAAGTGGGTGTTGGGCAGTTTGTTGAGGATCCCACGTCAAAACTTTTAATGCAGCTCATGTTTTTTATATGATATATGGGCTACTTTGCAGAGATAGAACCTCATGTTATCTAATTTGGTATTAGAGTCATACAGATTCAAGAATGATAAACTCAAAGGGACATCTTATTTGAGACTTTGTGTTTTTTATTACTAGTAGTATCTATAAGTTTAATTTCCAAGTGGAAAAAGACAAACTGTTATCCAATGAGAATCAATAAAGCTGAAAGTAGTTAAATGTGTGAAATGTTAGGGGACAATATCTTTGGATACGATGCAACGGATGCTGCAAAATCATTAGATGCTGCATTTGCTCCAGCAATTGCTTCCAACATTCCTTGGGCTGCTGTTCTGGGGAACCATGACCAAGAATCTACTCTTTCTAGGGAAGGAGTAATGAAGCATATAGTTGGGTTGAAAAGTACTCTTTCTAAGGTTAATCCTTCAGGAATGAAGACAATCAATGGATTCGGGAACTACAATCTTGAGGTAAGCGGGGTGAAGGGATCTGATTTTGAGAACAAATCGGTTCTAAATCTGTATTTCCTTGACAGTGGTGATTACTCCACAGTTCCTGGGATTTATGGCTATGGCTGGATTAAACCTTCTCAGCAGTTTTGGTTTCAG
Organism: Cucumis sativus; assembly: GCF_000004075.3. Classification (NCBI taxonomy): domain Eukaryota; kingdom Viridiplantae; phylum Streptophyta; class Magnoliopsida; order Cucurbitales; family Cucurbitaceae; genus Cucumis; species Cucumis sativus. The sequence continues at coordinate 6,788,218 of NC_026660.2, read as the reverse complement.
CTTACTTCTGCGATGCTCAAGGTACATATATCTGCTTTTGACCGACATCTTAATGTGTTATACTTTGTAGAGTAGGGATGTTAAAAAGAACACCCAACTAACCCAACTTGAATTATAAAAGTTGGTTTGGTTTATAACAATTTTGTTGGTTGAAATTTTAAAGAACAGCTCATTTTCGGTTTGTGGGTTCAAACACCAAAATTTTGAACCAACACGAACCAGACTGATTATTACTAGTATGGACAAACTTTTTAGGGGTGTTTGTTCCAAGAAGTTAAAGTTGGGGGAGTGGGAACTTGTTTCTTCCAAGGAGGTTGTGGGTCTGATGACTAAAATACGTTGATTCATGTTTTATTAACTCCTTACACTTTTAGGTCCACAACTTCACAATTCCAGGCAGCAATGACAGAGAGGCATTGCTGCTGGAGAATGACACAAGAGAAAGGGGGGAGAAGCAGTATGGCAGTTTGGGTTGGGAAAGAGTGAAACGATAGAGAAGGAGAATGAACAACAAGAGAGAGGGAGAGAGGCATATCGTAGGTGTGTACTGTGCAAGTTCGTTCGAATCAGGTTGAACGGATATTTTGGTGTTTGAACCCACAAACTGCTGCAATTGTTTCTTTAATATTTCAACCCTAACTCAAACCAAATAGTTCAGGTAATTCAGGTTAGGTTTTTCGCGTCATTGGGCTTCTTGAACACCCCTAGTATTTAGGTGGGTAAAATTGGTGGTGTTTCTCTAAGAAACTATGTCTTGTATTGTGAAATGTTTGCTTTCTGCTCTTCTTCGAATGTATCCCTTTGTACTGAAAAAAGGTGCATTGAGAACCATAATATTTTATATAACTTGCACATTTAATACATCAAATTACAAATAAAGTACATATATACTTTCTATTGTTGGGTGTAGAGAGCATACACGGGCAAGCCATTCCCTCAAAAGACTGCAGCACCTGGGCTAACATTCTTCCACATACCATTGCCAGAGTATTCAAGCTTTGATGCATCTAACTATACGGGTGTTCTCCAAGATGTAGGGATCAGCTCTCCTTCTGTGAATTCTGGTTTCTTTACCGCCATGGTTGAAGCAGGAGATGTAAAAGCAGTGTTTACAGGCCATGATCATCTCAATGACTTCTGTGGGTTGCTTACTGGGATTAACCTTTGCTATGGTGGAGGATTTGGGTACCATGCTTATGGGAAGGCTGGGTGGTCTAGGAGAGCTAGAGTGGTGGTGGCTAACTTGGAAAGAACAGCTAAAGGAAATTGGGGAAGTGTTAAATCTATCAGAACATGGAAACGCCTTGATGATAAACATCTCACACGCATTGATAGTCAAGTTCTTTGGAGCAAGAACTCTCTTGGTAAGCTTCTTACTCTTTTTTCTTGTTCTTTTCCTTATATATATATATATATATATATATACATATGATGTTTTTTTCAGCCAAATTATATGTAATTGTGGTTACTTATGTGAATTATTTTCTTGTGAAGGTGGCGATCTTTGAGAAGTGAATATAATAAGATCCGGTCTGCTATGACAATCATACTGCTTTTCTACATCCAATTCATAAAGAAAGTTATCACAAAGGCAATGTAATAGAAACAATTGCTTTTTTTTTATATATATATACATTTTTTTTTACAATATGTGAGATAGGGGAATTAAAGTTGGATCAAAATTACATTTTTTAATGCTAAGAACCAAATAAATTTATACTATATATTATTATGGGAATCAAGATTCGATCTTCTAACATACATTTTAAAAAATTAAAAAAAAAAAAAAAAACGAGCTAGTTTCAATTTGTATTTTAGGATTTAGTATTTAAGCTGTACAAATTAGAGTTAGGTCTCAACCTATTCTTTTTTTAAAAAAACAATATATTTGATTTTGAATCCTCCCTCATTTGGGAACTTAAACTTTTTTTAAAAAAATAAAGTGATTTTAGAAACTAATATAAAAATAGAATTTGGGTAAATTTATAGATCAACATGGGTCTCACTCCTTTTCTTGTTATATATATATATATATATATATAGAAATTACACTGGATGACTATTTCAGTAATAATAATTAAGGATATGACAATATTTTTTAAAAATTGTAAATATAGCAAAACTATTACCGATAGACTTTTATCGCTGATAAATTTCATATGGTATATCAGTGATAGACCAATATTTGCAACATAGTCTATTAGTGATAAACTTATATCATTGATAGAATTAAACAAATTTTGCTATATTTACAAATTTTTTAAAATTGTGCTATATATTTAATTAATTTGAATTTAATTGCTAAATTTGCAGCTATCCCATATATATATTACGCATGGGTCTCACGTATTTTTTTTTTTATTATTATTATATATATATATATATATATATATATATATATATATATATATATACACATTAAATATCTCACTATTAAATATTTAATTTTTCTTATTAATTCATGTTTCCTAATTTAATTGGATTATTTCTTAACTAAAATGATACATATTTTTTTAAAAAAATTCAACTTTTATTAAAGACACATATATTAAAAAAAAGGTTATTAAAAATATATATTAAACAAGTTAAAATAGTAATAATAATAATGGAGAGAAGTTGAAGCTTACTCTAATAAAATAATAAAAACAATTGAAATCATCAATGCCCATTACACATGTGCGTAATTGAATAAAAAAACTTAATGTTTACAGAAAAAGAAAAAAAACAAGAATTAGTCAACATGAGCTTAGCTCAACTGATACTTGTATGTTCAGGTGGACAAGAGGTCCTGGGGACAAGAGGTCCTGGACTAGAAAACCTAATCATATTAGGAAATTATTTTATATCATTAGTACGAGAAATTTATATAATGAGAAAAGAAAGGTGTGTAGCACATGGCTAGTATATTATATATATAATAATAAAGAATGAAGGTGTGGGGCACCTTTTGAAAAGGTATGTTTGCATTAAATAATAATTTTTTTAAAGGGAAAAGCAGTCTTTTAAATTTTGTAATTTACAAAATGGAAGTGACATGATAATTATTGCTATTCTTCAGACTCTTTTTTAAAAATTGAAAGGAATGGGCTGTTCTCAAAAATAGAAAAGAAAAGTAGTCATGGATGAGTGACTTTTGGTAATATTAAACTACAAAGTAAAGAATACTGTTAAAATGTATTCATACTCATTATTGCTTATCCCACTCCTCCACCAGCACTCTGTCTTCCACAACTATACAATACTATAACATAGGAGCACCATAGTTAATTCATTGCTCCACATTAATCTCAATTTGGTTTTTCGTTCCTCATACCAATAAATTCATTCCCCCATTTCCCTTTAATTTTCTTCCTTTTCTTCTTCTCCCCAAAAATGTCTATGCCCGTGCTCTCTCCCCTGTTTCTGATCCTTCTCTTCTCTCTCACTTTTCCGCCGACCAAATCCACCGCCGTTCAACGGAACCACCCGGTGCGACTGACATTTGGGAAAGATGGGGAGTTTAAGATACTTCAAGTGGCGGATATGCATTACGCTAATGGCAAAGATACCCCGTGTGAGGATGTTCTTCCCCAACAGATTTCTTCTTGCTCTGACCTCAACACCACCGCCTTTCTTCGCCGGATGATTCTTGCTGAGAAACCTGATTTCATTGTTTTTACTGGTAGTTCGTTCTTCTAATCATTGTTTCTCTTATTCTGTTGGTCTTGTGGGATTTAATTTATGTTCTTAGTTTGTTTGCCTTTTCTCTACTTTATGTTTGAGATTGAAATCAGTATCTTGTTTTTTTATTTGAAAATGGGTTTTTAAATTCTGGAGTGGTTATTATGTTATGGAGATTCAATTTCGTATTGGTGAAAAGAGGTATAAACATGTTTTGCTGATAGTTAAGGTCCGTTTGGTGAAATGTTAGGGGACAATATCTTTGGATTCGATACAGCGGATGCTGCAAAATCATTAAATGCTGCATTTGCTCCAGCAATTGCTTCCAACATTCCTTGGGCTGCTGTTCTGGGGAACCATGACCAACAATCTACTCTTTCTAGGAAAGGAGTAATGAAGCATATTATTGGGTTGAAAAATACTCTTTCTAAGGTTAATCCTTCAGAAGTGAAGACAATTGATGGATTCGGGAACTACAATCTTGAGGTAGGTGGGGTGAAGGGATCTGATTTTGAGAACAAATCTGTTCTAAATCTATATTTCCTTGACAGTGGTGATTACTCCACAGTTCCTAGGATTGTTGGCTATAGCTGGATTAAACCTTCTCAACAGTTTTGGTTTCAGCTTACTTCTGCCAAGCTCAAGGTACATATATCTGCTTTTGACCGACATCTTAATGTGTTATACTTTGTAGAGTCGGGGTGTTAAAAAGAACACCCAACTAACCCAACTTGAATTATAAAAGTTGGGTTGGTTTATAACAATTTTGTTGGTTGAAATTTTAAAGAACAGGTCATTTCGGTTTTGTGGATTCAAACACAATTATTTGAACTAACCCGAGCCAAACTGATTATTACTATTATAGACAAACTTTTTAGGGGTGTTTGTTCTAAGAAGTTAATGTTGGGGGAGCGGAAACTTGTTTCTTCCAAGGAGTTTGTTGGTCTGATTACTAAAAAACGTCGATTCATGTTTTATTACCTCCTTACACTTTTAGGCCCACAACTTCACTATTCCAGGCAGCAATGAGAGAGAGGCATTGCTGCCGGAGAATGACACAAGAGAAAGGGTGGAGAAGCAGTGAATAGCAGTTTGGGTTGGGAGAGAGTGAAACAACAGAGCAGGAGAACGAACCAACAAGAGAGAGAGGGAGAGAACCGTAGGTGTGTACTGTGCAAGTTCGAATCAGGTTGAACTGAAATTTTGGTGTTTGAACCCGCAAACTGTTGCGATTGGTTTTTTAATATTTCAATCCAACTCAACCCATATAATTCAGGTTAGCTTTTTTGCGTTGTTGGGCTTCTCGTACACCCCTAGTATTTAGGTGGGTAAAATTGCGGTGTTTCTCTGAGAAACTATGTCTTGCATTGTGAAATGTTTGCCTTTTGCTCTTCTACGAATGTTTCACTTTTTTACTGAAAAATGATGCATTGGGAACCACAATGTTTTATATGACTTGCTCATTTAATACCTCAAATTACAAATAAAGTACATATATACTTTCTATTGTTGGGTGTAGAGAGCATACATGGACAAGCCATTCCCTCAAAAGACTGCAGCACCTGGGTTAACATTCTTCCACATACCATTGCCAGAGTTTTCAAACTTCGATGCATCGAATTACACAGGTGTTCGACAAGAAGAGATCAGCTCTCCTCCTGTGAATTCTGGTTTCTTTACCGCCATGGTTGAAGCAGGAGATGTAAAAGCAGTATTTACAGGCCATGATCATCTCAATGATTTCTGTGGGTTGTTTACTGGGATTAACCTTTGCTATGGTGGAGGATTCGGGTACCATGCTTATGGGAAGGCTGGGTGGTCTAGGAGAGCTAGAGTGGTGGTAGCTAACTTGGAAAGAACAGCTAAAGGAAATTGGGGAAGTGTTAAATCTATCAGGACATGGAAACGCCTTGATGATAAACATCTCACACGCATTGATAGTCAAGTTCTTTGGAACAAGAGCTCTCTTGGTAAGCTTCTTACTCTTTTTTCTTTTTCTTTTCCTTATATATATATATGTGTATATATACATATGATGTTTGTTTTTTTCAGCCAAATTGTAATAGCCAAATTATATGTAATTGTGGTTACTTATTCTGAATTATTTTCTTGTGAAGGTGGCGATCTTTGAGAAGTGAATATAATAAGATCCGGTCTGCTATGAAAATCATAGCGCTTTTCTGCATCAAATTCATAAAGAAAGCTATCATAAAGGCAATGTAATAGAAACAATTGCTTCTCTTCTCTTTTCTTTTCTTTTTTTTACATTTTTTTACTATATGTGAGATAGGGGAATTAAAGTTGGATCAATTTTTGGTTTTTGTTTTTAATTGCAGTAGGTACTTAAAATTTCACAAATTGTTTTTGTTTTTGTATTTTTTTTCCCCAAAAAGTGTGACCTTTCCTATTGAGTTTGTATTTTTAAATAAAGCAATAGTTTATGAATTATAAAAAAGTATATTATTATATTTGTAATTATTTTAAGAAATGCTATACTTTAATTTCTTTGGATAATACATATTAAAAAGAAATTAGAAAAAAAGGTTGGACGAATTTTTAGATATAGCAAAGTGAATCAAATTTTTATACATATTTTATCAATGACAATGTAATATGAAATTTGAGTGTGTTTTGTAAATTTTTTCGACAATCTTGAAGGCATTACCATTTCATGAAGAAAAAAAAAAAAAAAAAACAAGAACGATGAGATTTCAGTCATGTTCCATCACACATTACGAAAAAATTGTCTGATGGAAATATGAGCTGATGGTACATAGGCAACTTAAGCCAATAAAAAAAAAATTGAACAACGTTATGACTTGATTTTTTTTCTTCAAACGATATTCATCTCTACTAGGTAATCACAACAAATTGGGGGGAAATCCCTAAATCCAAGATGTTCATCCCTAGTAATAATGTAATGCAATAAATTGATGTACACTAATTTGTGCAAGACTTCATACAAGTGGAGTGCATGTAAAAAAGAGAGCCTCAAAATCAAGCTCAAAGGCTTCATCGATGATTCCTCATATTCAAGCTCGAAGTCTTAATTTGACACCTCCTTTATATTCAAGCTTGAAAACTTTCATCAATGCTGCAACTCCACCTCTCCAAAAGGATGACAATGGTGCAGCTTCAAGAGGAAGACGATAGTGCAGCTCTGCCTTTGCAAGAGATGATGACGATAGTGTAGCACCACTTCTACCTCTCTAAGAAGATGCCTATAATGCTAAAGCTCTGCCTCTGCCTCATTTTCAATGTGTTACGACTGAGGGGATTCATCTTCATTTTCTCCCACTGTAGTAGAGAGAATTCATGTTCATCTTCTCCCATGTGTCGCAGCCGAGAAAATCATCATCTTTATCTTTCATGTGTTGCAACCGATATGCTTCTCCATTTTCAAGCTTGGTGTGATCCATCATAAAGTTCAAGTCAAAATAATGATAAAGTCAAGTGTACTTTCATCTTCAATCAAGGTCGAGGTGTTCCATCTTCAAGTTTTCCTTCAAAAAAGAAAAAAAAATTGGTGAGTAAAGAAGAAGAAGAAGCCCGATTGCTCTTACTAGGGAGGTGGATTTGTCACACACGGCGAAACAGATCGAGAAGCCCGATTGCTCTTACTAGGGAGGTGGATCTGACAACAAATGTCCAATTATTCTATAGTAGAAGTTGGATCGCTGACGGCAGAGTCACACCTACAAACGATTGAAAAAAATAGAAAGAGAGAAGAGAATTAAGTTTTTCATACCTTTCTTTTGTTAAATAATTAGGGTGTGGGTCTATTTATAAGACCAACAATCCAATTATTAAAAAGATTATGAATGACATTTAGTATTTTTTTTATAAAAAATCTAATTCGTAAAAGATGGGAAATGATAAAGAAAAGATAATTTAATTGTCTTATTTTATTTTAATTATATTCAATATTTAAAATAGAAAAGATAATCAAATTATTTTATTTTATTTTAAATTATATTATTTTCTTTTGGATAAATCTCAATTTTTTTTTTACAATTAAAATATTTAAACATTTCCACATTTTCAAAAAAAAAAAAGTTCTATTAGTTTTATATAAAGAGGTCTTTTAAAAGATAGAAAAAAATGAAGAAAAATTGCATAGGATAGCATTTTAAGAATATGATATAACAATCATAGCACATTGTTTTAGAATTGTGCAAATATGGCAAAATTTTCACTTCTTCATCTTAAATTTGATATTATTCCTAAACTACCCTTCAATAACTCATTTCTCTTCTCTTTTTAATGTCCTACTCATTATTTATTTATGTTCCCACTTTTTAAGGTTCAAAGCATATCAGTAAAGTGAATCATTATCAAGTATATGAATCAAGTTTACAAGTGTATATCAAGTGTATAAGTAGGACTTCAAGCATATCAAGTGTCTTTAAACAATCGATTGTATAAGTGAAGAATATTAAATGTATCTGCAGTGTATCGAGTGTATCAAACATATATTAATAATGTTTCGGTATCAATTGTATCAAAAAGTATTACGTACATCAAGTGTATCAATTAGATGTATTAGGTGTATCAAGAAGTATCAGGTGTATCAAATGGTGTATTAGATATGTATAAGGTGTATCAAACGTATATTAGTAACAATGACATTTGTAATATTTTAAATAAAATCAATATTTTGTTAACACAATCTTTAGTTAAGAGAGAAATTGTAAACAGCCAGGGAAACTTAGCAAAAAATTATATATATTTTTTAAAATTCTTTTATACATTACCTAAAGGCTAAATTTGAGAATTCAGTGAAATATCATATTAGAAGTTTAAATCTTAAGACAAAGAATCAAATGCAATCAACTTTTTTTTAAAAGAAAAAAGGGTAAGAAATAATTTGGATTCTAGTTGACTATCTTTTCCTTTTGATAGGGATTTCTTGACTTGTAGCAATAAGGGCACCAACATTATTAGTCACTATTTGAATTTAGGGATTTAAAAGTTTCACATGTTTTTTCATTTTGTAAGTATGTTAAAAATATAATTCTAGCTCAATTGATACACTTTACATACGTCTAATCCTCATATTTATATACATAAATATTAAAAATAACAAAACGTTAAAAATATTTAATTTAACGACAGTTAAATAGATATGCTCGTTGGCATTTAAATAAATGAAACAATACAATGTGACATTTTTGTAATTAAGTTAATCTTTATCAACTTTTAAAATTTTAAAAAAAACACAAGTAAATTATTATAGCATTAGGTTATTATAGTTTGTAATTTAGTTGTATATTATTTTAGTTTGAGTTGCATTAACCTGTGCTAGTTTATATTTTCACAATAAATATATAATTTACTTTTTCAATCCTTTAACAAATATTCAAAATCTGTTGTATATTACGTGTATATCAAGTGTGTATTAAGTGTTTATTAGAAGAGTATCAAGTGATTATTAATGTATCAAAGTGAATATCAACAGTACATTCGTAGCGTATTAAGTATGTCTTGTGGTATATTATATGAGATTTATTTACTACGAGCCTAGTTTTTTAAACTTAGTTTTGCCAAACATGAGCATTTCTGAACTTGCTCATCTCTTACCCTTTCTTATTCCTGTATTGGAAGGTCAAAACAGAACATACAAGAACATGAAAATTACTCGATCAAATAAATTAGACCGACTTTTATACTTATTAATTCACAACAAAATCAGATAGACTAATCTACACAGGAAAATCAAGAACTGTTTTTATCACGTATGATTGAAGCTTTTTCATACCTCGCTTTCTCCATCTCTCTCCCTAGAAAATCCAAAGTTGTATCCGTGACATGATTTGGGGAACACCCTGAATCCAGCATCATTTTCAAGAATTTGTAAGCATCCTTTAACCGACCTGCTTTGCTATGAACTTCAATGAGTGTATTAAAAGTGACAACATCTGGGTTTATCCCACTGTTCCTCATCTGTCCAAAAAGCTTATTTACATCATCCATTCGACCTGCCTTCCCCAGTGCATTAATCAAGGTGTTGTACATTACGATATCGAGATAGCCACCCTGCTCCATTAGCTTTTCCAGAACAGAACTTGCAAGATCCGCTCTCCCCATCTTCCCGAGTCCTTGAATTATCACATTGTATGTGGCTATATCGGCTGGACATACATTCTCGCCCATTTCGTTAAATATACCCCATGCCTGGTGAAAGTAGCCTTTCTTCACAAACGAACTCAACATTGAATTGTAAGTGTACTTCACTGGGTTGACACCCATATCACTGAAGATCTCAAACAACTTACATGCTAAGTTCAATTTTCCCTTTGCAAGAAAAATAGACAAAAATGTATTAACCATATTGATATCGAATGAGTTGTCCTGTTTTTCTTGGATTCGTCGCCCCTGCCTTATAGAGAATGGTTGCAAAATGTCACTGGTAGAATTCGCAAGATTAGCCAAACGATTTACGTATGGGGATGACGACCAACTATCCATATCTCTTTCTTCTGTGTTTTCAAAACTGTTGTCAATATTAACTTTTGCAGCAGAAGAAGCTCTTGAACTAATAACCTCACTCAAGTCCTCCTTTGGAGAGAACAGAGATGAGAAGTCTTTCCTTTTATTTTTCTGATATTTGATTGAATATTCCATGTTAATTTTCCATTTGAGAACATTGGGGACTAAATCACCTTCTCTAATATGCTTCATCAGCCTCTCTAACCCATCCCACTGGCCTTGCTTGTGCATTGCAATTAAAAGAGATGTTATAGTAATAAGATCAACAACAAAGCCTCTTGCTTCCATTTCTTCAACCAATTGTAGTGCTTCCTCAAGCAATCTCTCTTTACACAGCTGCAATATAATGATGCTGTAAGTAACAGCATCCACAATTTGACCCTTTTTCTTCAAATCACAGAACAAAGTGTAGCCAGCCTCAGCTCTTCCATTCCTAAACAATCCATCAATTAGAATATTGTATGTCCAAGGAGAAGCTCTTACATCTTCTTGCACCATTTTATCAAAAAGTTGACATGCTTCAGTAACTTTCCGAGCCTTAAATAGCCCGTTGAGGAGAGAATTATACACAATAGTATCTGGGATCAATCCATTGTACTCCATTTCATTAAAAATCATAGTTGCATCGTCCATTCGGCAAGACTTACAGCAACCCTGAATTATGATACGATAAGTAAAGGCATCAGGCTCATGACCTGACCCTTTCAGTTCCTCCCACACAATAAGTGCATCCTTAACCTTCCCTACCAAACAGAGCACATGAATAATGCTGTTATATGTACACAAATCTGGACTGAACGACTCCGAAACTAAACTCTTTTCCTTCATTTCTTTAAACAGGGAAAGAGCAGTATCCAGATATCCCCAACATCCAAAAGCATAAATACATATATTATAACCATATACACTAAACTCAAAGGATTCAATTGCTCTAAGCTTGTCAAAAACCTTTTTGAACTCAACCCTCATGTCTAATTTCCTAAGAGCAACCAACAATTCATTACAAGCAAGTGAATTGGGCAAGAAATGAAAAGTAGTAGCAGCAGAGTCAACTTGCCCACCATTATTAAACCCATCAAGCAGCTTAAAGAAAATAGACAAAGCCAAACCCACCTGGTTTTTCCTTAGTAGAGCGACAAGAACAGAGTTGTAGGTGTTAAGTTCCAAGCTAGTTCCCAAATCTTCCATATGGTCTAAAATTTCAAGGGCAGCATCATATTTACCAGACCTGATAAACGCGTCGAGAAGAACCTTGAAAGTGTGAGAATCAACAGAGACACCGTCTCGTTTCATTGAGTCGAGTAAAGGGGGAACCTCATGGAGGTAGCCAGAGCGGCAGAGGATATGGAAGATTTGGGAATATGTGGAAGGAGAATGGTTGAAATTGGGGGCGAGAGAACACCATTTGAAGAAATCGAGCTTGTGGGAGGGATTAAGAGATCGGGAATGGAGGATTTGGAGGAGGAGAGGATGTGATATTGGAAGAGAATGGTGTTGGAGAGTTCGAGTACCTGATTCAGAAAGGGTTTTGGTAATGGAAGCGAGGAGGAGGAGATGGGATAAGTGAGAGAGAGTTGAAGCTGTTCTTGAATGTGATTCTATGGAAAGGAAGCAAGTTCTTGTTCTTCCATGGCGCATTGGATTGGCATTAGACAATGGAGGATTAAGAAATTCAATGGAAGTTGGAGAAATGAATCAAGAAGAGAAGCAATTGGAAGAAATATGTTATTAGTTGGATTCATTTCATTCGGGTTTTAGGGTTTTTCTCTCTCTTTACTAATCAACATTCATCTTTTAAAAATCGATAATTTTTTAATAATTCTTTAATAATCATATATCATCACTAATTACTTGTCATATTTTTTATATTCATAATATGTATCTAACTATAGATAGAATTCAAAATTTTAGTATAACTAAATATTTTAATTTATTTTACTATTTTAAAAAATATTTTACTATTTTAAAAAATATTTCTAATAAAAAAATATAAACTATTTATAGCAAAATCTTATTTTAGTAAATATTTGGTTAAATTTACTATTTTTTTTTACCTTTTTCTTTTTATTATTCTCGAAATAAACACTCATTTATTTTTATTTTGGTTGCTTCTGTCGAGAATCTTGAATATTTATTTAAAGAGCGACGGAGGTGGTGAGGTGTAAAGCAGTGAAAATATTTTGATCCTTATGCTAACGGTAATGACATTTTATAAAACTTATTTTTGGAAACCTTAAGCCATATATTCATGCTTAAAATACATTTAAAAAAAATGTACTTTCTTTGTTTACCTATATTACAATAAAAGTATTTTTAGGATTCTTTTACGAGTTCAAGTATCTTAATAGAAACTTTTAAAATCTCGGAATATTTTTAGTACAAAGTTAAGAGTATTATTTATATAATCAAGTCTATAAAATTGTTCAATCATAATTAGTAATATTACTCAAAGAAAATCGTACTAGAAACTAGTTGTTCGTGTAACTAAAGATAGAATTGGAATAAATTCGAATGATGAAATTAAAAAAAGAGGAAGACTTTGTTTTAATGAATTTAGAAAACAGCAAGGAGAGCTTCAACAACTTCACAAAGCAACCAAAACAATAACATTCTCCTTATATACAAACAAAAGAAAACCCACCAATGTATTTACACTTTATCCAATTGATCATAGTTCCTTATACAATACATCAGTTGCCACCTCCTCAACAATTTGATCACATGAATGAATACCAAACCAAACACACAACCATAAACAACCCCTTGCAATTCCCTTCTCTCCGCTCCCAAATTTGCACTCAAATAAACACAATCCCATGTAATCAGAACCCAACCCAACCCTTCCAACAACCATTTCAACGCCACAACTTTCCTCACCACCTCATTCCCTGCCACCCGACTCACAATCCTCATACACAAAACACAAACAATCACAAACGTAGTACTCGACCAACCTCTATAAGACACAAATCTACCTCCAACTACTAGTGGGGCATTTCTACAAACACATGATGTGCATTCCCCAGAAAAGTTACTCCCGATCAAAGCATCCAAACCTGTGTAATAAGGCAGAATCACAAAGTCTAAATTCAAGCTAGCATGAAGAATCCCCGACATTGTTGAAGCTTCAAAGAACACATACTTAATATCTTTATCAGCTCCATTGTCGAATGTGAGAGCAGAGATGTAAATTAATTGAAGAATTGGAGGACCCATTAGGAATAGAGGGAAAAGGGTGTTGATGCGATGGCCTTTAGCTAATACAAATAAGAAAACCGGAAGTGAAAATGGCCCAGATGGTAAAAGGAACTTCTTGGGTTGATCAAAACAGAATTTCCCACGATTTGACGACATGTCGAGTAGCATGAACAAAAGGGTGGAGAGGTAAGTGGTTGCTGTGAAGATAAGGACGAGTAAATCAATGGCAGGAGGGTAATCGCCAGGGTAAATGGTGTCGCAGTAGTAATGGAATGGGCAGGAGAATTTGTCTAAGGTTTCTTCTAGTTGCCATCGAGTACATTTGAAGAAGATTAAGCGGGTGTTTGAGAGAGTTATTGGATAATTCATTTGGATTTTTTTTGCTTGTGGGCAGCAATTGATCGAACAGGTGATCGGCTGTGTTGTTGTTTATAGAAAAAAGGGGAAATGGGATTTGGTGTTAGATGAGATGTTTCCATTGGAAGAAGGAATGGGGATGAGGAGTGTTCAACTACTACATATCTTACAATGGCTTTGCTTTTTAGTTTCTTCCTTGGAAGAAATGGTCTTTGTTAAATAATGGTAACTTTGTTGGTGTGTGTGTGTGACGTACTCACACCTGAGTATGACTTTTTTGTTTTATTTATTTGTACATCTTCTTCAATACAACTAGTGCAACTAGTGGGAACCTTGATTTAAATATCTAACGGGATGTTTCGAGTAAGATGTAGATTTGTGGACTTAATAACACATCAAATCTATGTTATTTAGTTATGTGGCTCTAATGGACGTTTTGGATCAAATAAGGAGTGAGGGTCACGACCCCCTCAAAACTTGTCAATTCTTTTATTCAAACATTGAACTATAGCTCAAAGAGATAGACGATATAGTACATATCGGTAGTATTTTCTTTTTCTTTTTTTCATATGAATGATTTAATATGCAGTCAATTAATTGTTGCAACTACGATCAAAGTTCTAAAGATGGTTATTGTTATATGAGTGAATACAATAATATTTTCATTAGTACGAGATATTTTAGTTTATGGAACCAATAGTAAAGTTATGGGTTACTTTTTTATTAAATAAATAAAAATAAGTTTGTATTAAAGAATAATAATAAATAAAATAAGTGAGAGAGTGCTGATTGAGAGAGATTAGTGAGGAAAATGTATGAAGAAAATTTTGTGATAGAATTAAGTTCATGTGTATAGTAAGAAGTTAATTAGTAAGAAAAATGTGATTGTGTTATAAAGATTGAGAAGAATAGTTTTAAGCCAAAAACAATTAATTAGTCCTATTTTTTCTTTAACTTTTCAAGTTAGTTCTATGTGAAATTAATTTTCTTTAAAAACAAAATGAAAACTAACTCTTAGTACGACTATAAAAATATTTTTTCTATCAATTACTAACGTATACTTTGAAGTATGAAAATTTAAACTGCATAGTTTTTTCTGTTGCGAACACAAACTACATGTCAACAAGAATTTGACTCAACTTGACTCAACTGACATCCGACAGAGGTCTGTAATCTGAATCTTTCTACCATTTAATTGTTATACAAACTTAGTACGCAAAAAAAAAAAAACACTATAACTATATATGTCAGTTAAGTTAAGCTACGTTGATAGCTTTGACAGCTTTAACGTAAATGATAATGATAGTTTGAATATTGGTAGGTTATTTAGTGTAATAAATGATTAGAAAAGAAGGGTAAATGATAAGTAATTTTTTTGAAAGGGTGGGTGTGAGAGATAAATGTGAGGGTTAAGGCTTAGGGTGCCTTGTTTTCAAAGGGATAGGTTATTGTTAGGTATAGATATAAAGTGTTCATTTGCAATGTTTTGATGGAACTCATCATCTGCCCTTTTGCTTATTGGCCTTCTTAACCAACAAAATGAATTTTTTTTGTTTTCTCTTGGAAATTAACAAAAAGGTCAATGGTATAATTCATTTGAATGACCTAAAAATTATGAACGACATATAATCATATATATTATATGTGGCATAAATAATATAATATAGTAATTCATTGAAAAGAATAAATTTGTATTAGAGAGATCTCTATAGTTCATTCTTCCAAACTTTTGATTCATAATCATAAAATTTAGGTTTCAAATATACGTTGCTCCCTAACCTATAGCAATTAGCAATGTCTCGTAGTTAATCATTCAAAGTGGTAGATTCAACCATAATTTGAACTAAAATTTCATTCTAACCATATAAAAGTGAAGGGTGTAATCATTTGAGATTCCCTATCAACCCTTCTAACTCAATATATTAGTCTAGAAGCTTACCAAACTATATATATACATTTTTAGTCTTGACAAGTTTCATCGATAGATAATGAATATTTATTCAAATGATTACCATCATTTATTGAATCCCTTGTCCATCTTTTTCTAGATTTACATCATATTTATTGATTCAATGATATCTATTATCATTCATTCATATATGAATGAATATATCCATTTTTAGTGAGAAAAACGTTGAAGCAAGTCATTTCTTTTGAGGAAAATTTGAATTTCATATTAATTAATTATGAGATCCATTATAACTAGAAAGATATACAATAGATTAGAATTAAGTTTCATTTTGGGAGGATCGTAGAACAACAAAACTCATTTGGCAGACTAGCAGAGAGGATATCCAAAGACCTATATATATGATTAAGAAGTTAACTTCCTAGCCACAAAAATAAAATCATCTTTAACACCTTATGGACCCTATGGAAAGAAATAAACAATCGTACTTCTAGGGTTGATGTCAACAAAAACTCTGCTAATCTTTGGAAAGATGGTTGCACTCTTACTAATTGTTGGTTTCACAAAAACTACAATCATCTACTACCATTGCCATTAATCTTCATGCTTTTTGTAAGAACTATTTTTCCTATGCCTTGTTTTGGGCTTACCTTTAGCCCTATTATGGATTGTTAGATGTGTTTATTCGGTGAGGTGAAGATGTTCTGGTGTATCTACTGAACCAAACATGTCTTTTTTCAAAAGAATTTGGAAAACTTTTGATCTCAACCCTCGCTCTTCTACTTCTATCTTAGTGAGTCGTTCCTTTTACTCATCTTGTATATAACACTCGTTATATATTTTGGAATGGAAACATCATTTTTAGATCCAATTTTATTTTAAATGAATTGAGATAATCCATAATTTAAAAAAAAATATATATATTATGCACTCTTTTCAAATTTTTTATTTTTAGAACCTCTCTATTATTTTTTACTTGATTTATTATTTTTTTTTTCTTTAGCTAATATGTAATCATATTTTCATTTCCTTAAAACTATTTTGAGTTTTTTTTTTTTTTTTTGTCAATTAAATGTATAGATATCCTAAAATGTGTGGAAATCAATGTTTTCACTAAAAAATATCTTTTGAATCCTATTAGCCTACAAATTAAAGGCTTATTCGTTTTGAAATTTGAAATTAGGGTTTTTTTTTTATAGAAAAAAAGACAATTATTAGTTTTCTAATTATAATTAGCCTTTATGCTTTACTTCATTTGAAAATCTTTTGACTAATTAAAGAAAACATAAAATAATCCCCCTAAATCAACATGCAATCATGGCATGCTTTAACTTAAATCTCATTCATTGTTCTTCCCTGTACTATATGAAAATTTAAACTAATAAAACTTTCCAAAAAATATTTACAAAATATAATTAAAAAGTTTTTATATAATTTAAAACGAATAAAAGATTTTATTTGATGAAGGATAGACACTTCTATAGTGTTTATAGAATTTTGAACAGTTCTA
This sequence comes from Cucumis sativus, assembly GCF_000004075.3. NCBI lineage: Eukaryota > Viridiplantae > Streptophyta > Magnoliopsida > Cucurbitales > Cucurbitaceae > Cucumis > Cucumis sativus. The sequence goes on along the minus strand of NC_026660.2, from coordinate 6,771,095 downwards.
AAAGCATGGATAAAAGTTAGATTGGTGTTTATCAATATTTATTATTGATAGAATTTGAAATATTTGTCATATTATTTTGTAAATATTTTGATCCAAAAAAATGAACTGTTTACAAAATATAGTAAAATTTTCAAATAAACTATAAAGAATTTGATTAATTTTGTCAACATAAACTTAGTTTAACTAACATTTGTATCGTTTAAATTTCCACCCGAAGACAAATTATTTACAAATTAAATATGGCAAAAGTTGTTTTTTTTTTATTATAGATTTTCGTATATTTTGAAAATGTTCTAATATGAAAATATAATCATTTTGAAACAAATAATAAAATTACAATCAAATATTACCAAGTGATTGATGTGAGACCACTTTTATTCCTCACCCAAAACAACTTTAAACACCATGATTAACCAACTTTGAAAAGATTAATTAACCTAAACATAAAATTAATACAAATTTTAGAGGTTTAAGTTAGATGTTTAAGCACTTTAATTCACTTAGTATAGCCTAAAAAGTAAAATCCTAAAATATTATTGTTAAAAGTATATATTTTATGGTATCTTTTAGTTTAATAATTTCTCTATCTACCCAATTTGTATATTTATTCCTTTTTCTTAGTACACTACAAAATATAGATATAGAGATTTGAATTTATAATCGAGTTGTGAATTACATGTTAATAATTTTTAAGTTATATGCTCATGTGGACATGCACTATGAATATATATACATACACATATATATATGTGTGTTTAATTTACTAATTAATATATGCTTTCTCTCCCATCCAAACTTGTTCATACAATACTACTTTTTTTTAGTAGATTTAGGAGAGTTGAATACTTTTGAAGGCTAAAATTAATTCAATCATGAGAGACTACAAAAGATGAGTTGTATTAAAAGAAACTATAGAAGTACTTTTAAAGAAAAGTATAAGAGAAACATTTAATTAAGCACTCTTTTTTAGTGAGTATTATTTGCCCCAAAGAGTTGGGCAGAAAGTACATAAATAATCACTTATAATGCTATAGAACTAATATTAGAGAGAAGAGGGCTTTTTGTTATGAAGAACTTTTTACTTTAATGCTCAAAATTTAGACTTTTGCTAGAAGAATAAAAATGCTTATTTTCAATAACATTTCCTAACAAGGGACCATAAATTGGTACCAAAAAGAACCACATCAAATTTATTCATTATTAAGCACTTTTTATTACCATCAATTTTATAAAACCAAATAAAAGAGAAAAACATATAAAAACTTTATATTTAAAGTATCTTTTAAATAAAAATTAGAATTTTTTAAAAAAAGAATAGATTTTTACAAAATAGTTACCACCTATAACAAATTTTATCATAGATAGTCGTTGACGTGGTATAGTGATAGAATCCAAAAAATTTGCTATAATTTTGTAAATATTTTAATTTATTTTGCTATTTAAAAAATGTTTCTAAAAATTACTAATTTTTGGAACGGTTCTAAATACATTAATTAAGATCTTCTTTTAAATTTTTGTCTTTTCGAATGACAAAAATTTAAAAAAAAAACTCACGACACCAATTTTTTGCATATTACGAATATGAAAAAATTAGTTATATCATACGACTATCAAATGGTAATCATAAGGCTATCATAAAATAATCATAGAACTATCAGTGAGTCATTCCTTTTAAATTGACTACTTTTACAAATTTAAAAAATGTTGTGACATAAATTCTATTATCATAATTTATTTTTGCTATTTTTAAAAAAGCTTCCAAAAAAAAATATAGAAAATTTGTCAAAGTACAAAATATTTATAAAAGAAAAAGTTAAGTTTAATAAATTCTGTTTATAGTGGTTTCTATTTTTGAAAAAAAAAAACTCTTTAAAATAATGGTTGATATTTTTGGTTTTTAAATAATGGTTTAAAATATTATATTTAATTTCCTCTCTAAAATTAATATTTGTTAATTATTGTGGGAAATCATTTTAAATGATCCATAATATAAGTTAAAATAAAAGAATATTGCACTTATGAAAATCGATGACACTGATTTTGGTTGAATAGTTGAAAAGTATATACATGCATACATATAATTTTGAAGAATAAAATTTACAATTGAAAATTGAAAAAAAAAATTACTAAAAATGAAATCTAATTCTATAAGAATCTAAAAACTTGGAAAAATAAATTTCAAAGATGCTCATAAATATGAACATCTTTTAAAAGCAGCAATAGCTTATCTTTTTAGAATAAAAAGAAAATCTAGTTGGAAATAATGTTTATAACTACGCATAATTTTTTTTAAAAAAATCAATCCAACGTGTTTGAATGCCTACGTTGATCCCTTGATTCCATATGATAACCACTCGATTTTATTTTGGAAGTTTGTAATTATTTTTCACACCATATTATTTTTCGAAAGGTTTTCATCCTTTCTAACCAAACACTTAATCAAATTTTAAAACTTTTGAATTTTTCAAAGCGTGATTCATTAATTTAATACACACTTACAAAAGTTAAATGACGTACGTCAAAATGAAACTTTAATATAATGTCTACAACCATGATTTTCAAGAAAAATATTACCAATTAGGTTCTATATAGTAGATATAACAAAACAAACGAGTAATTGTTTATTAACTTAGTTTCCAAAAATCACAATGAAGTGTTAAATAATGGAATTATCCAATATTAGGTTTAGTTATTTGGTTAAGTAGAAAGATATATCATCCACGAGTAACTATTCTAATAGATTTTAACCATTTATAAAGTGAATGCATGCAAAGATAATATTTTATTCAAAATAAAAAAATCAACAACGTTAAGTAGTATAGCGCTTTGAGTCTAAAAGGCAACATAAAATAAATCGAGATCAGAGATCCTGAAAATTTAAAACTATATAATTTAAAAAAGTCATATTAAAATATTAAAAGTTACTGTCTATACCAACCAAACGATGTACTTTCTTTTTCAATGAGTATAATTGTATGAGAGTCTTAAGGTTTAAGTCTAAATAAATAAACGTCTTCCCATAAGTTGAAAACAGTTTAGTGAGAATCCTATGCTTCAATCTTAGCTCATTTAACTTTTTTTTTTAATATATAGGTTAAAATTATTAAAAATATTTATAATAGAGTAAAATATCACAATTGCTATAGAAAATTAATTTTAAAAACATTTTAGTTCATTTAATTTTTACTATTTAGTAAAAATAATATATATAATGATATTTTATTATATTCATAAATATTTAGTGTATGTCGATTAAATTTAAATTTTAGTTTATTAATTATTCTGTTTTGTAAATAAATGATAACTATCATGTTAGAAAAAATACATTATTTAAAATTATTTTTTATTTTCAAAGATAGAAAAACAAACAAAAAAAATAATATTAAAATTTCAAATTCTATCAATATAAATTTTTCTAAATATAAATAATAAATAAATAAAGTCTAAAATTTGGCTATATTTTATAAACCTGTTGAACCATTTCAGAATTAGTATCATTCACAATAATTTCCCTAAGTTACTAAAATTTATAGTAAAAATGTTTTAAAAAAATAATACAAACTAGTAATAATTATTATTAATTTTAAAATGGATTAAAATTAAAAGTTTGAAAGACGAAAATCATTTTTTTTAACAAATATATATATATATATACATAAAGCTGCATGTTCATAATTTTAAAAGCAGAAAGTAAATTATCGATACAAATACAGTTGTCTTCAAGTAATTGAATTGCAGAGGAACATTTCCCAAAGTAATAAAGAAGTTTACACACACACATATATATATAGAACTAATTAAGTATAGGCCTCATTAATTAAGTAGCTATGAACCTAGTGACATAATAACATAACATGACCCATTAAATTTGTACACACACACATATATATTCACACATATATTATACACACATCTAATAATGAATGTTGAATGGCATCCTTGTCCTTGCTTTTGTTGGTTATATATATCTATCCCATACATTTAAATAATAATAATAATAATAATAACAACATTTTAACTTTTCTAAGGAGCCCCCTTTTGGTTTGGTAAAGTTAGTGTGTTGTATTAAATAATACCATATCATAGGACCAATACATTTATGCATATTAGTTGAATAAGGGGGTGAACCAACGAAAAAGAAAAAGGATGCATGGGGTATTATTGGTGATATGTGTTAATGCAAAATGGTTGCCCATTCTTCAACATCTCATCAAAACTTCTTCTTTGTGTGTGTCTATTTAGGGTTTAATATATAGAGATGCTGTTCAAAGTACAATCATGCAAAGTGAGAGCACACTATTTCAATTATATATTATTATTATTATTATTCAAACTAATTTTCGGTCCTTTTTTATATTGCTTTTACATCGTTTCGGTTTTTATTATTCTCTATTCATCTACTGTGATCTACTTGATAATTTGATTCAAGTGCCATCTTAATATCAATGTTAACTACTATGTGTTCATAACACACAGTACTAGAGGATGAAGAGGAATTTTAACTAAGTTGACATCTTTTTCAACACCTCAGAGGGGGCTTGCGAAAAGCAGCTCATAGAAGCAGGAAAGTCAACTATAAACAAACCATAGGGCGGTAGTGAGAAAAAGAAGAGGACCATCAGGACCACCACCGTCACACTGCAAAGGAGAGAATAATATCACAAACAAAAACCCTCTTATTGTCAAAATAGCTCCAAGATAGCAACAAACGAGCTAGAGAGCTTAGAGGAAAACTTTTCAACTCAAACATATCAAAGATGGAGCATTGTGGTTACAAAATAACTAAATAGAAAAAATAATTTGATTTCTAACACCAAGAAGTAACTAGATTGATGATATATATATATTGAGTCTTTGAATACATTTTATTTTCTCACTAATTTGTAATCTATTTCTGTCTATTTTTTTTTGTCTACCAAATAATAATTAGCCATAATTTTTTGTGTGTGCTTTTGTGTAATATCATTGATTTTTTCTTCTTCTAAATTTAAGCTTAATTGTATATAACCATAAAAGAAAAACTAAAGAATTTTAGGATATGATATGATATTTAAATGATGAACACAGCCTAAACTCTTTTCTTTTTAAATTAAAAAATCCATGTGACCATTATTGTTGTCTGTGTATGATTTGCAATGTCTCATATAATCGTTTGAAAATTAATTATAAGGTTAAGTTGAGGAGAAATTTCCTCAATTAATTAGCTATTATCAGTTTTTTAAAAATATGGCAACCTTTGTGAATTTTGGACTATTAAACTATAATGTGATTCGATAAATATAAATCTAATTAAACTACATTTATCTTTGTTCCATTCACTTAATTGTGTCACATTATAATTTATCACTTGACAATTTTCTTCTCGTGTACGATAAAAATGAGATGCATCTCACTTGAATAAACTTTAGTTTGGTGTTAGTATTCCTCGATATTTGTTTTAGGTTATATTTTTCAAAAGTGATTTTAGAGTTTGTTTGAGTTTGTATTATATATCTAAAAGTGTTTTTGTGCAAAGAAAAATACTTAAGTATATCTCGTGTAGTATCTATCTTTCTGTCCATTGTACTAAATAATTTAATCATAAATTGACATGTGATGTTATTTCTCTTTTTTGAAATATTTTAATTATTCTTTTTTGTGTGGTTGATGAAAGGAGATACACAAAGAAAGATGTACACAAGGTCACATATCGACCTTCTAGACAAGTGTAAAATTTCCGTGAAGTGATTGTAAACTGATACTTATCTTGATCCCTTTAAATGAAAGTTTTCAAAATTTACAACTTTATTTGATAACTATTTGGTTTTTGAAAATTAAATTTATTTTTCTTCCAATATCTTTACCGTGATTTTCATCTTTCCTAATTACACATTTGAATTCTTCTAAAGAAATACTTGGAATACTAGTTTGCTTTTCAAAATTTTAGTTTGTATTTTAAAAACAACTCTAAAAAATAGACAATAAAATAAAGAAAGCAATGAGCGAAAAAATGGTATTTATCAATTTAATTTTTTAAAATAAAAAACTAAATGATTATCAAACAAGATTTAACTTTCTAAAGCTCCGTGTGATAAACATTTGAATCTTGAAAATTAAGCTCTTAAATTTTACTTTCACCTCGAAATCTCTCTATCATATTATCTATTTTTAACTTTATTGATCTTTTAAGAAAAAAAATTGAGTCATTTTTGTAACGTCCAAGATTAAGAGGGAGATATGAATGAACCTGTATACATCTGAATGAGAAGGATCCTGAAAACATGAAAGTAATGTTAAGAAAGACTTAAAAGAATTAAAAGTTAATACATATACCAACAAGGTACATCTTCCTTTTCGGTGGATCGATCATAGGAATTTCAAAGTGCAACATGCTTAGTTTGGAGCAAATTCTATGTTGGGTGTCCTTCTGAAAATTTTCCTAGGATGCATGTGAGTAAAGACGAAACATGCTGAAAGGACTCTTATTGGTTTGTGGGAAGAACTTTCACTCTAATAAGTCTTTAAGGATAGTAAGATTCGTGTTAGTTTGTGAGGAGAACTTTCACTCTAATCGTCAAGTATTTCCAGTTTTGTAGTAGTGTATACATCCAAATATTTTTTACGAAGATATTGTCATTTATTCTCTCTCTCCTTCTATCTTACCATATGAGGTCAATATACAACTAATAAAGTTAAAGAGTACCAAATAGAGAAAAACTATTATACACTGAAAAGACATTTTATATGTATTCCCAATAATATATAACCCTTAGAACAAAGTTCTAGAGAGACATGTGTTCATTTTTTTCAACATTTAATACAATTATTTGGTTTTGACAAAATATTAGATGAATATATATTTATCTTACTTTGAAAAGGTTTAAGAAAGATCAACATGAACTTAGCTCAACTGGCACATGTATCTTCCTCTGGACAAGAGGTCCTTTGCAAAATTGAAGCTTATTTCACTCTAAATTTGTGAATGGAAAAATGTTGTGAGTGATGATACTAAAACTTTACGAGAGTGCTCTTGTTATATGAGATATGTAATGCATCTTACTCATCCTTACTTCGGCCAAGATAGGTATAATATGCATTTATTTTTTGTAAAATTTTATCTAGATATGATAGGCTAATTTAATCATTTTTCTTTCTCTTTATTCTATTTCATGGTTTGATTAATTTTTTTTTTCTTTTACTTTTCACTCTTTCAAGATGGTAATAAACATAGGGGTAAACCATTTTTTCATCCCTTCGTTTTCTTGTTTTACTTTAAACAAAAAGAAACATAAGTGGTCCTCTACACTCATTCTTAATTATTATTCTTTCTTCTTCAAAATGTTCCAACAAATATTACTTAACAAAACGACAAAGCAAGTACAAAGTAAAAGCACAACGTAAATGGAATACAGATGTGTTAGTGATAAAAAAAAAAAAGGGTTTGCGATAACACGCTTATGTGATCTTTAAATTGTAATTTTTAGTTTTAATCATTTTTAGTTTCCTCGTAAATTTCAAAATGTTACTCTCATTTATCTCTGAGTTTCAAGATATTTATATTTTTACTAAACTTTTCGTTAATCCTTCAATTTTAATTTTGTACACTTCTATTGTTTTGCTCTTGAATTTTCACTAGCCCTCACTTTTGATTGGTAATAATTTTTTTATTAGTTTAGTGAAAACTAATCCCTTTATAATATTCTTTTAATTTTTTATATATACAATAGATCATCTTAAAATCTAGAAATGTAGAAATAAAAAAAGAAACATAACAAAACATTTTGAAGGTAATTGAAAAGGTATTTTTCTCCAAACAAAATATAACAAAAGTTGTGATTTTGATCAAAACAATTTTTATATAATATTACACTCATGTAATAATAATCAAATGAAACAAAACATGATAACCAATACAATTATTCCTCACATTTGTTTAATTACAATAAAAATTATTATTATTATTATTAATTTTAAGGGGACTGATAATGCAAAGAAAGAAAGTATAACATTTTCTCACTGACTTACACAAAGAATTCCTTTGCAATAACTAATAAGTATGGTTGGGGTTTGAAATAAATTATTGTTTTATGAAATATGGAAAGAGAGACATCATTAAAGAAGGTGTATATATATATATATGTGTGTGTGTGTGTGTATATATATATAGATGGATAGATAGGTATATATAGGTATATAGCCTTAGCCAGTTTTGTTCAAACTTTTTAGGACACCCTCTCTGGCTTTCTACCTATGTCTAGCTGTGCCATCCCACAACATTGTTACTCATTATTTTTGTCCATGGCTTTCACTACAACTCTTACATTTTCCTTTATATATATATATAATATAGTTCTCTTATTACATACTACTCACATGTTTGTGTTCTATTGTCTCACTTTTCTACAACTTTTTAAGTCTTATGTTTGTAGTTTGGTCATAATACAACTTCTGTATATAACAGAAGGGAAAATTACTATTTCACAACAAATTCAATAATAGTCATTTCTTGGGGGTGTTTTTTAGGTTTTGAAGTTTAAGTTTCTAGGTCCTACTTTATGTGTTTTTTAATCATGTTTTGGTATCTATTTTTTAATTTTGTTTATGTTTTTAAAAACTAATCCAAACTTAAAAAGGTAATTTCGTTTGATAATTATATTGGTTTTCGTTTTTTTGTTTTCAAAAATTAAACATATTTAGTTCTAACCATCATACTATCATGAATGATTTATACTTTTTTTAATTATAATAAGTAAATTCTTAGTCAAGGTCCAACAAAAATGAAAAGGAATATTTAAAACTATTTCCTTTTAGCTTTCAAACGTTACTATATATTTTGTTAGCATTGGTGAAAAGTAGTTTTGAACAAGAAATTCAATATATAAACATTTGTTAAATTAAACCAATGAACAATTATAAAAAAGGATTTTGAATTGTAATATATCCTAAGGTCAAAACACAAATAAAACACAACCAAACTCACGAAATAAAGTCTCTGAAAGTGCATAACTATAAGAAGTAAAGATCACTGAGAAAAGAAGAGCCAACATGAAAAAATTTCCAAAGTCACTTCGAACAATGGTGAAAAACATCATATCACGCAACATGATATCAGTTACCACTTGAAAGACTTCTTTGATTAAAATTTAGGGTAATTGCAATTTAAGTAATACAATTTAAAAAATAACAATTAAGTATATAACCACATTCGTAAAGAATCACAAATATAGTAAAATATATATTATTAAAAAACTTTATATTTGATAGACTCCTACCAACGACATATAATCAATCTATCACTGATATACATACTCCAACAGCTAGATCTAAGTTTTTTTCAATATACTTTTACATTATACTATCAACCAAATTAATATATTTTGGACGAAATTGATATATTTTCAACTGCCCTCCAATTTATGACCTATTTGGTAAGCTATAGTAAAAACTACTACACTAATTCCAACCATAATATTCTAACTCTAAATATATGCCTTTATTCAAGAATATATGAAAAGCTAAACACTAAATTATGTAATGGATATAATTTTTAAGGTTTTGGATTCAGTTTTGAGAAATGTGATGAGAGTAAAGGCAATAATAATACATAAATTTTTATAGATAGACAGAGAAAAACATATGAAGAATAATTGGAATTTAATAGCACAAGTTTTTGTAATTATTCCTATACCCTTTAAGCTGACAAACACATGGAACCAATATCCATATCACCACCATTTTTCTCCAACCAAACCATCTTCTTCTTCCCATCCAAACCTTTGCCCTAAACCCTAAACTCTATTTTTTGAACCAAGTTGATAATGTTTTTACAGCTTAAGTTTAGTTGTAGTTTAATTCACATGGGCGCAGCAGACGCATAGTAAATTGATGTGTATCAGTAAAATTGATAAACCATTTGGATCTTATCAACCAAAGAGATAAGACTTTACACTGTAGGGAAATTTGGAGAATTATTCTTGTTCTAAATTAAACCCAGAATAATGGAATGTGAAAATTGACCTAAAACAATGTTTTGCAGAAGAACTTTTAAAGTTGGGTATAAGAAATAATTCAAAAATGAACAAAATTTCAGGAATAATTAGAGTAAGATGAACTTCAAAGGGCTACAAAGATGAACAATTTTGATGGATTGATTTGATCTATCTCAATATCTTCTCTTTTTCTTCAACTTCCAATATTCATCAAATTTTTTTTGTTTTTTTTTTTTATATTGAAAATTTAGACAGCAAAATGTGTTTAAAAAAAGAAAAAAGAAAAAAGAAAAATTCATATATAAGGGAAGATTCCCATATAAAATTCCCCAAACCTTTTTTTTTTTTTTTGTTCTTCCTCCTTTTGGTTTCTGTAGTCTCGTTTGTCTCTTGAATTAAAGTAAATCCCAATTCAACGACAAGGGTTCTTTCCCTCTTCTCGGAACACCACCGTTCGACACATCCTCTCCTCCTCCTCCTCCTTCTCCATCCGGTGAAGCACACTCCATATTCACTCCAAAGAGTCTCAACCGTTTTGCGGCACCAGACCCAGGTTTGTTAATAATCCCCATCGAAGAACATCCTTGATTATTAACAACAATCTCATCCCCATTTCCCATCCTATAAAGAGAAGAAGATGAGGAAGGCGGTCGAAAATAATACATGGAAGTATTATTAATATTAGACATCCCAAAATTAGGGATTTCAAACCCGTAATTAGGGTAAAGATGGTGTTGGTGGTGAGTTGTTCGTCGTGGCGGAGGCGGTGGTGGTGGCAAGTGACGAGCAGTAGTGCCCCAACGGAGGAGAAAAGGGTTAGAGAAATGGTGGTGATGGTGATGAGGAGTAGGAGCGTCGGAGCGACGACGACGCCAGTCGATAAAAAGACGGTCGTTGACGGAATGGCTTGGGAGAGCACGGTGGAAAGAAACGATATCGCCGGCATCGAGTTTTTTCTCCTTAACAAAACGACTCCAACCTTTAGTCATGACATAGCTTTGACTACTATTCCAATAAGAGTAACGAAAACGCCAAGGCTTTCCATGACGGTCTTCAAAGTTTAAGATGAGGCCTTTGTCGTTGGTGGATGAGTCTAAAGGGAAGTACTTCTCAGCATGTTGTTTTGGAATCACTAAACGGTTTAATTTTCCAACATCACTCGGAGTAACAACTTTATCAAACATGTGTTCTCTTTCTACAACATCAGCAAAACCATTGCTTTCCATTCTTAAGGATAAATCCATGAGAATTGGTTGATGATCCTCATTTTGACACTCATAATTCCCACTTTCTTGATCTTGATCTTGGTCTTGTTGTTTGGTTAATTGAGTACTGTGAGAATTTGGGAAGAAATTGCATGCAACAAGATCTTGATCTTGCTCTTGATCTTCGTCTTCTTCTTCTTCTTCTTCCTGATCTTGATCTTGATCTTCTTTTGTACTTTTGGTAAGAAATTCCATGTCTGGTTTGTGAAAATTCATTAACTTTGGGGTTTGGAGAGTGAGAGAGGGAGGATCAGATCAAAAGAAGCATATCTCAGTTTGAGCTACTTGTTTCTAAAAACCCTAAAGAGGATAAGTAATTGAGGAAGGATATATCAAGTTGATTCTCTTACCACTCTCTCTTTCTTCTTTACTTTTTATTGGTGGTATTAAATTCTTGAAATTTCCATACACATACTTGAGAGGAAATTGAGCTCCACTCACATACACAAATCACAAAAAGAGAGAGAAGAAAGAGAAAAAAAGGAGAAGAGTATGAGAAAAAGAGATGGGGTTTCTCTAGTTTATTTAAATTAATCCAAACTATATTATTATTACATTACATACACACACCTATACCCCTCTTCTGTAGCCCCCTAAGAAGCTTTTAATTTTTTTTAAAAAAAATGAAACAACATCAATTAATTAATTAAAGAAGGGGTAAAACAAAGATCTCTTGAATCTCTTACTTCCCTCAAAAAAAAAAATACCATGATCATCATCTCCAAGTGGGGAAGCAAAAGATCATAGAAGATGATAGAGCCCATAAACATGTAACTCAAAGGATGACATTAGAATTAGTACAAAATGTTGGGTGGGGGGTGGAATTTGAGGTTATATTGAAATTAAATTAGGTCATGGATGGGTAAAATGGGTAATAGTGAACAAATTAGGGGTATTTAGGGTTTTTTTCCTTTCCTTTAAAAAAAAATGAGAGATATGGGTTATGAGGGCACATTATAGTGTGTGTGTGTGTGTGTATTATTGAGTTTTGGTAATGTGTATGATTGATTGAAATGTTATATGGTCCTGTTGGTGGGTGGGGAAAGATTTAAAAAGAAAAAAAGAAAAAAAAAAGAAAGAAAGAAAGAAAGAAAAAAAGAAAAAAAGTAAATAATAATAATAATCTAATGTAAGACTAAGAGAGATAGAAGTGGAGGATATGAAATATGAAAGGAAAGACCCTGAAAATTAAAGGGCACCCAATTCTGTTCTCCATATGTAACATATATATCCATTAATAATAATAAAAAGATTCTTTTAAAGTTTTTTATTTTATTTTATTTTATTTATAAATTGGTCCCCCATCCCCAAATATTATGGTGGGTTTTTTGCTATATAGCCCCTCTAGGGTTTAACTCTATAGCCCCCCCTAGCTACTTCATTTATCAACTCATTTTGAGGTTCATTTAGTTTCCTTCTAACTATATTTTTCTTTCCCCCACCTAACCTCACATGTCTATATATATACATATATATGTGTGTGTATCTTTAATTTGTTTAGCTCATACCTAATTCTTACTTTCAATTTATTTACCTATCTTCCATTTAAGTAGTTCCATGTCCTCAAGTTTTAATTAATTCCCATTTGGGTTGTATATAATTTAAATCATAATATATATTTCTTTCAACTTTTGAAGTGATTGTACACATTTAATTAAACATAAATATATATTTATATATATTTATTTATATGTATGGGTGAAATTTTGTTTAATTATAATTGTTTTAGAGTTATTTGATGATATTTATTATATTCAATTGGAAAATATGAGTTGAATTTTGATGTTGATAGAAATGCAAATTTGGATTGAGTTAAGGTTTTTCTTTTTTTTTTTTCTTTCTTTTTTAATGATTTGAAGTGTAAAGGTTTAGGTTAATGTTCTTGACTCCCCCTTTTGAGCCATCTACATGTTAATTAATTTATAGCTTTTACATAATTTGTGTTATTGCTTTCTTCTTCTTTTTTTTCTTTCTAGAATAATATATATATATATATATATATATATATATATATATATTATTTTAGACAATATTATAATTAAGAATATATAAAAGTGTTAAAAGGTAATTACTAGTTTTTAGCTATTTTCCTATCTAATGAAATGATAGTTTAAGATAAATAGTGATCACTTAGTTTTTGGTTTTCCTTATATTATCATGCAAAATATGTCTTCAAATTAATAAAAAAAAATTAATTTTATGGTTTGGAAAGATTTTAAATGTAGTCCTTCTCTTTATTTGATAAAACCTGCTTAATAAAATCATTATAAATAAAATATTCTTGACTTTGTATGAAAAGATTTATCAAATCATAACAACACTACATTTGGTATTATTTTAATAATTCGATACATGGAATACAAGGAAACAACCATATTATTCAACTAGTAAAAATAACCAAGCTCTATAAATTTGTGGGAGAATGTGTGCATGCTCTTGTTAGTTGTTGGTTTTTCTATTCTAAGCTCTTCCTGAGTTATAGTCCAAAATGATCTGTTTGAACTTGATGCTGGTATGACAATCACAACCCTCTTCTTAAGTTATAGTCCAAAACGAATTGTTTGAACTTGATGTTGGTATGACGATCACAATCTTTATTGACATTGTTTATAAAATCAAATGGACTAAAAAACAAAATTAAAAAAAGAAAATCTAGGAGGAAGCTCTAAATGTACCTAACAAAGTTGTTAAATGCAAAGTAGGGCAATTATATATGGCATTTTAAAATGGCTTTAATTCAAAACTTAGAGATGGCCAAAAATCATACGAAAGTGATTTATGAAGGTATGAGAATGACCAATCTTTTTGCTTGGCCAAGTTAGGCCATGTCTAATAATTATATATATATATATATAGTTGCCCTAACATGTATGCAAAAATTAAAAAAAAAAACCTTATTACATGCTATAATACTATATACCAAAACCCCTAAAACTATACACTAATTAATTCACTGCCCATTTTATAGGGGATAACTTCTTTTGAGCATCATTATTAGGAAACAGTATATCATTGACTCACATTCACATTTCAAATAATAACCCTCACTAAATTTTACTTTGCTTTAAATTATATATATATCCTTTAATTTAGTTAAAATTTGTTTATTTTAGTTCTAATTAAAACTTTTAAATAAATCTATAAGTCAATTTAGTTCATACAGGTTTGTTTATCATCATGCACATATAATTCTAGAGGTTAATTAGTTTTACCAACACTAAGCAGATTAGATGACATCAATGTTATTTTATTTTCTCTTTTAACTTAAAGTTTTGAAAAATGTAGTGGTGTTATAATTTTATTTATTACTGATATTATTTTGGGAATAAATTTCGTAGTGCTATGATTTTACAAATTAACGTTGTAATTGTTAATGAACATTATTAGTGTAATTTAAGTTTAATGTCACATTTAATTAAAAAGGTTGGGAACTTCAAAGTTTGACATTTAAATGAAACAAAATAGGTTTAGTAAAAATTAATCTGTTTTTAACATTAAAATTTTAGGTACTTTATCTATAAAGAAGTTTTAGTGGGAAATAAATTAGACCTCTTTCCATCTCTCTCAAATTTAGCCATAAAATATTAAACAATACCTTCACACTTTCACGTTTTATCAATTTATAATTTTTTTTTATATTTCGATACAAGTAGACAATTGAGCTAAGTTCTTGATAAAAAAAAAATTAAGTGTTTATTTTAAAATTATATTTTTGAGAAACTTAAAAAAAAAAACGTTTCAAACCCTAAATTATTTTGTGTATAGTTATTAACCTATTTGGTCAAAAAAATAAAGCTCACAAGAAATTAATTATTTGTTGAAACTTTTAGGAGCAATAGTGCCAAGTGGGGAAAAAGGAAAGTTAAATGGTATTAAATGAAAATTGTAATTCATATGATATGAATACCCAAATTATTTTATCTTATGTATACTCATAAAAATAAATACATTAATTCGAGAAGGAAAAAAAAAAATACCCACTTATTGTGTTTAGATATTCCTCTATTGTAATAAATATGTTTGATGTTTATTATACATGTGAGAAATTTATGTGTGTATTTTTCTTTACCTTTAACTTCTTTTTTTAATTTTATATCATTTGATGAGGTTGTAAATATAATACTAAGTTGAAATAATTAGTAAATATAACGTATTGATCGAAGTATATGAATGATATTGATTCAAGAATGTTGTGATACATTTATATATTTACATAATTAATTAATGCTACTGATTGCAATTATTTTTTAATATCTGTTTCGGTCCAATAACATCTTACATATTTGATTTTTTTGTAATGCAAATTAAATTCATTGAGTCATGTGAAAAATAATAAAATTACACATAATCATACAAACAAACAAATCCATTTTTAGAATGTGAAACAATAGAAGAAAAAGAAAAGAATGATGGTAGAATTGTTTTGGTTACATCCTTTGTAACATAGATATTGAATCATAAAAGAATGAAGTCTTGAGAATCCATATGCATAAACTAATTATTTTCTTGGACATAGATGAATGTTCATCTCTATATATATTATATCTATTTTGATTCAAATCGAGGAACGGTTAAAAATAGTAAATTTGATAAAATATTTATAACATATAATAAAAATTTTAGATTCTATCAATAATAAACATTGATAGTCACTGATATGCTTCTATCAGTGATCTTTCGTTTAGCTTGAGTCGCGCTTCTCTCTTCTGACCTCTCTTTCGAATTTCCTTTTCTCACGAGCATTGATAAAATCTAAATGAATAAATATATAAATTGTATTTCTATCAATTTTTAGAGGTTA
This sequence comes from Cucumis sativus, assembly GCF_000004075.3. Classification (NCBI taxonomy): domain Eukaryota; kingdom Viridiplantae; phylum Streptophyta; class Magnoliopsida; order Cucurbitales; family Cucurbitaceae; genus Cucumis; species Cucumis sativus. Next base: position 6,755,061 of record NC_026660.2, on the reverse strand, counting down.
GAAGTTCAAATTTTTCATATTAAAAAAAAAACAGTTATAATAAATGGCCTAATTATATTTGGCTTCCCTCGGTAGAATTGTAAAATTCAAAGGCTAATAACTACGAAATTAAAGATCTCAATGGCTGACGCCACTCCAAGAAATTTAATTAGAAAAATTTTACTCTTCTCATTGACTTTCAAATACTTATTTCCTAATTTTTCCTTTTAATTGTTAGGTTAAATTATTAGTTTAGTCCCCCAAACATTTATGTTTTACATATAAAGTAGATCTCTAAATCTTATGATAGGTCAATAAATTTTTAACTTTGTATGCTATATATATTATTTTCGAATCAAAAATCTTAGTGAATTGTGACAGTAAAAAGTCACTCTACTATACTTACAATATGTGTAGTGTATTTAAGTCGTTTAACAAGGATTCTATCTATGATTCAATGAAGACTACGTTACAAGGTTAAGTATTGAATGTAATGTATCTTTAAATTTTAAAAATATAGAAATTTTTTAAGTTAATTTTTTTTTGTTTACTAAGTCCGACAAATTGATCAATATTTTAAAACATAGTTTATTATACGTAAAATTGAAATATGCTTTGGAGGATTATATTCATTCAACTTTTTATTTATTTATTTTGTATCTAATAAATTTCTTAGTTTTACAAGAATATCAAATAAGTCTAAAATCAAGTAGACATCAACACAAAAGTTTAAGAGAACTTATGTTAGACACAAAATTTAAAATTCACATGTCTAAAGGCTATTTTTTGACAGCTTCTCTATTGCATCGGTTAAAAAAGCTATTGTAAAGATTGATCAGATTATTACAACTCACATGAATGTTGATCTCTTCAAAAAGCTTTGGAAGGTTTAGATCCTCAAAAAATGGAGATTCTTCATTTGGACTCTTATTCACAAGTGTTTAAATACTTTCGATGTTATTCAAAGAAAACTTCCTACCCTTAACCTTAATCCAAATCGATGCTCCCTTTGCTGCCAACATTCTGACGACGTAGATCACACTTTCATAAGTTGTATTTTTGTCAAAGAATTATAGTTGAAGATAGAAAACCTCTTATCATAGAAGCTTCAACATCACAACGTTTCATCTCTATAACGTTTCATCTCTATGTTCTGAGTTATACACCATAAAACAACAAAGCAAAAAAGGTATCATTAAATTCAATACCATCTCGGCTGTCTTATGGAAGGTTTGGTTGGAAAGAAATGCATGTATCTTCAAAGGCAGAAATATTTCGATCATTAACATTTGGGAGGATATACGTGCTAGCTATATAGATCATTAACATCTGGTTTTTGGGATTGTAGATCCCCTTTATTTATCAACTATAGCGCTAGCTATATAGCTATAGATCTTCATGCTTTCTAATTGTTTGTACTTGCTTTGGACTTGTCTCTAGCCCTTTGTTTTTGTTTGGGTTGTTCTCTTTGTTTCTCGTGTATTCGATTTTCTATATTAACGAAGCGGGGATGATGAGGGTGCTAAGGGAGTGTCCACCTTGTGGAGATGCCCGAGTGCACCTACTGACCCATCATATCATATCATTTATATATATATATATTAACAGATCTAAAAACTATTTTTAAGTATAATAAAATGAACCAAAATATTTTTAAAAAATATGTAACAACATATCACAGTCAATCTATGATATATAAACTGCAGTGGACTAAATTAGATTAATATCTTTATTGATGCATACCAAGTTTATGACAGATCAATTGTGATAGTTCGATCATTTTAAAATAATTTATCCAGATCTAAACTTATAATAATAATAATTTAACCTACTTACAATAAAGTTGACTTCTCTTATTATTTTTATCACATGATATTTTCTCATTAATTAATAGGTATTATCTCAAACAAATAGTGTAATTTTAATATATTGGTATAATTTTAGTTGGTCCAAAACATATTTGTGTGGTACCCCAAGTAATAGTTGATCATTTCATCTTCTTTAATCTTCTATTTATCAACTGCATATATATATATATATATATATATATATATATATATATATATGATTGATTAGAAATTTAATAGCTATCAAATAATTAGCCTACTAAAACTATAAAATAAAATTTCATTAGGAAATTGGACAAATACCCATGATAGTTATAAATTTATAACTATGCTTTTAAACTTTTAATAGTAAAACTTGAATTCACGATCTTCTAACGAACATTACAATTGGAGTCTCAAATTTAAAATTATTTTCACCATTATTGCAACTTTTGGAGTCTAATTTTACAATTCCAAATGGAGGGTTATAGTTTCAAATATAAGTATATTTAATAAAATTAAGAACCACAATGGTTGATGAAACAGTGGAGAGATAGAACCATGAATGTAGCTAAACCAACTCTTTCTTTTAGGATCAATGTTCAAATTGATTTAATTTATATTAATTACATATACACATAAATAATAATTTAGGTGTGTATTGAAGTCATAAATTTACTTCATAGAGCCTTTTTGTAAAGCCGAAAGCTATAGGCTCACTCTATGCTCTATACACTGTTCATATAATAATGAACCATAAGAAAAAGGTTTGGAATTGAGGGAAAACTTTTACAATAATTTTAAATTACTCAAAGTCATTGCCATGAGAATAACAATAATAATTTATCTGTGTTTTTAAAAAACGAATAAAAAAAATCCAAGGATAAGTCGGTTTGGTTGGTGATCGTTATTAAAAATGACTTAATATTGAGAAACATGTATTTTTGTTAAAAGTGTTTGAATGTATTCTAGATATGTATCCATTTTTATCGTCTATTTAAACGATCAATCACAAGTTTTTACGTGAAAGGAGTGTTATCAAGTTATATATACAGTGATTGTCATTGTAGCTAAACAGAGGAAGAGTACTCTATTGGACCATTTATTTTTTACTTGCTATGCTTTTGGCACTATAAGGTTTTAAGGATTCATTTAATACAAACCTTATGCTCATTTTTTTGTGGACAACAAATTTTCAAATTAAGAAAACTAAGTTAATAAGTTGAAGTATATATTATGAATTTTGAATCTCGATGTCAAAAGAAGATGTCAACCATTTCTTTTTTGGGTTAAAATATTTTGAGAGTTTGTTCGGTTTTAGACTTTTAAGTCATCGTGGTTAATTTTTATTGAAAGTTGTAAAATGATAATGAATATGTTCTCAAAATTTATAGTAAAAATGTCAATAAATTATAACAAAAACTTTTTGAAAAATAAATTATATACTAGTAGGAAATAAATTACAAATTTATTGAAAATATATGGAATAAAATTAAACTCGTGTTATGAAAATCAACACATAGACTAATAAATGAAAATTAAAGATGAGGATGTACCCAACCTTCAATCTCCAACAAAAAAAAATGTAAAATGTCATATCAATTACCGTTGAATTAACTTGATTAAATTAATTAACATGTCAGATTGATTATATTTAAGACGATCAATTTGATACATGTGATGTTAATCACTAATTTATTAGCCTATTCAATATCAATTATGTTTCAATTATATTTCATCATTTTCAAACTTTGATAGTCTATAGTCTATAGGGGAAAGGCAAATTCTTGATGTAGAAAAAATATTTCAATTCCACACGTCAAAGTTAAAGTTTTGGGGAAACATAGTTTTTAGGATTTACAATTTAACTAATAATTCAAATGACTTTTTTTAAATTAAAGGAAATATATAGTAGAAGGATTTTTTTATAAAAAAATTATCCACAATTTTGAAAACAAAAAAAAAAATGAGTTATCAAATAATAATAATAGAGCTAGAAATAGGATGCCATAGTTCTAAAATGTCTTTTCCTTAGCTTTGAAAGTTTTCTTTTAAAAAATAATAGTGAAAGCTAAATAAGGAAAGCCTAAATATCATTTTTTTTTATTAACTTAATTTTTGAAAAAAAATATGTGGGTCATAATTTAGGGATCTTTTAAAAGTTTATATTATAATTTTAAAAAATAAATAAAAATATGTGACATCTATAAGCGGTCTATCGTAGATAAATAAACAATCTCATATGAGACTTTAGTTTAATTATTAAAAGTATTTTTAAATAATGGAAAAGTTTTCAAATTTTCTTTTTGTTTCTAATGCATATATATAGCAATAAAATCAATTTTGAAAGTAATTTAACAAAAAGTTATTTCTAATGAAAAAGACAATTGTTCAAGACATCAAAATTTTCGTTCAAGTGCTATCAAATAATCCAAATAGTTAGTTCATATATATACACTTACAAATATATGATTAAAACAAATTGAATAAAAAGTTGATTTAGTTTTTTTTTTCTTTTACAAAAAGTCTATTATATTTAGTACTTTAAGTAGACAGGTATAGGGGTAAAGACTTTGTTGTTGATGAAATACATAATCAATAAATGTATATAATACGTACATGAAAAGAAAAATGATATAAGGAAAATAAATTCAATTCTTACTATATAATTTTGTTAATTAACTATATTTTGTTATACTAAAGCTGTTTTTAGTCTTTGATTTTTTTTAAATTGTGCTTTGAATTTCTATATTTATGGATGAAATAATCACGTTTTTACGAATTTAGAAATTGGTACGACAAAAACGATAGGGTTTGTAAATCTTTTCTTTTTCTTTGGGTAATTGTAAACCATGAATTGTGTTTTATGGCCAATAGGGAGTGGTTGGGCCATGAGATGATTATGGAGGACATGGTGAAAAAGAGCACACATTATATTGAGTCAAAAAAGCCAATTGGTTTTTTTTTTTCTCTTGATGTTATTAGTGTAAATGAATGGCTCCCAAAGTTAGTTCAGAAGCAATTGGAAAGTCAGTGAGAGAAAATTGAGGACTGTTGTGAACCCTCTAATTTCAGCAGACATTTTTTTAATGGATTAAGAAAGTCAGGAAAGGGTATCAGAGTGGAAGGCTAAGACAATCGTTGACGTCAAAGATGGTCTCTATCTTGATTGCATGAATGAAGAAGGAACGAGAGTCAATCACTTAATAGATGGTATCATCTTTATATAATTATATTAATATATATGTTTAGGATGGAAAGAATATATATGTCAGTTCTTAATTATAACCAATAAGCAGAAATGAAGATCAGTATGTGACTGTTTTTATGTCTGAAGAACAATTGTTTGTTTATTTTGGTTGTTCTTACAAATTTTTTGTTGAACCTCAGAATTTGTCGAGATAAGTTTCGTTGGGATGAGAGCTGGGTAAGATAGTTATTCTGTCGAGTGACATGGTTGAAATATATATGGAGCTAAAATCGATCTCATTGCATAAAACATGACTAATTTTGTTTCTCCAAGAAAACAAAAATTATAAGTTTGTATATCTTGATTCTCACGAGGCAGCAGTTTTAAGAGATTTTTTTTTCTGTCTGTCATATATCTATTTGGATATTGGTCGAAAAGATGTTGAACAATATGTGTAGACACAAAATAATGAGCAAGTTTATGATTGAAAATATGAATGGGAGAAGTGATAAGATGCTCAAAGTGAGACACTTTCTTCGAGGAGATCAGGATCGATGGCTAGGAATGCAAAGCAAAGTATTACTCATTTTGACAAGAGAATAAGTGACAGTAGGTATTTCTTTAAGTGAAAATAATTATCTTTTTTTGTTACAAGGTTTTTAAGATGAAAATAAACCAAAGTAAAAATTATGGGGGTTTATGACAATTTGGACAACGACTAAGGAGGTTTAGAAAAGTACACCCTATATTAACTCTCTAATTCTAAAGGTGACTGAATTTTGTAATTTGTATTATTGATCTTTGCTCCTAGGAGTAGCTAACAAATCATGTAAATCTTTGTGTCAATCTCTTTTACTTTAAGTTATTAAGTATATATTGATTCTTAACATATATGGTATGAAGAGATATGTAAAAGAGTCATGTTATCCCAAACAACCCCTCCCAACCCCCCTACACACACTCACTTAGGTCTAATGGGTCTAAAACCAAATGTAGCATGCTTCTAAGCATAATTTTTCCTCTCTTGTGAAAAGGTTAATTTGAGATTGAAAAGGGGAAGGAGCAATATACAACACGATTTTGAACAAGAATATATATTTTATATATATGTGCTTCAAGAATGGAACTCACGGGGTGTCAAGTTCACATGCCTGTCAAGTACTGCTGCATTTAGTTCCTACAAAAACTTTATTCCTTAGGTATTTAATTTCCTTAAGGAATCCTTCATGTGTCTACATAATTCTCATTATATTCAACCTATGAACAAACATATGGATATATATGTAGCCAAATGTGGACACACATATTAGACCCTCTGCTTCCTCTCATTATCATGAGGTGACTACCTATAGAACACCTAAAACTGATCAAAACAAGCTACCATATTAACCATTAGTAATTGGATGCAACAATCTGTTAACTTGTAAACTTAATTACACATAACATAACAGTACTTGGTGATCAACTCTAGAGTACTCCATTTATCTGATAAGAATAATCAACATGAGTTCAAATCATCAAGAGAAAATATATATTAGATTTGTTTTTATATATGAAAAATTAATATGTGTTTAAATATATATTAGGTTTCCCATTAATTGAATTTTAACGACAATGTATACAAGTCAATTCATAGATTATTGATAAAATTAAAAAAAAAAACAAAACTAAAGTTTCTTTATTTTTCTACCAATTAAAAACAGACTTTTTCAATTTAATGATTCTAAAAAAACTCAATCTATAATGACACTAATTAATTAGAGTCATAAATAGATGACACACAGACAAATTATCAGAGAATCGTAAAGAAAAACAAAACTGTTTCGTTTTTCTTTTTTCTACTTACCTCACCTCTGGTGACTGTTATCTACCGTCATAAAGTTGTTATGAAGAGAGAAAAAAACTGTCATTAATTTCGAAAAATCCAAAAGTTTTGGTCTGTAAGAGAAAAAAAAACGTTTGGAATTTGAGTTTTATGACTGTGTACTGTTTCTCTCTCCCTCTTCAGAATCGACTTTCTTCCTTAAAGCCGAAATTGTTGTAGTGATAATAATGTTAAATGTGCAGAAAAGCAAGAGGGCAGAGTGTAATAAACCAATTCTTCACACAAACGCATGCAAAGTGGTTTTAAAATATGCAAAAAGATATTTTAATTTAGTGTCCCATTTGGAGAAGGACATTTCATTTGTTAAGTCACTTTCCCACTCTCTAGATATATATATATATATATATATATATATATGTATATTTCTTTTAAAAACAATTGTTTGCATTACAATGACCCACCCCTCATTACCATCCCTTCTCATTGCCTATTCTCTCAAACCCTAAAACCCCTAAAAAACCCTAAACCCTAAACATCTATTTTCTTTTCCTTTACCTTTATAGCCTTTCCTTTTAACCAAAGCCCTTGTTGTGTGTTGTGTAATATCCTAACACACTACACACTACACACACACACACACATATATATACATACCCTTTTAGTTTTAACCTTTTCTCTTTCTCCTTTTGTGACCACTCTCTCTGTCTCTAACCAACTTATAGAGAACCCTATACCCTCAATATGATCTCTCTCTTTATTTTAGCCTCAATTATTTCAAATCATATCATCTTTTTCCTCGTTTTACTCTCTTCTCTCATAACTCTCATACTTTATATATATCTAAGGTTTTAAATGTTGTGATACCCATGAAAATTCAATAGCTATACCTTAATTTAATTTATTTCATTTATTATTGAAATGTAGTTAATGAACTATGTCGACAAAATGTTAACTTGCTTCTTTAAATTTTAAAAAATAAATATATTTAAATTGACAAATTAAAGGAGTAATATATTTGCTTTTTATAATTTAGTTATATACTTTGGTTACATTTCAAAGATATTTTTATATGTGATACAATAAAATGTCAAATCACATGTTACGCCCACATGAAACTCTATCAATATATGGAAATGAGGATGTGACATCCATAGAGGCTACGAGGTAGGGTCCTTATATCTATCGTAGAATTAGTTTGCAATTGATCATAAAATAGTCTATTATTCTCAATGTCTCAAGATTTTGAAATACATCTTTATCTTTATATAGTACTTGAAGGACTACAACTATTATAGTCGATCTATGAAAGGAAAAATGAAAATCATATGGAAGAACCGAAAAACATGTATAGAATATTATGAATTAGGTTGTATTTTGTACAACTATTGATAGGGCTACGAGATATAGGGTCTTTATCTGGCTCAACTATATTATATTCAACCCAATCGTCCTATCCAATCCCACGTAAGATGACTGTCAACTTGACTATGAAATATATATAGTATATATGATCATGAACATGACACTATAGAGTTCTTATCTTGTTCAACTATATATATTAGAAACTAAATTCTATTGTGGGACGAATTTCAATTTTGATGGTGAAATGATATTAATTAGGAGGCCAAGTGTATATATTAGGACCATAATAACATTAATTGTTTGCCATGTACGTTTTTTTAAAAAAGAAAATTAATTATTTCTTCACTTGAAATTAGTAATTTTTTTAAACACTTAAAAATAATTCCAAAGAGACCAGCTTAGATATAGTTTGTTTAATTAGGCAAAATTTCCTTTAAACAAAAAAAAACTAGCATATCTTTAATTAGTAACCTAAACGTTTTGAGAGAGTTACGTTTCATAGACTTTTCGCTAACACAATTATCAACAATAAAAGTATAAAAGTTTCAATCAGTAATTGAGTCTACCACTAATAGATTTTATTACTATTGTCATGATCAATGTTTAGAAGAAAGACATAAATGAATTAAAAAACATATATCTGAATTAAACAAATTCTTGATATATGAAAGTCTTGTGAAATTTTTTTTAAAAGAACTAAAATGTTATTTTATAGTTAAGTGTGTTTAGCATGAAACAATTCGACATTATTGAAATTTTACTGCGTATGAGATATGCAAGTGAGACCAAGGCATTCTAAAAGGGCCTAGTCTTCGCTCTTAAAAGTAATAATCGGGTGTCAAATTTGGATTTAAAGAACGACAATATATTAAAAAGAATGAAAAATGATGAAAAGATAATATACTTAAAAGAAAAGACAAAATAGTGAAAGATGTTATTAGTCTCAACATAAATATGTTAGAAATGGATGATGTGTAGAGAACATCTCAAAATGTATATAAATCCTACATTTAAGTGTCCAATTTAGTAAAGCATAAACCAAATTCCCCTTTTTCCTTCTTGAAAAGGACACTTCAATTTTTTTTTTATTTGTTCTTTTTCCTAATTAAATCTTCTAAAAAAAGCCTTTACATTCTCCAAACGTGTTTACTTCTTGAATTTTAAAAATATATATTTTTAGTCTTTACATTTACATTTATTTGAATAGACTAATAAATGAAAAATTACATCAAATGCAAAAATATTTAGAAAAAAACAGCTCCAAACATCAATCATACAACTATCGGACAGATATCATAATCTTAAATTATAGTAAGAGATAAACTCTATTCATAAATATATATATATATATATATATATATATATTTATTGCTATTTTTACGGAGCTCTCTAATAAATTATACTTTTAAATTTTTTCACAATCCTTGTTGCAATTGCACTCTTATCTAAATCTTTGTTTTTTACATGAATTGGGTGTCAGACTATTACTTTACCCAATTTGAATACAATAGATCTTTTGGTTGGTTTTAAGATGAAACACTGAATAAAAAGTAATAGAGAGAATGAATTTGAAATGGGCATTTGACCCAAAAAAAAAAGAAAAATTAGGATCTGGTTTCAAGGATATTGGACCCAAATGAAAGACAGATCTCATGAAATGAAATGGGAAAATAACAATTTTCAATAGAATTTTGTTTTAAAAAATTTGTAAAGAGAATATGGAGTACTCGTTTGTTCAATATATTGATCAAATTCATAAAGGAAAACAAAATAATAATAATAATAATAAACAGCTTAGACCTCAACATGAGATTAATCTAAACAAAACAAAAAGAATAAGCAGAGTCCCAAATTACAACACAACATATTTGTTTGAAATATAATTGTTACGATGCCTTTTTATTAAGGTGCTCGGCAGGGTAAAAATGGCATTGATCTATCGCCTCAGGGTGTGCAGGATGTACTCAGCATACAGATCCCTGCAAATTTATTCAATTCAAAATCTTGTAAGAACAAAGATTGCAATCAAACTAGAATGTAGAATTCATTGCATCTGACTGAAAAACTTGCATTGAGTACTGTATAGCTTCAAGGGCAACGCCTGAAGGCAAGAACTCATTAACTGCCACCTCCTTGTTTTCGTTCTTTTTATCTGTGTGATTCAATAATGTTAAGAAATTTCCATTCCTCATATTCAAACTTCAATTTGTATATTGGGACCAAGAAGAATTTAGTAAAGAGATTTTGTAATATATTTGAAAAAGGATACAGTCTTCGAAGAAGCGGCGAATCTCTGACAGACGGTGAGGGGGAAGCTCTTTGATGTCGGTGTAATGTTTGTATTCTGGATCATCAGCACAAACTGCAATGATCTTATCATCCTTCTCTCCCTGGATCAAAAAGCAACAATCTTGTCAAAATTTGTTTGAATGAGGATGGATGACAAGTGTAGGTTTTGTTTCTTTCCATTTGCTTCAAAATTACCTGGTCAATCATGGGCATAAGTCCAATGGCCTTGGCTCGGAGAAAACAGCCAGGAAGAACCGGTTCCTGTACAAACAAATCAATAGACGTCCGATTTACTAGGTAGGAAAACAAGGTAATGCAAATGCAGAGGCTAAAATTCTTCTCAAGATCAGTTTGTGAAGATTTTCAACTGACTGAAACAATGTTCAGAGTATAACCTGCATAAGTACAAGAACATCCATAGGATCATTGTCCTCACACAGCGTACGGGGTATGAAGCCATAGTTATGAGGATAGACCACTGATGAATACAAAATCCGATCAACCTGTTCGTTATGAACAGAGTCAGAACCAATGAACACAAGAATCAAAACAAATTCCTATTGATAGAGAAGAACGTTATTTAGATCTGAAACATTTCATTTTTTATGTTCACACAAAAGAAAGCTCATGGTGAGAAAAGAGAAGAAATTTTGCATTGTTGCGCTAGTATTTCTTTTTGTTTTTTACTTTAACCCACCTCAACTACTCTCACCAAACATACGGCTCTAATTCTTATTAGTGATGATATCTATTATCTATTGATTTCAGAGATATAAGATAGTTCCAATACCTTGATCAGCCCTGTCTTCTTGTCAAGTTCATATTTGACCTTGCTTCCTTTTGTAATCTCAACAACCTGTGTTGTTAAATCAATCAAGACTAATTGAAAACATGTGAAATCCCTCTTTGGAGGGAAAGGAGGAAAAAAAAAAATACAGAAACAGAAACTGGGTTTGCTGGTAAAAGAAATCCTAGACATGGAATCCAAAGATATATTTTCCCAAATCATCATAACTAGAAAGGTAATTCCAATTAAATTAAATGAAAAGGACAAACTCTTCAACAGATGAAGCTTCTAAAGGGATGAATTATTGCACTTTTACAAGTATCATTGTCCTTGGACTTCATGTTTCAATGATAAAATGAAACAAATCATATGGGCCACAAACTAGAGCTATTTAATGTTCCACTTTTCTATAAGATCAGTTTGAGTTTATTCTTTTTTTGTTTTTTTAGTACAGCATTTACGTGGATGGGGAGTTGAAAGTTGAAACAGCATTCACAGATCCATTATTTTGGGAGAAGGAGCAATCAAACCGATGACATAGCTTCTAAACAACTACATCAAAATTTAAATCCATGATCTCAATGCATAAATTTCAAAATGAGGGGAAGAAAAAAAAAACATACACAGTTGAAAATCTTGGGCGCATCAGGTCCTACAGAGAAGAAAAAAACAAAAAAGGTACACTTAAATCAGAACATTGATATTCATAATCACATCAAAGTCAAAACAAGAAACATTAGAACAGATATGAAAAATACCAATCTCAAGATCATGCCAAGGATGAGCAGCAACCGATCTTCTAGACAAAGAAGAAAGAATCCTTTCATTCAACCTCGGTGCTCGATTCTTATCACCGTTACCATTCTCATCGGTAGTCATATCTAACAAAAACCCACAAAAAATCAAACAAAAATCACTCCAAATAACTTTTTTTATATATATATATATAAAAACAACTATTTTCTGTAACAAACAAAACCCACAATCAAACGGGGAAAAAACCAAAAACGAAAAAAAGAAAAAAGGGCTGTACCTGAGGGATTTGAGAAGGAGAAAAAAGGGAGAGACTAAGGAAAAGGGTTTAAAGGAAACCTGCAAAAGATGTTGAATGAAAAGAGAGAATGAAGAATAGATTTATAGAGAAGAAGGAATTGAGAATGAAGAGCGAGTCAATTCGAAAGAGGGAGAGAAGGAAGCTGCCTCTTACACTTGTTTGTTTTTTACTTCGACGTTTCAATCTTGGTTGCTTTTCACACGAAGGTGAAGGGATCCCTTTGTAATTTTTATGCCTAATTACTATACTCTTTTTCTTTTCCACTTTGTGGGATTGTGACATACAAATTCTATATATAGAAAACGTCACATCAAAATTGGTATTAAACTTTTATGGATATCTTTACATTTTTTTTCATGAGTCCAGTGGATGACCTATCACTCCAGATTTCTACCTTACCTCATTGTAATCATTTACTCCTCCTTCTATTAACCAACTAAGTTAAAATTAAAGATAGTTGTAGATATAAAACTTAGTGTTAAATTTCTCTATATTTGCACTTCCTTAGATCTTGTTATACACTCAATCATTAATCTAAAAAATGTTATCGACTGAAATTTTCTTTTTACGTCTAACGAGCAAACTCACTTTCAGAGAAGCCTTTTGATAGACTCAGCCTCATCCTAAGCCAACTTCCTTTTCTACCACTTTGATTTTTCCGTGTCACTTTATTCTCGAATTTTATTACTTTCTTTACTTTCTCGTTTTGATGTTCATTATACTCTTCTATCGAAAATCAATTATAATACCTATTACATGGTAAACAACTAATGAAACATAAAGAAGAAAACAAACAATCGTTTTTGTTTTTGGATGTGATCATAACTCGAGATTTCAGAAAAGGATTAACAATGAAAATATTATCGTCAAGCTATAAAAAATCGAATTCAAAAACCTCAAAAGCGTAAATAGTTTCAAGTTAAGTTATATAATGACCTAAAACATAACGTCTAAAAGAAAAATTATAACAAAACTCAACTAATCTTACCTTGCTCGGAGCTTTCAGGGGACTTTTGTTAATGAGTTGATTGTGTTCTTAAGTGTAAGTTATTGGTGTGATTGTATTAAAATTGATTTATATTTGAAAAGAAATTAATAGGGCACATGTTATAAAGTACTAACAATATACTAAAATGGTATATATCTCATTCCTTTGCTAGTGGATCACACGTGTTCTTCTTATCGAAATTAATCCATCAACTCTTTTTCTCCCTTATTGTTATCACATCTTTCTATTCAAACTTTTTTCCAAAAAGGAAAATAAAAATTCATGTTCGTATATATTTCGATTTTTATCTATTATTCCCTAGGTTAAATATGTATAAATTTTCAAAAAAAAAAAAAAGGTTAAATATGCCTACATTTCTTTTTATTAATATTAAGTTAACGCTAATGATTTTTTGGTTATATTTGGCTGATTTTTCTATATCATAATTTAGTAAATTGCTTAAATTTAGCCCATGCTCGTTATTCTTGTAGTTATGTCGTTTATGAGTTTGTGATCACCTTTAAATTCTTTCTCACGGTTAGTTCTAAACTATCATGTGTTGAGGATCCTCAAGTTAGTGTGATGTTCATGGTAACTTATCACATTTTATGATGGGTAAGTAAGTTTGTAGTTTATATGTAAATACACAAAAGAAATGAGGTTTATTCTCGTTCGAAGTGTTGTCAAATGAGAATTGTTATTTATCGACCATTGTAACGTGGTCGGTGTAGTGTCTGCAGGTAGTTGTAAACTCAAGATTTTCAAGACTTTCCTTCCTCTTATATCACGTGTAACACGTCAATGGTATATATCAAAGTGGTTGTAGGTCACAAAATTGCAATCGAACACCAACATTGAGCTATAACATAAAACAATCGTGTTTATTTTTCGACGCCCGATCTTACTTCACCTTGAAAATCTTTTATTATACATATACATGTATGTTTAACTTAAAATTTGTGTCATTACATTTTAGGACGTTTTACTATAAAATAATGAAGTTTTAAAAGTTCATGTTTGGCCACTGCCCACGTTTATCATATAACTTAGATTGGATGTCCCATAAGAATATTGTTATTGTTATTATATCTTTTGAGATGCCAATTTGGATATGGGAATGGAAGTGTTTCCAATATATATAAAGTAGTAGTTGTGTGCATGTCTACCAACTTTAATAATATTATTATGCTGATCTTTTCCAAAGCTAAAAAGGATCTGATTCTATTTTTTTATTTAATCTGCATGCCACTCATTTGCTTTCAAAATCAATTTACGTACTCAGTGCCAGATAGTATATAGATATCCCTAAGTTTTAAATATATAATTTGTTAATTCAATACATATACAAGATATAATTAAAGATATATATGAAACTTTCATCCAAAACAAAAGAATTAAACTATATATATGCTAAGTTTGACTATTCAATTTTACTGTATTATTCTTTGATGCTATCCGAAGGGTTTGAAGTGAGGTGTGGATTTGATATTGAAATGTTTTCAAAACTTTTGAAAGTATACTAATAAAACAAACATGGATTAGATAAGTTTGTAAGATGCGAGGTGAGGTAGAGATGAGTTGATCAGGTGAGGAGGATACATGTGCCCCGATCCCTCCCATCCCTTGATAAATCTGAGAGAGAGAGAGAGAGTTTGGAAGGAAAAAGGGGAAATGAAATGTGGATGGGAGAAATTAGAAATTTAGAAGTAGTGGGAAGAAACCAAAACAAATCATATTTAATTAATTGAATCATACCTAAAATTAATCCAAGTCATCTATAACAGATATCCACCTGCCAATTCCTACATTTTAGCATTAAATTTCGCTTTCCTTCCACACATTTTTTTTTTTTATTTCACTCTATAAATTCAATTCAATTCAAATCTCCTAAAACTGATCATAATATCCCACCTCATTATTATTATTATTATTGTATGATTTAAATCAGGATGTCTACACATTAATAAAATCAACTCTACACATGGGTTGGCCCAATACCCAATTAGGCTCCAATATGGTCTTATTGGCCCATCCTAAGACTTGCTAGGCTCCTCGTCTTCTAGCCACAAAAAAACAACCTTTTGTTTTAAATTTTAAAATATTAAACACGTGTAAACTTTTAATTGAATACGAAAAAATGTAAATATATGGGGAAAGGTTTGTATTAGTTTATGGGTTTAGGGTTTGTTTTAGAAATCAAATAATTTACAACAAAACTTAATTAAGGAAGAGTGAGATTTGTTTTTATTTTGTTGATTGTTTGGGTAAAGTGAAGTAAGTTAATTCAGTTCACATTCCTAGAAAGAAAACAAGAAACAATTTTGGAATGTAGTTTACAAAACTTTTAATAAGACTTGTGGAAAAACAACCCAAAAACTAAAAACCACCACTCCTTTGGAGATCACTTATACCAATCAATTTAAGTTGTCAAATCTAATATGCTCTTTCTATATTTTCTCTATTATTGTACCTTACTCTTCACTTTGATTGAAACAACTCATATAAGATTATTGATCAATTCATTGTAGCCCCCCCAAGGAAAAAAAAAAATAATAATAGGGTTGTGTTAGGGTCCATATATTTAGAAACAAGAGAAGAGTGTTCGGAAAAATGATATATAAGAACTAAATGTATTGACGTTACAATAAACAAATTGTATACAATAGTAATGTTCAAACTAAAAAAATAAGCATTGTCTTTTAAATAATTATTCGTTCCATGTGGATTGCTATGCTTACTTGAAAACCTACTATGATCTAACAGAATGCAACGATAATCTCTTTCAACCCAACTCAAGATCAAAGAAAGAAAACGAAAGAACGATTCAAATTTGCATTATGAGATATAAATTGTTACTTGCAGGGCTGTAATTAACTTTAGAAACTCTTCGAAATAAATTACACATATAACTTATTTAAATTAAATTTATAAATAAAACATGATTTCTATCCGTGAATTTAGAGCGCGTTTGGATTATATTTATGGAAAAAACCAAAATGTTTTTTAAGAATACATTTTCTTTCAAACACTTTCTTTAAAATGTATTTAAAATTTTGGTTTTGAGTTTTTTTTTTAAATGAATTATTTTTCAATCTCATTTTTTAAAAAATACATTTCGTAAAGTTACCAAACACTTCAATTTTCTTAAAAAAAATATTTTTTTTCAAATTTAAACATTTTAAAATGTAATCCTAACACACCCTTCATCTATATAATTAAATCAATTTTCAAGTCTCAATATCAAACAATCGTTGCACTCTTTTTCATCACATTTTACAAATATTCAATTTGATCACCAAACTATACATCATACATTTTGGTGTACTTAAAAGAAAAACTAGACTTTGTTTTTATATTACAAAAAATATACAATTAGTTTGAGACAAAGCTTATTCATGAAAGGAAACATAAAACCAATTAGATCATATTGAGGTGAATATTCTTTTTTTTTCCCTAAAGTATTATATTATTATATCATAGGGCAGAAAGAGGAATGAATGAGAATTTAATAGGAAAAAGATCTTTAAAATATAAATTAATTTATGAATGTTTATATGATTTTTTAATCTCCATCATAAACAAAGTATCACTAATGCAATGCATTGGGTGAGAAGTAAGGTGGAGTACTTAGAGACCTTAGTCTTGGACTTGGAAGTACAAATTTTAGGTTACCCATAAAAAGAAGTATATATTGGCAGCAGAAAAGATGCAAATATGTATGTGGTTTCAAAATATCTTATTTTATTATTTTGGACTTTTAAATTTATTATATTTTAAGTTAAATATATACTCGGATTGATGGATAGATGGTTCTATGTACATCCCATCAAATTGTATAGCTATAGTTTTGTTACATAAATACGACATAGAGATTAGATTTATTATTACGAATGATATTCTTTTAAACTCTAGACTCAAAATGGTAAATAAATTAGGTTTGAAAGGTATTAGTCTTCTAGTCCCCATGAGGATGAGTTGCCCCTAGACCATGTGCTTGAGTCATTTGGAATAGATAACATATTGAAGATGGAAAAGGAAAGAGTTTAATAGGAAGGTTAGATCTATAGTATGAAAAGATAAAAAAAGAAAAGAAATGAAGGAACCCATGGGAGCATAGAAAAGAGAGAGATTTGGGAAGAAAATGGAGAGTGAATCGAAAAGAGCACGACATCCCACAAGTATGTGACTACCAAATGTATCCCTTTTTACGGACACCATTTCTCCCCACTCTCCCTTACTTCAAGAACTCACTCTTCTTATTTTCCTTTTAAAATCAAACTTTTAAATTCACATTTTTACTGTTAGTAAACACTTAGAAAGTCAATTACGTCATTAAATAAAAGAATTGTTTGTTGATATAATTTGATTAGAAGAAGAGAAAGAGAAAGTAAAACAATTTAGGAAGAAAAGCATAGAGTTGAGAAGTGGATCCCCGGAAATGGGAAAGTCTATCTCTACCATCAACTCTAACTTCATGTTCTCCTAAGTTCCCAACTAGTTTTATTTTGCACAAATAACAAAGGAAAAGACACTCTGTTTTTAATCCCCCTGTTTCTGTTTCTTCTCTCTTCCTCTCCCATGGCAGCACCACCACCACAACATTCTCTCCCATTTCTTCTACAAATCTCTCTCCCCATTCTCTCTTTCTTCCTCTTTCTCCTCCTCCTTGTTCCTTGCCCCGTCCACAGCTCCGTCTGCGGCAACCTCGAAATCCCCTTCCCCTTCTCCCTCAACACCACCATTCATCCCTCAATCCCCGACCCCTTTCTTCTCTACTGCCTCAACTCCACTTCCCTCTTCCTCAACCTCACTCTCCAATCTTACCGCATCCTCCAATTCCTCTCCGATGCCGTTCTAGTCGACTTCCCCGGCCCGTCTCCCTGCCGCCATTACAACGACTTCAACTCATTTTCCCCTGTTTCTCATAGCCCATTTTTCGCCATCTCCGACGACAACCTTTTCGCTCTTTACGACTGTAATGATTCATCTCTTTGTAAACCCAGTTGCCAAAACCTTGTGTTACCTTCGTGTGACACGAATTATCCGCCGGCGTGCTGTTACCCGTTGAGTGATCGTAGTTTGTGGAGAAACAGAGAGGATTTTTCAGTGTTTTCGAAGATGGGATGCAGGGGATTCTCGAGCTGGGTGGTGGAGAAAGGGTGGAGGATGGGGAAAAGAGGAATGAAATTGGAATGGGGACTTCCGAGGAACTTGACGAGTTGTGATGAGAATGGATTTGTTGTTAATGCTACGAATGTTAGCGATGGTGTTCGTTGTTCTTGCTCTCATGGCTTTGTTGGAGATGGCTATGCCAGTGGATTTGGCTGCTTCAAATGTAATATATCAAACTCTCCTCTCTTCTTTCTTTTTTTCTTCTTTCTCACAAATATCAAATATACATCCCATTCTTTGAATCTTTGAATCTATTAGTGAAAGATAGTAAAACTTGTTTAGTTATATTTCTCATTCTTTTAGAAGTGTTAGTTTATTGGTGCATTTTTTTTCTTTTGATTTATGTTTTCGGTTGCTTTCTTGATCTTTCTTTTGATGTAGCTTGTGTTAAGAATGGACGTGAGGAGTATGGTAGTAGTTGCAATACTAAACTACGTCGTGAGAAGGAACTTGTCATCTTTACCGGTATTTAATGTCTATTCTACTTTTGTATTTTTTTTAATTCACTTAAAATTTAAGCTTTCTTTTTTTTTTAATAGAGTTTTGTTTGACTAAGAATTTATATTTTTTAGGGGCATTTTCAAATATGATAAAATAAATTAAAATATTTACAAATTATAGCAAAATTTTGAATTCTATTGATGATAAAAAGTGAAAACCTTCTACAACTGTTTATCAATATCACTTATAGAAGGATATTAGTGTCTATTAATGTTTATTATCCATAGAATTTAAAATGTTGTTATCTTTTATCAAATTTGTCATTTTTGACAATTTTTTTATAATTATTTGAATTTTTATATTTATTTTTTAAACTTAAGCCTACTTCTAAAAGAAAAAAAAAAAGATTTTTTTGGATTGAAATTTAACTAAAATATCATTTGTGTATATATATATATATATATATATATATATATATATATATATATGAAGTTTTAACTTTGTTTCGAGTAATTAATGTCTTGTAATGCATTTTACAAGTAACCAACTACTTGGCTCCTAAAGAGATCTAAAAGTTTGAGCCCTAATTGATATTATCATTTGACACTTTTTTTTTTTTTTTTTTGTTTATTTCTTTGCTTTTGTTATTTACTTTTTGCAATTTTAAGAAACAAAGTTAAAAGTTGTATGATGCAATTTGAACCCGTCTATTCATTATTACTAATGAAATGTTGTGTGTTGTTATATGTTGAATTTGCAGGAGTTCTTGCTCCTCTATTTATTATAGCCTCTTTGGTTGGACTTTTTTGCATACTAAAACGACCAATCAAACAAACCACGCTTAACTCTTCCCATACCAATGCTTTGCTCCAAAAGGCTTGCAGGACTCATTTATTCACTTACCATGAGCTACAACAAGCCACCAGAGGATTTGAGGACAATGCTAGGCTTGTGGACAGTCGAAACGGAGCAATCTTTGCAGGAGTGCTCGGAGACGGATCAAGAGTAGTTGTGCATCGATTGCAATGCGAGAACAAAGATGATGTGATGAGTGTCCTATCCCAAATTGAGGTTTTGTATGTACTTGCACACAAACATGTCGCCCACATACTTGGTTGTTGCATCGACCCTGACAACCCTCTATTGGTCGTTTATGAGCATCCTGATAACGATACGCTGGAGAAACATTTGCATCATCATAAAGGGACAAAACAAACGCTCGATTGGTATAGAAGATTGAAAATTGCTACTGAGACGGCTAGTGTTCTTGCATTCTTACAATGTGAGGTGTCTCCCCCAATTTTCCACAACCATCTCGAATCGTGTCATATCTTTCTCGACACAAATTTCTCGAGTAAAATTTTAGGATTTGGGTTACAAAGCACTCCAACCGAAGACAAATCTCACCCTCTTGAAGCATCATCATTCCACAACAATGATGTCTATGACTTTGGAGTTGTGTTGCTTGAAATGGTAACAGGGTTAAAGAATTCAGACCTCCCAATGGTAGCATTGCAAAAGATTAGAATCGGAAAGTTAGAAGAGGTTGTAGATCCACTTTTATACTATCATGAGAAACCTCCTCATAGCAAAGAGCAAATAGAGATAGTAGCCGATCTTGCCACAAGATGCTTGCTTTTCGGGCGAGATGGGAAGTTGCGAATGAGCGATGTTTCAAAGGAGTTAACACATGTAATGAAAGAAAACGTCGTCTTTGTTGACGGAGGCAGCACGAGAGGGCCTTCAATAGAGGAAACTTTTTCCAATTCAAGCCTCCTTCAAATGATATCAATGTCTCCTGACTCAATCCTTGCTCCATGAAGAAGTTTAGTTTTAAAAAACATGCTAGTTTCTGCCTATCAAAATACCTCTCTTTGAAAGTGCTTTATTGAGTGATGAGAACTTTGCATTGGTTGTTTGGAATTTAATTTGAAGATACATATCTTAGTATCCACTTTGTAAAAGTTATATATAAGAAATGATATAGTAGAGCAAATGTTGTTACAAATCAATGTTGACAACATATCATTGGACTAATAAAACAGAGCATACATTATGAAGGATTAATTGACGATCATTCTATTTCTCAATTTCTATGCCTTATTTATTTACCATAAATAAGAATGACAAGTCATCAAAATAAATTTCGAGAAAATAGGAATGTGATTTAATCAATGACAAAATAAGATTAGTAATATATTTTGAGTAATCCAAATTATAAAGTTTTAGAATGGAAAAAATCTATTTTGAAGTAAGAAAAGATCATTATACATTTTTAATAACTCAATAAAGGAAAGCTAAATATTTCACTTAAGATTCTTCAAGTTTGTTTCGTTTAAAGAATAAAATTAAAAAAAGTGAAATTGATTATCATCTCAAACTAATTTTCAAATATTCAAACAAAAAACAAATCCTTTGGAAACATGAACTAGCCGAGGACAACAATATAGACAACAATATATATTGTTCATAAAGTTAGTGGCGTGAGAAGAGGGAGAAAAGAAATATAGAGAATTTTTTCAAACCTAAATTTTGGAAAGAGTTGATTTTATTTTTTTAATATTACATGATATGGATGAAGTGATAGTGATGATAAAAGATACTTTGAAATTCTTCATCTTCTTCTTCTGAACCCAATAAAACTTGGCTCTTAACGAATTTTCTTTGAAATTCCATCAATCTACACAGAAAAATCAATAGAAAAAACTCAAAAGAAACGAGTTCCCTCTTCTTGAAATGCTTCTCTTCAATCATAATCTTAATTATTTTCTCACTCATTTACCCATAAAACCCACAAATCTTTACTCTCATTCTCTCAAAATTTGAAGTCTTTCCCATGGAACTTTCCAAGTGCTTCGTCTTTTTTCCCGACCCATAACAAAACCCAGTTGCTCTTCTTCAGTCAACTGGTTGTTTTTGTTCTGTGTTCATTAAATTCCGCTATGGATTTTGATGATTTAAACCGCAAAGACTGCTGTTTGATCGGTAACTATATATTGGAGACCAGAATCGGGTCGGGTTCGTTCGCCGTAGTGTGGAAGTCAAGGCATAGGCACTTGGGTACGGTTGTTGCTATTAAGGAGATTCATAGAAAGAAGTTTCTTCCCCAAGTTAGTGACAATTTGCTCAGAGAGATTTCTATTCTCAGAACTATCAATCACCCCAATATCATTCATCTCTTTGAAGCCATTCAAGTGGGTTTTTATTACAAATCTTTTTGTTTCCTTTGTGTTTACACTTGTGATTTTTAAGGGTTGAATGTTTTTAAGCGAAGTTTATTCTGATTGGTTTGCAGACTGATGATAGGATTTATCTTATACTTGAGTATTGTGCTGGTGGTGACCTCTGGGACTTTATTAATCGCCATGGAAAAGTATCCCAAGAAGTTTCTAGAAACTTAATGAGACAATTGGGTATGTTATTACTCTGTTTTCAATTGGTCTGCTTTGTTTGGGAATATATGCAAAGTGCACGAGTATCTTATACAATGTATTTGGCGTACGCTGTACTTGGCTTTTGGTGATTAGTACTTTTGTCATTATCAATGCCTTCAATGATTTGAGGCGTTTCTGTTATCAATGGGTGTGTTTGGCTATTCCCCCTTTCTTTTTTAGTAAGGTTGATTTTGTGTGATGGATATGGCAGCTTCTGGCTTGAAAGTTCTCCAAGAGAAACATGTCATTCATAGAGATTTGAAGCCCCAGGTATTACAGACTTCATCCAACTCAAAAATGTCGAGATTCTAAGGCTTTGATATTTTCCATCTTCTTGCTGCTATGTATCTGTTAATGTCAAAACTTATCTTCAACCTGACGTGGTTTTGGATGAGGACCTTGTTCTTAACCTTATGAATGGTTATCTGTCAAATTTATCAGTATGATATGATTTTGACGTCAAATGTTTTGGCTCTTTCCCCTTTTCCTTTTTCTTGGCTCAATTTGCAGAACTTGCTGTTGTCTTCTAAAGAAGGGACTCCGCTGTTGAAGATTGGAGATTTTGGATTTGCAAGGTGGGGGTTTCAACGTTTTCTTTTATACATTTAAAACCTTTTTCTGTCATCTTTTGATTTGATTTTCTACTTCCGCATGGTGAAGCCTGATCTTGCAACATGTGCATTCTTATTCCTAGTTGCTTTACAATGATTTCATACATAGATTTCAGTTTACTGATTGTGTCAAGAATAATGCTTATCGAGGGGATGAGAGACAAGTGGAATCTTTCAGTGTTTGGGAATCTCAAGAGAAGGAAAGGAAAAAGTTATGTGAAGGATTAGAACTGTAGGTGTGATGGAGGAGGGGATCTTACTAAGAGAGTTGAAGCGGCAGTGCATTTCCCTTAAGGGGGAATTTTAAGATCCTTATTCGGAGGGAGGATCCTAGCTCTAGACAAAAAATTAAGGTAACATGGGCCAAGGATGGAAAGTCAATGCTTCATTTTTCCACAATTGGCCTAGAGTTAGAAAGAATAAGAGTCTTGTAACAAAGAGACTCATGCACGATTAGGCGATGGTGGTGAAGCTTAAAGCTTATGGAGTTAGGAGCTTTAGGAACTTGGAACTTGGAACTTGAGGCGTAATGAGACTTTCTTGGTAAAGTGGTTGTGTATTTTTTCGTGGAGCTTGACACTTTGTGCCATGGGACGATCATGTAAGTAGGTATAACCCTCAACCATTCGAGTGGTGGTTCTAGATGCCTTAGTAAAAACCTTTAGAGAGTGATTTCCTCGGAATTTCCGTCCTTTTCTAGCTATTTCTAGGGCCTTAGTAAAAACTTTTTCAGTTTATTCATCGTCCTGTAGGGCAAGTATTTCTGGGAGGATTGCTGGGTTAGGGATAAGCCTTTGTGTGCTTTGTATCTTCATTTGTATCATCTCTTGGACAACAGTTTACATCATGGGTTTTTGTGCCTTCCTCTAATCTTCTTTGATTTCTTTAGGGTTTCAGCATCCTTCTGTATGATAGAGGGATGATTGACGTGTTAGGCCTTTTTTTATCCTGCAAGACTATCCTTTGATTCCAGGGAAAAGGGATGCTCAACTTTGGTTCTCCTATCGTTCTAGGAAGTTCTTTTGTCATTCTTTCTTCATGTTGTCTTTCTCTACTTGGTGCCTTAGTTTCTTCCCCTGTAAAAGGCCACAGATTTAGAGGTTAAAGTTTTTGTGTGAGAGATTTTACATCGAAGAGTGATGCCTCTGGATCATGTCCAAAGGCATTTTCTATGTGTTGTTTCAACAATGGTGTGTTCTCTGCCCGAGGCATGAAGAGGACCTTGATCATTTGTTGTGGGATTAATAGTTTGCTTTGTTTCTTTGGATTCATTGGAGGACCTTGTTTGGTATATGTGGGGTTTGGTATAGAGATGGTTTGATGTTGGAGGAGGTGCACCTGAATCCTTCATCTACGGAGAAAGGCAAAGTTTGTGAAGTTTATTTCTACTTGGTTTGGTATAGAGATTGATTTCTACTTGGCCTTTTTGTAATCATGATTGGTTGGGGCCTTTTACATTGTTAGGTTAAACTTCTTTTGTTCGGATTTTTTTCTTTCATGTCCTTGTGTATTCATTCATTTTACTCTGACAATTCAGTTGCATAACTTCATTTTATTTTTGTCATACTGTTGTCAGAAGGAACTTTAAATTTCAATGTGAAAAATTCTATCAACCACCCTGAGTTAGCCTAGTGGTTAATTAGTGTTAATGTAAATAACGAAGAATTTAAAAGATATGAGTTCAATTCATGGTGAACACCCACTTGAACTATAATGTCTTGTGAGTTTCTTTGGACAATCAAATACAGTAGAGGGCCAAACTGTTATGAATAATCGGCTTGGACATTCACAGATATAAAAACAGTAAAATGACGTCAAACCTTTTATTCTCTTACCAATACCTGTAATCTAATATATATCATAACCTGTCAGGTCCATTCTGTAGGATTTAGCAAGTAGCTCTGTTGTAAAGCTGAAGACAAACAAGATATACGACTCTACTGCTTGCAGTAACTAATATTGAGAATTCAAATTCAACATCTGTGAAGTGTAATATATAGATGAGTGAAGTGTACTAACTTGTTTTCTTCTCAGGTCCTTAGCAAATCAGACATTGGCCGATACACTTTGTGGTTCACCTTTGTATATGGCTCCGGAAATTATGAACAACAGAAAATATGATGCCAAGGTAATAAAGCATTAACAAAATGCTGTCCCATTCTAAATCATTCTGCTTAAATTCTTCAATTCTGATTTCATTCGTATGCATATGTGCAGGCTGATTTATGGAGTGTGGGAGCAATTTTTTATCAGCTATTGACAGGGAAGCTTCCATATAGTGGCAATCATCCAGCTCAGGTTGGGGAATTAGCATACTTATCTACTCTAGTGGTTACCTTAGAGGCTTAGACCATTCACAATCAAGTTAAAGATATAACTAATGAAGCTTGCAACTTGATTGTTTTTTAATGATGTTTCATTGCCTGACTCCCCATGCTTGATACAGCTCTTCCAGAATATCTCTGAATCCACTGAGCTAAAATTTCCTAAAGGTGCCTTGGAAGTGCTACATCCTGACGCTGTGAATCTTTGCAGAAGCCTTTTACGTCAAAATCCAGGTATTTGTTGCTGCGATGCAGTTTGTAAGTGTGCAAGGGTGCTGGGATAATTAACTGGAGGTGGTGGATTTATGTTTGGAGATTTTGTACTAGTAAATACAATTATTAATGTTTATACTTAAGTTCCAAAAAGATCAAATAGAAATAGAAAATTAAAACGTAAGTCTTTCAATTTTCAGTAGAACGGCTTTCATTCACGGAGTTCTTTGATCACAAATACTTTCAGGAGCCAAGGTATAATTTTCAGCTGTTTAGAGATTATATATTTTCTTTCAATGCATTTGGTATGCGTGGATCTGGTGTTCATGATAAGGATTGATACTTGGTACACAAGGAAGCAGAAATAGCATAACTGATATGTATTATATGGTAGATCAAATCAAGCTGTTGAGACAACACCTGTTGTTCAGTCATTGGAGGCAGAAAAGGTTGAGTCCCATTTAGAACAACCTATTGAGTCATCAAACAGAGATTCAGAAACCACTAGTTCAACAGTACGTAACAGAACATCCAGAGGGAAGAACATTGGCAGTTCGGTCAGGGAACAACTTATTGAGCCATCTAACATAGCTGCAGAGATCACTAGTTCATCCGTACATAGCAGCATATCCAAAGGGAAGAACATTTGCAGTTTGGTGAGGGAACAACCTATTGAGCCAATTCTCAATCTTGGACTAGATGAGCTAAGAAAATCTCTTGATTGTATTCAGCATTCCCTGAATCAGATTGAAGGTCTGTTTTATCATGATCTAGATCTGCTCTTTTCACCTTGTTTTATTTAATTTTAATGATTATTTTTACACTCTGTTTGGCCGTTTTTGCCCTCAGTTTCTGATTCAATGGATTCAATTGAGAAAGATTATGTTCTCGTGAATGCTCATTGTCCTTCAATGGAGGAGACCTCTTCGTATTACCTTGAACCATCATTACAAGGTTCATTGAGAGTTTCCCATGCTTTTAATATCGATCAGGATATGATAGCCAAAACCCAGAAAAAGGACTTTGTTGCCAGTACAAGAGATATTGGAGAAAGCTCAAGGAGCCTAGATCAGTTTTCAATGGCACGTGCCGCATCTATGTTAAGAGAAGTACAAGGACTATCTATATTGCATCCTTCTACCAGGCTCCAGTTATTTAATCAGTATCTCCATGTTCTTTCAGATTTGTCACAAGAAAAGGTGAGTACAAATTAGACTGTTACACATACGGGAATGGATTCATTTTTCTGTACCTCTATTTCCATTTTCTAATTTTCAAATTCATGCATTTGTTTTTATGGGAATTCGATGGAGTATCAAATCATGGGTGTACAAATATCAATTCTCTTGAGGATGAATTTGGAGCCCTGATTGTTTGTTATGCAGTGTAATGCAGGGATGTTTTTGGAATCATTTTCAGTTGAACTGGTTGCTTTAGCTTTATGGAAGGAAGCCGTTGAAATTAGTGGTACTTGGCTGAGTTCTTCTGACAAACGCGAATCTTCAAAAACTAGTTTGGGAATAGATTCTACAACTCCTCAGAAAGATGCTGACTACGCTGCAAATGATGAAGGAAATGTAGATTTTAATAGGCCGTCATCTGTTTCTAAGTGGGCACAGCTAGGGTTTATTGCTGCAGTGGACCGAACTGAGAAATTATCGCAAAATATCCAAGAGATTGATGGTTTGAATTGTCTTATGCTCTATTCTGTTTCAATTTTGATTGTTAAGTTTGCCATTGACAATTTGTTTACGAAATTATTTGCAGGTGCAACTGTCATACCTGATGCTATGGAAATTATATTCCAAAAGGCAATTGCCCTTGGAAAAAGCGGTGCTGTAAGTATCCTTCCTTCAATTTTACTGTTATTGTTATTTCTATGTAGTTCTTAAACCTTGAAAAGTTCTAAGTTTCTGAAGTTTGAAATAGAATTATATGTAGTCATCAACATCATTAACTAAATAATCACTTGTACTGGACAGACCTTGGTTGAACAATTTGTTTTATTCCATATTTTTATTAAATCGTTCACAGTATTCTATCATGTTGTGTTAAACTAGCCAACATTTATTTAGGGATATAATTCAATAGTGTTTAATTGTATGAATTACATATAATTTCAATTTAAAGATTAAGGATGAGATTGACAAAGCTTATTAAATGTAGTGAACTAACTATACTTTGATCCTATTACTACCTGTCTTCTCCTTGAAAGCTCTTCCTGTTTGTCATTCTCAACTATATGTCCATTCCAGGTAGATCAATACATGGAAAACAAGGACAATGCTGCTGCATCATACTCCAAAGCCATTCTTCTATTTTCATTCATTTTGGGGGAAGCTGAATCCCTTAACTCTCCATTTTCGCTTACTTCACCCAATAAGCAACGAATTCAACATTACATTCATTACCTGCAGACTCAAACTAACTTGTTATTGCCGCAGCAATTGCAAAAGCAATTGGAAGGTGC
This sequence comes from Cucumis sativus, assembly GCF_000004075.3. NCBI lineage: Eukaryota > Viridiplantae > Streptophyta > Magnoliopsida > Cucurbitales > Cucurbitaceae > Cucumis > Cucumis sativus. Next base: position 6,727,096 of record NC_026660.2, on the reverse strand, counting down.
TCCCTCGACAAGTAAATGAAAGGGAAGTCCTTAACTGGGTAAACTGTACAGTTCTACATATTTACTTCTGTGACTCCAACTTTCTGTTGGGTTTGGAACTGTTTAGCTGATCTCCTATCAGCTTTGGTAATTATGTCAATATATTTTCTTTTCCTTTATCTATTTTGGGGTTTTGTTTGCCCCTCTCTTTAAGAGGTTAGGTTCTCAAACATGAGAGTAAATATTTATACAAAAAAGAAAGAGAAAAAAAAAGTCATATGGATACAAACAATAGTAAGAGTGAGGGATTTGAGTTCAGAGGGCTACTTTAAATCGAAAGTCAATTGAACCAACATGAACTTTGTTGCTTTTATCAGGTGGAGTTTTGTGCATACAATAGTTTATTTTTTGTCTTAAGGATTGTAAATATTGAATCGAGCTTTGTAAATATGATTACTTCTGCTGGTGATTCTTTGATGATCATTATGCTCTAATGTAATTGTTTGAGATTATGTGGTTCCTATCATGCTGAGAAGAAAAATGTGAGACTTGATATATATATTATCTATGATTGTGAAATAACCATCATGAGTTAGACTTGATGTTCAACAAAAGTCACGTGAATTTAAAAAAGTTGTAGGATTAGACATATTTTGAAGAACTATATTCCTCTCTATATTGCTATGTACAGGACTCATTTCTCTAATCCTTCTCAACTCTACGCTCTTTATGTAATATATATATATAAAAAGTGATATAATAGGAAGATTATTAACTAACTTCGTGGTTAACAAAAAATTGCCACATGTCTTCTACTTTTTCACATACCACTATCCTTCTCCAATGGGTCATTTTGCTGGATTTTCAATAGAGATGCTAAGTTGTCCAAAAATGTATTTCTTACTACTTTTCTTATGTGGTGTGCGCAAGGGGCAATCCACGATTTAAAGCAAAAGTGAGTCATTCTCCAAACAGAGACAACTATGTGCTCAACGATCATGCGTTTATTAGCTACACATTTAAAGCAAACCATGCTTTGAACTTTGCACTCAACTAACATACACGCAGTTATGTGTATGTGCTAAGTTCATACGACCATGCCTCCAATCATTTCTTGCAAACTTCATCATATATTGACGACATTTATCCATGAATGGCTACTTCTCATGCCCTCAAAGGATTTAATTTAAAGAGCCACATCAAGTTTTATTTTAGGTGGATTGGTATAAGAGAATTGTGGAGAAAAATAAAAGTTAAAATTAGTAAAGTCGATGTCAGTTTTCCTTCCACTTTTATTTTCAAATGAAAAATTAACAAAATATTTATATGAAAAAAAAAATAAGTGTAATAACTTCCAAAACCACAATTGGATTTCTAAATAAAATTTAATTTAGTTGTAAGATTGGGTTTTGAATTTAGTTTGGTACAATTTTAATAATAATGATAAGTGTGCGGTAATATGGCCTGTAATAAACCAAAGACTTCTATACAAGTTTTACTATATCTATAATTATTTTAAATTTTAAAATATTGCTATATATTTAGTTATTTTAAATCTAATTACTATATTTACAATTATAACTTTTAAAGCTGAAATTTCTAAATAGTATCAAATTCATTGAATCTTTAATTTGAAGATAATTGATGGAAAATTCAATTTGTTTGGTTTTAATATGACGTTTTATAAAAGGTTTCAAATGAACTTGGAGTTAAATAGTTGTCTTTTTTGGATTTTTGGATGTTTTTAAAATATTGAAAAATATGTGAAACATTCTAAAATAAATTTGCTTCAAGTTAAATGTGGTTTTTGTTCTCATGTTTTCCTTTTCAAGACCAAAGAATAATATGATAATTTAAAGTAAAATATGGTAACTAACACCATTCAACCAAACTCCCAAACTTTAAATCTAATTTTATAGACTGTTTTTATTTCAATTAATACCACAGTCGAACCCTACTTATAAAGATATCACTTGTCCATAGTTACCCTGCATATGCAATTCGAGAAGAAAAACTAATTTTAGATTTTTAACTAGAGAAATAGCTAATCACATTTGATTTTGGAAACTATCTAAAAATGTTTTTTTTCTTATTGGAATGTTCAAATTGGGATGGGGAAAAAACACGTAGACTTTTCATTTTTTTTTAAAACTAAACTAAAATAAAGGCTAACAAAAGAGAGTATATTGGGGAGAGCAGTGAAACTAACAAATCAGCGAAATGATGCTCTGCATAATTCTTGGTATGCGTATATACTTGTAGTTAAACCTAGGAATAAGATGTCACGTATATATGCATATATATATCTTTCATTTAACATTACATATTAGTCATCATATTACAAGTTTGAAGGATGCTATAATAATTAGGCAACCTAGTGAGTTTACTAAGAGAAAATTTCTGTAAAAATTCTAATAAGACAAAACCCCAACGACCTTAATTGAAGGGGATCTGTTCTATAGTAGGTCATGTGTCCTTTTCACTTCATATTCTTTCATCTTCATCGACTCTCTCTACTCACTCACCCTATACCCTACCTCTCATGAAGTAGTACATACATTTACCACACTTCATTCATTACCTCAATGAACATATTTTTTAACCTTGCATTCTAGAAATTGGGACTTTGAATATAGTTTTCTGTGGATGAACACCATCACCTCGCATCTTCGCGATTTGAAACAAATTCCATCAGATTTGATTACCAATAAAAGTAAGGACTACCAATGGATTTCTGATTACGATTCAACCTATTCAAATTACACAGAGAGCAACTTGATTACCATTGCAACCCATTCCCTTTAAAATCCAATATAATACCGATTGCACGCTGCACCCAAAATTCCTAACAGATAGGTAAACATGCCCTAATTTCATTTGACTTTCCAGTTCCTAATAAGTAAACTGGAGATTGTAAAACAGTCCAGATCTGCTTCAACCACCAGAATATTGAAAAGCAGAACAAAGAGTTTAATCACCGAGAATATCGAAATATGTGGAGATGATTGTATTCAGATTTTCTCAATTAAACAGCCAAAACGAGCTAAAACTAGGATTCAGGTTCTTCTTCCCCAATATTTATTGTCCTCTGTTAGCTACTCAGTGCTCAGGATAATTTAAAAGAAGAAAAACGAAAAAGAGAAAAAGATCTTATAATAGCTTAAGCATTAGAGGATTGAAGAAACTTACAGCCAGTAATGTTCTTCCAAAAGAATACTTCCTGATAGAGATCAGAGATGGGACTCTGTTCAATAATCAACTTTGACTCAAATCACAAGAGTCTTCTAGAGTTCTGTTCTTGTAACTGGAAAAACATCCAACCAGTAAATCAGTAATCAAAATAAGAATTATAAACATAAACTGAGAGAGCCATATGGCATGAAAATGAATGGTAGGGAGATATTATTATCGTCAGCAGCCACACCAAAGAAATGTCTTCATTGCTTTAATAGTTTCTACACGATTAACAGATTTGACTTTTGGGTTCCTAGATACTGGAACATGCATTAGAAAACACGCTAAATTCGTACCGTCTTCATAAAGAGACTAAAGTCTTTAGAAGAGGTAGCAAGATAATGGCTACTGGGGGTACTGAACAATTCTTACAAAAAGGCTAATTTAGGGTAATCTTCAGTTCAGTTGTATAAGTTCGAATGTACCAATCACATAATGTAGGCATTTTATAGTACACACTTGAAGAATTAAAAGTAGGAAAGATAGATTGACGAGGAAGGTTAGATATACATGCAGCAGACAAAGGTTTCCTTTGCTCGTTTGCATGCGAATCAAACTGTCAATTTGTGACTTTCTGCTCCAAGCGTAGTCTTTTTTGACCTCCCTCCTCACAGTGGTTGCTGGATGTTGTCATTCTCTTTTCTTTTGCTTCCACTGAACATCTTTTATAGGGTTTGAATCCGGTTCGACAAGCCTTGGGGGTTCCATTTCCTAGTCCAATTGTGAGAAGTTCTCCCTCTCCATTGTTGATACCTATTGCTGATGTATCTCTCTCCATACTTTGATGACTAAAAGATCCACAAGTCTTGCCGTTAAGGTCCAAAACTGATGCACCACTATCTTTATCTACAACATGACTATCTTTCTCAACGTTCTCACTTGCCTTGTTCTCATTTTCTACATCATAGGGAGGTGAAAAGCTTTGAGGCAATACATCACGAGTGAAGAGAGCTTGAAAAGCCAGCCGCCCCTGTATGGTATATACATTACGAGAAAACGTAAGCTTTATAAGAAGAAAACTGCTACAGAATACATAAAATAAAATAACATACCCTTTTTACCTCATCAGAAACCTCCTTCCAAGATTCACTTGTGTTACTGATACTTCTATTGCGGCGATTGCTTAACTCGACAGCTGGACGATTCATCTCAAGATCATTTTCTTCCTCTTTTTCTTCTTTATCATTATTTTCTGTTGCATCTATCTCTTGATCACTTCCAGATGGTGTATTTGAACCACACGAGGAACGATCTACTTGTTTTCCCCTCTTCCCTTTGTTTGAATCATGAAACTCAACCTCAGCAGGTGTCTTCTCGTCATGGGCAGGTTTCACCGTATCATTTGCATTTGCACCTCCACTACCCTCAGAATCAGAAGATGAATGAGTAGGTAACTTGGAACCTGAGTGTTGAGCAGTTAAAGCTTCTGATTGTTCTGCATCCAGCTGTTGATTTTGCAAAGCAACAATTTGTTGGGAACTTTCTGCTTTGTCTTTGGACTCAAGATTTTGACAGGTATCTGATGATTGTACTACAGGAGCTGATACACCGGCACTGGGAAAGGCAGAATGAAAAGGAGCACACAAAGGTAGCAGTCCATGGGCTGCCCACCATGCAGTTGCAGCTGCTACAGTTGCTGCAGCAATGGCTTCCATACTTGGGGTGGGGTTCATTTGCTTGGTTCCAGAACCTTCCTTATCACAAACGGGAGAATCTACAGAAGTTTCAGGATTCACATAGGGCCAACATGTTGCTGTCAAACTAGCTATTGCATGAGCAGCAGGGTTTTGTTGAAGGGTAGACACAACAAGATTTGAAAATGAGGAGGACATGTGCAGAAGTGACTTATAATGCTCTTGGTTAGGGCGAAGTAAGGTAAATGGAGTAGGATGAATTGTTGGATATGATTGATAAACGCACCTAGGTGCATTATTTTGATGTTCAAAGGAAACACAATCAGATGGATTCCCAATTATATTATGCTCTCCTCGAACCTCCATTGCTGGATGAAAAGTGGATTCCTGCAGCAGAGTATCGGTTACTGACCCTTGAACATTTGCTCCCAAGCTTCCATCTACCACATGCACAGGCACATGCCTTGGATAATTATGAGCAGCTTGCATTTCATCTCCAGACAGTACGCAGCTTAAAGCTTCTTTCTTTTCAGCAGGCATAGACTTTTCTTGTGAAGTGCTTGAGATCTCCATTTCTAAAACTTTGCCCGGGCCTTTATCCTGGAGTGGCTGCTTGCATCAACGTAATGTAGAATGATATTATAATGCAATATAAATTGAGAGAACATATAAGATTCATTTGTTTCAGATTGCCCAATTACCTCTTTAAGTGAGGGCACAAACTCCCTGAAAGCACATGAGTCATTTAGTTTAACTTGCGAAGGTACACAATTTGTGTTTTTCCAAGAAATGGAGTTGGCCTCTCGTGATAGGGTAAATACTTCTGAGTAATTGTCGTCGTGGGCATCCTTTTCAATTGTTGCTTGTTCTTCTCCACTAGTGCCCTAATAATATAATTAGAAAAGTGAAATATCAATAAACATTAACTCATTGGAATAAGATAGAAGAGTGCAACACACCTCATTCAGTGGCTCTTTCTCCAAATCTAAGATCTGTTTCCTCTGTGAAGAAGACACCAAAGTCAAAACCTTCCCGTCATTAGCACCCAACTTTGATATAGGAGTTTTCCTTGGATAAGGATTACTTGGTTTCCTCTTAGGCCGAGGTGGTGGAATATCTATATCCAGAGTTTGTCCTACAGGAATCCCCTTGACAAGTGCTTCTTTTTCCAACTGGGGAACAAAATAGAAAGAAAAAAAACCTCTCAGAGAGAATAAAAAACATGCACAATATCCACGTTGCAAAAGATTTCGAAGTATATCCAAATAATATTGAACTAGGAACTTTGTAAATGGCCTAGCACATTAGAATCTTAGAAACAAGTACATTGGCCTGGTTTTAGAAAATGATACGAAACTTTCCTTTAAAAGAATGCACAGAAACTGGTGCTTTAAAATACAAAAGGATATAATGAACAAACCATAAACAATCTTAAACAAGAGACTAAAAAAGAATAGGAACTCTAAAACAAGGACTAAAAAAGAATAGGAACTAATATACAAGAATAGGAACTATTGAAAGTAGAGATGTAGAACAAACACAAATTTACATGAAAACCCTAGTACAGGGAGAAAAATCACGAAGTCGATATTTCTTATTATTTTCTTATGATAATAAAAGTACAAAGGGGAGAAATATTTAGAGGCAACATGAGCTTGATTAAAATAATAAAAAAATTAGGGCAAAGTAAATCTCAACTACCCTTGAGCTTTCAACATGACTCAAGCCCACTATTTCTAACCAAGACAAAATAAGAATAAAAGATTAAAAGCTTAGAAAGGTTTGATAAAAGCAAGCAAATTGCAATATATATATTCTGAATGGAATGCAACACCCTGATGAAGACTTTAGCCAAGGATGGAAGAATAATGTTAAGACGACTACTGAAAAAAGCGACGATTCCTTTCCATCCGAAGCCCAAAAAGCAATACTTTGACCACATTAATCCATATAAATCAGCTAGACAGTTCCAACGGTCACGAAAAAGAAGCTGATGTACATTTTCCTTCCATGGGTTGGAGAAAACCTATTGAGTATTAAAAAAGGCTGAGAATAACAACTAGAAAACACACTCGAATAGGATGTGGCTAAGAGATTCCCTTGTCTTGTAACACAATGGATTAACGGATGGCACGAGAGACTGAGATCGAAGTTTTTTATGGACATCAGTTGAATTGAGGTTACCGTTAAGCAGATCCACAAAAATATTTGTTGTCTTGTGGATCTTAGTCTTCCTAATTGCATTAAAGATGTTGCTGTCAAGATTAGAAGAAGAAGCCAAATGCACTGTCAAGAATTCATCCAAAAGACTACCTGAAGGTTCAAGTGACCATAGCTAACACCTAAAATCTTCACTATCATTTAGAGAAACGCTAGATAAAGAATACAGCAGATTTTGAAAGTCTAAAATCCCATCCTTCAAAAACCTTTGTCAAGCAACATTCCAAGACGAAGTGGAGGAATCCTAACCAATGCTCAATTGATTAGTTCTTAGTATTGTTCTTGTATTTTAGATATGGAGGGTGCTATGGGGTGTCAACCTAGTTGGGATGTCCAGGTGCACCTACTGATCCTCTCTCTCTCTCCCCTATTTCTAGGTTTCTCCATTATTCCCAACCAATGCTCAGCAGGTTAGTTCTTAATGTTGTTCTTGTATTTTGGATATGAAGGGTGCTATGGGGTGTCAACCTAGTTGAGATGTCTGGGTGCACCTATTGATCCTCTCTCTCTCTCCCATTTCTGGGCTTCTCTATTATTCCCGATGTATAACTCTCTTGTACTTTAAGTTTATTAATAATAAAGAAGTTTGTCATTCTTTTCAAAAAAAAAAAAAAGCTAGAAGAATAGCCAACCAAGCCATTTTACATGTGCCAATAAACGAATGTCCTAAGAAGAGGGATGCAAGGATGACAAATATATTATTAGACCAGGTGGATAACTAGCTAAAAAGCATCCAACATAATATGCTAGAAATGGTAGGCAAGAGAAATGTGAACAAACAGATGGGTAGGGGATTCAACACGGTCTTGACACACAATGATCTAGAGATGTACATATATGACATACGATGTTGGAAATGATCAGCAATATAAATGGCACCGATGCTAAACTCCCAAAAGAAATTTTTTATTTTCTTAGGGTAATGATCCAACCAAATGTCAGAATATAAATGTAACGACCCGAATTTTTCAAAACCAAGCTTAGGTCATTACTAATCTACTTATCTTTAACTTTTTCAGGCAAAGGTAAAGTAAGAGCAAGCTAGCAAGCAACAAAGACTCCCGACCGGCCATATGGGAACTGTTTGGTTTATGCTTGTGATTTACATTTCAAAATGTTAGAAGTGATAAAGTAAAGTAGACACCGAGTTATGTGGAAACTCAAGTACCGGGAGAAAAACCACGATTGAGTTTCTTATTAATTTCTCATATTAACAAAAGATACAAGAGGGAAGATAAATAGGTTACAACTTATGATTAAAAAAAGGAAAAAATATTAGGGTAAATCCTTCATTAGGTCAAGCCCACTAATTCTAACGTTTTGAATACAATCATGGACTTGTTTCCTCAGTGTATACAAACAAGAAGTGTTCTGACGTTTTGAATAAAGTTTCTAAGTTGTGTCCCATAGATCCTTCGCAGTTGCTGCATAAAGCAGAGGCTTGCCTATTTGTGGTTCCATACTATTAATCAACATGGACTGGATAATCCCCTCTCCAAAAACGTTTCAAGGCATCGCCAAGCGAGGGACAAAGAGTCTCCCCTATAATAAAACTGAATTGGTGACGACCCTCGAGAAACATCTTGATAGATTAAGACCAGAAAAAGTAATTCTGGCCATTCAGCTTCTATCCTGGAAAGGCACCTATAGATGTTATCAGAGAACTTGTTATATAATTTGAGGACAAGTTAAGGAGCGAAGTTACCGAGTTCTTGAAATACATTGGCAAGTCGGTTGGTTTGGATTGCGCTCAAGATTCACCAACTTCAAACCCTAATCCATTATGGACTTGATAGATCCCAGTACCATGGACATGCAGCTGCTATAAAGAATCAAATGACAGCAGTGCATGAAACGATGGCATCCATAAATTGAGGGCGGCGACGACGGTGGAGATGCGGATTACCAGAAGGGTATTGCGGCTGGACTTGGGAATACAGGTGGGAGTAGACTGGTTGAGCAGTGGAGGCATTGGGTGGCGGTACGTGAGCGTACGCGCCTGGTAATGACAACGCGTGGGAGGCTAATTGAAGCGCGTGTGGTTAGTTTCTGCCACTAGGTTGCACGACTGATTCCAAGGTTAGGCCCACTCTAATTGCCAACGTCCTCTGAAGCTGGTGGAGCAACTTTTTCATAGCAGCAGCGATCCCAAGGCAGCTGTCTCTGTTTGGGTTTCGTCTACACTTGTGTCTAGTGTTTCGTCTTTACCTCGCTCTAATACCATGTTAAAAGCGCTAAAGTAAAGTAGACACCGAGTTACATGGAAACCCAAGTACCGAGAGAAAAACTACGATTGACTTTCTTTTTAATTTCTCATATTAACAAAAGATACAAAAGGAAAAATAAATAGCTTATAGCTTATAATAAAAAAGGAAAGAATATTAGGGTAAATCCTTCCTTGAGCCAAGGCCACTAATTCTAACATGAAACTCAAGGACAATTTTTTTTAAGGGTAGGATGATGTAGTAAGGCTACGGTAAATTAGGCTATCTTCCTCAAATCTTTAGTTCATTAGGATTAAGATTAGTCTCCATGATTGATTAGGAAAAGGATTAGTTTCTTTGATTAGTGAAGATTAAAATTAGGAGTAGTTTTCTTTCCAATTCTCTATAAATAGAGTGATTGTCTTTGATAACTATTGATTATGGCGTATATACCAAATGAGAGAATTTTATTGATTATCAAAAGTTGTGAATACAAGAAAACAAGTAACGCATGTTTTAGTGCTAAAGGGGTGTCAACCTAGTTGAGATGTCCATGTGCACCTTTTGATCCCCTTTTGCTTATTTCTCTCTAGGCTTCCTTATTACGCTCATTGCATAACTCTCTTTTACTTTCAGTTTTATTATTAATAAAGAAGTTTGTCTCCGTTTAAAAAAAAAACATTTGCAAGAACTTAAAAAAAGATAGTCCAAGAAATTCACTATGAGAAGAAAACAATGAACAGAAATTGGGAAGCCCACACAAATATTTTTAAAAAAAGAAGAAAATTAGATTGAAATTCTTGGCGCTAAAGCGAAATTGGGAAGATGACATGTTTGGAACTGAGAAAATGCAGGCAGTCTGGTAAAAATCGCCAGCAAGGCTAAGATGGGTGCTAAGATGGGTGAACTGACAGACCCAACGAAGAAAGAATGAAAAGATGTTTGAAGCAATGTGATAATGGCAATGTTAAAAAATATGTTCTAGATTTTAGAACTTAAAAAATGTGTGCTAAAATAACTTTTAAAAAAAATGATAACTATTTTTTAAAAAATGGCAATGTTTAAAAGAAGAGGGTCTCTTTATTAAGATAATGAAATGAGACAAAAGCTTAAAATACAATATGGAAACGAAGAGAAACAGAACCTAAGGATCAGCAAATGCACTTGAGCATCTCAAAAAAAAAAAAAAGTAACTATTAAGGTATGTGAAATAAAATCGATGCAAAATTTCTGAAAGAAAAAGGCTATAAAATCCTGCTGATAAAATGAAGAATTTTGGGAACTAGGGGATTCCTTTATCCCTTTTTTTTCCCTTTAACGGAGACTGTGGGTGATGTGTTAGGTAAATTAGTCACTCATGGAAAGAACAATGTCGACTTTGGAATAGATTAAGTGCATTTGGCTCATCTTTAATGTGCAGAGTAAGCCTGGGTTCAATTTGTTTTTCACTTCCAACAAGTGCAGCTAGCCAATTAACTTGTTCAAATATTACAGTTGCACAGGCTTGTATATCTTCTCATGCTGTGTGGGACCTACATCTCTGCTGAAATTTGAATAATTTGGAGGTGATTGAATGGCCTAGTTAATCCCTTCTTCTTTTGTGAGTTTTACGAAGTTCGATGAATAACTTTGGCTATGGCCTCTTAGTTCCACCCAAGTATTCATAGTTGAATCTCTCATGAGTGATTAATTGATAATATTGTCCCTAACTCGAGCAACCTTTATTCAGTGGTTTGAAAGCTCTTATCCTGAGAAAATAAAGATCTTCTTACGGGAACTAAGAGAAGTGGAATTAATACAGCTCGTTGACTGCAAAGGAGAATGCTACCTCTCAACATCACGTCATCGTGCTGTGTGATTTGTTTTTCAGACTTGGAGCATCCTTCACATCATTTTTTCCATTATCCTTGCACATCTCAATTTTGGCTTACAACTTTGGGAGCTTTTTCTTAGGCAGCTCTTACTCACTACAGATTTGTCTTCTCAGAAGTGAGACGAGAGGCATGGAGAGACATCTGCCCCCACCCCCCAGAAAAGAAGAAGAGAGAGTTGAGTGAGATGATAGAGTGAGGGAGAGATGAAGGGAAGGTATAGCTTTTAGAGGAAGAAGGAAAAAAGCCACGAAAGAGAATAGTGATAAAGTTATTAAAACTTTCCACATCTAAAATTGACCACATAAGCATTCCAATATGAGCATTTAACATCTCTAGCATTAACACGTCAACATTTAACATATTGGGTTTTGTTAGTATTACTAAATGGTGACTTTCTGTTAGTATCACCAATACTGCAGCAACTTCAATTTTCAAGGACCAACTTCAGGCACTAAACTGTCAAATGTTAAAACTTAAAGGACCAAATGGTATCCTAACACATAGCCTAAACTATTGGATTGGAAATAACTATGAGAAAGCTTCCACTAATTTATGGACACAGCAGCTCCAATAGTCGTAGTTTACATACAAGAAAACAGAAAAGCCAGTACTTTCACCTAATTGACGAATTAGAGAGCCTTAATGTATCTCATAATGAGGAACAGTTTCTTGTCAATATATATAAATATGTGTGTGTGGTGTGCGTGTATGTGTGTATATTGAAAAGATAAATAAATTTCATTGATGAATGATTAGTCTATATGTGTGCGTGTATATCCTCAGTTATGTTGTTAAGGTTCTAAAGAAAGAAATGAAGGATTTTCAATGGAAAGGAGTTGAAGATGAAGAAAGAAGCCACCTCATAAGCTTAAAAAAAATCTCAGATAAGCATGGTAATGTGTAAGGATTGGCCTAGGAAGCTGAAAGAAGTGTCACAACCCTAGTATCTAAATTGGGTCGGAAACTCTTGAAGATGATCAAACCACGGACACGTACATTGAGATATTGTTTCTTACACAATATAGAACAAGTGCAGAAAACAGAATCAACAAGGCAGTAACTGCAAAATCAGAGCCTATGGAAGCACATTTCCACATGTAGTCCAAAAGGCTGAAAGGTGGAACGTTTTCGGATTAGACAACAGAGAACAATCATGTTTGAAAAAAATATCTGAATGGGTAATTAGTCATTAAAATTTATTTTCTCCTAGACTATTAGAATGGCTAGCTCTAAAGGATATTTTCCCTAGTAATTGCTGGCCTGGAGACCAAAGAGATACACCATCTTAATTTAGAAGACATCCTTCTGGGTTAGGAGCAAGGGCTGCTCTGCCAAGTATTCTTCATAATATTTGGTGAACTCAGCATTCCAAACATAATGGAAGTAGGTGCTTGTGCTTCACTTGCAGGTCTTTGTTAAATCAGTACTTCACCTCAAATGCATTTTGGCTAATACTCTCACTAGGGCAATCTGGAAGGAGTCGCTAGGCAGCAGATGACTCCTTATCACTTCCTATGTACATGGGTGGTAGAGTTGATTAACCTTAAAATGCAGGACAAGGTGTTCAACTCTCCTCCACCCTTGGCAGAAGTTGAGCACCGTAGTTTGCTTGCCACACATGAACCAAGAGAATGCCAAATTCTACTGAAGAAGATGAATCATTAGAAAAACCTAAGTTGGGTTGCAAGTAAAATCAAGGCAATATAGGAGGAGAAGGGTATTCATGAGTATATTAGCATGAATGTACCATCCAGTTCTTGTAGAATTAGGCATATGACCTCGCGAGATTAGTCAAGGTGCATCAGCTAGCCTAGATACTCACATATAAAGGAGGAAGGAAAAAGATTAAAAATAATAAAGGTATCTTCAAAATAATAAGGGGCAAGTAGGTACGGTGAGTTTCAGTATGTGTAAGGTTGGAAACCCATCAATCGCACATGAACCATTGAAGCAAGCCAAGCATTCGGATCATGTGGTTAAGTATGCAGGTTTTGCAGAGTCAACTGACTCTTCACCAGTTCCTATGTATATTAATGCTAAAGTGGGTTTACCTAAGAATATATTGTTGGGAGGGGAACACGGTGTTAACTATCTGACCACTTTATATGTGGGATAGGTTTACACTTACCACATTGTTCTCCTGCTCACTGAATGAAGGCTTCTATTACAGGGAATAGTCCCAAGATGGTTTATCCAATATGGGGTTGATATGAGCATAAGTGATACTCCATCACAAGGATCCAAATGGAGAGATGTTCGGATAAAGCACTTAAAAGTCCCCAAATTTCTTAAAGAGATCTTTTCTTCTTCTTTCTTTTTTTTTTCTTTTCTTTCTTTTTTTTTTTTTTTTTTTCTTTTTGATAGAATAAAATTATAAACCAAATTGTTGTGGAAACAAATTTTGAATAAACAAGAAAAAGATGGGAAGCCTGAATGTTACAACAAGAGCAAGGCCATGAATGTGTTGGGAAGATATATTCAATCTCATCACTAGTATGGGCCGATGAAAATGGTCATCTTTCATTTATCAATTTATCGTATGTACTACAGGTCCTTAAGGAGACAAATTTCAAACAAATAGATAACAAAATCTGGCACATCTACATACACAAACAAAGGTTTGAAAAAAAGGCCCTCGATCATATTCCATTCATTGGAGTCCTACCAAAGAAGGTAAGATTACAATAAAGAACAACCAACTAGTGGACTTGTGTAACTAAGCAATTTAGAGCTCAATATACTAATGTACATGAGGTAGCACGCCTAATCTGGTTTTTCTTTAACCTATTTAAATGTACTTATTTCCGGTTAACTTGAAGTTCCAGTTAGCGTTTGATAATACCAACAATCCAAGGAAAAAAAAAATCAGAACTGCTTCAGAACTGAAGCATCCTAAGCAGAAGGATTTAGTACAAACGAAGCCTTCAAGCCTGAAGAAGAGAAGTCAGTGATAATTGTGGGTTTAAATGTTTTGGGGGAAAAGGTCTTCTCGTTCATCCGTTTTTGCTTACCTCAAAGGTCAGATGTAAAAGCCACGAAGAGAAAAATCATTTTGATCATTGTTGTGTCATCACTGTTGTCAAACAAATTTTAGTCTAATACCAAGATGTTTTTTTAATAAGAAATACCCATACTACAAGATATATCAACATTTATAATTAACACATATAAGAACAAGCATATAGAATAAATGCAACTAGGCCATAATGGCAATGAATGAATATACCTTCTACCTTAAAAGATGGAAAGCTACCTGTAAGAAACACTCAAACATTCTACTGATGAGCAAGCAAGATAATAAATCAAACAACTGGACCAAAAAAAGAAGAAGCAAGAAATGAAAGCATTGAAATCAAGAACAATTAACCTAGAAGAAGCAAAAACCAACAAAATAAAAACAAGTAAAGAAGGGTACCCATTGACCTTTGAAAAAAACTTTTGCGCATGACTTCGTATCTGGACTGCAGTTTTAGTTCCAATATGTTCTGCATATAAAACACATAATGAAGAATCAGGAACCTTTCTAAAGGATACTATGAACTTGATAGCAGAGATTCCAGATCAAATTAGCTCAACAATAAGATTAAGATTCTTCCCTAATATATGACGGAGCTTTTGGAATTCTACTCCACCTTCTGTGATAGCTCGATGTTAGTTCTTTTGATTCATTTTGACATATTAGTTCTTGATATGTTTTTAAGTATATCATTTTGGTTTGCGACAGCAGATTTATTTGTATCTTTTTACTTTTTCTTTTCACTACTTTTGGAGTTCATATCCTTTGAGCAATAATCTATTTTCATCTTTTGAATGAAAAGTTGTCTCTTGTTCAAAAGTATCACCGATCAAAAAATTATAATTAAAGAAAACTTTGATTAATAATCTGCATGGTAATTAAATTTTGTATCAAATGTCACAGAGTATATAATTCATCCAAACAAGGTTACAAGCTAAGAAATGAACAAAAGTCAAAAAAGAATGCTGACATTTGATCAAAATACAACCTTCGATTCTCTGCCATGCTCGCCCATAGAGCTTCAGCGCCTCTAGAAATCTGTTGTGCTCCTCCTCCGTCCAACGCTCTCGTTGCTTTGTAATAGTATATGGCTTCCTGGTCTATCATATTCAAACCTCAGTTATAAACAGTTTTCAATTTCCTTTTCTTCACTTCTTCTGATTAAAGTTTTTTTTCCCTTTTCGTAAGGAAGGGGAATGAATTATCACCTTGAAAACCAAGTCTTCTCCTGAGGAGTTGGGATCCATCAACGGACCTGAGCAGCTACCGCTGCTTCAAATCCTCTCTAACGAGCAACGGGTAAAATGAAAACCTCCTTTCATTGTTAGGGATATAATAAATTCTAAATGGTGAAGCCGTTGTTGCTTTTGTTACCTGGCTCCTAGACGCTACTGCAAGACAGAAAAAAAGCGACAGCAATCGGTAGCGATCCGTCTCTTTTTCATGTAAACAAAATTAAGAGTTCCATATTTAATCGAATCAGAAGACTTGTATGGGGCTAAAAAAAAAAAACAAAAAACAAAAAACAAAAAAACAAATATTATAGGAAACCACAAAACGAAACTTCAAAAAAAATATTTTCAGTAGCCAGGGTAACAAAAAAGATAGAGATACTTCGCCGAAAAAGAAGTTAAAATGAAAAATCCTTATTCAGAATCCTCACCAAAACGAACTGGAAGACGCCAAAACCTTAGAATGTAGAAAAAGAGAGAAAAATTCTAATCAGTAATCAACAATCTCCTTTCTCCACCTCACAGTAATGCATCTTAACAATACTGATCTGGTAAAGTCAAGTTAAACTATCCAGTTAGCTGCCGAGAAAACATTAGAAATCGAATAAAATTAAATTTAAAAAAGAAAAAAACAAATAAACAAACTAACTAACTTAAGCACCACCAAGTAATTCAATCTACAAATACAAATCTCCACAAATTAACAACTCCATCCGTTTCTACGTATTTTCTCGGCAACGAAACTGAGAGAGTTAATAATCAATAAGAAGCCCTAAGAAAACAGAAAGAACAAGAGTACCTTGGAAGGAAGTCATGGTTAGATGTAATTGGGAAAGGAAGAGTAGCTACTTGGATCATGCATGAGAGTAAAATCACCAGAAACTCACCAGAAAACTCATGGTTTCCGGCAATTAAGAAGGTGAATTGAAGGAGTAAAAAGGTAAGAAGAATCTAAAGATGAGGAATCAAGAAGAAGAGAGAATGAAAGAAGTAGTAGCAACACAGAGTATTTCCTTTCTAATCTGTTTCCTTCTTTTTTCTTCTCAAAGAGACCTAACGCACCGGAAGTTACAATTTTGGGCGTCGGAGCAATCTCAGCCACTATAATTTCTTCTGGATTTTGCTACAATTAAATATTAAAAGAATTAAAAAAAAAAAAAAAAAACAAGTGAGTTTTTATTTTTGAGGCTGCAAACAAGTGAAGAAGGCAATAGAGAAAGGTCGTTGCATTGGATTTCGACAAGTGGCAGAAAACTAGTGGCGGAGAGTGATAAAGCCCACCGATGCGCTTTTTCGTTTTTTCTTTTTTTTTTTTATTAATTTTGAAATTTGGTTATTTAGTCCTCCAATCTTGTCCACAAATTCTAAGCTGAGGCTTTGAGTGCGTAAAAGCGTCTCGTCCAGCTGTGTTCTGTGGGCCCGTCCTACACGTGGCGTCTATTGTAACCGGAAGTTGCCGGTCACGTGCGGAATGGGATTACGGACTATGACTTTTTTCGACTGACGTGGCTTTCGGAAACCGCTACGTGGCCTTATTCTAGAAAAGGCTGAGACGGAAGATAACGTTCTTTTTTTTTTTTTATTACCTTAGAATATATTGGGAGAGAGCTTAACACCGTGTATTTCTACTGTTACGTTTCTGACGTACGGTGCTCATACGACCATATGTTAGATTTCTTTTCTTTTGTCTTTTTCTTTTCGTTTTTCTTTTTTCTTTTTTTCTTTTTTAATCCGTGTAAAAGTCGATAGGAGAGATGTTCAAATTATCTTAATCATTTTAATTATCTCATTCTAATTGTAAGGTTTAATTGAGTTTGTTTTGTTATTGAATCTCGACCTGGATAAGTTTATATTTTAGTTGACCACATATGTATTGAAATATATAAAAAAGTAATTTTAGTTTTTTTAAACTTGTAATAGATATGATCGACATTTAATGTTTAGTGTTTGAATTTTACAAAATTATAGTTATTAGTTTTGTGTTGTTAATAGATTTAAGTGTTGTAAACTAGTGAAATAATGATAAAAGCAATCGACAATCCAATAAACCAACTCAACTGTAAAGGTTAGGTTGAAGACCTTGTTAATTCAGATCTTTCAAATAACCAATCAGATCAACTCAAATTGTTGTGTGGGTCCATTTTTAACCTAGCTCAACTCACCTGAAGTGAAAAAAGTGCTCTAATTAGTTCATGATTATGGAATAGATTTTAATGGTCTTTGACTTGACTTTAAGTTAACAGCATGTTAATTGAATTTTTATGTAGATTGTTGCACTATATTGTCTCTTCTTAACGTAGTTTGTTGATTATTCTAGCTAACAACCAGTATTATATTTCATTGCAAATTCGTGAAAGTTGCAAGTTGATATTTACTAGTTTTCGTAGCAGTTTCTCTTAAATCGCTAAGTTACCCAAAAGCTTAAGCTAGTGGGTAAAGACAATTTTAATACAATATCTAATTATCTCCCTCACTTATTTGAAATATCAAGAAAGACGAAACAAGTGGAAATCAATATTAAATATCTTATGGAAATGAAAGGCGTGCGTAGTGGAAATCAGATCAACTTTACTATAATTGCACTTAATTAACATGTAAATACATAATTAAATTAAAATAAGGGTTAAGGACAACTCACCTTCGTAGCTTCGTAATCGCTCAAATCTCCACCCGAACACAAACCAAATCACCACTAGAGTTGATATACTATATACTGGACTTAGAATTGGGTTGTAGGACCTGATGAGTGAATGATTTGAGAGAGATGAAAATTGAAGGAGTGTGAAAGGTTTGAAAAATTAATTATTTGGTGATTAATAATTTTAAGTAAAAAACATATAAGACTCAAAAGTTTTTTTCATTTGAAAATTCACTCTTTAAATAGACAACCAAAAATAAGTACGCAACTATTACATGCCTAAACTCACAAAGGCCCAGCAACTTACATTTTCTTAACTACCTGTGGTCTTGGTGTCATCACCATAAACTTTCATTTAGCCCACTAATAAGTTAATGGAATTATGCAACAATGTATGCACTATCTCGTAATGAGTTTGGTTTCATCACCATGAGCCTTCACATAACTCACTAAAAGTTAATGGGATCATTCAACAAAATGTTCGATTTCACTACTAACTCGAGTCAAAGAGTAAAATGGTTGTTTCATCATTCAAGTAAAAGTCAAGCTGTGACCAAAAGTCAACATTTTGCCTTTTTACCATTTCCCCTCCTTGTCTAATTTCGACCTTTCAAGCTTGAATCCATATTTGTTTTCCAAAATCCTAATCACATTTGAATCTATAGTCGGTCAAAGTTTTACTTTTCAAAGTCAAAAGTTAACCCTATGACTGTTGACTAAAGCCTATAATAGGTAAAAGTAAATTTTATCTTGCACCATGCGTCCTCAACTATCCACTCGATTTTATCCTTGAAATGAGAGATTTATTGAACTAGCTAAAGGCAAATTTAATATACTACCTAATAGTTTGAAGATGGGTAAGAAAACTCCTAACATTTATTTTTAACCTATCCAGAACAAGGTATTTAATAATTGGGGCAACCATTGACAATCCAACTACTTTTATATATATATATAAAACAAAGACTTGGATCTCATTAACACCCAAGAAACTTAAAATTTTTCCTTGTGGAATTGTAGCCCCCAAGTCATTTTCATAAAAATGCGTAGTTCTTGCCAAAGGTCTAGCTTAAGACTTTTGCAGTGGTTTAGTTCCAATTCAAAAGTTTGAGATTCTTATTGTAAATCGGGAAAATTAACAAAAGGTGTGGACCTTATGACATCTTTTTCCTACATTTATAAATGAAGTTTATATCAATTTAAATCTTAGATTAATAATTGTATCAATTTAAATCTTTAACTCTGAGAGTTATATCATTTTTAACTCTAGCTAACTAATAACAGTATTAATCTAGACCATCAATTTTTACAAGTGTATCAATTTAAACCATATCAATTTAAACCATAGACTTATATGGATGAAATTGATACATTTACGAAAGTTTAAGATTTAAATTGATATAATTATTAATTTAGGATTATTTAAATTGATACATAATTATAAGTTTAGAGTTTAAATTAATACAAAATTCATAAATATAAATTGATATTTATCTTTATAAATATTTTTAGAATTTTTTGTCATTTAAAATAAATTTTCCCGTTGAAATTGGGTTTTTTCTTTTACAAGATACTTTGACATTTTAAAAAATGAAAAATAGAGAACTGAAATTTAGAAGGACGTAACATGCATACATACATATATACATATATAAATGAAATAGGGTCTTTTTGACTTAATTCAATTCATTTGAGTAAAGATAAAAGGTACAAATTCTCATAACATATAGATATATATATATAAAAAAAAAACGTACTTAATTTTAAAAAGTGAAAATAAAAAATCAAACACTTACAAAACGAACAAAAAAAAAATAGTTTAAAATTTTGTTTAAATTTTTGTCATTCTTGTATGGAATTTAGTTAATAGAAAACTATTGAAAATATTTCTAAAATATAAGAAAAAATGTATATTGTATTAAATAATATATACTCACAAACTTTATGAATATGAAATAATAGTAAAATATATCAATATAAATCATTTATATAATATAATTTTTTGTTAATACTTCTTTAAAGATTTTGGTTCATTATGTTAAAAAAAAAAATGCATTTTTCTTTGATAAAAGACCTTGTTTTAATTGTCTAAAAAAATATTTTTCAAAAAATCATTTTTATTTAAACATTTTTTAAATAATTTAATTTTTTTAAAAAAAACACTAGTTCGTTTGAAAAAGTACATTTTATATACAAGTTCGTTTTATTTGTTACACTTTTATAGTGTTTCAACATCGTTAAAATATTACATTTAGTTGTACCGAACTAATCATTTCATAATTGCATTCTAAAAAATGCTTTTGAATGTTAAATTTTTTGTGTTTATTTTTAACACGTGGTTAATTAAGTTAGATGTTAAAGTTGGTCATCGTGATTAGTTGAGAAGTTCGTCATGAAATACAATAAGTAAAAGTGATCATTAGAGTTGACCGCTAGAATTGATTAACAAAGGGTAGTAGTTGCCGGGTGACAACCATGGTGGAAGTGAGTTGTGAAATTAGTGAGAGCGAGTGTTTTGGCAATTCTATATATCATACAAGCTAGAGAAAAATTAGCCATACATCGAAAACTCTTTTTTAAAATGTTAGTGTTTTTTTCTTCTTTCAAGTTTTAATATGATCTCCTCAACGGTAAATAAATTGGTAGCCAACATGAAGATCGAGGTCCTAGATCCAAATTTGACTATTTCAAATTGTACTAAAAAAATATGTATGTATTAAAATTGATAGTAAAATTGAGTTTTCATCCACACGACACAGTGTTGAAACGAGAAGAATGCTCTCACCACCCTAGCCATGACATGTAGCCTAGATATGGCACATTATATTAATTGGTTAGTAGTATATTTAAGAAAATTTGACTTTTATACAAAAATCTTACTTGGACGTAAATTAAAAATTAAGCTCCTCATACATCCATTATGAACTTACACCATATAATATTTAATGGATTGAAGAGATAAAAAGAATTAAAAGAAATTATCTAATTGATTGAAGTTTATAATTTCTACGACATCTCAACCGTGGTTCACTATAAGAATTTTGGGTTATTCCAATGTAGTAAAAGACGTCGGCGAAAGAGACGTCAGAAAAAAGAAACTTTCCGATGTTGTAAATTAAGCGTCAACCTAAAGGACTAGTCCTAACGTCCGAGAAAGATAAATTAATATTTAAATCTTACATTTTTCTCGATGTAATACACATAAACGTCGAAAATGTGGTTTTCATTCCCAACATCATGTTGGGAAAAGATGAATTAAAATTTAATTCTTTGCATTTTCCACAACGCAAAAATAGGTTAAAGTAACCGTATGTGACGACTCTTCCATCATCTGCCCCATTATTTCATATCTATATGGGTTGTATTTATTTCTTTTATGGTCAATTTTTAAAAATTGGAAGAATCGTTTATATATCGCTTTCTATGCATGCGTGTTAGGTGGGTTACTCTTTTAGTTTTTTTTTTTTTTTTTGGATGAATATGTGTGTTTGATTTATGAGTTTTAAATAGATATTTCTAGTTTCTAGATTTATAAGAATAGACTCATTTAGAAGACCGCTTAAATAACTTTATACTTTTATTTTAAACAATAATATGACATTTTAATTCTAGATACATTTTGAAAACTCGAGAACCAAATGAGTATATCGTTATAAACGTGGAGACTAAAAATGTCTATTTTTAAAACTTAGTGGTCAAAAGCACATATTCATCAAATTTTTGGAGACTAAAAATGTAGTTTTTACTTCTTTTTTTAATACAACTATTCGTGGGAACGAGACAATCTTCCACTTTTAAGATGAAAAATGTCATGACAACCATTGGTAATCTCATTTTAGTTTTCAAGTGTTTTAATTTGTTATACTAAATAAATTTTATTTTATTGAGTTCTCACGTCTATTTTAGATGATGGTTATTTGTAAAGTTTCTAAGTAAAGTAAACAAATAAAAGTGAATTCGTTAGAATAGATGTTCCGAGCTTCTTCTTTTTTTTTTTTTTGTTCCTACAATATATATATATAGTACCTTGTTTACAATTTATAAATTGCAATGATATATAGTTTCCTTATTTGTGTGATACATACATGTTGGGTACAACACAATAGGTTTTTTTGGTACATTCTAACTCAACGCTTAAATGTTGATTTAATGCTTTGATTGGACAATCAATATGGCCATCCGACTCTCAAATTAAATCTTACCTTAAAAACCAATCACAATATCTTAAAGCAAAATATTTAAAAATAAAAACAAATAATTGAAGAACTATCATCGATCATAAATAGTTGCATAGAGGGAAAATAACAAATGCATTGGAAAATGTAATTAAAGTTTTATATTCACTAGATAATTAAAAAAATAGGATGATAACAATATTTATTGGCATGAACCTTTTTAGTTGGGAAACTAAAAGCAAATCAATGAGGATTTACGTCCAAAGTAGATAAAATCATATCATGGTTGAGATTCAAAATTCGGTCTAAAACAAATTTAATATGTTATATATTAGATTAAAATGACGTGTTTATATAAATATTTAGATAATTTTTTTTAAATGAAATTTTGCTATAAATATCTTTAAAAAAATATATAAGAATGTTTAAATAAGCTATAGATTATTTTATTATATTTAATATTGTTAAAAAAATAAAAAAGATGGTATGAAATATGATAAATAATTATATAAGAAAAAGAGCACCCTATTCTCTTAAATAAATAAAAACCACTTTTTTATTTCCCAATTAATTTGAAACATATTATTGTTTTATTATATTGGGCCAAAGTCTCCAACCACAAGGCCCATCAATGCTTTAGGTTTTAGCCAAACTAACATTATTTATAATCTATAGTTTATGAGTAGGAGGAGAGTGACTGTTCACTCGAACCAGCCTATAGTGTATAAATTTTAATGGAGTCGAGTTATTTATGATCAACCTATAAAGTAAACGAGCTAAACATACCTAACGTATTATTGGTGTGTCAATGAAGAAAAATTAAGAGAGATCATCATTTTTCTTGAATTTTGAATGTGTTTCTTTTGTTGCTTACGATTTAAAATATAAAATTTTTTATATAGGTTTAGACGTTTGTAATTGTATCATTTAAGTGATCTCTCTACTAACTTATTTAAATTATGTTTAAGAAAAATAACAATTACATTGTTTCCTTGAGAAAACAAAGTTCAAAAGGAAAACATCACCGAACAATCAATCTTATACAATACACACTAAAAGGGTGTAGTCCCTAGGTGGCTTGAAAAAGTGTTTGTGTAAAATTGGAATAATTGGAGAGCAATATAAGAGGTAGCTAGGTAGTAAAAGGAAAGCACATAAAGATTGGGATATTGATCAGTTAGGGCAATTACATAAGAGATAATATATGAAGAGAACAAAAAAGGGTGGGTAAAAAGAAGAGTTACAATTTTTTCATGCAAATATAGTTGCAATAATGCAATGCAAAAACAGCAATTAATTAATTATATTTTTTTTATTATTCAATAATTAAATCCCCTCTCTGAACACACACAACAACATCAATACTCTTCTTTAGCTGCTCCCTATTATCTCACTGTAAGTTTCCTTTAGTTTCTGCAATAATGCTTCCCTATAAAAATTTATCAAAATGTATTTTTTTTTAAAATCAAACAACAATATAATAAATAAATAAACATCTTCAATATAATATAATCATGGTGTTTAATTAAAAAAAAAAAAAAAGGTGTGTTATTAGAACTTATTACCTGTCTGGTCTGAAAATCAGATTCTTGTATGCAAACCACTGCACATATAATTATACACAAAATGCAAATATGGCCATTAAACTAAATTGTATGCTATAAATTTAGAAGTATATAATTGGGATTAAATTATGTAGAAACTTACCCCAGTGTAGCCAATTCCCACAAGCTCAAGCAGGCCAGGAACTAGAGGAAGCCTATCAATTGCCTGCAGATATATATAAAAATAGATTAATGTACAAATTTTGCAAAATTTAATATAAGACCCTTATTTTATGCTCTTGATCAACTATACTTATTTACAACTCATACAGAATCAAAATGCTTACGGAGACAACGCCAGCGGAGGCCCAAAGGGCCACAAAGCCGGAGACAGCAAGTGAGCTCACAGCATACTTATCTTCAACCTTATCCCACTGAACCAAAACAAAATCCAACCCATTAATAATAATGTAATTAACTTTTCTTTTTCGTCTTTCAAAAAAACAAATCTGGCATACAGCTTCTTGAACTTTTTTGACAATTTCAGGCATCTCCGCCAGCTCCCCGGCCGCCACTTCAGCTGGGACTTCTCCGGTCGCCATCCCCATCACATTGCGAGCAATCTTCCGACCTATAATCCGTACAAAATCAATATAGTTAACTTAAGATCTGCTAAATTTAAATGATATATTAATATATATAGTAGAATAATTCTCACAATAGGCAGTGGACTTCCAAGGGCGGATCTGGGACAAGGGAGTAGGGGGTGAGGGGAGAGTGGGGAGCGGGACGGTGGATGACGGGGAAGCGGATTGTCGAGGGGCCTTAGAATCGAGGAGGGTGGAGGAGGAAGAGAGAGCAAATGTGGATGAAGAAGAAGAAGCCATTGATGAATGCCTCACACACTCAAAATATTCACGCACAAGAAGAAGGTAATTTCTGCAAGAAAGAAAGTGAAGATTTTGGTGTTGGGGTTTTTTTCCTTTTGTTTTGTAGACAGGTGTTTATGTGTTTTGGTTTATTTCCCTTTTTTGGAGATGGTTTTTGGTGTGTTGGGTTATATAAATTGTGTTAAAGTTATGAAGATAGAGAGCCACTCATTTCACAATCAATTTGGATAATGCTATGAGAGTTGAGGAAATGAGAGAGGATTGAAATGGATAGTGTTTGATTGGATAAAAGGGTTTTGTAATAACACACTCAATGCTTAGCTTATGGATAAATATCTTCTCTTTTCTCTCTCTCTCTCTCTCTCTCTCTCTATAGTTTTCTCCTTATTCCAGAGAAAAAATAAAATACACATTTACCTTTCATTCCTTCATGGCTCTTGTTTTTATTTATTTATTCCTTTTTCCAACCATATAAAAATATAATGACTAACAAAAAAACAAGTGTTTTTTCCTTTTTCTTTCTTTTTTTTTTGTTAAAGAAAATAATATTTACAATATTAAAATATAATTTAATAACTTTATTAGTTTTTTTTATAAAAAGATAAAATTGAGCTACTATCAAAGCTTGTAACGAACAGGTGATGGCTTAAAAACTTTGGTCAAGGGTCATTCAAGTAAAATAGTGAAAGGAGGGTGCAACTCAGTTATTCCTCTCGACTTATTAGTCTTTAATCTCAAGGGCAACTTAACCTTCCATCTTGTCTACTCCTTGTATAAGCCTTCATTCTCTCCTCTAACTTTGAAAAACGAGCATGTTACGTTCAATCCAAAAACTCTTCTATCTTAGCTTTCTTAATCATAAATACATAATTATATCATCATATATACGAGTTAATTCATATTCTTCTTACATTAAAATTTGTTGATCACTGTTGTGCTTTTTGACTGGACTTAAGTATCAAATTGCTTGTGACCGCCATCACCCATACTGATACATAACTATTTCTCTTAATTTGCAAGTCATCGATCTCTTCCTCGAATGGAAATTCAACGTTGATAACAGGTGAAGCTCAGTTGATCTTCCCTCATAATGTAGTTTCCAATCAGTATATTGTCTTTATGTAAATTTGGTACCAAAGTAAAAAACAATCTAGTCCTTGTATTGTTATTTTATTAGGAAAAATGTAACTACTATTCTCTTTTTCTTTTTAAATTTGATTTAAGTGACACTTTAGTTTCTTAGTTTCCAAATGAGAATTAAAGAAAATGAAAATTGTATTAGATGACAAAAAAATTTCTTTTTAAAAAAATCGTTGATAGAATCTATTTTTTGCATATTGTAAATTTAACAAATGTGAAGATAATATGCTTTTAAATTTAATAGTTTTGAAAATTTGAAAATATAAGTGTCATGGATTCTATTATCATAAAATTTGTAAACTTTTCTAAATAAAATCTGTCTGATACCAACTTTTAGTTAGTAATTAATTAACACAAAAAAAAAACTAAACTTTTCTCATTGATATATGTGATGACAACTATAAACTAACATCAAAACCAATGTTATGATAGCCAACAATATAATGACAGACATATGATGAAGTTTAAAACGAATATAATACATATGTTAGTATACATGTAACGTGTAACATATTGACACGATGTTGATCTCCAACTAATATTGTAGACATAATTGCTAACAGCATTTCTAGTTCAACCTATAAAATAAATTATTAGAATAATTGAAACAAAAGGTTGATTAAAATTGATTTGTACAAAGATTATTCTTAGACTACACAATATTATTTTAAATCTACTATTTTTTTAAATGTCTACCATCTACCAAAATTTCATAAAAAACTATGGAGGTTGAAGGAATACTCAAACGTGCTTGAAAAGAGTTTAGAATTAATTTAACTAAATATGTTTTGAGTATTGATGTGTTTGTCTTCCAAGTAGAGGTGAGTATCGATAAGTCAGAGTCGGTTTTCCAATCAAACCACTACCAAACAAATGATGGTCAATTACAAGCTGGTCGTTTAAGTTAGTTGAAGTTTTTGAAAAAATTTTAAAGTGTTGTCAGTTTGTATTTTTTTTCAAATCAACACCGATCAAACCTCTCCTTATCTTTGATCAAACACCTTGAGTTTCAATCAACTCTATTTTAAGTCACCCATTATTCCAAGAGTAAGAAAAAGTGTCGAACAAACCACGACGTCGGTTAACACCTTTCACCTATTCTAAGTCTAATTTGATTCTTCTTTTTATTTTTGTGTCATATGACATTTCAAACATTGAGACGGATTATATTTCTTCCGGTTTATGACCCGACCCGGTTTTAATCCGTCAATGGCGCTATCCAAAGCTAATCCATACGCCCACGGTGGGAGAGAAAGAGGAAACGAAGCTTCTTCTTCATCTCCGCCATGGCTAACCTTGCGACCTCCTTAACCTTCTCTTCTTCTTCTTCTCCTTCTCCTTCTCTATGGATCCTCAAACATAAATCTCCAAGTTACTGTACATTCAAACAACTGCACTCTTTCCATTCATCCTTTCACTTCGACTACACGAAGCTCGTTTCCCTAAGGCATAACCATGGGGAAAGGTTTCCAGTGCTTTTCACTGTTCTTGACAATGAATCTGCGCTTACGGAGGAGGCCATTGTGGAAGGTGATGTTAAGAGCGAAGGCAGCCTTTCAAATCAGGAAGTGAAAAAGCTAGCACGTCCTTGTGAGCTATACGTTTGTAATTTGCCGAGGAGTTGCGACATTGCGGAGCTGGTTGAGATGTTTAAACCTTATGGCACAGTCTTGGCTGCTGAGGTAGATACGATTTTTTGTTTTTTGTTTTCCTTCCGCGTCTTTGTGGTTTGCTCATTCGTTTTAGTTTTCCAGAACAATATATTTACTTCTATTTCTGTATGGAATTTCCTTAAATGATTAGTTTGAAAGTTAGAGTAAATTGAACTGGAATTCAGAAAGCATTTCCCCGAATTTGGAATTTTGAATGCTGTCATAATCATTATTCTTGATATGCAGTCCTCAATTTGCTCATCTGCCTTTGTTGAGCATTTTTTTTTTCCTTTTTCTTTCTTGGATTGTACATTGTTCTTGGAGATTGAAGTCAATACACAACGAAATCAATAACCCACTTATTGTTGATAAAAACATTAGACCAAATTAGTTAACTACACTAAACAACAAAATTGAATTGAAATTCAGAAGGCATTATCCGAATTTGGAAGTTTGAATGTTGTTATGGAGTTGGCAAACAAAGAAAACAGAAAAACATAAACAATAGAGTCGATTCACTAAACAGTTTTACTAGAGAGAATAATTCAAGAGATGCCTCTAGGATTAGAGAGTTTATACTAGTGCGCATTTTAAACTCTAGAGACAAAAGCGTAGATAACCAAAAGATGATAAATATATAAATAATTTAGTTTTGAGGGGTTTGCCCCAAACTCTCACTATGGCACGTTGCCCATGGACCTTGATTTGCTAGCGAGATTCTGTACTTGGTCATTCGAAGCACTATAGAAATAAATTTACGAAATTCCAACTGTTATTATAATTGTTATTCTTGAAAGGCAGGCCTCAATTTGCATATCTGCCTTGAGTAAAATGGAATGTGTTTGAGCATTGGTTTTTTCTCTTCCTCCCTCTTGCACTGTACACTGTTCTTGAAGATGGAAGTTAATAATACACAACAAAATCACAAAACCCACTTTTTGTTGACAAAAACAGTAAACCAAATTAGTTAACTGCACTAAACAACAGAATGATCTCCAATAGTTTTTTATATTTCTTTTCATGTTTTGAATGGTATTGATTTGTTTCTCCATAACTTGGACTCAGGTTTCTCGGAATCCAGAGACAGGCATAAGCAAAGGATGTGGCTATGTCACAATGGGTTCAATAAACTCGGCTAAAGTTTCAATTACAGCATTAGATGGTTCTGTTAGTGTCAAATTAAGTATAAGTTTGTTTTAATCTTAGCTTATTCAGTATCATTCAAAGATAAAATTTATTATTTTGAAGGATGTTGGGGGACGTGAAATGCGCGTTAGATTTGCAGTTGATATGAATTCCAAAAAGAGGAACCTTAATAACTTGCATTCATCACCCAAGAAGAATATAATATATGAAAGTCCTTACAAAGTGTATGTTGGAAATCTTTCGTGGGATGTCAAACCTGGAGACCTGAGGAACCTTTTTAGCAGATTTGGAACTGTGGTCAGTGCAAAAGTTTTGAACGATCGTAGAGCTGGAAAAAGCCGCGTTTACGGGTTTCTATCGTTTTCTTCAGCTGCAGAGCGTGATGCATCGATTTCTTTGGATGGAACAGTAAAATTCTCTCTCTATATCCTTTGGAGTTCGACTTTGGAATTCCATTTTTGTTGTTTTGACCCTTTCCTCTCTTTCATTGTAGGAGTACAACAACAGGAAGCTTGTTGTTAGAGAAGGTTTGGAAAGGAGCGAATCTTAAATGCAGTTAGTCTTCTTGCACAAGTTAGAAAGAAATCTCATCTTGTTTAATTGTTTTAAATCAATTATGAGTTTGATCTAGCTATATTAGAATCTTGCAAAGTTTTGTTTTGAGGGTGTTAAAATCTATCATAAGGAATATTCAATCATAAATAGCAGCCATTCTTAGATTCATTGCATAGAAGTCTCTACTTTGGATTTTCTTGGCCGGTAGTTTTGTATTAAATTTGATTATTGTTTAACAAGAGTGGGCTAGTTAATCGGTTTCTGCTACTTGTAATTCTCTTGAGCAGCCATCCTTCTATAAATTGACTGATTCTTTTGATCATTTGTATATGAATAAAAAGTCACTCTTTGAGATCATTTCTTTATTTTAACTTTGAAGGCCAACTAAAGTAATGAACACTACGGAAGAATTATTCAGAAACTTCCTCTGCAAAGGTAACAATGATGGTAAGAGTCTTCATCTTGTCGACTAGGAAAATCTCCTTCATCCCAAGGAGAAAGAAGGGCTCGGCTGAAACGATCGGAATAGAGCCCTCCAAGCAAAATGAATTTGGCGTTATCAATGTGAGAAAATTACTAAGGAACCACGCCTCTCGCAAGAAATATCCCTTATTATATATATATATATATATATATATATTAATCTTTTATCTTTTTCTTAGGGAAGAAGGGACTACTTGGTGCATTTTGGATTGGATTTTTAAGTATTTATAAACATTTTTTTTTTAAACACATAGAAAGTCAATTTAAGCATATACGAAATGGTAGGACTGAAATGTAAGAATTTGAAGTACTCTTCCATTGCTTTTTCAATGTGTCCTAATGGGTTTTAGCTCTCTCTCCTCGCTCCAACGTAGAAACTGATTTTACTTTATGATTTGCTTTGGAAAGCCGCTGTCAAGAAAAAAAGATACAGTTTTTTTTAGGAACAATTTATAGGGATTTTATCAAATAGTGGGACACTTAAATTCTATAGACTGAACTCTAATTTTCTTTAAACCAAAATTTAAGAATCAACCTTGAAAAGATCCTAAGTTTAGATTTAGATTGCACATTTTGGTTTGCAGTGCTCGAGTAAAAAAAGAGTGGAGAAGATACAAGTGAGATAGAGAAAAAAAGAATGTTGTGGAAAGATTGAAAAAAAAAATGATTTATTTTGATTGAGATTCATGATTTTGAAATTCATGAGGTCAATCCATGTTAATGAAGATTAATGAGTTTTGGCTAGAACTTGTGATTTTTTTAGTAAATGGTCCGTTTTTAATTTTTTCGATAGATTGACTACTAATGCATGTGTGTGATGTGTTCGTATTTACAATGAAAACCCATTTAATCTCGAGGAATTGTGTATAAAATTATTAACAAAATGTTTACACACACATTTTGGGACTTGTCAACATTTTGTGGTTTTTTTTATTATATTTAAAATCTGAATAAATTGTAGCAAATAAACAACAAATTCACATTTGAAAAGGAAACTTCTAATTAAATTATTGTGTACAAATAGTAAAGGTAAAAATTGTATCTTCACGGTTCACTTAATGTAATCTAAAAATTCAATTTTTCTTCAAATAGGTCCATTAATCCAAAACAAAAACTTAAGCTATTCTTCGTCAAACTGCCGGTAAGACGAAACTCGATTTCTGTATGTTCTTGTTCATGGTTGCAAATGGAAATGGAAATGGAATAGTTAAAGAAGCAGCTTGAGTTCATTTGTAGAAGAAGAAGAAGAAGGCTTTTCACCTTGAGACCCAGATCTCCAGGATATGGCTTCCACTCCCACCGGCTCTATCACCGCCATCGAAGATGACCATCACCTCGATCATCAAGACTCCATCAAATTCGGCTCAACGGAAGCACTCGAACACATTCGAACCCTCACCGACGTCGGAGCCATGACTCGTCTTCTTCATGAATGTATTGCTTACCAGCGTGCCCTAGACCTCAATCTCGACAATCTTCTCTCTCAACGCTCCGACCTCGACAAGCAGCTTGTCCAGCTTCAACGCTCTGCTGAAGTCATCGGCATTGTTGAAGCCGATGCCGATTATATGCTCTCCAATGTCACATCCACTTGTGACCTTGCTGACCAGGTTAGTGCCAAGGTTCGCGATCTTGATCTCGCCCAGTCGCGGGTTAATTCCACCTTGCTTCGTATCGATGCCATTGTTGAGAGAGGGAATTGTATTGAAGGAGTTAAGAAAGCGCTTGATTCCGAGGATTATGAATCTGCGGCTAAGTATGTGCAGACGTTTCTCCAAATTGATGATAAGTACAAGGATTCTGGGTCGGATCAGAGGGAACAATTGTTGGAATCGAAGAAACTGTTGGAGGGAATTGTTAGGAAGAAGCTCTCTGCGGCTGTGGATCAACGGGATCATTCAATGATCTTGCGATTCATACGGCTTTACTCTCCGTTAGGTTTGGAGGAGGAAGGGTTGCAGGTTTATGTTGGGTACTTGAAGAAGGTGATTGGAATGAGGTCTAGGCTTGAGTTTGAGAATTTGGTGGAGCTGATGGAGCAGCAATACCAAAATCATAATGTGGGAAGCAATCAAAACCAAATTAATTTTGTTGGGGGTTTGACGAATTTGTTCAAGGATATTGTTTTGGCTATAGAAGAAAATGATGAGATTTTGAGGAGTCTTTGTGGTGAGGATGGGATTGTATATGCAATATGTGAACTTCAGGAGGAGTGCGATTCGCGTGGATCTTTACTCTTGAAGAAGTATATGGAATATAGGAAATTGGCTCAGTTGTCGTCTGAAATCAATGCTCAAAATAAGAATTTGCTAGCTGTTGGTGGACCAGAAGGACCTGATCCTAGGGAGGTCGAGTTATACTTGGAAGAATTGTTGATGTTGATGCAGTTAGGTGAGGATTACACTGAATTCATGGTCTCCAAAATCAAGGGTTTGAGTTCTATAGATCCAGAGTTGGTTCCCCGAGCTACAAAGGCTTTCAGAAGTGGAAGTTTTAGTAAAGCAGTTCAAGATATCACAGGATTTTATGTGATTCTGGAGGGATTTTTCATGGTTGAAAATGTGAGAAAAGCAATCAAGATAGATGAGCCGGTGCCTGATAGTCTTACAACTTCTATGGTGGACGACGTGTTCTATGTTCTACAGAGTTGCTTAAGACGTGCAATTTCCACTTCGAATATCAGCTCATTGATTGCAGTTCTGAGTGGTGCTAGTAGTCTATTGAGCAATGAGTACCAAGAGGCCTTACAACAAAAAATGCGAGAACCAAATTTAGGCGCAAAACTATTTTTGGGGGGTGTTGGTGTACAAAAGACAGGGACAGAGATTGCAACAGCCTTGAATAACATGGACGTGAGTAGTGAATATGTTTTGAAACTGAAACATGAGATTGAGGAGCAATGTGCGGAGGTATAATACTTCACCTTAACATTTACTTCAAAGATAACTACTGCTGTTCTTACACTTTTAGTTTCCATTTTTCACGTTTTATGCCTTCTTTGCTTATTGTTTAAAAGGTCCTTGGAGATGACAAACCCATTTTGTTAACTTCGTAATCTGTTGTGTGCATTACACTCTTGGCCAATGAGTATTGCTTTTGACATTACTTAGCTCATCATACGGCTGATACGTCTGTTGTGTGAATTTATTAAACTGCAGTTTCCACAACTGATGTTTTGTTTTAGTTTCACTAGTTGAGTTGGATATATCCTCCATTCTTGTTTAAGAGTAGTTAAACTATCAAGTGTGTAACCTCATCGTAGAAGTCATTAATTCCCTCCTTGTCTCCCAAGTGTAGTCTCAACCCAAGACTAGGAATGAGCTGAGAGAAAGAGGCCCATTCGTCAATCTTCTCATATTTGAGGTTCCCTCCGAAGTTCAAAGCCCAAAACTGATTTCCAAACCCCAGTATTTCCAACCTCAGCAATCGATGCTTCTTTTGATTCGGGAATATTAAAAACTCCCGAAAATCCATGGCTTAGGGGGGATGTTTCCAGTTCATACTGTGGATGTGCCATCACAGCAGATTTCCGATCCAAACATATTATTGGAGACGTATTTGATAATATAGTTTCAAAATATAACACATTTTGAATAGTTTTTTAAATTGGGACTTTCTAAATCTGCTGCCAAACACCTCAAAAAACAATTAAAACATGACATAAAGCTTTATTTTTCGTTAAATCTGTAGTTTCCAATTATATGTTATTAGATTAAATAGCGCCCTTAGTTATTTTGTTTCTAGGAAGGGACCATTTTGTGCCTGGAAGCCCTTAGAAAAATCATACTCCCATAAAACAAATGAAGAACAACTCATCACATAAGGAAGTTAAAACCAAAGCAGCTATGACAAAAGCCAAAAAAGAATGAAGCCGTTACAAAAAAGGGTTCTATTAAACAGCCCTAAATATTATAGGTTTTTTTCTTTGTTTTTCAATTGACGTCACATTTTTATTACATTCATTAATGAAATTAGTACTCCTAAAAAAAGGGTTCAATTGTTCAAATTATTTAGCTTATAGACAAAAGATAAGTACAGAACTTTTTTATCGTTGACACCTAGAGGGAGGAATTACCTTGCCATAATCCTGACATCCCTAATGTGAGGCCGAATTTTGTAGTAACATGAAAGTTAGTAACAGCAGTTTATGGAATTTAGGGAGGATAGGAAGCCAAGGGGATTTGGAGAATTTTAGTTTAGAGAATTCTGGGAGTATAGCTCAGACCTCTTCAAGAGCTTTACATCAATTAATAACAGTGAGATGAGAGATGGAATGTTTTGGGAAGGTTTGAGAGCTTCAGAGCTTTTTGTCAGTTTTTTTACCTTCAGAAGATGGAATCAAATTGTTGTCCCTGAATTTGGTCTTCACTAATTTTTTAGTCTGTTTCCTTGTTCTAGACCTTCATAATTCGGTAATGCTATACAATGCTACTTTCAGCCATAGAAATGTGTAATTCTTATGGGGACTTATGAAGTAGCTCTGGATGAATAGTTTCACAATGAAGGAATGACAATCGTGTGTTGACAACATCGACATGTAGTGTTTTTTATTCTCTCATATTTCATCTCTCCCCGAAATTAATTACGTCTCGATTGGGATACTTCAATTACTGTTCTTTGCTCCATCTGAACCTGCCCGGTCCCATAATTTGTTCTGATTTTGCAGTGTTCTCCCAATATATGTTAATTAACACAAATTGTCTGGAACCACTTTTGCCAGGTATTTCCTGCGCCCGCAGAAAGAGAAAAAGTGAAATCTTGTTTATCTGAATTGGGTGACATGAGCAACACTTTCAAGCAAGCTTTGAATGCTGGCCTGGAACAATTAGTTGGAACTATAGCACCACGGATTCGCCCAGTTTTAGATACGGTTGCAACAATTAGCTATGAATTGTCTGAGACTGAGTATGCTGATAACGAAGTGAATGACCCATGGGTCCAAAGACTTCTCCATGCAGTGGAAACCAATGTGGCATGGCTTCAGCCTCTAATGACTGCCAACAATTACGACTCATTCGTGCATTTGGTCATCGACTTTATTGTCAAAAGGCTTGAAGTGATTATGGTGCAGAAAAGGTTTAGTCAGCTTGGAGGGCTTCAACTTGACAGAGATGCAAGGGCATTAGTAAGCCACTTTTCCAGCATGACTCAAAGAACAGTTCGAGATAAGTTTGCTCGTCTCACTCAAATGGCCACGATTCTCAATTTAGAGAAGGTTTCAGAGATTCTAGACTTCTGGGGAGAGAACTCGGGACCTATGACATGGAGACTTACTCCAGCAGAGGTTAGGCGTGTATTGGGTCTCCGAGTTGATTTTAAACCTGAAGCAATAGCTGCTCTTAAATTGTAAGCTTATTTTCTATACTCACAATATTACCTTATAATTCTTTGGTTATTTCATGTCAAGAAATAGCTCTCTTGGTTTTATCTTTATCTTTTCCTTTTTTTGGTTGATTTTTTCAACTTTAGTTACTTGAAATTTTAATCACAGATTCTTAAGGCAAGCAGATGTACCTTGGACGTTTAATGCTAAAATTTTTGTTGTTTTTCTTGTGAAAAGAACTATGAAAGCAACTTCTGGTCCAAATCCATTCCTCATTTTATCTAAATAAATAATGCATTCTCAGATATACAATTGCAGAAAAATTGATAATTCTTTCCTTTTTAGAAGTATAGACTGTACTTGTTTTATAAAGGACTGTAAAATTAGTTAAGTCATTTTTCTATTTTCAAAATCACTCAAAAGATGTTTTTAATCTTTTAAAATAAAATTTAATCATTTAAAACCAAAAAAATTAAAGCTTGAGTGGATCTCTAGACTCATTAAAGATGTGCAAAATTGATTGTAATTATTTCATAATCATGTCAAACCATATAATCGATTCTAATTGGGAGGATGTTAAATTACCTTTATTATTTTTTATTTTGGCTAATAACTGGAAAGCTGAAAGACTCTCAAATCTTATCTAAAAAGTGAAAGGCTCTCAATTCAGACACATGTACAATCGTAAAGGAGAGAATGCATACCAAACACTAAGTGCATGCATTGAGCTACATATGGAGCAACTCCGTCCACTGACTGAGGAAATTCTCCCTTGAATCCAAATCCAAACATTATTATAGATGTGCTTCAACTTTCATGTTTGAAAAAATACTTGAGAAGACAAACTACAGTTGAAACCTTCAAAACTTTACACCTCGGCCTAATTAAATTTAGGGCAAAAGGAGCAAAAACCAGAGTAGAAGGATGAAAACAGAATATGAAGTATGAAGTATAAAAGTTCCAAAACTACGATAGCGTTTAAACTGCTCATGATCATAATATGTAAAGCATTAAACAATGCTTCCATCTCCCACATAACTAGATTAGTAGAGGAATGTTTGTATCATACACTAAATCAAAATTGGTAAAAAGAAAAAGAAGAAAAAGAAAGAAAAAAAAAACTACAGCACAACCTGAAGAAAGGAAGGAAATTCCTAGTTGCTTCAGAAAAAAGCTAATTTAACATTCAATTACAAATAATCAGAAAATAACCCAACAGGAACAGTAAAGAAAACAAATAAAAATAAATAAAAAGACTTAGATAGACAACAAAGTTCGTGAAGTTTAGACATGTGCAGTTCCTTCTGTGAACTTGGGATCCTCACATCTGTACTTTCCATCAGGCCCAATTCCAAAGCCTTTAGGATCGGCAAAGACATTCTCTAATAACTGGCTTCTTGCTGGATGGGGGCTTTCATCTGCAAATTGAACTGCCTCCTCAACCACCTCAACTATCTTATCCTTTATTGCCTTTAGCTCCTGTTCATTGGCTAGTTTATTCTCCAACATGTACTTCTTCAAAGCTGCAATGGGATCTCTGGCAGCATAACGAGCCTTCTCATCTGCAATGGTTAAATCAGGGAATTCTTAATCCTTTGTACTTTCCGGAGTTACTATACTTAGATAAGAAACTACTACATTTGTGCGTGTAAGGTACAATGAAGAACCTGATGGGGACATCAATTTCTATCATCTATGAAGAATCAGCTTTATTGTGGGATATTCGAGGGAAGAGGAACACTAGTGTGTTTAGAGGTTTGAACAGGAACACGAGTGAGATTTGATTCCTCGTGAGTCTTCATGTCTCGCTTCGTGCTTCAGTTTCAAAGCTTTTTTTTCTTTTGTAATTATTCTCTAAGTAATATCTTACTCAGTTGTGGAAGCCCTTTCTTTAGAAGGGGTGCTTTGGTGGACGTATGTCCTTGTATTCTTACATTTTTTTTTTCAATCAAAGTTAGTTGATTCCATTTAAAAAATAAAGAAAAACAAAAAATCTAATTAACAAATGAGAAAAAATTTCGAGTTAACTAATGAGTGAATTGCAAGCGGTGCAGCTCATTAACAACCCTGAATGAATTATCCTTAAATGGCTATGATGGAGTACGAATTAAGAGATCAGCTATCATATTCACGAGAAATGAATTAAGGAACTTTGACTAGCCGTAATAATAAATGTCAAGAAGGCCAAGCAAAGGCATATTTTGAATATGACAGACCCAATTGTAGGTATGGATTTAAGAGCACTAACCTGGGTCACGGAGTTCATCTGGATCAGCCAGAGAGTGTCCTCTAAACCTATAGGTTTCACATTCCACGAGAGTCGGTCCTTCTCCTCTTCTGGCTCTTCCAATTGCCTCCTTTGCAACCTCTCTCACCTTCAAAACATCCATACCATCAACATGAACACCAGGCATTCCAAATGCAGGACCTTTTTTCCAAATCTCAGGATCTGAAGTAGCCCTCAAATGCGACATTCCAATTGCCCAAAGATTATTCTCCACAACAAATACGATTGGCAATTTCCACAGAGCTGCCATGTTCAAGCACTCGAAGAACTGGCCATTGTTGCAAGTTCCATCCCCGAAAAATGCCAATGTCACATCTTGACAGTCTGCCTCTTTTAAAACTTCTCTCTTGTATTTAGACGTGAATGCAGCACCAGTGGCCACTGGTATGCCTTCTCCAATGAAGGCAAATCCCCCAATCAGATTATGTTCTTTTGAGAACATATGCATTGAGCCACCTTGGCCACGGCAGCACCCAGTGGTCTTTCCAAAAAGCTCACTCATGACCTCACGAGATGGAACTCCCTTACTGAGAGCATGAACGTGATCACGATAAGTGCTTACTACAGTATCCCTCTGTGTAAGAAGCTTGATGAACCCAGTGGAAACAGCTTCTTGGCCATTGTAAAGGTGAACAAAACCAAACATTTTGCCTCTGTAATACATCTGTGCACACATATCCTCAAATTCTCTGCCTAATATCATGTCCTCATAGAGTACCAAACCCTCTTCTTTTGTAATCAGCTGTGTGGAGACAATAAAAGGAACCAAAAAAAGTGAAGAACTTTTAAACCAAGATGCTTCATGCAGCAAAGCAATGCACACAAAAGCTTCAGTAGAGTAAAATTTTAATTCCACTGATGGGACAAAAGAACAATATAACTTCCAATTTCAAAAAGACAATCTCAATCAAACCATCCAATTTTCCAAAAGAAAATAACAACAGGGAAACCAAAACCAACAAAAGCAAAATCGTTAAAGCTAAAATGTCATGCAACATTACCAAATCCCCCCATAATTTGCAGGACATTAAAAACCCAAATAACAAATCAATCAATACAACAAATTCAGAATCTAGAATTAAAAAAAAAAAAAAAAAAAAAAAGTACCAAATTGGAACTGGGTTTGAGCTTCTTCTCCTTGACAACATCGGAAACGGCAACAACAGGGGAAGATCGACAACGAGTATTGGATTTAGAGAGAGAAGGGAGACGAAATCGAGATCCAAGAAACTTGGAGGTGGATCTAAAGGGATCAAATAAAAGGGGTTTGTCATTGGATCTGGTGGAGTTAAGAGGAAGGGGTTGGAGGATTTTGAGTGATGAAGAGAAGGACATTGTGTGTGAGAAAGAAGAAGGGAGTAAATGGGAAAAAGGAGAGATGGGAAAATGAAAGAAAAGAGAAAAGAAGAGAAAGATATAAAAAGGGGAAGAGAATGAAGAAAGGGGCGGAGGAAACGAGGAGAAGGAGCTTGGAAATCGCCGCCTTTTCTGAGGCGTGAGGATTTTGGTGTTCGTTTTTTCACTGCAAAAGCCACAAAGATGAAATTGAAACGGAGGAGAAAGAAGAAAGCCACTCAACTAAAACCAACTACTTCCTAATTTTCTTCACATATTTATCTAAATATTAAAGTGTGTGTATTTATGAGAATTTTACTCTCAAACCAAATCACAAATATCGAAACTTTTTACTCTTTACTCCTACCTTCAAACAACAATTGTGTAATGTTTTGTTAGGTTAATTTTTCCAAATCCAACTTTGAACCTTTCTTGACATTACACTCCAAGGGTCTTCCTTTCTCGAGAACGACTATTCTTCGATAATCATGTTTGTTTTGTGCAAATATTTTAAAGATGTGTGAGAACACTTGCAAAATTTTGTTTGTTTTATGGAATTTCTAGCCAAAAATATCTTCAATTTGTTCTTAGGACTATTCATTAATTTAACATGAGTTTAACCTAAGAGATATTTTCAAATATGATAAAATAGAGTAAAATATTTACAAATATAGTAAAATGTTACTCTCGATTAGTGATAAACATTTATATTCGTCTACTAATGGTAGATAATAATAGTCCTTCATTGATATATTTTGTTATAGTTGTAAATACTTCTACAGTTTTGTCATTTAAAATAATTACCTTAAACTCATTTAACGTATTTGCTTTTATTAATTTTAAAAGGTCTATATTTAAAAATTAATATAGTTTTCTTGACCAAATAATATGTACTAATTTGAACCATTTAAATTTGAATTTGAGTATTTCAAAAGACATGCATAGTTGATAACATTTACGTTAATTATAAAATTAAAATAAAGAAACGTCAAATTTATAATTATATCGACGAAAAGATTAAAAAGGTAAAAAGCGTTGTTACTCTTGATATGATAATTCAGAAAACTCATGTTTCATAAAGACATATGAAACTGTCAAAATATTCTCTTTAAAAGATATTATAAGATGCTCGAAAATTTTCAAATGTCTAGACATCTTACATTACAACAAAACAAAAGCGATAATCTATATACCCATTCTATATGAATCTCAGATTCTCATAAAACAAAAGATCCCTAAAAAACAAAGGTTCTATGTTTAAAGTGATATTCAAGCTTCCTATTGCAATGAAAACTTTAAAGTCGAAATATAATCATTTGGTTTTGAAATTTTTGTTTGTTTTCACACGAATCTTTACCCTTAGTTTCATATGTCCTATGTAAACACAGAAGATTCATCAACTTTCATAATAAAAAACGTCTCTAAAAGTCATGTTTGGTGATTATTCTGTTTATGGTTTTTTAAAACTCAAATGGTATATTATCAATGCAAATTTAAACACGATTTTCTTTTTTGTTTGCTCGTGTATCTAAAAAAGATTATCAAAACAGTTACTATTGTCCGAGTGTGTTGGGCTCTGGCTACTGCAAATCAAAAGAATTAGAGAAAATAGAGAGAATAAGGAACAAAATGTTCAAACTATCAAAATAAGAGAAGTGAAAAGGGGCAAAGTGAGTGAAACCTAGCAAGAGCGAGAAGAAATAGAGAGAGTAAAGAACATAAAATTCTAAATACAAGGAAGCAATCGTAG
This sequence comes from Cucumis sativus, assembly GCF_000004075.3. NCBI lineage: Eukaryota > Viridiplantae > Streptophyta > Magnoliopsida > Cucurbitales > Cucurbitaceae > Cucumis > Cucumis sativus. The sequence goes on along the minus strand of NC_026660.2, from coordinate 6,686,785 downwards.
TAGGAAGATCGAGAGAAAAATTGAGAGAATGAAGAGAAATAAATTCGAGAAGAGAAAACAAAGAAAGCAATACATTAATATTAAAATCACAACGAATAAATTATAAATTTTTATCTAGCCACAAATTTGTTATTTAGACTCCAAACTTTTATATACATATCAAATGGATTAAAATTGATCTCAAGTTTCAAAGTTTAAATGATACAAACTTAGTTTAAAAGTTTAAGGGTATAAATTGGAAATACTAAATTAAATAATTTTTGAAATTGTTTTACCAATATTCATCAAAATCAATATTTATTAAAAATTTCACAATGTATATATAAATGGAGTTGGATAGAATATTAGATAAAATGGAGAAGAAAAATTAATGGATAGGGAATGAGTTCACTTCAAACGTAGCATTGAATTATGGCCACTAAAATTATGCAACAAAAAACGTAAATAAAATAAATATGATACAATTAATATGAGTTTCAAACGGGTCCATAGCTCAGTGGTAGAGCATTTGACTGCAGATCAAGAGGTCACCGGTTCGAACCCGGTTGGGCCCTTTTTTTTCCTCCTGCTTTATATATTAAATAATTGATTTGTTGCTACAAACTAACAGCAAAATCAATTAACTAAACTCATTAATCAATATATCAAAAAATGAAAACAAAATGAAGTGTCATTCAATATTTTGAAAGAACCAGAATGAGATTTTTATAGTAAATACTCCAGTATCATAAAACCCTGGAACACATATCGATGCCAGCCACATCGCAACACAAAGATGAAACCAAAGAATTCCAGACACAAACATGAGGCAATTGACCTTGGCTAATCATTTCTTCCAACCACATCACAGCTTCATAGTGTTTTCCAACTGAGCAAAGACCTTTGATAAGTGTATTGAATGTGTTAGAGCAAGGGCAAAACGATTTGATTACCATCTCCTCTAAAACCTTACATGCTTCAATATATCGATTTTCGAGACAAAGTCCATGTACTAAAGTGCTGTAAGTTTCTTTGTTGGCAACAAGACCGACCTGCTTTGCCATTTTCTTCAAATACTCCATAGCCACTGTTGATTTTCCATCATCACAAAGACCCTTCAGAACGATGTTGTACAATGCAATAGTTGGAACACAGCCTCCCACTATTTGCTCTTCAATTACTTTGACTGCATCGTCAACTTTGCCTTCTTTGCATAATGAAGCTGCTTTCGCTTCATAGATCAAGGATGGTGGCCTGAAGCCTTTAGCTATCATGTGGCTAACCACTTTATCTCCCTGATCAGTCTTGTTTTCGTTATATAGATCAACAGCCATGGCACAATAGCTATCTGAACTGGGAATTCCGCCTTTGATTAAAGCTTCATTGATTAAACTCTTGATTTCCTCAATGGTGAGGTTGCTATTCCTGCATTGATCTAAGTCGATTCGGTAATGAGCCCGTTTAGGGGCTTTTAGTCCTTTCCTCAAGATCTTGCCAAGTATTTCCACAGCTTGCTCGATCTCTCCATTATCACACAAAGCAAACAGAAGGGTTCTATAAATTACTATGTCCCCGCCACCACCCTTTCGGGAAATTCTCCAAAACATGGAATACAACAAATGGATGGCCTCGTTAAGCCTACCATCTTGACACAGTCCTTTCATTACAATCAAATAACTCAGTCTATTTGGATAGCAACTTTGGTAATCCATTTCTTGAAAGACATGTAAAGCAAGCTCCGACTGACCTCTTTGGCAGAGAGATTGCATCAACAAATTCAAGGACTGAGTCCTGGATTTCACTCCCCAACCATAAGAACACTCCTGAAAAAGCTGACAAGCAGCATGAAGCTGAGATTCCTTCAACAGGATTTCTAAAAGAGTATTGAAAGTTTGTGTTCTATTGGTACAGTTAAATCTCCCAAAACTTTTAAAAAGAGATATACCATCTTCCAATAATCCATGACTAGCATACGTTTTAATTGCAAATGAAAATACAGAATCTTTGCATTCACAAGAGTCATCTCTCATCTGATCCATCACTTCTCTCATCTCGGAAACTCTGCCCGAGTTTCCGAGTATATTGATCATTGTGGCATACACTGGACCATTGTGCCGATAATCTGGGTACCTACATTTGGCTTCCTTAAACAGTTGGTAAGCTGTTTGGGGATTATTCTGCTTCCTAATAATCTGAGATAAACATGTGGGCGTTAAAATCCTTGGCCACCTAATACTCATACCTACTTAATTGGTGGTATGTTTAATCAATAACATACTTATATTTGAAACAAGTGACCAAAATCTTATCGAACTTCATAAAAAATGAAGAGAAATTTGACGAATTTTAGGCAAGACTTTTTGACAAACACCTAATGGGCAGACAGGAAGTTGAGAGCTTTGAAATTTACCAGCTAGGTGGGATTATCTGTCCTATCTTATAATCAACTTCAGCGCTTGAAAAAAAGGTATCTTGGATCGAATTTGGCTAAGAATATGGCCTTCTCCTTTTCCCGGAGACGGAAACTCTTCAGCTGATTCCCTTCAATGGAATTCGGGCGCGCCTCCTAAATACTCAATTTCAACTTGCTTTTATATCATTTTTATTTTTACGAAACTATCATATAATTTAAACTTTTGCTATATATAAAATTTACTTTTTTTTTTTTTTTTTTTTATAATTTCTCTCTTTATGAATGTTTTAGTTTTATTTTGTAATATATGAAAATGCTTTATTTCTACTTTGTTTTATTGGTTAAATAAAAAAAAAATAGTGTCAAATTGAACTTAAGTGTCATACTGTATCAATCTCAAAGTTAAATATTTTTCAAAATTAAAAGGTATTACTTACAATTTTCTTTCTTATCCCTAAACTTCAATATTCTTAAGTTTTAAGAAAATATAATTAAATAATAAAACTTCTTGTAAAAATATTTACAAATATAATAAAATATTACTATTTTTATATTGTATTATAATATATATATATAATACTCTATTAGAAATTTATAAATATTTTGATAGAATTTTTATAAAAATAGTAGATTTTACTATTTTAAAAATATGTTTGTATTTTGATTTATTTTAAAATAATCTAGAAAATAATAAATTGATATAACATTTAATATAGGTGTTTTAGTTTAATAGACCGAAGGAGAGATAAATTAAAATTTTGGATTATAGAGGAAAAATGATTAGGGTCTTAATATTTTACAAATTTTATTTTTATCCCCTAATTTTAGTTTAATGAATGATCTCAACGTAAAGATTATTATTAATCATTTTGTTGGTTTTCTTCGTTCTTCCGCGCAAAGGTTTGGATAAACAACAATTACTCATTTTTCACGTTTCAATCCCAACGATCGATGGGTGACAGAAAATCCGTTCGGATCCCGCCGGCGGACCCGAATCTTCCTCGATTCGGCTGCCAGAACTGCGGCCAGTCTTTATGCTTCGTCGGCGTCGACACCCATGCTGATAAGTTCATTAATGATCCTTCTGCTCGATCCGGTGAATCTCTCTACTCTTAATTTAATGTGTTTTTTATCTTCGCGCTTTTGGTGTCTAATAGTACTTTGAATTTATGTAGTTATTTACGCAATTTCTTGCCCTTCGCTCCAGATTGTGGTGCGATAATTTGAACGTTATAGCTCAGTTGAATGATAGTGCTATACTGGATATGGGGGAACTTACAAAAATTTTGGCGAAATTGTCTTAGTTGTTGAAGAAACCATATGGGAGAGATTGTGGCCTAAATTAATAAAGCCCGGCGGAAAGAGAGGGAAAAAGATGTGTGAATGATTTTAAGTTTGATAATTTACGTATGGGCAATCAATTAACCTTCTGGGGTCTTAAGTAGCAAGGCATGTTTGGGGATTAGTTTAATGTTTAGACGTCAAGTTGTATGATTCTTTTAATGAATATGTTCTGGTGATAAACACGATCAGGGATGCAGGGGTCTGCAGCTCATGGGGCCAGTAGCATGTTAGCTTCAACGCGTATGGATAATTCCTTTGTTGTGTTGCCAAAGCAACGGCCCCAATCGCATGGAATTCCTCGTCCTCGTGAGGGGGCTGGTCAGGCTGATATGGGACAAACTGGAAAGGCAATGGATGAATCTTTTGTGGTTGTGTATAAGAATGAATCTCCATCTGATGGAGGTGGAATGCATATACCATCACCTGATGGGGCAATGCAGCCAAATAATTCTGGGTTTCACTCTACTATAACTATCTTAAAACGTGCTTTTGACATTGCGAAAACTCAAACTCAGGTACTCTAAAGCAAAGGAACTTGAACTTTGTTTCAATTTCATTCTGATTAGATTTCTTGAAAGTTTTGAGGAACTGATTAAAAACTGTATGCCTATATTTCTTTTTCCAGGTCGATCAGCCTTTGTGCCTGGAATGCATGAGGATTTTGTCTGATAAACTTGATAAGGAGGTTGAAGATGTGAACAGGGATATTAAGGCATATGAAGCCTGCCTCAAACGCTTAGAGGGGGAGTCGCGAAACATTCTCTCTGAAGCTGATTTTCTTAAGGAGAAATTAAAGGTACAATTCAAGATATATATTTAGGCATTTTGTTTTCTAATCAACATATGCTGATTCTCTTATTTTGAAACGATGGCATGACTTTGAAAGTTATGGACAAAATTTTCTTGAGATATTTATTTTATTTGAGTTTAAGGTTTGTGGTTGTCTAAAGATTCAATAGCAGAGATGTATTTTTCCCCTTGTTCAGGCATATGGAAGAATACAACTGCGCAGATAAAAAAAATGTCTTTGCTTTTGAGCGTCATGATTATTATATTATTGTTATAAAAAAACATACATCTCTGCTATTATGATCTTAATTATATTATTGTAATACCTAAAATTGTATATTTTAAGCATCATGGTTATTATATTTTTTATTTAAGAGATAGAAGTCTTTTTGTATTCAAACAATTGTCAAGTTCATAATTTTTACTCATATTTTTGGTAAAGATTCAAATTGAATCAGTTATTTAAAAGAAACAGGGCATATGAATTTTAATCGATAGATTGAATCTGGCTGTTTTTATCTTCTACCTTTTCCGGTTTAGATTGAGGAAGAAGAGAGAAGGCTTGAAGCGGCCATTAAAGAGACAGAGAACCAGTTTACGGAAGTAAATGCTGAACTAAAAGAACTGGAGCTTAAGTCTGTTCGATTTAAGGAATTGGAAGAGAGGTAATTGCCATTTTGTTTTATTAGGAACCTAAGCTTTTTATTGGTTATTGTAAATGTACACAATAAGAAAGTAACCAAACCATATTAAAGGAGTGCTAAGTCACCAATGAATTTCAAAACTTAATCTTCAAAACAATAAGAGAGTAACCAAACCTCCGTTGGTATTTGTATTTCTATAGACAATTTTCGGAGATCCCATTTTCCCCTTCAGGCTATCAGAAAAGTGGGGAGTAATTGATAATCTTGGAAAAAAGAACTATACGAGGGGAATCCAACCTTTATATTTGTTGGTCAGATCATTGAATCTGTGGAAACCATTACTATGATGAACCAACCTTTGACCTAGGCTAAAAAGTAAACCTAATAACTGAAATTAATTATGCTGGAAAAAGTTAATACTGATTAAAACAATATAAAGCAAATTACAAATAATGTTCCTACTAGCTTAATCACTCCTAACCCCTTGCTTTGATCCCCTAGTCAAGATGTTTTCTTTTACTGGTGTTTAGATTCATCCATGCCTCCACTTACGGTTTATATCTTTCAATTTTTAGATCTTTTTGGTTGACAAAGAAGTTCTTGAGATACTTTTAGGTTGGTGACTGCTTCTTGTATTCATTGAATGACAGGTATTGGCATGAATATAATAATTTTCAGTTTCAATTAACTTCACATCAGGTATGCCCTTTATTTATTTTCTAAGCATTTAAATTTCATAGGAACAATGATGGTGTAAATAATTGTGTTTCTATTTTGTTGCTGGACTCAACCAAGTCTTGTATGATTTCAATTTCAATAAAGCCCAAAGAAGTGAATGGAGCCTTATATGGTGAGGGAGATGTAGAATCGGCCTGATATCTTGTTTTGGTCTAGCTTGATTGTAACAAATGTCTAAGTTCTAATTATAGGACTAACTTTGATCATCCAATTATGGAGTTACATGCATTGGATATAAAATATTCTCAGAATATTTTATTAAAGGAGTTAGATGATGACCTGATCTTTTTAACCTTGTGAAGATTGAGACTACGTTGCAGTAGTTTTCTAGCTTTAACTAGCTACAGCGTATATATATGTATATATATAATTGGATCCCATTAACGATTAATTTTTCAACTATGAATTAATTCATAATCATCCTCTACGTGACAATGTTGAGTGCTGAAACAAAAATGAATTTCTACCTAATCTTGACATTTTGAGCAACTTTTTTATTACATCGTTGAATAAATGATGACTTTAACAGGAAGAGAGAGATGCAATTTTAGCAAGAATAGAAGTTTCACAAGCACACTTGGAATTGTTGAAGCGAACAAATGTGCTCAATGATGCATTTCCCATTTGGCATGACGGAGATTTTGGAACGATTAACAATTTCCGGCTTGGACGTCTTCCTAAGATCCCAGTATGGAAACTAAGCACATTCCATTGTACCTGTGTTTTCAGAATTTTTAGTCATTAGACTTTAACTTCTTTTTCTGCTAACTTTTATGTTGAAACACTTAGGTTGAATGGGATGAAATAAATGCTGCATGGGGACAAGCTAGCCTTCTTCTTCATACAATGTGCCAGTATTTCAGGCCAAGATTTCAGTATCCTTTTCTGAGTAATAATTTTTGTGAAGCTTAGAAATATTCAGTTCTGCACAATCTTTAAGTTGCTTTTTCTTGAGAATCGTCCTTTGATTATTACTTTGGCATTGGTGTTCTGGATTGATTGAGATGAAAGGATGTTTAAACTTTTAACATAGTGGAAACCCAAGGTCTGAGAGAAAGCAAGTTGCTCAGCTATTTTAGAATGGAAATTTTTTGGAAAAGAAAACCAAAAATCTGTGCATTAGAGAGTTGTTTCTTGTAATGAACAACATATTAGAAAAATAGGTTCTAAATAATTTAGTTAAATTGGTAACTTTAACAACAACAAATGAAAAAGATGACTTAGAAAGGTGAATTCCACTCGGCATTCTGGTCTTGGAACGTTGTTGGATAAAATATTTACAGTTGATTGTTTTGAACTTTCATTCTGTGAACCAATAGGATATTTTGGTGTCTAGAATCAGCTTAACTAATTTAGGGATCCAGATTAAATAATGAACCTCTTTTCTTTAATTTGTTACTTCATAGATATCGGATAAAAATACTTCCAATGGGAAGCTATCCTCGCATCATGGACAATAACAATACATATGAACTGTAAGTAAATAGTGTTTTATTTTTATTTTTGTAAATTCCATTACTATAATGAAATTGATTGGGTTTCAGTGTATATTCTTGCTTATATATTGAAAAGAAATTAAAAAAAGGAAAATAAAATCTATTTTACCTTTTGTTTTATTTATGTTTTTATAGAAATAATTGCTTTCATAAGGAAAATGAAAGTTTAGGAGGGCATATAAAACGTCAGCCCTAAAAAAAAACCTCATTGGAGAGGTTGGCTATCTAAGTACAATGTTGCCTAGATAGTAATTTCAAAAAGCCTTCGAAAGCAAATCCAAAGAGAAAATATGAAATCTTACTGAGGACCAAACCTCAGTAGGGTCCCACTAATGGGGGAGGGGTCCAACAAGAAATGAAAGAATGACCGGGAGAAAACCCTCAAGAAGATTATGACTCCAAACACAAACAATCTCCTTGATTCTGTTCCAAAGGGTTTTCCAGCTCCTTAGGATCAATCTCCTCGATTCTATTCCAAGCAATAACCTTTCCACTCTCGTAGAATGGAGACCCTCCACCAAAAAAAATATTAGCCTTAAAGGAAAGATGCCAAAGCCACATATTCTCAATGTGGAAAGAACTCGGAGCCAAACTCTGAGAACCTTGAGTCAAAATAATAGGCCAGTGATCCAAAGTGACTCTCAGCACCCTCGATTGTCTAGGACTACCAATAATCCAATCTTCTAAAAGCGAGGTCTATCCATCTTTGTTGGTGCTCTTCAATTAGCCTAAAGTATACTTCCCATTCAGCTAAGGAGGGTAAAATAGTTTACCCTCGTAAATGAAACTAAGGTACCTCATAGATTTGGTAATCCTGCATCCTGAAGCCTTTTCCACCTGGATAGCTGACAGCATTAAGATCACTAGCCACATAGCACTTGAAACTGCAGTATCAAAATGTTGGAACTCAACCCTCCAACAAGAGTGTTTAAAAATATATGATCACTGTATTGATATAGTAAACGATACAAGATAGAAATCAAATTGATAAAAGAATCAATTCGATGAAACAAGCAGAAAATAAAACTCCCACTCTCTGTAATTCTCTCTTTCAAGAATTTCCAGAAATGCCTTCCACTACAAAATACTCAATGTTCTCTCTCTCTCTCCCACTTCTTTATAAACTACCTCCCACTCATTGTGGTCCCCTCCTATTCAGTTACATAATAACATAATAACTAACTTACTCTCCCTCCTAATTTTCTATTTTCTTTTTCCTCCTACTATACTGGTGGATTATTGGTGGTCTAACACAAAAGAGGCTCCCTAGCTAATACTACAGCTTTCCTACCCCTAGTTTGTGGAGGTCCATTTAAAATTCCTCGCCATCAAAGTCATAAAAAAAATAGTTAGGGAAAAATCTCCCTCCACCTTCCTTTTACCTGAGTTTGAAGTGGGCAATAATCTAGAAATTTTTTCAGCTATCACATTCCAGCCTGAGCCATTTTTCCCTTCCAGGAAGAATACATGCGACCTCCTCCCTTTGAAAGCTGATCCATACTCCCCCTAGAATTCCAAAGGGAATAATTATACTTATTGTTCTACTCAAAACATTTTCTTGCATTCAATGCTTTTATTTTCTCCATTTAAGTTTTATAGTATCTATTATCTTATTATTCGCCTTTGTTTTTGTTTCTTGGTATCATGTATTTTTTAGCATTAGCCTCTTTTACATTTTATCTAGGAAAAGTCTGTTTTCTTTTTTAAAAAAAAAAATATAAAACGTTATAGTCTATAGACTTGCAGTAAAGAGTGTTTTGGTTCTAATTTTGTAAGTTTCATTAATGCAATGAAACTGAATGGCTCAAAGTATATTCTTCCCATATATTGAAAAAGAAAAAAAGAAAAAAAGAATAATATTTCTTACTATAATGCTCCAGTCTGATTCCCGTTCTTTTGTGGACAAGACACATTGGAGACATTTGGTGAAACACTCAAATACAAGGATAGATGTTTATTTATTTTAAATATTATTATTTTTAATAACAATAAATAATATTAATGCCCACGTTTTTCATGTTTTAGTTTCCAATTTTTTGAAACGTTCTTCAGGACTCTTGATTTGATATGTTAGTAATTCAATAGGTTTGGACCAGTGAACTTGTTTTGGAGCACACGTTATGATAAAGCCATGACGTTGTTCTTGACTTGCTTAAAGGAATTTGCTGAGTTTGCCAATTCTAGGGATCAGGAGAACAACATACCGCATGAGAAATGTTTCAAATTGCCATATAAGTAAGTTCCATTATTTTGGATATCATTTATCCTGCATGTGTATGATTGCATTTATTTCATTTGATTATGTTTTGATGTTTAATTGTAGTATTTATTTTTGGGTGTCGATTAGGAATCTTCTATGTGCTTACTGCTGAAACAATATTTTTCTAACACAAGTAACAACAAATATAAACAAGTGCTTTGGTTGATTTAACTTAGACTTCAGTGAACGTGCCCAATGACGTGGATTGTTTGAGTTATCATGTAGTTCAGTTCTCAATATATTTTTATTCTACGATATTTCTTTACTGTGTTTATGCATGTATAGTTTCTTGCTCTTCCTATTACTTGGCTACATTAAGGCACAATATTATTATTAAAAGAAAAAGAAAAAGTCTTCGGAAAACTGTGTATGAAACGTAGACGTTAGGATGATTAAGCAGATTCGTATTGGGGATAAATGGAGTTCCAATTAAGTAGTTTCATTCCGGAAATAAACAGAGTTTATGTTTATCTCATGACACTTGTTAAATGCACCATGTTTAAGTCTAACACATAATGACCAGCAAAGATAAGGTACGAAACAACAAGAAACAACGTTAGAAACATATTAGAGGACACAGAGATGATCGAAATAGGCTTTTTATCCCAAGTAGTAGGTTGAAAACCATCCAGGTACAAGTAATTAAGATCGAAAAGTCATGCAGGTACAAGTACTGGAATCATAATGTATTTAGCACAATACGGTAGTTCATTTGTTTGTGCCTAATCTCTGTATTGTGGCATCAAAACCTAGCTTGCTTTCTGATCATCATCGAACAATGCTGCAGGATTGAGAACGACAAGGTCGAAAATTATTCCATCACGCAAAGCTTCAACAAACCAGAGTATTGGACAAGAGCTCTCAAGTATACTCTCTGCAATTTGAAATGGGCTCTCTACTGGTTTGTTGGCAATACAAATTTCCAGCCCCTTTCTGCAATCACCTCATCACACGACAAAGTTCCTTCGGTTGGCTCTTTTTATACAAAGCGCGGGGCCGACTCCAAGTCTGACTATAGAAATTCTTCAAGCAGGTGATGACAAGTTGCAAGCATAACTGAATCTGTACAGGAAGTCTAGGATTTAGTCTCTCTCTCTCTCTCTGTGTCCGTGCACACATGAAGTCGTATTCTTTTAGAGGTTCATTGCTGTTTCTTCACTAACTATTCAACTAGATAGCAAGACAATAGGTTGATGATGCTTGTCTTGTTTTTTGAATAGATAATGATTGGCCATAATGTCAATTTAAAAGAACCTTTGAATTAGAAGAATACCGTGTGTGTTTGTGTGCATGTTCATGTTCTGTGAGCTTCTAGCTTGCTGAACTCTATTCTACATTTGGGACAATTTTCTAGTATTGTCGTAGTACATACTCCATTTTTTTCACAATATGAATTAGTGAAATAAATAATGCTTTGATGTTTAATGTTATTACACCCTACATCATTGAATAATGTTGATTTGGCTGACAATAAAGTCACATGTAAATGAGAGCTGCCCTCATCATTTAATATAAAAAAATATCTGTATTGCTTCCTACAATGAGGGCTTCTTTATATAGAAAGTTTGGCAGTGAGAAGATTGAGACACCGGGAAGAAATAATAGTGAAGCCAAATGCAGCTGAAATTGTGAGTGGAAAATAAATTAATTGACCGTCCAATTCAATGCAAATTTGCATTAGAAGATTAGACACTGCTATCATTTTAGATGAATCTTTCTACAGCTTCTTCTATTATCTCATTTGAAAAGCAACCTTTGGTGCCGCTTAAGCTGACTAATAAATGTAAACTTGAGCTCGAAAGCAACAAACAAGCGATGTTGCAACTTGCGAGAATGTTATTGACTTTAATACGTCCTTACTAGAGTATTGGAGTCAACAATGTTAGCGCTTTGAAAAGATTACATGATGCTAGGGCTTGACTAAGAATCTCACAAGTACTTAAACTAGTTTAGAGACAAGAGCACCTTGACTTATTAGTCAGGTTTTGGTTTATTTGAAGCCAGCTGAAAAACAGATGTGTGTTCATTTCACTTTTTTTATCTACACGGAGATGGATTTTTCAGTTAATATATGTTTAAAATTTATTGAAAAAAAGAATCATAATCACTTTTCTTTTCTTCTATAATTATTTATGTGGTGCCATTTGATTGCTGACCCTTGAGCCAAACCCAAAGGGTTCATCAAGGTCACACATCCACTATTAAAACATATCAAAAAGTTGGATAATCAAACACAACAATCTCTAATAATTTTTAGTAATCTTAATTGAAACATCTCAATTTGGAACCTCCATTATTTTCAATCATATAAGAATCTTGGACTAAAGAGGGATATGATTACCGAAATTTCCTTTAAAAAAATCTTAAATGTAGAAAATTTTGTATACAAGAAAGAAAAAAAAAAAAATATATATATATATATATATATATATATATATATATATATATGTAGACTAATACTGTTCCGTAGCTAGTCCAAATAATTCAATTTTAAAAAACATGAAAGATATTTTTTTACTAATTTTTTAATTTAACAATTAGATATATAAGTTGTTTAAAAACAGATTTGAAAAATGGGTTATGTCAAGGAATTTATCCCCCACATCCCTATCCTAAAAACTATTGGTGGAAAAAACTTCCCCAATCTTGTAATCTTCCAAAATAATGAGTGCAAGTTAGTCCAATTTACAATAATTAAAAATGGAGACATCATGGCCCATAAAAAATACTTAACTAAATCCTAGTGTTCATCTTCCTTCTATTAAATTTTTAGTTCTCAATTCTTTTAACAATATATTTAATTAACTATATCATAGCCTATCAGCTTAAATTTTTTAACTTCACCCCACGATTAAACATGTATCAAATTTCATTTCTAGATTTTAGTTACTATATATATATATATATATAAAAGAAAGTACTAAGGCATAATGTAAATAAACATTTTCCTGATTTATTTGTATTGAATAGGGCATATAAATAGACAATTATTACAACTGCTTTAATAACAAAAATATGCCAGTGTAACAATAATGATGACGACTAAAAACTAATTGGGTTAGTTAACTCTAATACCCCTTCCCCCCAAGATGGACTTAATGGAGTGACTACACGCATCTTGGAAAGTAAAGGAGTAAGAGCATGGGACGGAAGTGGTTTGGTAAAGATGTCAGCAAGTTGTTGACTGGAACGTAGTGGCAGCAATTTGATCTGATGTTGGAGGACCTTTTCACGAACAAAGTGACAATCAAGCTCGATGTGTTTCGTTCGTTCATGGAAAATAGGATTGGAGGCAATGTGGATGGCTGCATCATTGTCACAATACATGACAGCAGGTGATGGAGACATAATGTAAAAGTCCTTCATCAATTGATTTATCCAGGTGAGTTCACTAGTTGTTGTGGCAAGAGCACGATATTCTGCTTCTGCTGAAGAGCGTGATACAGTGGTTTGTTTCTTTGCCTTCCAGGATATTAATGCCTCTCCTATGAATATGCAAAATCCAGTGGTAGATTTTCGGGAGTCAATGCATGACGCCCAATCTGCGTCACTGAACGCTTTTAGGTGAAAGGATGAGGACTTTTTGAGAAGTATGTCTTGGTTGGGACAACCCTTTAGGTACCGTAAGAGTGTTTGAACAACAAGCAAATGTGTCTGTCGAGATTGAGCTACATATTGGCTCAACTTATGTATTGCAAACGTAATGTCATGACGTGAGACAGGGAGGTATAGAAGTCTGCCAATGAGACATTTGTATGCTGATGGATCAGAAAGTACTTCTCCAGAATCACATTGAAGTTTTAGGTTGGGATCCATGGGTAAAAGTGATGGTTTTAAAGCTAAGAAACTAGTGTCTTCAAGTAGTTGAAGGGTGTACTGTCTCTGTGAAAGAAAGGGACCATCTGATGATCTTGCAAGTTCCAATCCAAGAAAGTATTTTAAGGTGCCAAGGTGTTTGAGTTTGAAGCAAGTATGGAGGTATTTCTTTAAGACTTCAATATGGAATGTTGATGGGCCAGTAATTATTATGTCATCCACGTAGACTAATAATGCTAAGAAAGATTCCCCTGTTCCTTTAATGAATAAAGAATAATCGGACTTTGATTGTGTAAAACCAAGTTGTAGTAGAGTAGTGGAGAATTTTTCAAACCATTGTCTCGATGCTTGTTTTAAGCCATAAATTGATTTATTAAGTTTGCATACAAGTTTGGTATGACTTGAGGATACATTATGTTTATAGTCGAAAGGAAGATCCATGTATACGGTTTCAAATAAGTCTTCATTAAGAAATGCATTGTTGACATCTAATTGTATTAATGGCCAGTCAAAGGAGACAGCAAGTGTAAAAAGTACCTTGACAGTGACAAGCTTAACAACAGGTGAAAATGTCTCCATGTAATCTAGGCCTTCTTGTTGAGTGTAACCCTTGGCTACCAATCTTGTTTTATACCTTTCAATGGATCCATCAGCTTTATGTTTGATTTTATAAACTCATTTACACCCAATGGAATGTTGATCCTTTGGTAATGGAACTACTGTCCAGGTGTTGTTTTGCTCCATAGCTATCAACTCATCATTAATTGCTTGTCTCCAATGTAAGTGGGTTATGGCTTGGTGATAGTATTGAGGTTCGTAGGTGGATGAGATGGTGAGAGCAAAATGTCTGTGGTTTTGGGAAAGTTTGTCATAGAACAGATATTTTTGTAGTGGGAATTTTGGCTTGGATAATGGGGGTTGGTTTAATAGGAGGCCACAGTGAAACTCTTGTAAGTAGGATGGTGGTTTTGAGATTCTACAAGATCTCCTTATTGCTGGATTGTGAGGAGGTGTTATGCTGGTATTTTCAGCATTTTGATGAGTTTGGGATTCAACATTCTGCTATGTTTTCGATTCATCAATGGTTTCTTCAATACTGTTGAATTCAGTATTATTGGGAATGTCATCATCAGGGCTGCTTATCACTGGTGGTTGATCATGTTGCTGGCTGCAAATTGGCTGAGAGATTGTAGCATTTCTTGAGAATACTAAATCTGGAAAAGGATCAACAACTTCTTCAGTGTTAGTAATTATATGGAAGGGAAAAATGGATTCATGAAAGATGACATCCCTTGATATGAAAACTTTTTTATGTTGAATATCAAAGAGTTTGTATCCCTTTACTCCTGGTGGATATCCGATGAAGACAGCTGGAGTGGCTCGTGGATGGAACTTGGATCTTTCTGAAGTGAGAGTGGATGCAAAGCATAGGCATCCAAAGGTTCTGAGTGAGTTGTAAACAGTTTGTTGTCCAAATAATCGATAGTAAGGAGTTTCCAGTTGTATGATTGGTGATGGTAGTCGGTTAATCAGATAGGCTACAGTCAAGACACAATCCCCTAAGAACTTGATAGGTACAGTCAAGACACAATCTCCTAAGAAATGACATTACGTGTTCTGTTTGGAAATGGGTTTGAAGATTCTTTACTCCTCCACATGAACACTTTCCACAGGAACAAGAAGGACGGTATACAGCTAATTCATTCCATAGTGTCTAGAGTCTTGCAAACTATGTAATGACCGACTGCTGGTCTTGAGTGAGATTTGATAGTTCTCTGCACAATTGAAAAATGTGTGGTTGATTCTGTCGTTGATATCTATGTTGGAGATCTAGCCAAATACTGGCTGCAATTTCCTTTGTAAGTTTAGGATCCAGGCAATGACGATACTGTTGCAAATAATCCAAGAACTTTGAAGGGCATCTGTGGGGCATGTTAAGGTTCCATCAATGAATCCAACTTTATCTTGACAGTGAGGCCAAGAAGGCACGGTTCCAAGAAGTATAGTTTGATTCGGTGAGGAGATTGGATGCAATAACCAAATTGGTGTTGTTCGAGTGATGAAGGAAATATGGGTTTTCATATTGGACAATGATGGTGGGTGGGATTGGGGTGGGGTTATCAGTGGAAGAAGAATTTTATGGGATGCTGGATGAAGAAGGTTGAAGAATGGGGTTAGACTCAGCCATGGTGACAATTTGAAGAAAATTTTAAAACTCAATTGATACCATATCAAGGCAGAAGGTAAATAAACTCTTTCTTGATTTATTTGAATTGAATAGGGCATATAAATAGCCAATTATTACAACGGTTTTAATAACAGAAATATACCAGTGTAATAATAGAAATATACCAGTGTAATAACAGAAATATACTAGTGTAACAATATTGATGCTGACTAAAAACTAACTGGGTTAGTTAACTCTAAATAGAAAGGTATGTTTGAAATGCAATAATTTTCTTTTAGAACGGAATGTATTTAGTTCAGATCAATATGAATTGAAAAGTACAAAAAAACTCAGACATCACTTTCTGTGCCTAATCTTGTAAGAAGGTGAAATTTTAACTAAAGAGATGGAATGAAATTTCAATCTTATAAGCAGAGAAGAAAATGTACAGTACATAACATTGAATTTGAAGAGCATTAAACTCTTAATTTTATGCAGCTATTGCATTTATCTTTTTGATTTATTGGCACAACTCAACAATAGTGTTGAAGTTTTTAACAAAAAGTTATTGCAATACTTGTAGATTTTATTACGGAGACGCTTTATAGAACATTATAGAAGAAGATAGACGATTCTTGATCAA
This sequence comes from Cucumis sativus, assembly GCF_000004075.3. Lineage (NCBI taxonomy): Eukaryota > Viridiplantae > Streptophyta > Magnoliopsida > Cucurbitales > Cucurbitaceae > Cucumis > Cucumis sativus. The sequence continues at coordinate 6,670,496 of NC_026660.2, read as the reverse complement.
GAAAACGATCCAATGACTTCGAGAAAATTGTGTCAGCCATATAAAGTGTATGAACAGGAGAGATGTTTTGGTTTGTGAACTTTTTTCGAAGTGTTTTTTGGTTGTTCAAGCTTCTATAAGCCAACAACAAATTGACTTGACTCCATTTACTAGTGATAACCTGAGCTTACCCAAAGGATCAATCTTAAACTATCACTACAACAGAGATTAAGAAAGTAGGAATGTTGATCAAATTATTCAACTCTCTATCAAAGACAACTTCTAAATTCTTGAAGCCAATTCTTATGATAATAATAATTCATTTTACTTTGAAGGCTTAAATACTATATAAGCTTTTAGCTTTTATCCATTTGGGTCAATATATTTGCAAACTCCTTAAAATACCTTTTGAAAGTATTACTTGAAAGATAAACTGAACAAAGACTAGGCTAACCACTTTTCTAAAATAGAGAAATTAGAGTACACAGTATAAGAAACTAAAAGGAACAAAATTTGGAACTATAGTGGAAAAATAGCATTTAAACCCAATTTCAAAACAATATCTAATCAGTTGTAGACAACACGTTATGCCAATTGATGATATACATAAGTAATAGACATTGTTTGAGGTCTGTTTTGCAGACTAAAGGAACCTTAAAAAGGATCAGAGAAAATGAAAACCAATTTGAACAGAAATCCAGAAAGGCAGCCAACAAAAACACATATGAAAGCAAATCATAGCCTCAACTTTCAAATTGTTAAAAGAGCTTTGTAAAAGAGCAATGTAGAGAAATTCCTGAACTGGTATTGTCTACTTTTCTACTCATGAAAATCATACAAAGCATACGAGCTAACCGCAATCGATTTCAAGATGTTCCAATCTTAAGGTAACAGTCCCCACAAAATTTCTAGCAAAGGCTTATTAGTTATTGACTTGATTTCATCTTAACCAAACTAATCAAAGTGGAATGAGACGCTGGCTGCCTAACCTTGCGTCTAAGTTTTCTCCTCATCCGATTGCGAGCCCGGTGGCCCAGGCACTGAATCAACGAAAAACTCCTCAACTGCAAGATTAAATAGTTATCAAGCAGTACACAATGATGTAGTTATTCAACTGCAAAACTTAATAATGCCATTCTGAATCATAAACACCGGTCCCGGTATAAGTATAACTTGCAGCCCACTTAGATGGCAGGTTGGAGAAAGGAATCAGATGAGAGTATTTAGGGAAGCTAAAGTAGATAGATGGGAGACAATTTCAGATTCAGAAGTCAAGAGTTGGAAGAGACGAACTATCAAATTATTTTTGAGGCTCATATCACTTTGGTTCGCTAGTGATTTAGTAAAGTTCATCACATTTGCAGGGAGAACCTGGTGGTTGGTACTTGTTATTACTTGTGATCAAAATGATGATCATAAACAAAAAGAAAGAAGCGTGGATATGCTACACAAGTGTTTAGGTCTAGGGTTTAACAGCTGCATGCAGATCATCCCTCTGATGTTTAGCGAAGATGTTGAGCAGAATGAAATGATACTTTATAAAGATAAATGCATTAAAATCATTAGCATGAATAATAGGACTTAGAATTTTGTTTTCCTCTTCTTTTTGTTTCCTTTTCATCTTTTTCGTTTTTTTCTCTCTATTATTATTATTTGATTAAAAAGAAGTTTTTGAGAAAGAGAGATATGATAACGGTTGGAAGATAGAATTAAAGAGAATATGTAATTAGGTACCTAAATCCTCATTCTCTGGAGAATCAAGCAAAATATCTGAATCAGAAGGCAGGAACGGAGACCCAGGATAATTTCCCAAAGCTCCTAAATCTGCAGTAGTTGAAAAGAATGGAAACAAGTCAAGATAATACCATCGAACAAAATATATGAGAAATAAATGGTAAACTTCAAGCAAGGTATTACCTCCCAAATTTGACAAATCTGCTGTAAGATCTGTCAGACTAAAATTCCATTGAATTTGATCAAGTGATCTAAAAGAATCCCGAGAATTTCCATCTGTACCATCTGCTGGAAGTTGCAAACCCACAGAATTTGCAACATCTGCCGTGAAGGCAGTCTCAAGAGTTGAAGCTTCTGCTCCAATTCCGGAGATTTCTGATGCCGAGAATGGGAAATGACCACTGGATGCCACAGATGTAGGACTCACAGGAACCTCTGACATGGATGACAATGCTCTGTTTGGTGGAAAGAACAGAAGCCACATCAGCAGTATTGTTGTTTGCTATACTTTAACAATTGAAACTATGATTCTAGTAGTCACCAAAAAACAAATATAGGGGATTTGCAAAATCTGGATGGACAAACTCTACATACTATACTATTAAGTGGTGGCTATTTCCAACAAAAAATTGTTACTATTAAGCACAAGAAAAAAGTTAGAGCCGTAGCAGATTTAAAATTCAGAAGGAAAATTGCTGATTGTGATCGCAATGAATACAAACTAGTTAATGCTATCATGACATCAACGATAGAAGGAGGGACCAAGGGGATCCTAACACAAAAACTTACTCGTTCCCAGAATTCATCCGAATAGGATGATAGTTACTTGGTGCAGGGACTCCATTGACTATATGACAACTTGATATTCCGTTACCCATAGTATCAATATGGGGTTGACCTGGGACTGGAGCCATCGATTGCTGAAGAACCGGGTACCCCATAGGTAAGCTATTATTATTAACTGCACTGCAAAAAGTTCGAGTTTATAAACTAAAGTAATTCAATCACTAAAGTATAAGGTTGAGGATATTTGGAAGAATGGAAAGCAAATGAGTGTGGCGTACCTGATGGTACACTATATGATTATGATGGAGAATAAGTATCAAGTGTGAATCCAAATAAGCATATTGTAGAAAAGGAACCAACTTACCAGGCATAGGGTGAATCCCATTCTGAATAGGTGCCAATGGAACCTTGGGAGGCATAGGATACTTCATGAGGTGATATTGGTGCTCAAGCAAATGGTTGAATAAGAGGATTTGTTTTTTCAATTTCAACCTTATATAATAAGCTCGGAAAAAGTCGGCATTTTCTTCTTCCAATTTCTGCCATACTGAATTAAGAGGATATAAAATTATATACTTTAATGAAAATCATGCAGCATTTATACAAACAGATAATTAAACTTCAAATAAGAATCTTCTAAAACCTACATCGTACATGATCATTTAAAATTTCTTTTTTTTTTTCCTTCTTTTTGTTACATTACACTCAATCTTGGTTATCACAATTCAAACTTCTAAACTTTTCTTTTAAATGAATAACCGAACTTTTATTGAGAAAAAATGAATGAGAAAACAAGAAATTTAGCGCCTACGAGAAAACCGAGCTAACAAAAGGAAGCCTAACTAAAGAAAAAGGCTCCACCCAACTACAATAAGGCCTATAGAAACTTTAAATTCTCACAAGCAAAATTGAAATGGAGGTCATAGATAAGGGCAATTTTAGCGCTAATTAAATATAGTAGGTTACAATTTTGCATCAGACGTCTTTAAAATTTCAATTCTAGTCATAAATCTTTTAATAGATGTTACAATTTTAACAAAATTTCCTAATAAGGGATGCTTTTAAAAATCAATAAAAAGTTAAATATTAAATTGAAATTTGTAAGACGATATGAACAAAATTGAAACCAGGTACATACATTAGGAGCATGTGTGCAAATTTGATAAAGAACAAGGTGTTATATTCAATTGAGAAAAACGAAATGATAATAGTAAACTATTCAAGTAAGTTCCATGTATACCCAGAGTTGTAAATCCTGGATCAATTCTTGCACGAGTCAGGAGTGTTTTAACCACCTCATCTCTATTCATGTATAATTGCAAGCATCGCTCAATTAAATTCTGGACCTAAAACACCAATTTTAAAGAATTGATCAAGTCATCACAGCTTCACAAATATGGATAACTGGAAAGATGAGGATGAAACAGGAGGATGAAAAGAACACTGCTTCTAAACTGGTGATATTTCATCTTACAAATTCAATATCTTGAGGTGAGACTCTCTTGCTATCTTTGCTTGTTGCCGATACAGAACTTGAATCTGTAATAGGTGCCTCAGTTGTATTTACTTTGTCATTTGCTTTCTCAATTGCTTTGTCATTTGCTGAATCACGAGAAGCTTGAGCTGGTTCTTTGGTGCCCTGTGAACTCCAAAGAGGTCTATTAGAACATAGTAGCAGGCAATATATGAAAGAAAAATTTCTCATTTCCAGTTTTGTTTTCGATGAAACAGGTACTTAAGAAAGATTGTTCATAGACATGTTTATGGCAATGCTACAAACTACATCTATACGCAGTATTACTGGATTGAATAAACATAATGAAAACGATAGAGATTTATGCATTAGCTATGCACTTTTTCTGAGTAAGGTTTAATTATCAGTGATGGTGTTTTCCACTGTCTATATAAATCCTAGCTTGCTATAATGCTGCACAGTGTCCTCCGACAGTACTTGTGAGATCTAAGAAAAATTACCAAGAGTTATACACTTTACAAAAATGAAATATTCTCATCACTTTTTCAAAACCTATTTTATACCATAGATTGAATGAGGTTTATAAAATGAAGTGAATAAATTAAAGCAACTACGTAAGAGGATGACTCATAATCAAAAGATAGGGAATAACCTGTGTAGTCTTCATATTATCAAAATGCAAGATAACCACATCCTTCTTTTTTTCTTTTCTCCCTTTTTTCGATGGACTAGATACTCCTCAAATGATATTTATGGGATTGTACATACTGGACACATGAAGTGGAAAAGTTTCAACCTGATAATAGAAGATTTATTTTGATCCCCCTGAAATTGGTTGATGAGCATATAATTTAGAGTAAGAAACAACATAAATGAAAGCAAATAATTTCGAACTATAATCAAAACACTAATGGTATTTCCTTTATCTACTTAAATTATGTTATTCGTCAAATGTTATAGAAGTGTCCATTCGAGTAAGGAAACATTGCATATTGTTTTTTTTTATCATCTTGTCAATGTTTGATTAATTTCCATGGTTTCTCTTCATAATGAAAAATTAAGAGAGAGAAAACGACCAAATAACAAAGCATGTGCTCACCTAATACTTGAAAATTTTTCCAAAAGAATAAAATAACAATAAAAAGGCCCAGGGTGTTCTGCACAGAACTTCCATCCTGGCACTTTTAGATTCTGTAATGACAATTAAAATAAGGAACTAAACTCCACTTTTCCACTCTTTTTCCCTAATAAAGAATTAATCACCAAAGGCACGGATTTCGAGTAAGAAAATGACTTGATTTCAGCTTAAAGAATTGTTTTCCAGTACAACAAAAGGTCAACAAAATATTTTAAAAACAATAAGCAGAGTTACCAGATCCAAATCAAGCTCAAATCATTCACATTTTATACTATCAAAGAACAATCCAAATTACAACTTCTTCACAAAGTTAAGATAAACCCCAATGCAAGAAAGCCAAACAAATAGTTCAATAGTGAATAAGAATAAAAGAAAAAGGTAGCAAGGATCTAGCAGTCTTACTAACACCAAGATTCTGGAACTCAAAAATACCACCCAATCTCAATAAAACTTCTCCACGAAGCTCAAAATTTAGAAATATCTAACATAAAAAAATAAAAAAAAAAATCATTACAAACCCTTACAAATTTTAGATTCAAAGACAGCTCAAAGGCATCAAATATAACAGAAAACGCTCAGAATCGAGGATTAAGAACTCCATTACGATAGAAACTCACATTACAACAGATTTGGCAAAGTGGGTATTATAAAGATGGAAATGGGAGTACTGAAAACAGAGAAAAGACGGTGTGAGGGTGAAGAGAAGGGGGAAATCTATGGGGAAATGGGAGTAGGACAAAGCAAAGTTTTGGGATTTATAACTTCGATTATTTTCCGGGAAAATGGTGGAAAATAAAACGCTAGAAATAGAAAGGGAAACCGAAGAGAATAAAACCTAACTTGAAAAGTTCCTCGTCTTTGCTGTCGGCTCGGCTCGTTGAATTTACAGCGCCACCCATTTTTTACGCCATTGATAGAACCATCATTGCTCAAAGCTACCAAGCTACCATGACTTAGTCCACATCCATCTTCTACCATCAACCGGGTAAATAAATTAGTATTACTAACTTATTCTAATATCAAATCATGATCTTAAACGTAAGCTTTTTCAGAAGTTGATATTACAAATTCCATGTGTTACACTTAAAAAAAATATCAATTTTATCACAATGAATACATATTAGTGACAAAAAGCTAATGGTTTTGATAAAAAAAAAAAAAAAAAGTATACATTTTATTATTTAAACTTTTTTATTTAAACTTTTTTATTTAATTTTAGTGACAAAAAGCTATGTCTCAAAATGTTACGGTTGGTATTTTTAGTTACCTACTAAAAATAATCACGAAGAAAAAAATATAATTAACTTTTAATGCGATGAAAAATAGTAAAAGTTAATTGATTTTAATTATCTATAAACTAATTAATGTGCATTAACACTTAGGAACGAATTACAAACGATCCATAGATAGGTAGGCCTATGCTTGAAGTTAAATGGAAGCCCAATTTATTGAAGCCCAAGTTTACACATGGGGTCCAACCACAATCACAAGGTGATATCAACTCAAATATCATACAATTAGAACCCAATATTTGCTCAAATACCAATACCAAAAAAAAATATATCAAACATTAGTTCAAGTTAGTTACGTAGCATTGATACAAAATTACTCATAAAACCTAATATGTTACATTAAATTTATATGTGTGAGTGTATTTCCTAACTCCTCTTCCATTGAATGTTATATACATTTTATATTTAAATGTACTTAAGACTCCATACTCATTAAATATTTATAGAAATAACGGGATACTTAAGTCCTATTTTTTATACTTCATTTTTTTTTGTTCTAACCATACATATAACAATAATAATTACTTTTTAAATAAAAAAAACTTGACATTAGCAAATTTTGAATTGGGTAGAGTGAAACCGTACAACACATAAGTTCAACTCGAATGTTCAAGAGATAGCTATAGCTATAGTCCATAAACCATAATAAAATTAAATGTTAGTCTGTGATAATAAAATTAACCAATATAAATAAATTACCTAGTGTGTAATTAATTGTAGTAGAGACACATGGAAATAGTGGAATAAAATTACCCAAGAACAATTATTAAGAATGCAATAAAAGAAAAAGTGCAATAAATGGAAAACCAACCCTTCTGTCCTTTCTTTGTGTCTCAATTTATTTAGTCATTTGTATTAAACACTTTAAACCCAAATTAAATGTTCTATCACTTTCTCTATCTATCACTCCTAAACTTCCAACAACTTTATTGCTAAATATATTCCCACCACACTTTATTAATTTGGTGAATCTGTAAATATCACAACTTACATTTGTAATTTACATCCATAAGTTAGGTAATTAAACGTAACTAAAATCGACTTATTTTTACGTCCACCCAATTACTTAGCTATATATACAAAACAAACGAATAATTAGAATATTTTACCCTACCTAAAATTTATTAGCTTAAATAAGCTTCTAATTAATTTAATCCAATTCGTTTGACTTTTTAGTTGACTGTATTTTTCAAGTTGTTGATATTTATGTATTTATTGAGTAAAAAAAATACAGTGAACTCTTTAATCAACTTTTTCTTTTTCTTTTTCATAAAGCTTTAAACTCGACATTAAACTCGACAACCATAAGTTTAATTATTCTGATTAGTTATAAGGTCATACTCTTCAACATCCAAACTTGTAAACTAATAAATGAATAGTAGACCCCATAATTAGTAATCAACACTCAAACATCAAAAGAACACCCATTTCCAAGTCTTTCCATTATGGGTCTATGCTCTCACATGATTTTACCTTGGGATAATATCAAAACTAGCTCGCTTAGGTTTGTTAGTTTGGATTTTAAAAATTGTTTGATTTTTCAAGTGTAAGATTTAGTCTGAGCATAATTTACATGTTCATAGATCACCACTATACATTTATCTCAAGTGATTAGTCGAACTATACTATATACAGCTAATTATCGTTTCATAACTTAAAATGTCTTTTTTGACTTTAAAACATTTTTTTTCATAACTTGAGTGGTTTCTTTACCTTTTATTGTATGGGTTGAGATGTGGATTCCTGGCTGTTTGGTGTAGTATATTAGAATGGAAAAGAAAAGGAAAAATGTTAGATTAATTTGCATGTTAATGATAAGTATAGGCCAAGAGGTAGCTTTCTTTACCTTACTTCTTCCTTTTGTTTCTCTGAAAACTCAATGATTGAAGTGGGCATTATTAGGCAGCAGATTGAGAGTAGCTTTTACACTGACCCCATCCCTACTTTTCAATTCCTATATTACTATTAATATTTTTATTTATTTCTTTATCTTTACTTTTGTGTTTAATATATCTAAATTTGGTTCGTTTCCCAAGAAAAAATCTTCAAATTATTTAATACAATTTCTTTAAAGAAAATATAATATGATAAGCTATTGTTTGGTGTATCATAATACATATGTAGTCTACTATTGATAGAGAGTATAATTTTATTATATTTATAAAAAAAACAGAAAAAAGTATAACAATTCATTTAAAAAGAAATACTTTAATGAACTTTTTAATCCTATTAATGAAACATTCAGAAACAAAAAATATACTTTACTGTAATGTGAATGGGAAATGGATAATTTGGTGATGTCTTTAGGACTTTGGAAGGCCAAAGTGGGCTTAATTATCAACTTTCCCTCTCTCTCTCTCTCTCTCTCTCTCTCTCTCTCTCTCTCTTTGGTTGCTTCCAAAAGAAATGATGGATGCCAACTATTGCCTTTCCCTTTCCATTTCCCACATCTCTTTCAATTGCTTTTAACCCTCAAATTAGTTACATATATATATACATTGTTAATACAATAGAAGTCCCACATGGATTAGATGACAACTATCTTTATTCATATTAGGCTTTGGAACAGAACTAAAAACAAAGTTATGAAAATGTATACTTAAAGTAGACAATATCATATCATTGTAAAAGTATTTTGAAGTAATAAAGTGGATGAAATATTTATCGTTTATAGACCAATTATTCAATTCAAAGTTGATATAGTCTAATTTCATCCTATTATCTTTACTTGTGTTTTTCTCTTAAGTGTTATCTATGCATTTTAGTTTTTTTTGTTTTTAGTGGTAGGCATGGGGTTGTCTCTTGCTTACTTTTCAAAATTTTCTCTCATGGGATTAAAATTACTCCTTGAATTTTTTAATTAGATAACTAACATGTATGTTGTAAGCATATTAGGTTGTTTAATTTTAGTATTTTGTAAATTTGCCTATTCATATTGTCAAACCCATAGAAACGTAGAAATTTCAACATATCGGTGAATTTTTTTATCATGGTTAGTAGAGTAGAGATATGTTTATATATGGAAAAATTAAAAGCACTGTGATTATGATTTGGATTATAAAAATTCAGTTCGAAAAGTATAATTTTTTCGTCTATTAATAATCTATTTGTATTGGTGTTGACACTTTAACAGTGTTTTTGAAATTTCAAACCAAATTTTTAGAACTATATAAGAAATTAATATATTTTTTTACTTTTATAGATCGGTTAGATTGTAAATTTGTTTTAGACAATTTACATGAGATTTTATCGAACAATAAAATTAAATTTGAAATGTTATATCGACTCAATTCTACTTTTTTTTTTTTTCAAACTATAAATATCAAATTCACAATTTAATCAAATAACGTGTTTGAGAAATTACAAGAAAATTAAACAAGTATGAATTTTTAAAGACCAAATATATTGATTAGGTATAACACCAATGTAATGAATATCAAACACCCTTTAATTTAATGTTTAAATTAGAATAGTCTTTTGAGTTAAAAATGAAAAATAAAACAAAAGAAGGTAAAACTTTATTGATATGCTTTGGGTGGTGTTTTTTACTCTCTATGTATTATTAAAAGATAAGAAGTGTACTTCTTATATGACTCAAATAGCTCAATGGATGACTTTGCTATACAAGTGGGTATGCACTTATCACAATTAGGTAATCGATGGTCTTTCGATTATATTGACAAATCATACGTTAGTCTCACCTAGTATTAGTTGATAAAGTCATTCATTGATAACAACAAATTGTTATAAACAATTAGTCAATATCAGTAATTGTATAATATCGTTGTCTGTACATAAAAGTTGTTAAAATGATAAATTTTTTAAGTGTCGTTAATTGTGCTTTAGAGACTAAAATGAGTTTATGATATTTTTGTAATCATAAAATTTATCAAATTTGTTGTAGTGATTAACTATGTATACACTTTATTGATAATAATTTTGAGTTGATTATCGATTGTTTGTCAAAGTGAACTTATAGCTAAGAAGTAGTTGGCATACACATCATCTCTTTGTGATTGAAAATTCGATTTTTCGTCGTTAATTTTTTTTTTTTTACAATATATAAGGTGGAAATATTGAACTTGTATTTAAGTCATTTATTTAATAAAAATAAAAATATAATAATGAACCTACATGGTTTCCACTTATCACACGCAATTAACCAAAGTTTGAGATTAATTAGGTTAATTAAAGCAAACTGTTAATTATTAGATGTCGTTGAGCTGTCTTGTTCACTAAAATTAACAACTAAACAAAATCAAAATTACATAAATATCCTTTGAATTTTTGTAAAGGAAAAAAAGAGTAATTAAACTTCGGTCACTTTTAATGGAATAATACACGATATAGTTAAAGGGTATATTAGTAGTTTACTACATTGAAATTGGAAAATGAAGGTTAAGAGGGAAAAAAAATTGGGAGTTTGGCAACTTCCCACCATCAATGACATTCGACATGTCGCCATCAGGCAAAAAGGCCACTTTAATGGGCTGGTTTGGAGGGCCCACTGGGCCCAAAATGCTTTGTGAAAAAGAAAAAACCGAAATGTTTAATTATTTTAACTAATGATTAGTTGTCAATAATTCTTTATTCAATTTTCACATTCCCCATGGGTATTCTTGAGTGCCAAAATATAAAATGCCACGTGTATGGCCAGATCTTATCAACTATATGGTACAAGATCCATAGATAATTTTTTTATTGAGCTATATTCAAGTTAAAAAAATTAATAAACATTTTGGTAAAGTATACTAAATAGAAAAATTATCTTAAATAACACAACTGTCTAAAATGTCTAAAATATATTTAAATATAATAAAATATCAGAATCTATTCGTGTTTATCAATATATGAGTGATAGATTGATATATTTATAAATATTTTAATTTATTTTATTATATTTAAAGAAACATAATAAATATTGATGGAATGAAGCGTTCAATCTTAAAATGATAAAAAAATGTTTGTTTATTGAACTATGATTGTATTGACAAAAGTTGTAATATTTTTTGTTTTGGTAATAATACACAAATCTAAATTGAATTTGTCATCTTGAGCAACACTCAATCGACTATGGTATGTAGATTGTTCTAAAGGTAGAGGATTTTGAAAATTCTTGTTTTCTCTAATACATTTTAAATTTAAAAACATTAAAGTAAAAAAAAAGCTGAGTTTTTTTTTTTAAATATAGAATATATTCTAAACTTAAATTTGAATATGCTAATTAGATATTCTTTTAAACATGATGGGTTACATCTCTATATTAATCTCCCTTCTTAATTCTCCATATAAATTGAAACAACGTCTGATTAATCCTTGATGTTTCTTACAAAACACTTTTATACTTTGAATTGCTTAAATTATAATAGACAGATGATGAAAAACGTAAATTTTAAAATATGAGAAACTGAACCGAAAAAAGATTCAAACGAGTAAATAAATATGAAACGTTAATCTATATGGTTGGTTTTTGGTTTTTCTCCCAAACTAGTATATATATATTTATTTATTTGTAGTTTTTTTGTTTTGAAAAATTAAATATACAAACTCTTTTCATCTTCAAATTTATTATTTTTTACTAATGTTTTCAAAGACCATACCACTTTCAGTTATGAATTCAACTATATATTATACTTTTAAAAAATGGCAATCATTATAAAAAAATTTAGAAGAAACAAACTAATTAGTTGACAAAAACAACAACGAAGTAAAATTAGACTTGCATAATTTTTTAAAAATTGACTTGACATTTTAATAAATAAATGTTGAAAAGGAAACAAATACAAATAATTAATGAGTAATTTGCATGAACTTGATTTTTAAAAAACAATTTAAAAAGATAAATTTACTATAAAACAACAGCCAACCTATGTTTTTAACTCATGATCAAAATTAATACTCCGAACCAAGAACTTAATCTAATTAAATTAAAGTTCATTCACCCAATGTCATTTTGTTCATAAAGATGGAAAAAGGAAGAAGAAGTAAAAACAAAAAAGGGAAGTCCAATAAGAAAGAAATGGGAGAAAGAGATGCTTTGGTTTGGTTTGGTTTGGTTAAGAGATATTTAAAACAATAATGCTTTTAATTATTCTTATTGATGACAACATATTCTTAAATTATTCTCAAGTCATGAGTTGGGTGCTATCCCATAATCTTTTCCCACTTGAACAACCCCCCTCTTTCTCTCTCTATTTTTTTTTCATTTTCATACTTACTTTTTCTTTTGTTTATTTAGTCCATGTATTCTTTTAAATCTTTATTTAATTTCGATGTCATCGTGTTTATACTAAATTAATTGTAATATAAAGTGATTAACGTGTGGTCAATTTTAGCTTTATTCTTTACCAAGTTATTAAATTATCGTATTTTACATATAATAACAGAAATAAACCTAATATATATTATTGTAACTTAAATTTTATTAAAAAAGATTCATATACTTATAGAAGAATCTAAAAGAGGATTTAATGTGAAATAATTATATGATTTCCAAGTTATTTTAATTATAACCTATCTTACAAAAAAATATATATATATATATATATATATTAAGATTGTTTTTACGAGCACTTCTATTTATTTCAAAATCGATCACAAATACAACCTTACAATTTGTGTATCATCCATTATAGTTTGACATTTTATCAATATTTAAATTGTAATGTAAAAAATATTTTAGTTGAATGAAAAGTTGACTTTATTAGACTTGTTAATTAATATATTGGTATTTTCTTTCAATTAATCTTTAAAAAAATAAATTTAAATTGAATATTTATTTGAAATAGTGAATTAATTCGTTTCTTAGAAGTTGTTGATAAGATACAATAAAGTGTTAATGCTCGAAATGAAACATTAAAAACTATAGGTGTAGATTTGACATAAAGCAGTGAAGTGAAAAAGAAATATACTTAGGTTTTTCATTATTAATTAAAATAAAATTGCACTGGATTTATTTAATTTATTATTCGATTTCTTATCATAATTAGAAAAAAATGGGATTAATTTTTTTTAATCTAAAAATAAATGGCAATTATAGTTGAATTACGTTGATTTTGACATTATTAATGAATAATTATATTTGTTGGAGAAATGAAGTTACCTAATATAATAATGTTGTCCCTTTCTATATCCATATTAAAAACAAAATTTCTCATTCATACATTAATGAAATGTTGGCTTACTTCAAAGATAATAAATAGATAAAATAGATATATTATTAGGTATTTTCTTCTATAGTTAATTAGTTTATTTCAACTTGAAAGTAATTAATTAAGAAAAAAAAGACACTTAATTTGATTTAAAATGTAGGTCTAGTTTTAAAATACTTGATTTTTTTAAAAAAAATAGTGTACACTTTAAAAGTACTTCTAAGGAATGTGAAAATGCTTTAAAAAAAGTGTGAGGAAATGAACTTATTTAATAAAATAATCCAACTCATATAGAAATTTTAATTTTATTGAAATAGTATTTAACCTAATATTGCCAAACAACATATTTTTATGATATTCAATAGTTCAAACAATTCATGCTATTTTGAGTTTATATAAAGTTTGGAAAATATATTTCATTGTTAAATCACACTTCTTTTCCAAAGAGGTAGACTAAAATATATACAATCAGTGCATAAATGAAAAAACCAACCAAATAATATATTTGAAAATTTTAGGGTTACGTTTAGCCAATTGGGAATAATAGACAATTATGGTAGAAGTTACAAATGACACAAAGAACAACAATACATCATCTGTGAGGTGGTGTTGAGCCATATTTGGACGGACTTTGTTGTTAATTATAACAATCAATACCTTCAATACAGTGGATAAACCTCCATGTTTAGCATAACCAAAGGTAAGGTGAGAGTTTATATATGTTAACAAACTTCTTTTAAAGAGGTTGGTTTTCTTAAAACGACTTGATACGTGAGAGAATCGAAGAATATGAAAAGAAAAGTTGCTTCTATATAAAAATTAATAAAAGTATTCTTAAAAAAATGCAACAATTGTACTTTGGACATGAATTAATAGAATAAGCATGCTTTAAGAATGGTAGCAATGAGAAGAATAAAAATCGAAATTGGCCAAATTTGACTAAAAAAGAAGAAAGTTAAACCAAAGGGAAGGAGTTAGGGAACAACCACCATAAATCATGGAAGATTGCTTCATTTGGACATCTCTCTATCTTTTCACAATTTATTATGGTGTTAGGTTATTTTATTTATTAGCAAGTACATTCCAAAGGACAAGTCTTAAATAAATGTTCCTATCTTACACACTTGATTTAATCTTTTCAACTTAAAAGTGTTATTCTCCTCTGTCCTCCTTCCATTTTTTAAATACTACTCGACCCTCTAATCATTCTGTCACAATATTTTTTCTCTAAGAGAAAAATCAATACTTTAACTTATATCTAAATCTATCATATATATATATATAAAGCAAACTCGTTTTGCTATATACGAAAACATTCTTCTTTTATACATATATAGAGTATACAAAGAGACATTTTATCTTATTTAGTATAACATCTACATATAGAACAATAGAAGATTGAACCTTTAATCTTCGAGTACAAAATTCAACACATATGTTAATTAAGTTATATTTATTTTATGGTACTAAAAAAAGCGAATCAATCTAATTGAATTTGAACTAAAAAAACAAGTTAGAATAGTTAAAACATGGACTTCAACAAATAGAAAGTCAAAAAAGAGAAGGATGTAGGTTTTTGCTACTGGGGGACAATTCCAAATTAGGTTTGAATGGTTGAAAAGGTATGAAATTTTGGCTCTATTTCTTGACATTTAAACTCCTAACCAATTAAAATATTTGGTTATTGTCAACTTTTCTTTTTATTTAATACCACCTTGTCTCCAAATTCACCATTCTCTCTTTCTCTCTCGTTTTTATTTTAAAAAAAACAATATACCAAATTTCGTAAGCTTTTCCCCCCCTCTTGTTGAAGTCTACAATGGAGGTAAAACCAAAAGAAAAGAAAGAAAACTCAATACATAGCTTTCCACCTAAACCACCACTATATATATATATATATTGTTATTGCCGACCTATATAATTAGCAATATTACTTAAATAAAATATTTCCAAAGAGGGAATGAATGAATGTGTGCATTTTGTGTCCTTTTACATACTTTTTATAATATAAAGTAATAATATTAAATACGTTTTGAATCGGTAAGAAGAGTTCTGGATTGAAACTCAATTTTTAAAAATATTTTAATCAAACTTTTGAAGATAAATGGAATATTTTAAAATTTGTAAATATTTTCAATAGTTTTGTAAGATAAATATGGGAAAATGAAAAATGATACTAAGAAATTAATTTATTACAACAACTAGTTTGTCCTTTGGATGTTTTATTTAATATAGAATTTGAAAGTATTTGGTATTCCGAATTTTTTTTAAAGGAAAAAGAAAGGAAGAGGAATAAAAGTGGTAAATAATTTAGGTACGTTGATAAATATTTTTTAAAGAGCTTGAGACATCCGGTATGGATGTTCTTCATAACCCATATTCTCCTCCCATCAATTTTCTCTCTCTCTCTCTTTATATTTATCTTTTTGTAAAAAAATCATTTTTTAATTCGTATTTAAAATAAAAGGTTTGTTTTTAAATATAGAAAAATATCATATTACATCTACGATAGACAACTATGGACGAAGATAGATTACTATATATATCACGATAGACCAATATAGTCATTTATCATATAGTCTGTTATTTTGAATAGTGTGTAATGCTTTAGTATACTTATAGATATTTTTGAAGTTTTGTTATTTAAAATAATTTTTTAAAAACAATATTCACCTATCATCATCCTTTATTTGCACTAAATAGTTACTGGAAAATCGCAAAAAACCATCTTAAATGGTATTACATTATTAAACTTTTAGTAATACACCAATTGATCCTCTAAACATTTAAAAAATTTAAAATTGGACCATCCTAAATTTTTTTGTAATGGTGAAAATTGGATCCACAAATGATAAAAAAATTGAATAAATCATCCTACAATTTATATAATTATGTATTTGAAAGTTCGGTATTAGAATCTGGATCAATTAGAGAGTTGGATTTTTAATTTTCTTAAGCGAATCTTTTTTATTTATTTTTTTTTTTGCAAATTTTCTTAAAATAAAATAATAGAGTTGATAACTTAATTGATTTGTTGTCACTAATTATTGAAAATTAAATTTATAAACATAGCTCCTATTTATAAATGTTTGTGCATTGTGATTCATTCACTTTCTATTAATATTTTTAAAATGAAGAAGAAGAAGGAGAAGGGGGTCCCACTGGGCCGAGTAAAAGAAGAATGTAATGGGCCGTTTAGTGGGCCTTTCGTCATTTAAATTGACGGCCACCGTAAATAATTGGAAAAAGTTACCTCTTTTACCATATTTTACAATGTTACTTCTTCTCACGGTACCGTTAATTCATTTGAAGATTATATCACATCTACATCATTTATTTAACTTTTTATGACTATTTATTTAGAGTATTGTCTACAAAATGCAATAAAATATCATTTTATATTGTGTCTAATGTGAAATGAACTGTGTATTACCATTATTCTAATATTTTTAATTAATTGAATAATGTAATTTGAAAATGAAATATCTATATTGCTGCCATTTTGTCTTAATCAATTTATGTGGTGATTATTTATATTACTTTAATGTATATCCATATACAGTTTAAAAAGAAAAAGATTTCATATTCAAACTGATTAACAGTGCATATTTAATGTTGGGTCATCTATTTATTAAACAAGACAATCAAACCAAGTTTAATTAAACTTAATTTAATGAGAATCAACGTGCACTCCTAAATAATAAAAAGAAAATAAAAAAAGCATACTATTATTTTGAAGCAACAAAAATATTTAAAACGTTTTTTTAACCAGAGATTATTTAACTGGAGAAAGCACCCAACGACTTAAACCCTAGAGCAAAGAACCGAAAAGTTATTTTGTAGGTACGTGGAGGAGGATAGAGATTAATAAATTTGAAAGTTGGTATAAGATGAAGAAAACATATGATTGGTTTTGTGTTGGGTATTACAGGAAGGGGAAGGGGGAGGGGGAGGGGGAGGGGAAGGGGAAGGGGAAGGGCTTCTTTCTTACGCAATAAAAAGGAAGAAATAATAAAAGAAAATGTGTAGAGCGGAGCCGACAAGGTTGTCGAAGTCGCGGTACACGTGTGGGACAGGGATGCTCTTCTCATTTATTTTATTTATCAAAAATATAAATTAAATGCTTTCTTTCCTTTCACATACTCACACGTGGCATATCGCCCATAGTTTTTCTCCCACGTAGCATTCTTTCATTGGTTAGAGACGTAAGAACCGCTTGCTGACGTGGTGCGTGTCTCTATCATCCCAGCTCCCATCGGGTGGGCCCCCACAGAACCACCCCAATTGAAAGAAAATCAAGTTCATACTTTCGCATTTCTTCAATTTTAGTGAATTTAATACTTCTAATTGAAGTTGATTAAATAATTATCATACAAACAAGTAGGATATGTGAATTTACTTTAAGAAGTTACAGTAAAAATAGTAATCAAAAGTAAAGAGTAATAAAAAAATTTATAATAAGATTGAATTGAAGATTTTATGAGAGGTAGGGATCCAAATGAAATTTATTTTTATTTTAGAAGGGAAAAAAAGTGGGTAATGTGTTATGTAGTAGTGATGGCCTAATCACTTTGCCTTGAAGTGGCTCCTTAGGTTTTCCCATTGCTTTTCACTTTAATTACGAGTTTGCCACTACTAAGACTTCTCTTCCCTTTTTATTATATAAAATTACACTTTTACCCTTGTACTTTGTGTTATTTTTTTAAAAAACAAATTAATAGCTTTTCATGATAAGACTTTTGTTTTTTTTTTCTTTACCAAATATGATATAAACTTATGTTTATTCGACTTATCTCCCTAAGGTTATTATTGAAATCTTAATTTTATATGAACTTACTTTTTAAATCTTTTATTTTGTATTTATAAGAACACGATTGCAAATTATATTTTATGTATTTTTTTAAATACATAATAAAAAAAGTATCAAAGATCTTCCTAGAAAACAAAATTTTGTTGAGACTCTCTCCAGTAATAAATAGATATTAAAAAAATTGATCGAATGAGAGAAAATAGTCTAATATTTTTATTTAGAGTTATGCATGTTTTGTAGTTAAAATCTTACTATTCCAAAATAAAAAGAACCTTCAAAACAATCAAAATTGTAATGCATTGAAACCCTGGAGGAAAAAAAAAAGAATCGAATTTTGTGCCACATTCACGACTTCAAATGCTCTATAGGTAGAAATTTTGAATCTTGACTATGTGTGAAGACAAAATAAAAAAAAAACACAAACTTTAGAAAAAGAAAAGGAACTTGAATGGAGGAGAAGGGTTATTATGTGGAAATGAGTAGGAATGGAGGGTAGTTTTGTGAAAGAAAAAAAAGTAGAGATTTGGAGGAAGGAGTTAGCGTGTAGAAATTGTGCAATGCTGGGGATGGGAGAATTGGATAAGGATATCAACAAAACAGCAAAGTTAAGAGAGAGAGAGAGAGAGAGAGAGAGAGAGAGAGAGAGAGAGAGAGAGAGAGAGAGCACTAATTTGTTTGATGAGTGGGACTATGGCTTTTTCTACTCTTTAGCTCATCATGATATGATGTAATTTTCATTTTGGTTTTTGTTTTGTTTTGTTTTGTTTTTGGGTCTATTTTCTTATCCATTTTATTAACAAAGAGTTGCATCAATTTGAGTGGATATGTAAATGAAAAAAAAATCAAAAAATCAAAAAATCAAAAAAAAAAAAATTAAATGGATAGAGAAAGAGAGATAATGGGGAAACTCCCATATCCATTTTTACCATTCTACTGCTTATACTAAGCCCTCTCTTTCTTCTTTCCTATTCTCTTCAGCTTCTTCCATGAGTTCATTCTTTGTTGGGTTTTCTTCTTCTTCTTCTTCAGCTGCAATTTCCACTGCTATCTTTAATCATTTGAATGTGTTTCTGCTTTATAGATCTTTGCAGGTTTGTTATCTCAAGGGTCAAACATTGATACCCACATGATTGAAATGCTTGTTTTCTCTGTTTTTTGATAACTTGGGTATTCTTGGATTCATTTGCTGGGTTTTGGGGTTTTGGGTTTTGAGGGTTTTGTTTTTGTTTCTTTTCTTTTTTTTGATTAACTAAGCTTGGGAATCTTTTGAGGGTTGTGTTTGGACCAATTCCTTTTTCTGGGTTTTGGTGGGCAGCTATAGGATAAAAACCAAATTCTGTTTTTTTTTTTTTAAGTTATTAGAAATTGAGAATCTTAGGATTCTTTTTTGTAGGTATGTGAATTTCTTATCCCTTAATCAAAAGAAATTTTTGGCTCTTACTATAGTGTTCTTGTTTTCAACTCATCTGGTTTGGCTAGGTGGATAAGAAAGCATCTTCTTTCCCATACACCCTTTGAAATGATTTTCAATCTGTAGTTTGGTTTTTATCTCTTTCATTTTTTTTTTCACTTTCTTCTTCTTCTTCTTCTTCTTCCCCTTCTTCTTCCCCTTCTTCTTCTTCTTCTTCTTCTTCTTCTTCTTCTTCTTCTCTTCATCACCATCATACCTTGAATTTGGATTGTTTTTGTTTTTCCCCCATGTCCAAGTGTTGGGTTTAATTAGACATTTCCCTGTAGATTTGATAGTGGGTCTCTCTTCTCTTTCTCTCTCTTTCTAATATTTCTTAACTGAGTTTAAGAAAGAGGTCAGACCCACCTCATCACTTTGTCCAGTTTAATTTGTGTCGGCTACTGGATTGAATGAGTTCTGCTTCATGTATTTGGGGTTTAGCTCAAACTTAGGGCATCTTCTCTTGATGCTTATGTGTATGAGAAGTTGTAGTTTATATGGTTGATTAGATTTCTTCCATGAACTGGTTCATTAATGGTGGAGTTATGGAAACTAAGGCCGGTTTGCTTGGTGGGGGTGGGAAGATATGGCTTCAATTATGGGAAACTGTCATTGGGAATTGTTGCAAGATGTATCACCAATATTATCAGTATATTGGATCCAAGAAAGTTAAAAAGACATGGTGGAGAAGACTTTTGGTGGCTTGGGTTC
Source organism: Cucumis sativus (assembly GCF_000004075.3). NCBI lineage: Eukaryota > Viridiplantae > Streptophyta > Magnoliopsida > Cucurbitales > Cucurbitaceae > Cucumis > Cucumis sativus. The sequence goes on along the minus strand of NC_026660.2, from coordinate 6,649,971 downwards.
TTAGCTCTATTCTTGCCTCCTTATGGATCTTTCATTACATGAGCTCTCAAGCTACAGAGAAGAGAAAAGAAGCTTTGGGAAGTATGTGTGATGAGAGAGCTAGGATGCTTCAAGATCAGTTTAATGTTAGTATGAATCATATTCAAGCAATGTCCATTCTCATCTCCACCTTTCATCATGGCAAGAACCCATCTGCTATAGATCAGGTACAAATATATTTTTTGTTCTCTCCATCTCTCTTTCCCTAAACAAGAGGAACTGAGAGGGAAGAAAGATTCAAAGATGTTCTAATTAGTTTTTAAGTTATCTCTTGTTTATTTCATCCATCTAAAGTTTGGTTTTGTATGATGTTAATAATCTAAGCATTGAAATCTGAAGTTAGATCAGAATTTTCTAACCACGAGACGCTGTGCTGAAAAGGAAGTTTGAAATTGTGTTTTTTTTCTTTTGGATTATAGCACCCTAGCTTTCATTTTCAAGTGTTTTTTCTTGTTTCATGGGATTGAATTGTATTCTTTTGAAATATGGTTTGTGTTGTCCATTCAACAAAAACTAACTTCCATATATTGTAGAGGACCTTTGCGAGGTACACGGAAAGAACTGCTTTTGAGAGGCCTCTTACGAGTGGTGTGGCATATGCAGTAAGGGTGCTTCATTCTGACAGAGAACGTTTTGAGAAGCAACAAGGCTGGACAATTAAAAGGATGGACAAAATCGAACAAAGTCCAGTTCATGAAGATGACTATGCTCCAGAAGATCTGGAGCCATCACCCACCCAAGACGAATATGCTCCTGTAATCTTTGCACAGGATACAATTTCTCATGTCGTTTCTCTTGATATGCTGTCAGGAGTGGTGAGATCCTTTCTTATCTTTTGGAACCTTGTCATGTCAGTGAGATTCCAATTATCTTGTGCTGGACCAAAGTGGACAATTTGTAGACAAATAATCTTCTCACTTCAGTCATTCTCTTTGATACTGATACTTCTAGTTGAGATTGGTGGTTAAATGGCCCTGGTTTTGACAAGACCTGTACATTTTCTAGAATGCCCTGAAAAGTTTTAAGCTTCTAACATGCGATGCCATATTGATTATTTTATCAATTCTTTACTTTAAGCATAAAATTTAATATTGAATTATTTGCATAACCAGGAAGACCGTAATAATGTATTACGTGCTAGAGCATCAGGAAAGGGAGTCTTAACTGCTCCATTCAAGTTAATCAAAACAAATCGTCTTGGGGTTATCCTTACATTTGCAGTCTACAAAAGAGATCTTCCATCAAATGCCACCCCAAATGAGAGGATTCAAGCTACAGATGGGTATGTTTTCTATCTGATAATCAAATTTGATATGCCAGTTCTAATAATGCAATTTATCTCAAACCAAACTGAATCATTAAACCAGTATGGGTAAATTATAATCTCTCGTACAATTTAATGGCTACCATCTGTCATTTGGTGAAAATTTCATCAATTGCAAAGAGAAGTATCTTAAGCTGCCAATTCTATAATGCATGCATCTATATTTGTCAAACAGGTATCTTGGCGGAGTTTTTGATATTGAGTCACTGGTGGAGAAGTTACTTCAACAACTTGCAAGCAACCAAACTATCCTAGTGAATGTTTATGATACCACTAACCAATCACATCCAATCAGTATGTATGGTAAAGATGTATCAGAAGATGGGTTGCAGCATGTTAGTCCCCTGAACTTTGGGGATCCAGATAGGAAACATGAGATGCGATGCAGGTAACAAAACAAATTATTACAAAAATAGTTCCATTTTGATGTAGCCTCTTCAGCTTGGTTTGTTCTACTAAACGTCAATGTGTTCCAAGAACATTGTTTTTCTTGAAGTGATCTTTGTTTTTTCTTTTGGAGCTTCCCATCTATTCGAAGACCCAACCATTCTTCTCTTTGATGAGATCTAAATTTGGCATACTTTTTACTTAGTTGAAAACCCTTTCTCTGGGGTTGACGTTTCGGTGGGGTTGATATTTTTGAATGTTTTTTATTTTTTTTCGCAATGAAAGCAGTTCTTTCTATCCAATGAGAAAAAGAAAACTAGCTCGTTTTAAGATAAGTATGTATTACAGAATGGTGAATGTTATGTTTCTGACACAGATTCAAACAAAAACAACCCTGGCCTTGGTTGGCAATGACAACTTCAATTGGCATACTCATTATTGCCTTGCTTTTGGGGTATATATTCCATGCAACCTTGAACCGAATTGCCAAAGTGGAGGATGATTATCATGAGATGATGGTACTCAAGAAACGGGCAGAAGATGCCGATATTGCCAAATCCCAGGTATGTGGACACCTTGATTAATCAGAATTATATCCTCTCTACATTCATTCATGAATTGAGCCTCACGAGTTCTTTATCCCCTTGTAGTTCCTTGCAACTGTTTCCCATGAGATCAGAACTCCTATGAATGGTGTTCTAGGTGAGAATTTACCACTGACGCTTTTGGTTTCGTTTCTAAGAAATTCTTCAAATCATACTGTGGCATGAATAATCTGACTTATTTCGTTTGGATATTTCAGGAATGTTGCATTTGCTTATGGACACAGATTTAGATGTGACTCAACAAGATTATGTTAAAACTGCACAAGACAGTGGAAAAGCTTTGGTGTCATTGATAAACGAGGTTCTGGATCAGGCAAAAATCGAATCTGGAAAGCTTGAACTTGAAGCTATACCTTTCAATCTCCGAGCAGATTTGGATGATATTTTATCACTCTTTTCTGGGAAATCTCAAGAAAAAGGATTGGAGGTAATATACACTTCAAATTCTGTTATCCACGCTATTCTTCATCCTTACTTTCCTGTTACCTCATCTGTCTGTGTTTTGTTGCTATACTTATTTATAATTGCGTGTCACTTTGTCATCATTGCAGCTGGCAGTTTACGTTTCAGATAGTGTTCCTGAGACGCTTGTTGGTGATCCTGGAAGGTTTAGGCAAATCATCACTAATCTTGTGGGAAACTCGATCAAGGCAAGTAATCTTTACTTCTGTATTGCAAAACAAACTAATGGGATAATTTAGGCCGGGGGGAAATCATACTCAGGAATTTCCAATGATCAAGGATGAGGATTTTAATTTAGCCACATTCTCTGATTGATGCCCCATGTCAATTAAAAGTTTTGTCTTTTTTTCATGCATACTTGAGAAAATTAAGAACAAATTATCTAAGTGGAGTGGGAACTGTTCCATTTCGACTGATGTTCTGAATTTTGGTGTAGGCACACAAAGGGACTGTTGAAATATCTTAAACCAAGTGAAAATGATTATTAATAGAAAATTGAATCCAGTGTATTTGACTATTGGTTTTTGTTTAGATGCTAAAAGTTGATGTTTTTGGATTCGGCAGTTCACAGAAAAAGGACACATATTTGTCACTGTTAATCTTGTCAAGGAGGTTATTGAATCGATTGATCTTGAGATCGAGTCATCAAAAAATAGCACCTTGAGTGGTTATCCTGTTGCCAATAGACGCCTCAGCTGGGCAGGGTTTCGAACGTTCAGTCAAGAGGGATCGACTGCTTGTCATTTCATGACATCTCCACCAGACCTTATTAACCTCATGGTATCTGTAGAAGATACGGGTGTTGGTATTCCTCTAGAAGCCCAATCACGCATTTTCACTCCCTTCATGCAGGTTCGACCATCCATCTCTAGAACTCATGGGGGAACGGGTATCGGGCTGAGTATTAGTAAATGTTTGGTTGGCCTCATGAAGGGGGAGATTGGTTTTGTGAGTGTACCTAAGATTGGCTCTACCTTCACATTCACTGCGGTTTTCACAAACTGCTCGAATTCAAGTGAGTATAATAACACACAACAAATTAAGAACACTTCCATCAGTGCAACCTCAGAATTTAAGGGTATGAGAGCCTTAGTTGTGGACCATCAACCCATACGGGCCAAAGTATCGAGATATCACATTCAACGACTTGCAATAAATGTCGAAGTCTTATCAGACTTGAATCAATGTCTATCTACCACAACTATTAGTGGTTCGACTGTCAATATGATTTTTGTTGAGCAGAAACTTTGGGATCAGAATGTGAGCACATCGGATCATTTTATCAAAAACTTGAGAAATTCTTATGCAGTTCCTCCCAAACTATTTCTCCTTACTAGCTCCATTAGTTCTTCAAAAGCTAGCACTACAGTCTCTGATGTATTCACTCCCACTGTCATCTTAAAGCCATTGAGGGCAGGCATGCTTGCTGCCTCTCTACACCGGGTCATGAATGTGGGGATCAAGGGTAACCCTCGCAACGGAGAGCTTCCTGTTCTCTCACTCCGCAATTTACTTCTTGGTCGAAAAATTCTGGTAATAGATGACAATAAGGTGAATCGTATTGTTGCTGCTGGTGCTCTACAGCGATATGGAGCTGATGTGGTATGTGAAAACAGCGGACGAGATGCAATCCAACTGCTTACGCCACCCCATCATTTTGATGCTTGTTTCATGGATATTCAGATGCCAGAAATGGATGGGTAGGTGATAAATATACTTCCTTTTTCTCCTCCTTTTTGAAGAACTTGTGGCGATAGTAATGCATTTTTCATTTATTTATATATATATTTTAAGAAGGAAGGAAAGGAAAAAAAACTTGATTTGACTGTTTCTTTGAACTTGTGAGCTATGAACATTGAACATACATAAATGAGCTGATCAATTGAGTGATTAATGTTCTGCTTCACAGCTTTGAAGCTACAAGAAGAATTCGGGAAATTGAACATCGAATCAATGATGGTATCCAAGTCGGAGAACTATCAAAAGAAGCATACGAGAATACGTGTTATTGGCGTGTACCCATCTTGGCCATGACAGCAGATGTAATCCAGGCTACACATGAGGAATGTCTTCGATGTGGGATGGATGGGTACGTTTCGAAACCATTTGAAGTTGAGCGACTTTACCGAGAAGTTTCTCAATTTTTCCACAGTACCTCAAATGGAACTTTATAGAGAGCAATCATATAATCCGAGGTTGCCAATGACATTGGCCTGTTCAGTCAGGAATGTACAGCATGCTTAAAAGGGTGTAAATTACCGCTGAGTAAGTAAGCATATTTTGATTGCTAACTTCCATTCCTCAGAAATGCGTAGGATCAAGTACAGCATCTAAACGATATATCGCAATGATGAAATTATTCAATCAAATTCTGTCTTTCGCAGTTGAAGGTGAATCAACTTCTTGGATTGCTTCATATTATGTCAGGCAAGCCTAGATTTTGTGGAAGAGTGTAAATAAGTAGACAGACATGAGTGGTCGGGTGGAGTTCTCGTCATCAGACAAATGAGAAACGTCACTATAATTTTTCGAAGGTCAGAAATTCAAGATTTATTTGGAAGCAGAATGATTCATTAGGGACTTTCTCATATGAAAGTAATTAAAATCTCTGTGGTTTGCAATCTTTTTTCCTTATTTTTATGATCATCCTACAAGTTGCTCATCGAAGGGGTCAAGAAATGGCAGTGTAGATATCAATTTGGATGGAGGAAGAATGTTGGGTGGCAACTAGAAGTAAAAAAAAACACTTTGTATATTAAAAAAAATATGTTTGATTTGTATTCATACAACTTTACTTTTCTTCTCTTTTTGTTTTAGCTAATTTTGTTGTATACCTTTTCTATTTCAGATGAAAATAGGTAAAAAACTTCACACTACAAGATTTGAAAAAAAAATTGATAATGTACATTTCTTGGTGACAGTTCCCATTCCTTCAGTTCAGTGTTCTGTATAAAATTGTTTATTTAGTGGTTTCCATTTTTTTTTTTCTCTTTGGGAGGGGGACAATGGGTGTGAGGCTGAAGAGTGTTAGATTTTGAGTGGATACTCCAAGAAAATAGCTAGTCTGGAAGCTTTTAAAGATTGCCACTAATAAAGATGTTAGATTTCCTCTTTTTTCAAGTTGTTTTGTAGTATCTTTCTATCTTATTCTCAGCAGTCTAATATGACCTTTTCACTTATTGATGTTCAAGTTTTCAGTGTTGAGAAAGTGCTTAGTTTAGGGTTCATTTGGTAACTGTCTACTAATTATTTTCTACTTTGTATATAACTTATAAGACAACTAGGTTCTTTCATGACTGATGATAGTGTTGTGAGTATATTAGATTTAATGGGTTAAAATGAGTGGAAAAGTAATAGAAGATTACAAAATTTCAATGCTTACATCAGTTTTATCATTGAGGATCCAAGAAAACAAGTTTTTCCAAAAGGGCTAAACTTCAAAACATAAGCTTCTAATGGTTGTATTTGTCAATTTTGTTATGTTAACTGTATCCCTTATTTTGTTCGTATGGGAGAATAAGAGTGGAGCTATGAACTTCTTACTTAAAAAGAAAGGCAGGTGTCTTGTAAGTTGTAACCATTTTGATGATTATTGAATCTCCTCCAAAAGCAAGATTGCAACTAGATCTTTGTGCAACACTCGTCATGATTGCAACTAGATCTTTGTGCACCACACGTCATATTTGGCTGCTTAAACCATCGACTCTTGAAAAATTCTAGAGTGATCTACAAATACATCTTTTCAAATTTATGCTCAATGATGTATTACATTACAACAATGTCTCTCAAGTCACAACTTTTCACTACAACATTAAAAAAAATACAACACTATCATCTTTAAAAGATGTAGGCCACGTGTATCAAAGTAAATGGATTGCTGCATTCATATGTTTAAGAAACTTTATTTTATATATTTTATATTTAAAATTTATTATTGTTGTCATATATATGTTTCTAGTTCACTTAATTAACTTAATTAACTAATATAGCAACTAGCGTACGATATGTGTCCAATAAGTATCAAAGTGTTCAGTATTCGATACATGATGAACACAAACATACTAACCAAATTAAAGTGTTTGTGGTTCTTTAACATTTTTAGAAGTAAAATGCATGTACTAAAATAATTTTAAAGTATATATACTGGTTACATGACTTTGATAATGTTTTAAGTATATAATTTGGAGTGAGTTAAACATGAAATTAATAATACCTTCTATTGTTGCAAATGTCAATCAAAGAGTCTCAAAGACCTCACTTTCAAGAGGAGAAAAAAAATGTGCAAACTAGTTTAGTTTCAAGAGGAGAAAAAAAATGTGCAAACTAGTTTAGTTGCAAATAATAGATGAACACATAAACTATTATGATTCATCACTCATAGATGTTTATTAATCTCTACTATTGTTATTTCAGCAGTTTTGTCATTTACAACCATTTTCGATTTTTGTATTCCATTTTAAAAAGAAAAAGAAAGTCACACAACCAAAGAACAACCAACCAACACAACCAAGCAACAAGTATAATAGTTATAGGATATGGGAATTCCTTCAACCAAATCTCTCCCTGTTCACCATTGCCTTTTGGGAACCTTTTTAGAGAAGAAAATAAATGAAATAAGGGAAGAGACTACAAAAAAAAAAAAAAAAAAAAAAAAAAAGATTTGAGATCAAAATTGTAAAATTCTTAAAGAGGTGCATAGTTTTGCCATAATACAATAGACAATCGACTATAGTAGACAGAATCAAATTCATTAAACTATCAAAAGAAAAAAGTAATGTCTGAAGGGACGCAAAATTGCTAGCCAAACCATCTTCTTATCTCCATTTGGGAGCTTCATTCTCTGTACCCCATCTCCCCTTTGTTGGTTCAAGAACAAGTGGAAAAGCAATGTTTTTAGCCATTAAAATCCAAAATTATTGCAAACCCACTTGAGGAAGGTCTGAAATTTTGAGAGGGGGAAGCAATGAAACTTCATCATGGTCTTGTTTAGATGAAATCTTGTCTGTATTATCAACAATGGTTTTGGGGCGTCTGAACATTCCTGAGATAAAATTACCCAAAGATCTAAAGGGATGGCTGATTTTATCTTTTACATTCAAGATAATGGAGACCTCAGAGAGCTGCCAAACAACAGTCAATACAATCATCACTGAGAGAAGACAATGAGTTAAAAGGTTTTGCCTCTTCAGCTTCTTCAACTCTTTGACAACGTCTTCTCTACTGCACTCATCATCAACAATTTCCTCTTTAATAGAACTTTCAACTTTTGTTTTCAAAGTATCTAATGCAGAAATTAACTCTTCTGATTCTGTTCCTTCTTTCAGTGACTCAATCTGTGACGTTGAAGAAATGAATTTGGTTTCCAAATTTACAATTTAAAAGTGCAGAGACAGAAATTTGGAGGAGGATGATAACAATCAATGAAATCATCATGAAACAAGTTCAGAAGGGAAAATCTAGGTGGGATTCTATATGAATCAACACGAGTAATCCTGATTAGAACTAAAATACGAAATTCAGAGCAAAATCAATCGAAAAACACGAAAAAGAAACCAAAGCATAACGAGGCAACAAATCAAAAACCTCAATAGAATAACGATAGGGATAGGGATTTGAAGTTTCAGTTCAGTGTTCCGGAAATCCAAAGCGTGAAATCTGGTGTACCTGAGAGAGCAAGTCGCGGAGGAGAGAAGGGTTTCCGTTTTCATCGCCATCGTCGACGGAGCTCCGATCAGAGGATTTCTTGTTCTTGTTATCTACAAGTAGCCTCCTAATGGCATGGCTAATCAACTCTAGGCGTTGCTCTTCTTCTTCCATGGATTTGTTTCACTTGAAATTTTCTATGGAAGGGAAGAGGTGACGGATTTTCAATATCGCTCTTCCAGTATCGGGTTCCGCCATTGATGGAGGCCGCCATGGGTGACCGCGGCTATGAGGGTGACAGGTAGCAGTGACATCCACGTGGCGTGTTGTCAGTAGTCTGTCTTCTACAGTCTTCCATTTTGCAATTTTGCATGGTTGCACAAAAATCAACATCACACATGCATAGCTTCTTACCTACAGCTAAAGTTACATTTAAAGATACACTTTTTAAAATTGAATTTGTATTAATTTTAACCCCTAAACTTTTAACAAACAATAATTTTTTGATAAGTAAGAAAAAGTAAGTGTTAAATTATTAGTATAGAGCCAAATTTAAGCATAGTTTGATTAATATACTTGTGTATATAGCCAAGTTTAATCCAAGTATAAATTGTTAAATACATCTACACACTATGCACATTAATCATGAACAAAGTTGATATGTATCGCCAAGAAGAAAAAAAACATACAAATTGATAATATAATTGTAAGTATTTGACAACCACTCAACTTTTAAAATTGATTTTTTTTTTTAGCAATAATTATAAATGAACATATTCAACTAATTGTCAACGTAGAAGAAGAATATGGTAGTAGAGATTAATTTAATTACATCAATCTCATTACGTAGTCCCAAGCAAGCCATTTACAGCAATAATACAAATCATTTATAATAATTACGGGGTACTGTACATGTACAAACTTAGGATATTGATTATACTAAAAGAGAAACTTAGAAAAGGGAGACACAAAATCAGTGACTGTTAGATTAATTAGGATCACTAAGTAGCTCCTATATAAACTTAGGATATTGATTACAATCTTCCATTCCTGAAATATCGGTGAGAGAGGTCGATGCTGCTGATTTGTTACTTGCACCATCGAGTTCAGCCTGTAAAAGTTAAAGACGTAAGATGTCGATAGCACCACGTATTAAGCTCCATGAGATGGCCAACCTGAGGCTTGTTCTACTTTAAAAATTATGATAAACTTGTGTGGAAGGAAGGAAGAGTAGGAAAAGAACTTGGGAATCATGAAGCAACATAATTATAAATACCATTAGAAAGTACTCACCTTGGCTTCTCGAAATCCTTCAACCATACGATGATATTGTTGACGAGCATCCGGAGAATCAACCATGGATAGCACTCGTGAAACAGCCTCATCAATGTTTCCTTCCACTTTTTGTTTGCGGAACACCTTTAAAATATCATCGTCCTCACTTTCATCAATGGATCCTATCTCACTACGGAACCCTCTCAAGCCAACTCCTTTCCTTCTCCAACGTAATACAACTTTATCGAGAATTCCAACAGCCCAACAAATTATTTTGTAATGCTTTCTAACTTGATACCCCCTCACATGTGCCTGTTAACAATGGAAAATGACATCAATCATTCAAATAGTAACTTGGACGAGCGTCAACATTTGAAGCTTTAGCAGAGGCATGAAATGTTTCCAATCCCCTTGCAGCACGCACGTTTTTATCAAGGGAGAATGAATTGATTAACGGGTTTAGTAACTATGTGTGAGTAAATGACATAAATGTTATGGAGAAAATATGGTACCTGTATCTTCACGACTTTCTGACGTAGTGATAAAAACTCTTTACGACCTTTCCAACCTCTATACTTCTTTTGAATGGATAACGCTGCTGCATTGTAATCACGCCGATTAGAAAAATTCATTTTTGACATAGCGAAGAGCCCCTGTATGTCATTTGGATCGATTCCATACTCATCTATACAAGCTGCAAAGGCTGCCTCTTTCTGCTGTCGCTTCCTGAAAGAATGGGCACGGAAAGCAGATTGAATACGGGCTGCTGCCTGAGCAGCATTCCTGACTGCAGCTAACGTATTTTTTAGAGGGATATAGTCCTCAGCGGAAGATAGATTCCCATTTGAAATGCAACTGACTGTCATTTCTGCTTCTACCTCAGCAGAGCCTTTGGAAAGCTCACTTTCTTCAAGTGTGAGGGATGAGAGATGACTAGTAAGTGCAACTTCTGATAAATAACCAGCAAGTCCCTTGTGTCCATGGATGTCTGCAATAGACGCTGCAGTTTTACCATCTGGATTTTGTGAACTAGGATCAGTCACGGCGCCAGCTGATGCTCCAGAGGCTATTAGTGCAGCAACCATTTTTTCCCTGAATAAAGGGAAAAAAATAAATAAAATAAAACGTCACTTAACAAGCTCTACTAAAGTAAAACTCAAATATGTCGAGGGAATGGTCACCAACTCAGGTCGATCACGAAAAAAATGCATCAAACGATGTATGTTTTTTAACTGTGGTAAGAGCAATTCTTCCTTAATTTGTTCTTTCCTAGTTCAATTTAGATGGAATGCCCACAATCCAAGAATGGTTTACCATATGAGTAAAAAAATTGAAAATTGAAAAAAAGAACATATTCTTTATTGTGGTTTCCAACCTTGTGGTTAGGTATACCTTCCATTCCAAGTTACGTGTGCCAGTGTATCCAACCACTTATCAGATATAAAAAATGTTATGAACGATTAGGTTTTGCAGCAGAAAAATAAGTCGCATATTGTTGGCCGAGTTTTCCTTAAAGGAAATTAAATCTCTAGCCTCTCATTGGGATTGGGATGAAAAGAAGTCAGAGAATAACATATAGTTCTCTTTTCTTACCCTACTTGATTATATATTCATCTTTTCTTTGAGCCATAGGCTCTAGAATGGTAGCATTATTGAGCAGTTCAAGTAATTATCATTTCTGAGGACAGCCGTAGAAATTTTCAAGATAAATGAAATTTAAAGTCAATGTAAAGATAAATGCTGAAAAAGCCAAACCTTCCAAAGCGTGCTGCCCAGTGTAGAGCAGTCCACCCGTTAATGTCACGGAAATTTATATTTACTCCACACCTGAGAATTGGGTTAAGTGCCCACACATAGCCCAAGCCAGCTATCATGTGTATAACGCCTTGTTCTTTCTTGGACAAAAGACAGTCTGTTAAATCATGCCTATTTTTCTGTTGTGAAGAAAGCCAAAGTAGCAACTTGTCTTTTAGCAATTCTTGAAAAAGCCAATCGGTGGTACTAGAAGGAGTTTCACTACCAACTAGAAGAGCCTCTATCAAAGAACTCCATTGATCATCACCAGCTTTCAGACTATTGCTCCTAAATCCAGTATCTAACCTGTCAGATTTCTGCATCAATGAGTCAGAGAGCAGCAATTGCACAAGCCTGACAAGTAATAACAGCTCCTCTGGACTCTTTGCAGCTCCAGTTGAATGAGACTGGCAATGACTGCAAACATTCATTTTATATTCGAACTCTCTGACTTCACTGCAGGGTTCCCGATTGCCCGATGTAATGCAGAAAGCAACCTTCCCAGGAAGGTGTGGAGGTGCTTTGCAACAAAGTACCCCATTCTGAACAATCTGAAGAGGAACTTCAATGTCTCCAAACATACAAGCCCATGGAGATTCTAAAGGATCACATAGAAAAGATCCAATAATGATGACCTAGATAGAGAGAATTTATGACCTTAATATTTGAAGCTTCAATGATAATAACAGAGGCTGCAGCTGAACAGAATCGTAATAGAGTAAAATTTATAAACCTTCCTGTTAGAACTACTATGAACCTATATTAATTTTTGGAACCAAGCAATTGCTACAGTTCAGACTGGAACCGTTGCTAGTCTTCTGCATCTATAAACTCTACAAATATAAAGGTTAAAATGGTTAAATTTTGAAGTTAACCCTAAACCCTTTCATTATCTTAATGAAGAGGTCCTTTTAAAAAAAAACGTAGGCTACAATTTGGTTGGTTATGGGTTTGTTAGTTTCAACTAATTATTGGAGGCTAAAGAATTTATTTTATAAACTAGCCATTGCAGGCCGGTTTGGTTGTTGGAAAGTTGGCAGTTGGTTCCAAACCAGCGGGCTAAAAAACTAGCACAAATACTTGTCCTACCGGTATTTTTATCTTTACTTGATGCAAAAGAATTTCTTACTATTTGGTCTAACACTACTAAATATAAGGTACATTACAATAAAACTTTAAAATTGAAAATAAGTATACTTTTGTAGCCTGAAAAACATCAAAATTTGAGGAAGGGTCCAAGAAGATTCTCCCACCACAAAATTTTTTTGCACCATGAAAAGGATGCAACACAAAGATGAACTTAAGAGTATCGTGCATGTCACGAGGCATAGGCCATGATCAACCAAAAGTGTCCAACACCAAAAGCCAAAAAGAGCACGGAGCAAAAAGATGGCAGGATGCTCAGCGCTATAAAAACACATCACAGTGTGTGTGTGTTGGGTGGTAGAAGTTTGCAGCCAGAAGGAAAGGGTAAGAGTAGAAAATACTTTGCGTTGTAAGAGAAAAAAGCAAAATATCACAAAACATTCCAAGTTTTTGGGTTGATTAGTGATTTAGCATGGTGTCAAAGAAAGAGATTCTATGTTTGAACTCTTACTACATTATTTCCTACCTAATTAATGTTGATTACCATTTTAAAGGTTTTCTATAAATGACCAAGCCCTCAAGTGAGAAAGAATATTAATGTATTAATATAATTATGATAATCTGACAACTTTTAATTGGTGACTTAACAGATTTAAAAGTTTATGAAGATAGACATTATTAACAGGTCAACAACGGATATTCACACTTGCAATAGCCTCAACCTCATAGTAATCCATTTAAAAAAGCAGTAAAAAGAAAATACAATGTACTGGACTACCGAGGGCAGCCATCAAGCCTAAGTGCATAACAAACTATTGTACAGTAGAAGGCACTGTATGATTATCACAGCACAGGAATACAAAAAATAACAAGTACCTTGGTACTCTCAGTGGCATAACCCTGCTCAGGTACTATTTCGCGGATTGTAAATTTCTGCACTTGTGCAACAATTAAACTGGTATCGACTTCAAAAGAATTTCCATGTTCTTGTTTAAGAAATGGTATGTTATAGTTGGAATTAGTATCATGAGTGTCTAGTGGTGAAGAATACTCTGTCGATGTGCAGCTTCCAAGCATAGGAAAAGCTGGTAACACAGATAACCATAACTCAAGTTAATAATAGAAATCAATCCCTTTTAATTGAATGTAAATAGAGTACATGGAAATCAAATGTTTTGTTATAGTACCTTTTCCTCTGCTGTCCAGCCAGTTGCAATGTTCATTGTCAACAGTAGAAGATGATGATGGGTTTTCCTGTTTTTAATCAAATATTAACAATTCAAATGATAATTCCCGAATATTAATAATGAAAACGGTAGTTAAATAATCTAAACTGCAGCTGTAAAAACATACTTTTTCATTCCATAGGAGAGAATGTCGATCATGAGACTCAAGAACGGCTGTCTTACTTGAATCAAGTGCACCACCCCATGGTTGAGTTCCTTCACCACTGAATATAAACTCGTGTGCCATATTGTAATGTTGATGTTTTCCATCAGCATCTATTTGAAAGATGCTTCAAAATTCAATATTCCTCCACAAATAATAAAGGATGCTCAATGTGAAAGTAGAAGTATATCAGACGAGTTAACTTTTCATTCCAAAACATGGTACCCACAAATCATTTTGTTTCATCAGAAAAATACAACACAAGAAAGCGACCGCAGCATAGTAAAAAAAAAATTAAAAGCCTCAGATTCAACAGGACTCCAACAGGCAATTTGATCAATGATAAGCTTTCCACAATTCTCCATATAAAAGATAAAGCTTATGATGGAATTACCTTGCATCATAAACGATGTATAATTATTATCATGGATAGCATTTTCTTGATGCTGAAGCACTGAAACCTGATCCTCATTGGACATCTCATAGAAGTCTATAAGGTTAGAATTTGAATCTTCGTCCTGACCATAAAATGAACCAATGTCTTTCAAGCTGTCTTCATTCAAACTTAATTGCTCCTCAATCCTTCTCAACGCTTGAGAAACATCACGTTCGTTTGAACCTTTTATTTCTGATATTTCAAAATGCCCATCCACGCCATTTGACTCAATAGTATGGTTGCCAGTGTCAGATGTAACTTCTACAGACCCTGGGCTCAATGAAGTCTGTTGATATTCTGAAGCAAGATTTTGGGATGAACAGGAACCGGAAGTAGAAACTGATGCTGGAGACAAATGTGGAACACTTTCCGTCCCGGACCTTCCCTGTAACAGAAATCTCAAGTGCGTTGGACAAATTTACTTAAAATAGAATACATATGCATGCGCTTAAAAGTCATATTGGTTCCACCAATATAATCTGTCATCCCCAATAATAGAAGAGATCTCTAGCTGAAATGCATACTGATATTACAAACACATAATTACTGGCACAAAAATGAATGGATTTTGGAATACGAGGAACCTTGAAACAAAATAGCACAAAAATCTGTAATGAAACGTGATTCAAGAAAAATGCCCACGCTCACACATGAATAAAGTACCATCATAACCTAGGAAGCATGGACATGGATACCTCTAGACATGCTCCAAGCAGGTGTTTGACATTCCCAAAAAGTGTCTGAATTAAATATTTTTAAATTTTGGACACATTTCCAAATTTTGGACACATTTCCGTTAGTTGGAGACCCTTTAGTTGGGGTGTTTTGGTGGGCCTTTTTTTCTTTTTTTTGTATGCCTTTTTATTCTTTCGTTATTTTCTCAATGAAAGTAGTTGTTTATATATAAAAAAAATATAATGGCCTTCCCAGCTAAGAAGAGCAACATGGATAAGTGAAACAAAGAACATTAGAGAAATCCGGAACCTAGAATGTTCGATCCCATATGAGAAAAAGCTAATTCTGTGCTTAGAAAGGGGACATTGTCAACTTGATGTGGATTGGTCATTTGTGAAGATAAGGGTCTTTCCCTGCATATTGGTGATGCATCAGTCTTATGTTCGCATTTATGTTGATCTTGGGGCAATCTCCCTACCAACTCAGCACTTTCCCTTCATCAATAAGGCTATTATCTCCACCTTGGTTTCTGACATTCAGTTAGTGTGGTTTTTGTTATGACTGTTTTTAGAATCACCTATGGAGCATTAGGAACAGCTTTTTCTTCATTGTATTGAGGTGCATCTGATTGATGTTCTTTGGAAAATTGTTTTGTTTGGGCTTACCCTTTCGCTTGTTTAGTATTTACGAGGCTAGGAGGATTTCTTGCATCATCAATTCAATTTTCATCCTTTTGTTTTCTCACACCCTTTTCTTGTTCTCCTTCCCCTTGGTAATAGTTGAATCTTTTTATTTAGGGTTCTCCTTTCCATTGCTTTTGATATTTCATTTAATCCTTTGAAGAAGTACCATCACGAGATAGATTCAAAGCCAACAGCAACATTGACATTTTAGTTTAGAGTGAGAATAGCATAGGAAAGTTCGCTTCAAACACTTTAGGCTCTAATGACGTCAATAAAACAATGAGGAATCTAACCAGAATAGATCAAGTGTGATCAATAAAAAATTTTGGTGATTGGATTCCAACATTGTGTTAACCCGTGATGGCACTTTCTATTTGGTAGAGCAGTGACCAGAAAAAAAGAGGAAGAAAAAGAAACAGACTTGACAGCAACAAGATTAAGTGTAAAAGAAGAACAAGTCACAACCGAACAGGTGTTTGTTTCAAGGGTTGGGCTTGGGATTGGTTAGGAAGGAAAATAGCACCTGTGTTTGTTTGTCGGCTGATTTTCTCATGGAAAGCCAAAGTGCCTAAGAAGGTAAAAGTTTTCCTTTGGGTATGCATTCAAGTAAGACTGAACACCAATTAAATGATAAAGGAAGAACTTGAGGCTATCCCTAGCTAATTGGATTATATAAGCATCTCTTTCTTCATTGAAAAGAGGCTTTTGTGCCAATTTCTTCAAACCTTTGGTTTACATTGGTGCTTTCCAAACTCCATCCAGTCATTCTCCTTGGTTTAGGAAGCTCATTTAGCAGACTTTATTTTGTGGAGAATTGCATTATGGCCAAGCCATGTTGAGGAGAATTTGGTTGGGGAGAAATTAGGGGTCTAGATTAAGTGTTCATATCCGAATTCTTTTGTACTTACAACTTTGTAAATATTTTGACCATAGGCCCTCATTTTTTAACCCTTTGGTCCTTTGGGGATTCCTCTTCCCCTCTTTTGTATTGCAAGAGGACTAATTCCAGATTCCATTATTAAAGAGGTAAGGATCTATGCATCACTTGAAAGAGGTTGGCCTCACCAGACAAGAGCATTGGGAGTTCATTTCTAAAAGCATCAATTGAAGTTACATCAAATAATTTTGAAGCATCTACAAGCGCAAACAAAAATAAACATTATAAGCCTATAAAGACAAGTAAGTGGACTATGAACTGTTTAATCAATATTTCACGTAAGATAAACTTTCCTGAAAGAAAAATGGAAAACAAAAGTCCATACGGCAAAATAAAGATAGATATTGACAGAGATGAAAGAATAGTGACAGCATCAGCTCATTCTTGCTTTGTCTATTCTTTTCTTGTAGTAACTCACCTCATTGATGTCTCTGTAGTGTACAAGAACAATGTGGTCACATGACCTGCCAAGAAAATTAAATATAAGCATCTAAATTTCTAATGGCAAACTTAACATAAAAGCACTGTGCTCACAATATTTATATAAAAAAATAAGAGATCACTTAATCTGCACTAGCAACTGTTGAAACTGTTGAATGTGCTTTATATTTCTCACGGGTGCACAGCTCAGCTCGGCCACTTATCCCTCCTCATTGCTAGTTAGTTTTCTTTGTTGAGTATTTACCTCCTTTAAATATTCTTTATTTTTTTAGGAAATTGATATCATTACTAATTTCCCTCCCCTCAAAAAGCTCTCCTTTTTTGGTTTCCTTCACCATAATTCTTGAAAAGGTCTTTAAAAACCACGCTTTAAATTTTGATTTAATAAGTGAGAAATTAAGGTCGTGTTTGAAATAAATTTTTAAGTGAAGTTTTAAGCTTGTATGGAATATTTCTCAGAATACTTGAAAATACTTTCATTTTGTACTTAAAAACGCTCCTTGAAGCTTGAAGAAAATCAATCCAAACCAGCTTCAAGTTCATAGCAGTTGTCTTTGAATACAGCCATAAGGAAAACACAAATTCATAATAGAATACTAAAAATGTATAATTTAGTAACACTCGCTACTCAACTCCAAAACTATATAACATATAAAACTGAGAGAGCATGGAGATCAAAACAAATAGACTGCAAAACAACAAGAATATAGCATGACGAGTTAAAAAGAGAAGTTAATTTTTTTAATGAAAAAAAAAACTTTTGTTGAAGATGATATTGTGGGGCAAGCATAATAAGGTCACGTCAGAACTTCCTCTACTTGTTTTGCTAATTTTATAGATTTGGTTTTATTACTTAGTTGTGTTCGTGCAAAACTAAGCGCCCTTTTTTAATCTTTCTTATTTAGTTTCCAATTGGAAATCCACTTTGAAATCGCTGCTGGTGCTTGGATCTCCCTGTATTTCATTTTCTCAACGAAATATTTCTTCTGTTTTATTAGTAATTTGGTAATTTGTTGTTTCATATTTGTTGGAATTTTGATTTCATACTTGTAATGGGTGTTTCTTCTATTTAAGAAACATTATTTCTCTCCTGTAAAACAAGATGAAAATTATAATTTCTTATTAATATTTTGGACAGATTTTAATCCAACAAATAAAATCTAATAGATAATTACAGACGACCTTAGCCACTTAGGCCCAACTAAGGCATTCAACGTAGTAACCTCGCACAACTCCCACGGATCTCCCACCATAAAAACTGTATAATTCCTACTAAATAGATTACAAATGCACATTAAATAACAAATGCAGTGTGAGTGTTCTGTTCAAATTTATTACTCTTGTATAAATTCAATACGGGTTACGTTGATGTCCTATTTGGCTATTTCAATAAACAAACAATATAAATAGTAAAAGAAATACAAAAACCTTGGTTTGAATGCCCAACTAATTGTATAAGTGTTTAGGCTTAGGCTTTAAATTCACAGATGGTTAAACCAAGAGGTAGGAAACAGGCCTTAAAGCAGAGTCACATGACTCATTGTACATTGGAAAAGATGGAAAAGGAACACTCACAGATCCAGCATCCAATAGCTACGTCTCTGGAAATTGGGATTGTGCTCTCCATGTGCATAATAGCAATTTAACGCTTCAGCATTTCCAACCTAGCCATGAAGACAGTATAATCCAGATTCGATCAATCAGTAAACTTAAGTGATCTCAAAAAATCTGGGGCAGACAGATTACTGGGTAGTATAGCACGGACTAAGGAAAATCTTTAACACAAAAGTTTTAGTTTCCTATAGCACAAAGTTGGGTACGATTGTGGTTGAATTAACCACATCCAAGGCTCATAATTTTTTTCCATACTACAACTCTAACCAGCTAGAAATTACACGATTACATTTTATAGTTCATATTCCAGCACTCGATTACTTGGGTAGCATTTCATTAGTTCTGGAGTCAAAACTAGTGTTACCATAGTATGTTCCATTTCATGCAAACAAGAAGTCCTGGCTATCATTTCTTTTACTACTTATCAGTTATTTCTATGATTGCAGATCTTGTTTTCAAGGAAGAGAAAAAGAAAACTAACCATTCTAGCCAAGAAAAATACTTGTATATTACTGAAGAAAGTAAAAGTAAATAGGAAAATGAGTTTAAATGGAATGGTACAAAACCTTAAGTCGTTCATGTGCTTCTCCAACAGTTCTTCCGTCCCTTTTCTTCCTCCAGCTATGACCATCTCTGCGGAAGAAACGGAGTACTCTCTTGTTAAAAAGAAACAAGGAACCACCTGTTGCAAATCCATGGTTCAATAATTATCCAAATGGTATAAAACAACACTCTAGCTATCTAGCATGCTATGCCATAAAAAAGCATTCCAAAGAAAAATAATAGTTAAAAAGAAAACTTACTAGTTGGCTGTTTAGGGGCCTCCTCAGTCAGCTGATATTTCTCATGATTCTGTAAAATAAAAAGCACTTCTGGAGGCTTCAGCCAACGTGTTTGTGCTTCTCGATAAAGATCATTAATATCATATCCTGAGATAATATGTTATGAAAAGGCTTTCAACCTGTTCCCTGGTTAACTTGAATGTAGTTCCAAAAAAGTAAAGACCGAACACAATTGGCATGGATACAATGTCAAAGATCATGGGAATCTCAGGGTAAGGAATTTTGATCACAAAACTTACTCAAACGAAGATGACAAACTGATAGATAGAAAGACGGCATAGTTGGCACATAAAAAATTTTTAAGTTTTTATTTAATAGAAATAGCGATTTTCATTGAGAAAATAATATTAAAGAATACAAGGGCATATAAAGACCAAGTCCATAAAAAAGGAAATCTCACTAAAGAAAGGGATGTCAACTATACAAAAAAAAGTGCCTAACAAATTATTTCAAAAGGTCTTTGAAATCGAAGCCTAAATGGAAAACATGTAACCCAATAACCAACCAAATATCACTAGAATCCCTCTCCATCCTCTGAACACCCTACTATTTCTCTCCCCCAGATTACCCACCCTATAATGCACACCCTGACAAAAAAATCAAATGGCTTAAACGAATTTCTAAGTTGATCGAGCTACATGTAACATCCGTCAATTTTGGATCCCTAGTATTCTTTCTTTTTTTTAGTAAATAAATAAAATACATTCATCACTACAAAAGAAAGATGTTCTAAAGCAAAACCTTAGCTGTCTGATTGTACAGATAACATTTTTCCTTCCTACTTATCACTATCAGACACATGGTCAGCTATTTAGAGAATGAAAAACATTTAGTAGGATCCAAGTACAAACAATAAACTAGAGTTCAAGGGATCAAAGTTTCCAAATACTTAACTATTTTGCGCAGGAAAAAGAATGTAAGACTTAACGAAGCTACTGAAAATATATTGTCTTAAATTGACTTAAAGAGCATCACTGTTCCTTTCCAGCTTATTATAATCCTTCATTTTAATTCAAATACAAGCCAATTCCCAGGAGCTTGAGGGTTGATTCTTTAGAACTGTAGCAACTGAAAGCAGCTCAACTTATATCAATAGAACTGAAGTATAACCTAGCTCGTCATCAAACACGAACCACTCATCACAAATAACTTCCACCGTAACCTTTTACATTCGGAGACCCACACTTTTTATACTAGTTAAAACCATATTCCGCGAAACTTACTGGATAAACTAAGCAGAAATTCATGTCGACATCATGAAGAAAAAATGAAATAACTGCTGACTCCATTACTCACCGGCGTTCATCATATACAGATCGAGTCAGCTCCTTCAGCAAGAATAAGTTAAAGAAAACATTTCAGATTCCTCCCGAATTGCAGATAGGAAGCTTCCAGTTGTGAGAGTGAAGAGAGAGGAGATCGGAGAGAAGAGTTCTCCAGGGTGGACGCCTGAAAATCCTTCACCGAATTACGGAGTAGGTGAAATTGGGAGAGGGAGAATTGACTTCCACATTAACGGAACTTCCGTATTCCTTCGGTTTCTTAAAGTGAAAAATTGAAAATGGACCAAAGGCTTACAATTGGAATTATAAAATTGACACTTCTTATTTATTTTCAGTTTTAGTTGGTCTTTTGTCTCTTCTTATTTATATTTCCTAAATTACCTTTTCACAGATTATCTCTTTACTTCCCTTAATAAAAATGCTATAAATTTACCATTTTATCCCTAAGACAATTATTTAATTTATAATAATAATAATAGTAAAGGTGAAAATTTGGTCTTTGATAGGAAGAAAGTTTGATTGGAAAAAAGATTTAAGAAGTAGTGATTGCGTTTCATCCTTCATTTTAATATTATACTAAAAAAGGATTATGAGAAAGTTATAATTTAATCTCACCTACGTCTAAAAGTTAAAATGAAGGAAAATTGCATAAATAGCATTTTTATAATATAATATAGTAATTATAGCGGGTTGTTTTAAAATTTTGTAAATATGGAAAAAAAAATCAATTTTTCATCTTAAATTTGATATAATTTCTAAACTACCATTCAATAACTCATTTCTCTTCTTCTTTTTAATGTTATAAGCATTATTTATTTATGTTCCCACTTTTTAAGGTCTCAGTCATTTGAATTTGATTCCAAATTATTTTGTTTTATTTTTTTACATTAATTTTTTTATTTTACTTTGTTTCAATTTCGTACATCAGTGTTGTGATATACTTATATTATATGTATTAGTTGGTTAATATACTTACCACCTGATTTTCGTTTTTTCAAATTCTATACAGTTCATTAGAGTATTATTAAATACATGAATGATGTAACTCAGTATATCATTATCAAGTATATTAACAATATATTGTTAAAGCATATCAGTAAATTGAATCATTGTCAAATATATTAATCAAGTTTACAAGTGTATATCAAGTGTATAAGTAGGACTTCGAGCATATCAAGTGCATTTAATCAATCGATTGTATAAATGAAGAATATTAAATGTATTTGTAGTGTATGTAGTGTATCATTTGTATCAAACATATACTAATAATGTTTCGGTATCGAGTGTATCATGTGCATCAAGTGTATCAATCCAATGTATTTGGTGTATTAAGAAGTATTAGGGGTATCAAGTGGTGTATTTGGTGTATCAGACGTGTATAAGGGGCATTTATGACATTTTATCTCTTGAAGTATGGGTTGGGTTTCGTTTTTGTCATTTTCGCAAATAATAAAATGTGTCTGCTATAAACTTAATTATTATAACTTATTTTGCTATTTTTGCAAGTGCCTCTAAAATTAAAATATTATAATTAATGTACATTATTTAATAAATTCATAAATTATCTGTAATAGTTCACGAATAATGAGTTCTAATTTTATACAAATCACATCAACCGGAAGAAGAGAATATGAGAGTTAAGGTTGATATCGATAGTTGTTTTATAAATATACCTTTTCGAGTATGAAAGTTTAAAATTCGCAACACACTATTCTTACTTTTAGAGATATGGAACCTTAAATGGTGGTTTTCACCTTAATTAATTATGAATTTGTTGGTTGGAGATTATTTATTGGATTTAATTTGCTTGATTCTTATGTAATTTTGGATATTAATTTCCCAATTTGAGTAAATTATAGATGAATGGAATTGCCGTTAATTGGACGTTGTTGGAGTGATGTTTGGTCGGGGAAGATGGAAATTGTGAGACTTAGTCAAAGTTCAAGTCTAAGTTGAATTTATACACTATTTGGTACGATTGCAAATACAATATTGAATTCAAACTATTAGCACATATATAGCAATATTTTAAAAAAATTGTAACTACAACAAAATATGTCATAGTCTATTAACACTGTAAATTTGTCACTAATGGATCATATTACAAATATTGCTATATTTACTGTTTTTTAAAATGTTATTATACACTTAATTATTATTTTTAAATGTTGATATTCATTCTAATTATTACATTTTATAATCTTTTTTTTTTTTTTTTGACAAATCAAGAACATTGCACAACACCTTGCTCCACATTTCTCTCTTGTTTGAAATCTTCCATTTTTTTTAGTTTAAGACCAAGGGTCTGGCGATCAACTATAGAAAAATATTTTTTAAAAATATTAATTTTATCAAAAAAACCTTTTTAAGGAATGATAAAAATAATACAAACTATTTATATTTTATAGAAAAAATACTAAAAAATAAAAACTTAATACACTTAATTTTGATATTAACAATCGATATTGAAATATATCGTTATCACCAAGCAAGAGAAATAAGTTTAGAATGCAGGACTCATTACAAAAGTATCCTTTTGAATAAAATTGATAATATATATCACTGTTTTAAAAAATATAAATATACTTTAGATGCTATAACACATCAATAGATTGTTAGTAATAGTTATTAGTTAAAATTTTGATGTAATAAATTAAAATAGACTATAGATGTGTTTGGTTGAGATTTTAAAGCGTTTAATTTTGTAAAAAAAACCATTTTAAGAAAACAATTGTAGTATTTGATAAATTAGAATAATATATTTTTAGAAATTCATTTATAAAATAACTCATTAGATAGAAATGATTAAAAATCAATTTTTTTAGAAAATGAAAGTCATTAGATTGAAAGAGAAATTGACCATTTTTTCTTATATGAAAATTATAAAATTGCCCTCCATACTACGCATATAAATAAATATGTTAATTATAAATATAAATATTATTATACTTCTACTTCTAAAATAAAATTATCTAAAAAAGTTTAATAGAAAAAAAGTAATGCTTAATTTTAATTTTACTAATTTTTAAATTTTAAAACAGTTAGTGTGTCATTTAAAAATTTTAAAGTATATTTCTTTTGAAAAATAAAAAAATAAATATGTTGAAATAAAAAGAGAAGTCGGTGGGGAGGGTAATTCCGTCATTTTGTACCCAAAATTAATGCAAATTGGTAGACAGATAAGACTCGCAATGCCACATCTCATAACTTATTGATTAATGAATAATAAATAATCAAATAAATTTCTCTCTCTTTTTTTCTTGCACGTGTAAAAGACTTTTTTTTTTTTTTTTTAATCTTTTTTTATTATATAGTCATATAAATTAGTACCAATGATTTATAGCTTAAATTTGATAGAAATAACATTTTAATTTTTATTGTTTGAAACTTGTAAATTATATATTTTGAATGGTTTAATTTAAAGAAATTTGTAGAAAAAAAAATTAATCAAATATTTACGACATATAACAAATTTTTTAAATTATATGAATAATCGATATTGATAGACGTCGATATGCTTTTATTAAACAGTGATAAGAATCTATCAATTTTTATCATCGATATAATCTAGAATATTGTTATGACTTGTAAATATTTTAATTTATTTTGCTATTTTAAAAAATACTCGTAATTTTAATCTATTTATTTTCAATAAAATCTTAAATTCAGTATCAACATTCATTTGTTTCTTTCTTTTTTTCTTTTATCAAAATAAGTAAAATAAGAATTAGGAATACCAATTTACGTTTGAGATTGATTGAAAAGACACAAACCTACTTGTAAATTAGTTAAACTCATTGGAAATTAGCTGCCTATGTTCTTAATGTCATCCCTTAAAGACTTAGAAAACTTTGAAAAATAAAATCCCATTTGACAATTGAGTTCTTAAAATTGGGTCTTACTTACCCATCTTTTATTTTATTTTATTGTATTATATTAGTATGTGTTATTTTCCACCTAACCCCATAAGCTTTAATATAATAACATGACATAATTATTTAAGTAGAAAATATTAGATAATTCAAAAAAGTTTTGATTAACTATTTGGACAATTTGCAGAGTTGGACTAAATTATAGCTACCACTAAAATGAACATTATATTGAAAAATTTTGAATTATTGAGATCAAATTAAAATCACAATTCATACTTAGAGGACAAAAATGGTAATTTTTTTTTTTTTGTGTTGTCAACTTTGGGTTGCCTAGAAAATGATGGGATTATAAAGTCAAATATGTTGGCTAAAGATTGTTTTCAATGACTTTGTTAAAACCAATTGGTGATTTATAGAAAGTTGAGATTTGTTTATTTGAACACTAAAGTAAACTATTCATGATCCATGGAAGTTATTTATGTTAGATACAAGAAAATATATCTCAATTATCTATACCCAAAAGTTGCAAAGAAAAAAAAAACTCGTTCTAATATTTAAAAATCAAATCAATTTTAAAAAGACTAATCGATACTTGAACGATGAATTTGATATTATTATAACTATTGATTATCATATATTTCTGACATTATTTTTCTAGGGTGCAAACTATTTTGATTTATAATATAATAATATGTACTTTGAATACCAAACATTTTAACATAGAGATAAATAATTAGTAAGAAATATTAAGCATGACAACAAAAATAGATTTGAAATAGTAATATTGTAGTTAATTATAAGTTATAGATATCCCTATGATTACCGTCCAAAATGAGTTGTTCTTTTAAAATATTTTTATCATTTGATGCAATTTTTCTTTAACCAAATTTACTCGTTTGAAATTGAGTGAGCTATAACAACCAACTTTAGTCGTTAGACACTGGTACCACCTTTACTAAATTCAATTTAAATTTTATCTTTAAATATTCCTTTATTATAAAAAGAGAAAAAAGAGAATGAAGGAAGAGAGAAAGATGGAAAAGTCATAAAAATATAGAGATGGTTATAAAGCAGTTAATTGGATAATAATTAAAGGTAGTCACAATCATGTCAATTCATACAATGTAATATGTATTATTTATGAAGAGTGAGATCTTAGGATAAACCATACAAAAATATTTTTCTATATAGAAAAACTTGTGCGTGGAAATGCAACCACGACTTCCTTGTATTCATTTCCATAACATCCTTATTTGAGAACATGGTTGACATCACAACCACATATTTATTCAACTATTATTGAAACGCTGGATTGCACATATTGGATTTATTATTTTCATAATCTATTAGCTATGTTATGTTAGACTCTCTTCGTCTATATTTACAATCTTTTCTAAATTGTTGGTATACATTTTAATATTTTGAATGTAATTTATGTAAAAATAAACATATGATTGAGAAAAAAATGCAAAGAATGGAACAAGTGTACGGCATAAGTAAAGTATATATTCTCCCCTCTACTACTTCTAAGAGCAACTTTTTTTGGGCAAGTGGTAAATAAGTTTCTAACTTCACTTTGATTTATCTTCATTACCAATTCTCCAATAGATATTAATAATAGTAATAGTAGAAAATGAAACTTCAACTTTGCTATATTTGATATTGTATTCTAACATTAATTCAATCTCTAAAATTTATTGGTGTTATTGTAGTTCTTGGACTTCTACAATTTATGAACATTTAGTTCCTAATAAAATTTCCCTTATGTAGGTTGATTAAGGGTCAATTTCATTTATAAATTATAGGAACCAAGGCATTAAAGTTAACACTTAAGTTTGATGAATTCTTTTCTCAATAAAAATTACAAGTGTTAGATATAGAAACTAAAATTGTTGTAAATTTAAAGCATATGAGACAAAAAGTGATTTTTAACGAAGCATCATGCCATGAATTTGAAAATGATGTCAATTCAAGTATAATTTAACATTTTTTTTTGTAGTACAATAGCCTTTTCGTAGGTTGGAAGATTTGAAACCCAAAATGACATTTTATAATGCTATATGTGCTACAACATATACAAAATGACATTTTATAATGCTATATGTGCTACAACATATATAATATAGTATTTGTAATAAATACAGTTCACCGGTAAAGTCTCCAAAGTAGGTCTCTACCATGGCATCATTATTAAATATAATAGATCAATTCGTGAACCCTATTTATTTTACTTGTGTTATGTAATTGTACCGACACATAGAACTCACGTTCAAATATATAATCAAATTACACTAAAAGAAGATGTTCTATCATTACTTTGGTGTTGAATTCGCTAGTTAAATATTTTCATTTTAATTTTTTAAAAGTTAATCTATAACAAACAAATTTTATCACAATGGACAGTAATTTTAAATTCTAAATTACATCACTAAAAAAAGTTAATTAGAAATCTATTTGTAGTTGAATCAAAAATAAAATATTTTTGTAATTGTTTACCAAGCATTATAAATTATTTTTTCCAAGTTTGAAGAGTTATTACAATCTCTAACAAAGTTACAATTGTCATTACTGTTTTTTTTTTAATTTAACATTTTCTTTACCAATACCGATGAATCCTCGAACATAAATGTAACGATAATAGTAAGTTTTACAAAATTTGTAATTCTAAGTATATGTGATAAAAACAATTTAAGTAAGTTTACGATTTAAACTCATTACCATTGATGATAAAATTTTATTACAATCACATCAATTTTCATTACAATTTGGTAATCGTGACCTAAATTCTAAAGTTATATCCGTCGTATGAACCAAAGTGTAATTTAACCAAGTAAATTACCAAATAAATAGGAAGCAAAGTAAAAGAAGTTATTCTAAAACAAGCACATGGGTTGCTCCAAAACGGCACATTAGAGAAAAAATGAATCAAAGAAACTCCACTGCTCCAAGCCTCCGCCCCATATACCCTTTTCTTCCCACCAAAGTTTTCTCTTTCTCTCTACTATAAAGCTCTATTACTTAAACAGTTGAGAAACATTGATCAGGAAAATCAAACAGTTAACTGAAGGAAGAAGGAAGCAAAACAAAAAGAAAAGGACGAGCTATGGCAGATTGGGGGCCTATCTTTGTAGCTGTGATTCTCTTTGTTTTGTTAACTCCAGGGCTGCTCTTTCAGCTCCCGGGCAATCGCCGGTGCTTAGAGTTTGGCAACTTTCACACCAGTGCTGCTGCTATTATCGTCCATTCGATTCTCTACTTTGGTCTCATTTGTGTCTTCTTACTTGCCATCAAGGTTCATCTCTATATTGGTTCCTAACTCTTCACCAGTGCATAGACTCGAACCATCCACGTTCGCCTCAATGCAACGTTTCTTGTTTGGTTTCTAATTCTCTAGTGTGATGTTTGTTTGACTCGACTTAGTTCGGGCTGTTCTTAATTCTTTGTTTTCTTCCAAGTGTGTGAGTGAGCTAGGTGATTTTGACATTTCAATGTTAGAATCTTGAGGCTTTGTATTGGCAATTGAATGTTTCTATATAAGAAGGAACTTCACTTCAGGTCATTTGACAAACCCTATAAAACATGGACAAGAATTGCAAACTACACACTTCAAACAAGTTTTGGAGCCCTTCAAAGGTTAGATTAATCTAAAAGAACTAAAATTTGAGGGCTACAATATGAATAGGTTAAAACATACAGAATGAACTTGGAGTCAGACAAATAAGCCTAGAAACAAATATGATCTCAAATTCAAAGTTAGACAAACTTCAACTTCTACCAAAAGTTTAAAAATCTTGGATGCAATTCTCAAGCAAAGGAAAAGAAAGAAAGTAAATATTCCCAAACATTAATAGGAAACTGATACCTGAGAGGCTATAGACCAAGATTTTCTCTGAAAGATGAAACCTCCCTCCAGATTCCAAAGAAAGCAGAAAGCAACACCATGAAAAAGGCATCGTAACAACGAAGCTGTCAATTTCGATATCGTTTTCCTTTTTTTCTTTGATTGATTGCCTAACAGGCATTTCAAACCGTGGCAGTTACATAATATATATGATCAAAAAACTTGAAGAAAGCAATGGAAGAAATGGACTGAAAACAGTCTCAAAAGTAGGAAGATTCTTAACACAATTGTCACACCCACAACTTTAAAAAAACAACAAACTGTGGTAAACAATTCAAACTTCATCTTCTTGCCTATATATTTCTAGAGGCAGCACCATTCATTCACAAGGGCATCTTTACTCTGATTCTTCTATAGGCCCCGCGCGCTCCATCCTCTGGTAAGTAATTCACCTGTCTGGTTGAACCAAGTTTTCTTCATATTTACATTTGTTTCCAACCTGCAAAAACAACAATAACAAATAAACGAAGTTCGTAACCAATAATCCTCAAAGCACCATTCTAACAAAAACACATTTTTTTTTTATAAGAATCCAACCTTTAACCGAACCAAAACAATTGAAAAAATGTACAAGAGCATACAACAAACATACCCACAGAATAATCAAATTACAGATATTGAAAAATTTTGCTTAAGGACTTCGAACATGAACAGCTATAACTTATAAGTCTGCAACCATGTTCGTAAGTATGCTTACAATACAGAGCCGAGGCATATAATTCAGTTCATGTTACAAGAAACGACCTAATGTCCTTCAAATACCAGAGACGGATAAAAATTCAAAGCAAACCAAGTACGGGAAATACTAAAAATTCAAGAAAGATGATTGTATATACACACAAAACACCCAAATGCGAAAAATTTAAGCTTTCTAATACTTGGCGTCAACTTGGAGTTTTGAGTCCATTGATGTTAAGTATGAGAAACTAATTGCCAATATATCCTATAGGCAACAAATATATTTTTGCACTCGATAATAAACTACCCTGGCTAGATTTTCCTTTCACTCGTATAGTGTCGGAAGATGGTAAATTACTTGTTCACAAGTAATTAAGCAAGATAGAAATGAATCTGGCACAACCAGAAACAGAGGCCTATGAAAACCCAGGTTTATATATGCGCGTTCATTGAGAAGATAGCAAACCTTCATTAAGAAAATCAAGAAAACAAAGCAAACATTAATTTACAGAGAACAAATTCTCAAGTTATTGAACAAGATACAACCAAAATTTCTTCTTCTTCCTCTTCTTCTTCTCTTATTTTTCTGTATTGGGGGTATCTAGACCACCTTTGCACACAGCCACATCACTACCGAATCTTACAATCATTAAAGAAAATTTAGATACATAAGCATACACAAATGTTTAGATTGAGACATCAACTATAATTTTGAACCAGCAAGAGGAAGAGCATAAGTATCCTTGAGAGCATTCAGACATACAGACAATATGCATAAATTAATGATATCCAACGTAAAGGAAGAAGATTCGAATCAAATCCAATAAAAACAGGGAAACAGAGCGAGATAAGCAGCTGACCATGAAAATCTTTCCGAGGCGTTGGAGCTGTAAAACAACAAATTAAAGAGCGACCCAACATAGAGAGGCTAGAGACAATGCCAACCACATAAAAAATCATCACCAAAACAAGAATCCAAGGCATCAACATGAAGCCAAGGAAGAAAGTAACCGATCCACAAAGCATCAAAGCCAAAGAAATCCCCAAAAGCAAAGCCGCAAATCCAGCTGGGGTCATCTGAGAAGAAGGCAAAATTCTCGAGGACGACGAAGTAATAGCAGAAGACAATTCCAAAACATGATCGGAAAAGGGCACGGGAGGAGGCGGTGATCGTAGAATTTTCAAAAGCAGAGAGGAAATCTCATAAAAAACCCCAGATCGGGGATCTTGTCGGGCCATAATCATCAAAAACAGAAAAGACCCAGAAGAGAAAACGCAAAAATCAAACGAAACAACCTCCGATGACGGCTGGAAGCGAGGGAAATGAATGAATTGGGAGGGAAAAAAAAACAGAGGTGGTGTTGAGAAGTGGATAAGTATGAACAGTGATTGAAAGAGAAAGGTTAGATTCCCAAGAAGAAGAAATTAAAAAGGGAAGTGGGGAGGTGTGTGTGCGTTGTGTGTGTGAAAACTGAAAATGGTATTAGAGGAGAGGAATCCGAGTCCCAGTTGAATGGAGTTTTCTCGGATTAAGTTTTGTTCGGATGCAGAGAAAGCAAAATAAAAGAAAGAGAGAGAGAGAGAGCAGAATTATCCGTACCGACGATCGAGGAAGCTAAATGTGGAAGAAAGGGAAAGAGAGGATGGAGTTGACGTGCCGGAGAGCAGGTAATCCGGATTCTACAAATGTCCGAATCATATGGCCTATGGGACCTTATCTATCTATATCTTCAACAAACTCAAAAGTATGAACACTCCCAATTATAATACAAAAAAAAAATCAATAACCTCCCCCACATTCAATTTTATTTACTTATACTTAAACTCTACCATTTTGGTCCACTGAGGGCGCAGTCCTCGCTACGTCATTATTCATTCTTGAGGTAACGTTTTGATGGTTGCCCTTGCCTTGCTGCTAAGTTATGTCTGATGTTGAAGAAGCCATGACCCTTGGATCTATAGCATTTTCAACCACGAAGAAGACGAAGAAGAAGAAGAAGCTATATATATTATATACATATGGGATCATATTTTATTATAAATTTGTTTATGACACACCTCAAAGTCAATATTGTTGATTGATAGCACATTGTTAGAATTTGAATCCTTTCATATTCAACACATTACATTTGTCCCTTTCTTCTTCTTTAAATACATATAAACATTTCTTTCTTTTTTCTTTTTTCTTCTTTTTTTCTCCATTATTATATCATATTGCATCAGTATTTTTAAATTATATTTTAATCACCAGGTTGATTTTTGTTATAGAATTTTAATGTACTATATTAATCTTGTGTGTGATTTAAAATTCAATTTTGGTCTTCTTTATTAACAATTTTTTTTTTTTGTTCTTATACAATCGTTCCAAATTTCACCTCATATTTTCAAAATTGATTATGAAAATGTAATATATATTTTTAAAAAACAAACAGGAAACTAAAATCGACTAAATTTAATATTTGTATTTATTCACAGTATATAGAGACTAAGTTTAAATGTCCAAAATTGTATACTACTTATGGAAATCAAATTATACAAAAAGATCTAAATAAAGTTAAAAAGGTAATTATGTATTTTATTTAAAGAATTGTTTTTAAATATAGGAAAATGAGATAATTTATATATAAATATGATACCATTTTTGACAATATTTACAAATATAACAAAATTTTGGTTTTGCAAAATGTAATAGAATGGAGAGACTTTAACAAATACTAATAGATGTTTATGTGAGTAAGTCTATCATATACAAATTTTTTTGTTATTGTATTTGTAAATATTTACAACACATTTGTTATTTAAAATGATTTATTAATTTGTTATTTGTTTTGGTAGATTTTTTTTTTAAAAAAAAAAACTAAGACTTACCAATGTTTAATTTACTGATTTGGTAATATGAGCTTAACTAACTAGTTATTTTATATATTATTTACTAAATGATTGGAAGGAAAGAAAAATGATTTAGTGAAAGTGTATTGAAACACTTTGCATTTAAATAATTCTTATAAGAATTGTTTAGATGAATATAACTCTATGAATATCACTATGAACTAAAATCTGTTTTCTTTTAACTTATAAAAGTATTACTTAAATTTTTGTTTGGATTCAAACTTTAAAAAATGATTGTCAAATATTTAAAATTAATTTTTAATTATTACGTTTCGTTTAAAAATTATCAAATTTTGTCTTATATTTAAAAACTACTTAATCAATTAATTATAATAAATATATTTTTATTCATTATTTTGAATTTGTTTTAAAAAAAGATTTGGCCACACAAATGGTTGCTGAAAAACTGTCATCGGAAAGAGTAGCCGATGATGGTCATTAAAAAATGGTGATTTGGTCGTCAAAATTGATCAGAGGGTTCACAACGAAGTTGGGATGAAGCGGGAGACACTCTCCGTCCTTGTCTCCACTATCGTGTCCCTGTTTTAACATGTGTTGATAGTAAAAGTGATTTTATTCATGTCAAAATTACTTCCAAACACATTTTTAAAAATTGTGAACTAAATGAATGTCTAGAAACAAAGCGAAAGTTTAGATATATAAACTTATTTTTTTAAAAAAAATTGTAATGATATGTCAAAAGTTTGAATAATATGTCTGACTATAAATTTTGTAAAAGGAAAAAAAAAGAGAGAAAATATTAATTTATATTCTTAGATCTTTCGAGCTTTATTCGTTGTGCTATATCAATTTAAATTCCGATCAAATAATGTAAACATTCAAATTTTTATAAGTATCAATTTAAGTTTTACCCTTTTGCATGTGTATTCAAATAAAGCATAATGTATGATTTAAATTGATAAAATTTATGATTTAAATTAATGGAATGGTAAAGCTTTACTCCTAAATTAATATATTTTAAATTGATACAATTATTAATTTAGAAGTAGAGGGAAAATAAGTTTGGAGTAAAAATGTTGGTATGAAAAAAGATTGATGAGGTAGGACACTAACGTGGCATCTCAACGGTCAAATCTAAGGTAGTATTTGGCCAAACAAATCTGTGAGTGACACGTGGGGAACGAATCTACGAACAAATATTTATCCAACGTTATAGAATAGGAATGAAGATATTAGTTTTTTCTAATTTTAATTTTCAATTTTTTAAAATGGTGGTTTTTGTGTGGGGAGAAGGAGAAGAGAGAAGGGGTTGGATACATAAAAGCTGTGCATTGTCTTTTATATATACAAATATCTAAAACACTAAAAAAGATAAGTGAATATGAGATTGGGAATTCTTTTTTTTTGTTCTTTCACCTCCTGCTTGGCATTGTTGCATTGATCCCTCGAAACGGTGGCCGATTCCGATTACACACTTTCGGTGCTTTTTGTTACTATTGTTATTATTATCTCTTTCTCCATATAAATTCTTCATTCTTCTTTGTGTTCTTCTTCTTCTTCTTCTTCTTCTTCTGCCGCTGCTGCATGTTTTAATTCACAGGAATCCTTCTTCACCCAAAAGGTTATGTAATCATCCATCCATTTTTCATCATTCTTTTCTTATTTTTCATTTTTTTCTCCGACACATTTGATTTCTCCATTACCCTTCAGATCTGAGTACTGTTCTTTCTAAAATCTAATTTCATTTTCTTTTTTTATGATTTTTATATGCTTTGAGTTTGCTGGGTTTCTTTCTCAATCGACGGAGGAGGAGGAGGAAGAAGGTACGGAAAGAGGCACAAAAAATCAAACAATGTATTACAATAATCCTTTTTGTACCTTACTCTTTTTATATTCTTTTACCCTTTCCTTTAAGATGTATGAACTCTTAATTCCTTATCATAATGTGTTTATTGCCTGATTTGAAATTGATTTATTGTCATTATATTGCTATAATTTTATAATAGTATGACAAAGAGAAACAAATTGTAAAAATTAAAAATGGTTGCGTACATGGGTTGTTGAAGGTAAAAAATAATATAATCATAAAAAGAAACAAATCATATTTTCTTTTAGAAGAAATTTATAGGATATATTGAATTTTTTCTTTACTAATTAAATTTCCCATATCATCGTAGATACAAAGTGATTTGGTAGTAAGAAATCACAATGTTTTTAGATAGTGTGTGTGTATGTATATATATTACTAAGAAAGAGGAGTCCATCTTTAGAAACAAAGGAAAAAGAATCAAGGGGAATTGACAAAAATAGGCCAAAAATGGGGTAGAAATAGAGTTTTAGGATTGATTGTAGAAAAGTTGAGATTTAGGATAAATTGGAGGTGAAATGACGAAAATACCCTCTTTTATTTTCCTTCCTCTTTTCTTCTTTTTCCTTTTCTTCAACCCGAAGACAGAAGGCCGTTCAAAAGAAAAACGTAAACTCGCATTTGAACTCTCCCGCGTCTGCAGTTACCCTCTTCAACTCTCTCCCGCCTCCGGTGAACGTTTTTCTCTTCCGTCCATTTCTTCTCCACTTCCATCCATTTCTTCTTCACGACTCTCCGCTATATTTTCCGATTTCAACTTGTTCACCGAACGTCTCCATTTCTTCTGCACGGGTCTCCATTTCGACTTCATCTCCGGCGGACGCTTCTCCACTTCCATCCATTTCGATTTCAGGTTTGTTTTCACCGGACCTCTCCATTTCTTATCCACTCCTCTACATTGGCAGTGCCGTATCCATCATCTTTGAAGTCAAGTGAGTAATAAAATCTCAGTTTTTTTTTTAGAGTTAGTCTGTTGTAGCTTATTTATTATTACAGTATTCCATCTTGTTTGTTTAAGTTGTCTGTTAAGATGTGAGTTTTTTTTTTTTGGCACATTTTGGAGAAGAAATGCATGTCATATGCACACAGACATAGAGAACCGTGGGAGCCATTCTGTTTTTAGGAAGAAAAACCATTTCCTTTGCAATGTACTGTAATAATAGAAAAACCATACCTTGGAGTTTAGAACTTGAATTCGAACATATATTTGGTATCCCATATAAACTCTGCAAAGTTACCAGTACAATAGATATGTGCTAAACATGCATTCTAAATATTGTATTCTAAAGACATTATCATAAGCTGCATTGTTGAAAGACCATTTCCTTTGCCTTGAAGTTTTCCATCATCTCTCACCTATCAGCACCTATCTCTCACCTTCCAAAATTTTGAGTAGAAGTCCCAATATAAGAGTGTTAACTTCCTAAACCGTTTAGAATGCATGTTTAGCTAGTCTACTAGGTGTTAAGGCTATAGGGTTAGCAATTGTATTAGACTTAGCAACTTTGCCTTGAAGTTTTCCATCATCTCTCACCTATCAGCACCTATCTCTCACCTTCCAAAATTTTGAGTAGAAGTCCCAATATAAGAGTGTAAACTTCCTAAACCGTTTAGAATGCATGTTTAGCTAGTCTACTAGGTGTTAAGGCTATAGGGTTAGCAATTGTATTAGACTTAGCAACTTTGCCTTGAAGTTTTCCATCATCTCTCACCTATCAGCACCTATCTCTCACCTTCCAAAATTTTGAGTAGAAGTCCCAATATAAGAGTGTAAACTTCCTAAACGGTTTAGAATGCATGTTTAGCTAGTCTACTAGGTGTTAAGGCTATAGGGTTAGCAATTGTATTAGACTTAGCAACTTTGCCTTGAAGTTTTCCATCATCTCTCACCTATCAGCACCTATCTCTCACCTTCCAAAATTTTGAGTAGAAGTCCCAATATAAGAGTGTAAACTTCCTAAACGGTTTAGAATGCATGTTTAGCTAGTCTACTAGGTGTTAAGGCTATAGGGTTAGCAATTGTATTAGACTTAGCAACTTTGCCTTGAAGTTTTCCATCATCTCTCACCTATCAGCACCTATCTCTCACCTTCCAAAATTTTGAGTAGAAGTCCCAATATAAGAGTGTTAACTTCCTAAACCGTTTAGAATGCATGTTTAGCTAGTCTACTAGGTGTTAAGGCTATAGGGTTAGCAATTGTATTAGACTTAGCAACTTTGCCTTGAAGTTTTCCATCATCTCTCACCTATCAGCACCTATCTCTCACCTTCCAAAATTTTGAGTAGAAGTCCCAATATAAGAGTGTAAACTTCCTAAACCGTTTAGAATGCATGTTTAGCTAGTCTACTAGGTGTTAAGGCTATAGGGTTAGCAATTGTATTAGACTTAGCAACTTTGCCTTGAAGTTTTCCATCATCTCTCACCTATCAGCACCTATCTCTCACCTTCCAAAATTTTGAGTAGAAGTCCCAATATAAGAGTGTAAACTTCCTAAACGGTTTAGAATGCATGTTTAGCTAGTCTACTAGGTGTTAAGGCTATAGGGTTAGCAATTGTATTAGACTTAGCAACTTTGCCTTGAAGTTTTCCATCATCTCTCACCTATCAGCACCTATCTCTCACCTTCCAAAATTTTGAGTAGAAGTCCCAATATAAGAGTGTTAACTTCCTAAACCGTTTAGAATGCATGTTTAGCTAGTCTTCTAGGTGTTAAGGCTATAGGGTT
The DNA here is from genome assembly GCF_000004075.3 of Cucumis sativus. Taxonomy (NCBI): domain Eukaryota; kingdom Viridiplantae; phylum Streptophyta; class Magnoliopsida; order Cucurbitales; family Cucurbitaceae; genus Cucumis; species Cucumis sativus. The sequence continues at coordinate 6,613,162 of NC_026660.2, read as the reverse complement.
AGCAATTGTATTAGACTTAGCAACTTTGCCTTGAAGTTTTCCATCATCTCTCACCTATCAGCACCTATCTCTCACCTTCCAAAATTTTGAGTAGAAGTCCCAATATAAGAGTGTAAACTTCCTAAACGGTTTAGAATGCATGTTTAGCTAGTCTACTAGGTGTTAAGGCTATAGGGTTAGCAATTGTATTAGACTTAGCAACTTTGCCTTGAAGTTTTCCATCATCTCTCACCTATCAGCACCTATCTCTCACCTTCCAAAATTTTGAGTAGAAGTCCCAATATAAGAGTGTAAACTTCCTAAACGGTTTAGAATGCATGTTTAGCTAGTCTACTAGGTGTTAAGGCTATAGGGTTAGCAATTCTATTAGACTTAGCAACTTTGCCTTGAAGTTTTTCATCATCTCTCACCTATCAGCACCTATCTCTCACCTTCCAAAATTTTGAGTAGAAGTCCCAAGATGCTAGTGCATCCATGTTAAGTAAGTCTCTTATGCAATTATATTTAATTAGTTTTTTTTTTTTATGCAGGTCTCAGTATGGCTTCGACATCAACTAACGGTCCCATGTACAAGATTGACCCTGCTCATCATTTTCAGTCTATAGTAAGTAGTTTAGCACATTTAGAAAACAGTACACGTACAATAAAGGCTAAATTGAAACCGGATCAATTAACCTTATTTAGAAATACAAAGTTCGGCCACTTTTTGGATCTGAATATAATCTTTAATGGGCCGCTCATCCACTACTTATTGTTAAGAGAGGTGGAAGATGAAAGGGTTGATCACATAAGTTTCAAGATAGGAGAAGTCGTGTGCAGTTTTGGAAGGAGAGAATTTAATATGATGACGGGTCTATGGAGTTCTCAACCAGAGCCTATTGATTTGGTTGGGAATAGTAGGTTGTTGGAGAAGTTCTTCGAACAAAAAAAGTGTATTTATATAAGTGACTTAGAGGACACATTTGTGGAATACGAGGGGGATGACGATGACGATGACATAGTTAAATTAGCTCTAGTTTACTTTATAGAGATGTCATTGTTAGGAAAAGATAGGCGGACGAAAGTGGACCGAACTTTATTTAGGATTGCAGATGATTGGACCACATTTAACAATTACGATTGGGGAGGGTTGGTTTTTGGACGTACACTTTCTGCCTTAAAACGAGCCTTGGACATGCAACATGCCAAGGGAAAGAATAAATCAACTAAGACAAAATATACTGTCATGGGATTTCCGCAGGCGTTACAGGTATGTTACTTTACTTCCTATGCACATATTTATATATACATATATCTTGGGACACTTGCTAAACTTGTTTTGTTGAACATGGAATAGGTTTGGGCATATGAGTCTATACCAACCATCACTGAATGTGGTGTACATAAAGTAAGCAACGATGCAATACCACGAATGCTGAGGTGGGTGTGCGAACTATCGCCGAAGTCTCATGTCCTACAGAGGCAGGTGTTTGACTCACCAATGGTAAGTATCAACAAACAGTAACTTACCGAATGCATGACTTTGTTCCTTTATGTTTTGACTAACTAACTACATTTCCACTTTGTAGTTCTTAATTAACGTGGTAATTGAGATGATGCCTGAAGAGGAGGAGCATCTAAGAATGTCTTCAGGGGAACTTGTTGAGAAAACTCATCCATATAACACCGTTTCTGAGAAGAATGGTGATTCAAAACGACCAGGAGAAGCTAGTAATGATGACAATGACTGCAAAAAGAGTAAGAAAAAGAAGAAGTGGAAGTCTAAGATGAAAGAAGTTGTTCGAAAACTCAAATATCGAGTAGCGGTTCTCGAGAATGAACGTGAAAGCCTAAAATCAATGCTGTCGACTATATTGAAACACCTTGAAGTTCAAAAAAAGGTTAGGAATCAAAGTTTGTTTAACATTTTCAAAGTTTGTTTAACGTTACCAATACATTTTGACATTTCCAAAGGGTGAAGAAGGAGACTGCACGGGAGTTGAAGGTCATGATGCCCAGACCGAAGATGTTGACACACCCGGTACACCTTCTTGGTTGAGGATGCCCAAGGAGGATGACACAAGTGATGGGGTGAAACATGTTGAACGTCAAAAGCAGGTTAGGAATCAAAGTTCTGTAGTGGGGTGAAAATCATCCTTACTAATGCTTTATCCTTAGTAATGCATTTTGACCTTCCATAGGGTGTCGAAGCAAACCGCACGGAGGATGACACAATGGATGAGTTGGATAAGAAGGTTCATATTCATTCGGAGGAGCCAGTAGACGTCGTTGACGATTTGAACGAGGAAATTGGAGTAAAAAGTCTTACTTATTTTGATTCAGACGTCATGGAAATAGAACCATTATCCACTGAACGACCACATGTTCGGCCCGCACGTAGCAAGCGTGCAAGTGTATACTTGTCAACCCCCTTCACAGCTTTAGATAAACGGCCTCCGAATATGCTGCCAACAAACATTCATTAGTGTAATAGTTAGCACATAAGCTATAAACATTTATATTGCGATCCCGTGCAACAGCAATGGCATGTGCGCATGGTAGTTGCTCAGCTTGAAACTCCTTACAAGTGCACTCTTGAGTATGAAGATTTATGACCTCCTCTTTATCTAAATCTTTAACATGGAATTGGTAACAATCAATTGGGTTGACTTTCATTGTCAAAGCTCGTTCTTGTTTCTTTTGTAGAACTAACTCTGCCCATTTAGTCAATGTAGACGTCACTTTAATGCCTTCTTCTCGACGCTCCCAAAACCAACGTTGTAGCAAAGCTCGAACATGTTCAAGGAATGAAGCAATAGGCAAATCTCTAGGTTCTTTCAGTATAGAATTCATGGACTCTGCTATATTTGTTGTCATCATATTATATCGTCTTCCTGGACAGTGAAAACGAGACCAACGTGTTATTCCAACATCGTTTAAATATTTTCCTGAATCATTAGGAAATGCAAGAATACTTCTCCACGCTTCTGAGAACGTTGATTCACGGTATGTTCTAGATGCATTGTAAAACAAAGTAGCTATAGTGTCATTCTTGTATTTATCATTCAAATTTTGAGTCAAGTGTTGGACACAAAGTCCATGGAATGCGGAGGGAAAAACCGATGCAATACACTTAGAAAAACATGTTTTTCGATCTGTCACGAAGCCTAGATTAGGCACCTCTCCTATTGCACCTTTCAATTTCTCTAAGAACCACTGTATTGAAGCATCTGTTTCTCTGTCCACCACTCCAAAGGCAAGAGGATAAATTTGATTGTTACCATCCAAGCAAACAGCAACTATCAACTGACCCCGATATTTGTTCTTAAGGAATGTTCCATCCATGACTATAACCGGTCTAATGCAGTTTAAGAATCCTCGAACACATGGACCAACAGCCATAAAAAGATATTTGAAGAAACGATTATCTTCAAGTTCCATGTGAAATATTGTACCTACATTTGCAAGTTTGAGAGCTTCACCATATCTAAGCAATAGATTATATGACTCTTCAGGACACCCGCGCACTCGTTCATACGCATTTTCTCTAGCGCGCCATGCTTTTTCATAACTCATATTTATGCCATAGTCTTGCCTCATGTCTTCTATGATATCACGCGGTTTGTATAGACGACCGACTCCCTTGAACTTTGACTTTATTAATTCTCCAACAACCCAAGATTTTGCTTGCCTATGGTCACGATTCAAAACGTCAAGAGAACACGAATGAACTTTGACATACTTTTTAATCTTAAATATATTTGAATCCTTCAATCTCATCGCTCGCAGTCTCCAACCACACTTGTTGTCAATGCATCTAACAAAGAGAACCTCTTTTGTAGACTTTTTTACTACAAACTGAAAATTTTTTTTCATTGCCAAGACACTTAATCTCATTGACAAATCTTTTTTGGAAAAAAATATTTGTCCTACATCAAACTCCTCACTTGTAGAGCTTTCTTCGGACCAATCATTCATGTCTGTCTTCAACTTTTGGCTAGAAGAGCTGTAACGAACTTTAGATTTTCCTTTGCAATCTTTTGTAGGACCATCTCTATGTTGTGGGATGTCAAATGATTCACTATTCATCTCTACTGGCTCCCATGTAAAAGTCTCATCTTTCGAATCATATGACTCATATGATTCCCATATAGCCGAAGTGGTCCCTATCACGTTATCACACAAGCCAACTTCAACTTCACGAACATGGACTTCATTCTCATTTAATGTATCCATTACAATTGGAGGATGAGGGTTTAAGTTATGAGCTTGGTTGCTGCCAGATACTGAATTGTAATCTTTGCTTAACACTTTTTTGCTTTGATTACTTTTAGGCTCAAATGAGACGTATAAAGGGACCTTTAATGGATTTTCACTAAGAAGATAAAACTTCAAATCACGGTCATTGCTTAACTCAAATGTAGGAGCTTCGTGTTCCACTTTTATCTCATATATGCATCTTATCATTACGTCGAACTTTGAAGGGTCAACTTCTGCAAGGTCATATAATTCTGCCTGTAAATCTTTATGTGTTATTTCTTTACTGACAACGATGCCTTTTAACATGCCTCCTTCGTATTTTCTTCGCCTCTCATCCCACATACCACCGTAACGCACTAACATGGGAATATGTGACATCCTTAAACCACCTTATACTTTTCAATTGCTGCAAAAAATGATTTGAAGTTAGCATTTGACATATCACATAAACAAAGTTTATTAAAAAACAGTAGGTAAATACTAAATAAAACGTGCATAGTCACACCCTACATGTTTACGATCTTGACAGCTACAAAATGTTTAGGATATTGCGAGATACAAAAAAACAATAGCTAAAAGTCACCCTAAATCAATTCATTTCAGATTAAACATTTCAATTTAAGAACCTGCAAGATGTCTGCGAGATGTTTGCGAGATGTCTACCAGATGTTTGCGAGATAAAATAATAATAATGATAAATTGCTAACATCATTTGAAACATCTATAAAGCAACCTTAAATCAACCCTAAATCAACTTGAAACAATAAAAAATAATATTTGATTTATACATTTAAGATGCAAAAATATATATACATATAACACAACACAATTCAGATTCGGATTTAAAAATTAAAACAAACCACAATGCGTGAGATGTTCGCCGGAGTAGATGATGAACGACACCGGAGTAAAGCGGAAAGTTGACAAACTTTTGAGAGAGGAGAAGAATCGCAAATGAGTTTTTCTTTTTTCTTTTTCCTTTACATAATCTATGAGAAGGAGGAGAAATGCTTCTTTTTTCTTTACGTAATCTATGAGACTGCAAGAGAAGGATTCTTCTTTTTTTTTCCCTTTACGTAATCTATGAGGAGAGGAGAAGAAGGCTGCGTTCGCAATTCTGTTTTTTTTCTTCAGGTGAATGACATTGAAGAGAGAGAGAGAGGGGTTGGAAAAGAAGAGAAGAGCAAATGTGAATTAAAATTAAAAGAGGGTATTTTCGTCATTTCACCTCCAATTTATCCTAAATCTCAACTTTTCTACAATCAATCCTAAAACTCTATTTATACCCCATTTTTGGCCTATTTTTGTCAATTTCCCAAGAATCAAGTGTCACTTCCAATTGTCATGTCCAAACAAATCTGACCTGTGACCATATCAAAAGAAAAGGTTTTCAAATGGGTTTTTATGCTTTTTTCAGGAAATTAAATTACAATGAATGCCTACTTATTTCATTTAATAAAGACCATCAACTGACAACCAACTTAATCCTTGAGTTACGTGAATAAAATAAATAGAGACAATTACATGAATAAAATATGGGGCAAAGTACTTTTTTTTAATCCTTGAGTTTTGGGTATCGTTTCATTTGGGTCTTCTTTCTTAAGTCCACACATTGTAATAATGTTCCACACTTTCACCAATTATTCTTGAATGTTCATCGATATAAACTATAACTAAATTAGTTTCCACTAGTTCTCCATCCATTTACAAAATTAATTAAAAGAAATTACATCATATAATTCTGTAAAAAGTTAATTAACTGGACATTAACACCAAGACCCAAAAGTATGCACGAGTGATAGCTTTTAAGTTTTAAATCTTGAAACACTGAAATCTAGAGATTGAATGAAAGATATGTTCAAGAACAGAAAGTGAAATTTTCCTCTAAAATTTTCCCAAGTTAGAACAATAAGGCTTAGTAGAAGAAGCATCGATTAAGTGCTTGATGCATGGTTTCATTTAGCATAGAACCTGAAAAATGCTACAACTGTCGTACTTATATGTTACATATTATGCATATTTGCTTCTGCAGGTCAGGAAGGAGTTAGGATTTCATAGAGTTATGCAGCTTCGGTTTATTTTATTTGGTGGGACAACAACAACCATAGTTTTGTTTGTGCCATATTTCACTAATTAAATGGCGGGCTGTTGATCATGCCCATAGCCATGTCCATGTCGTATGTCCAACAGTCATCATTCTCTATCATTGCCTCAATCTGCAAGCAAGAAGAAATGTCATTGTATAACTTTTAAATTCTTAGTTTCGAGATTTTGTTTGCTGTTCCATCTAAAATCAGAGCAAGGTGCAAAAGCAGAAGAGCATATTCTCATACAAGTTTTGTTACCCTACCCCAATGAATAAGTGCTCAGAAGTAAGCAGTTTGTTGGAATCGCTCCTCATATTTGGAATTCAGGTAAGGTTTTCTATCTTTACTTAGAGATAATACGTATACTTGTTGAAATTAGCTTTAAAATAATTCTTAATACCACAGCATATGGCAACTAATTTCGATTTCTTATAGCAATTGTGATTACCAAGGAAAAGTCTTCAATTGCTATTAAATTGTGTCAATTCATCCACACTTGAGGATCAAGCAGTTAGTTGTAGAATGTTAATGTTTGAGTCTCTGGGTGTGAACTCCTTTGGACTCCAGACATTCCAGAAAGTTGTAGCCTTGAAAAGTCAATTGAAAACTTGAGAATCAAGAAGTTAGTTCTTGGTTCCAAGTTGATAGGCTGTTTAAATATATTTGAGGAAGTCCTTAGATACACAGACCTTCCTACAAAGTTGTGGGCGGTTTCAAGTTCCCATTCCTTCCTCATTTACAACCACCCCCGTATATGAATGTTGTGACTTGGTAAAGGTTCTATGAGACCGGAGAAAAAAAATTCTTTAATTTGTTCTTTAGGTATATCCTTCCTACTTCTCTATTTTTTATTATTTTCTGCACACTAATTTGTGGACAAGTTAATTATAGAATGACCAATGAACAATATTCCAAGCTAAATCTCTTTACTTTTTCGTTACCCTATAAGAAGAGGAAAGCACAGGCATGCATCTGATGGATAGAGGAGAAAAGTTATCCAAACTTGGGAAGAATTTTGGCTTGCCTTAATTTAGAGGCTTTTGTGTCTACGCAAGAAGAAAGTGTACACAAGCATCAGAATTCTGGCTTGCCTTGATTATGAGGTTTTTGTCTACACAAGAAGGAAGTGTACGCAAACATCTTTCAGAAGTTTGACAAAAAGGGAGTGTGCAAGATTTGGGAGTTTGAGGTATTGTTTTGAATCCATCAACAAGTAAACCATTGCCAAAATTACCTAACTTGATGGAGGAACAAAGCTTTGTGAATGGATTGAACACAAAGATTAGAGTAGGGGAAAGAGCAGCGATCTTGAGTCTCTCTCTTTCTCTCTTTATTAAAACCTTATTTACTTCACATTCCTATTTACATCTCCCAGAACTTCACCTTGCTTGATTGTTTCTTAATGATTCTCCCCCTCCCCCCAATTGGAGATAGTACCAATGGTAGTGACCTGACAGCATAGAGATATAAGCACGTCTCTGCATAATGTAAGTCACCTAGTTACAAGTTAGGCCTAAAATTAGATCCCTTAGCCAGCGTTAACTGAGGACAATGGAATACTAAATGAGTGGTGCTCGTGAGCTGCAACTCTATTTGGTGGGCGACTTGTCAGATGCCTCACTCTTTTAATTATGTGACAAGGTCCATTGAAAGAGGGAGAAGATTACCTAGTACTAATAGCTGCGATCGTCATTGTTTCAGTGTAATTTAGAGTGCGCTTTAGTGCATCAGATCATAATGGTCTAGTTAAATTACTTCTGAACCTTGTACGTCATTCAATGAGCATGAAAGAGCCTAACATATCTACAAAGTTTAACATATCCCAAAATAGGCTTTCACATGCCCTAAAAGTGCGTTCAACTCGTTAGTTAGATTACTCGTGAAAAAGTCTACATTTGTATAAATTGATCCAAAGCACACCTTTTAAAGGGGAACCGCCATATAACTTTTGCAGTCAGGGTACCACTGGGGAGTTTGAATATGAGGTATAGGACAGCATATAAGAAAAACATGATGGTATATCTAGGGACTTAGAAATCATTTGAAGTGATTAAAGGTTAAGTTGAAACCTCTTAGATGAATATGCAGTGCAAATAAATAAACTCACTCTTTGAGATTTGATTTTGTCAAGTGTGCTTTCAAGTTGATTCTCCAATTGCACCATCTGAGTTATATCGAGCTTCTTGAAATTTGGTTCTTCAACCTGACTGGAAATGAGAACATGTCCGTCAAACTTTGACCAATTATATTACATAAAAAAAGACTAGTTAAAATATAGATGCCTTTGAATAGTTTGTAGGAGCTTTTTGAGTGAAACCAAGATTGTCTCATCAGATACATGGTCCTGCAGAAAGAAGATGCAAGATTATATTTGAAAGAAAAAGGAGATGCAAGATTTTCCCCCTTGGTAATGAAAGCCACAATATTCAACCGGGGGAAAGAAAAATCGAATATTGTAAACTTCATTACCACTTCTAACTGACTTTTTTAGTATTTGTCTTGTGTGCTTGTGTTTTAAAATGAAGCACTTGCTTTCAATTTTTAAAGTATTTTTTATATGATAAAAGTAGTTTCTAAAATTTCTTCAAAATTGTAATGAAACACCGTTTTAAAATTTCTCTTTTGTACATTTATAAAAATACTTTTAGTAATGTAATATTTAAAAGTGTATTCCCTTCACTAGATATTGTAAATCCTCACTCACCTTTGCGTCATTATCAATTAGACTTTCACTTGTCCCTTGAAGGTCGTTGTCAATTGGACTTTCATTTCTCCCTTGAAGGTGGCTTTGGTAGCGCATAATAATATTCAGTAAGCTGCATCACAATCATGAAAGAGCACTAGAAAGTGAGGGCGTACATTCATTAAAGCACTTGGAAGAATAAAAGAACAATTCAAGTCGTTTAAAGTTGAGGGCATGAACTACAAATTGTGTGCACATGCCCTAGGTAGTATTGAAAAGGCTACTTTGTAGAATTAAAATAAAAGCTTATTCAGTCTTCTAGCATGCCCAAGCTTGTCAATGCTAATCTTTGTACCAACATGACACATACACCATTTCAGTTATGATGACCCTATAGATTTTGAAGATTTAGTTGTGTGAATTCCTTATAGGAGGAAAGTACACGAAGAAAATGGTCATTTATTAGTGGGAAGGGAAATATCATAGTGCTCGTGTCTCTTTTAAGGATTGACAGCTCTTTTAAGGATTGACGGCCTTAGATGGAGCTTTTCCAGGAAGTTTTGTTTTGGTTTATTTTCTTTTCATGTATTTCTTTTACAAAATAGTCTAAAGGCAAATACAAGTTACCACTGATACATGTCACATTGGCACTCTCGTGAACAAGTTCTTTCCTTATTAACTTGGCCAAGGTGGCAATTGTATTCCTATTCATCCTTGAATTAGTGTGAACTAGGAGGCCTAACATCACCATTAGGTACAATGGTACATTATCCATAAGGTGGGAAAATAGGAAATCATCGTGGTGTGATTTTGGAAGATTCCTAGGTGACTTCATGAGCGAGAAATTTCTTCAACCAACACCTCACATTCTTTTGATATCCATAAACACATCTTTAGATTTTGTAATCCATTCGACCTCATGGGTCATGGGTATGCCCATGATTTTCTTCTGCTGTTTAAAAGCCTATTGGTGGTATTTCCATTGTGTAGGTGATTGTCCCACTCGAGACATAATACAATGAAGGCTAAAAGCACTTGGGAGAGAGCTTTTAGTTTAGAATTTTGACAGCTGAAGGTTGACAACATGATCTCAACTTCAAATATACTCAATCATCCACACTTTTGGTCAAGTGTTGATCAAGGGAAGCATATCCAGTTTTTTGAGACACTTAGAACATCACTATTATAAAGGGGGGATTGCAGACGGCGTGAAAGGGAGTGATACGAATAGAGACGTGGAATGTGGTATCATACCAAAATTATGCCTATGACAGCCATCCAACACATCTTTCGGGTTTTTCATTGCAGAAGTACCATAAATAGGTCTCAAAACCTAAACCACTTACCCGTGGTCGTTGGTTCAATGATGTTAGGCTGTGCTCGAGTGGAGCTGTGCAACGACGATAATAAACTCCTCAAAGATGTGCTCAAGGTTTTGTTATGTTAGAAAACAAAGTATTTCTCTCATATTCATTCATGTTTGCCTTCATCACCACACCAGACAACTTTTCTATTAATTGCTTGTAAATACTTGGAAATCCAAGGGGTCCAATACAAAATCCTGATATGTTGAATGCATATGACACAACTCCCAATAATTTTGAGTGTTTGGAAGGGAATACCTAGGCACCCAAATAGGTACACTATGGTGTAATACGAAAGTCTATTTTGGTTTGAATGAATTTTATCTCCCAACGTGAGAGAGGAGTTATATTTAAAGAGAAAAATTTATTATAAAGTTAGCTATTATGTAATTTACTAATCATTCTAACAAACTAATAGCCTATCAACTAGCTAAGTAGTTTTTGTTACATCATGCCATCTTTTTTTCTTAATCAAAATGACTAGGCTAGCATGCCAACTCATGCTTGTTCGAATGACACCAACTATAATCATCTAAAATATTAGCCTTTCAACTTTTGCCTTCTGCACAAATAGGTATCTATATGCTCCCAAATTGGCTAGTTTGCAGTCTTTGTTAAGCAAAGTAAAAATCCATTTCCCTCTTTAGAGATAATTCTTGAGGTAGAGAAATATAAATAGATCTATGTTCTGAAATTAGTTTACCTCATCTAGGCAAGACATTCGAAGGTGTTGCTAGCCATCAAAGCATTCCTAATTGCTTTGGTGGCTCAAAATGTATAATAAAATTACGATATTAAACGACTTGTCTTTTAAGATTTCTTTTTGTTCATTCTTCCTATTATAAACTTAAGTTTTTACTGAGGCTAGTGACTTTCAAACCAAGGGATACTCATCATGAAAAAGGCCTATACGTAAAAGATGTCTTGCTCTTTTCATTGTCTTACTTTGGTCCCTCTCTCGCAAAATCCAAATTGTAGGGCTTTCAACGAAGGGTTGAGGAATTTGAGCGGGTAAAGGATAAATTGGACTTTTTGGGAGTAATAGGAAGAGTTGTTCAGAGATTGGGAGACTGTTGTAGAAATCATCCCACCAAAGCATGTGAACTAAAGGTGGGGGATCAATCTCGTCTCCTAGATCCCAATCATGTCTTTATCATTCATTTCTTCCTTTTCTCCGGCTGCATGATAAAAAGAGACGAATCCCAACTCTGACTCACTTATGTTTATATTGGTAGGAGGAGGTGCAAGACGTTAACCATTAAGCTGGCCATAAAAAAAGCTTTCATGGTTAAAAATACGTCAAAATTTTCAAGATATAGGAATTTAGAAAAGCATTTGCTTATATGGAAATTCTTTTAGTACAATAAGGGTGGAGAGATTCTTACCACAGACCTACTAGTTGCTGACAAAAATGCATGTTGTTGAGCTATACCTACTTTGACACATGAGAACTCTTAACTAATGATTTTACTGGGTGATACATAATCACCCATAATTGTTTATAACTCATATCATCACAATCAAATATTATATTTTCTTTTGTAATTAAATATTAAATATTATACTACTCTTGATTTAGAGTTTGACTTAAAGTGCCATAACACATGCGAGGATGTAAAGAACTATGACTCACATACTAGCGAATGATTTTCTGACTTAACAATAATGTAATTGAATCATTATTTAAGTAACAAGTCTATTTCATCAAGTCAAACATATATACAAAATGAAATCTCCCCGGGAGATCACCTAACTTTTATTATGACAACACAAACTCATTGAAAATCTTTTCTTAGTTATTTGTAAAGGAGTTACTTTGTGGAAGTAGATGTAGTTATATGGATGCACCGCATGTTTTTTAAGGTAATTTTGCACGTTGAGTTTATCCACAACCCTTCAACTCCCCTGTAACAAGGTTTGGAAGTCTTATTCCTCCCTTTTTGTCTTTATCAAGGATCTCCAACAATTAGGTATCAATTTTTGGGTAGACAGATGGAAGAGATAAGCGATTGATGTAAGAGATCTTATACCTTTTTCATGATTCTTGTACGAGTGATCTATGGACTCTTCTTGCTAGATATGGAACAAGGCCCAATCCTACATTTCTTAGTCTCTCATTCGAATAACTGTTTCATTTCTTATAACCACCTATAGTTTATCGTCTTTGTCATTGGAAGTTGTTGATCTAGTGGATGAAATTATTTGTACATTCACAATCAACCTACAACCATCTGATGGAAACCACTTGGTATGAATTTACTACTTCTTTATTGAATATAGAATAGGAACAATTTCCGATTACAATATGAAACCTCTTTGCTATCCTCTCTCTCAAGGAAGAAAAGAAAATCATTTCACAAATTAAAACCTAACTACTTTTTCCATCAACTATTCTTTTCATTTATACTAACAATCAAAGTAACTAACTCTTAACCTTACTAACCCTCACGTGCTATTCATGTGCACGTTAAATAACTTCTACCTTTATTATTTCTTTTTACCCCTTCTACTATACTGATACACTATTGGAAGTCTATTATTACACTCCTTCTCCAAATTCACCTTATCCTCAAGGTGAAAATCTGAAAAACGTTGTTGCACCTCCTCATACATCTCCCAAGTAGCTTCATGTCGAGGTAATCCCTTCCAACTTATCAGTACATCCCAGCTTCCAGACTTATTCTTCAAGTAACCATAAACTTCTTCCGGTACAACCTTCCATTTGTAGTTCTTCGTTAACATGGGAATATCATTCTTATTCTCTTCGTGTGGCCCAACAACTTTCTTCAGCTGAGACACATGAAATACCAGATGTATCGTTGCATTATCAAGTAACTCAAGCTTATAAGCTACAAGTCCAATTTTTTCAAGTATTTTATAAGGACCGAAAAACTTAGGAGATAGTTTTTCATTCCTTTTTTTCCACAATAACACTTGCCGATAGGGTCTCACCTTTAGTAGCACCAAATCTTCCACCTGATAATGTACCTCTCTCCTTTTTAAATCCACATATATTTTCATTTTCTCCTGTGCCAACTTCAGACGTTCTTTCAAAACTCCAAGTACTACATCTCTTTCCTTCAACTACTCATCCAATGTGGAATTCGGTGTATACCAATCTCCATAATAAACCAAAGGAAGGAGGTGTCCTGTCATAAACAGCTTGAAAAAGGGTAATTCCCAATGAACGTTGGTACGTAGTATTGTACCAATATTCTGCCACATGCAACCATCTTACCCATTCTCTTGATTTCTCTCCACAGAAGCATCGCAAATAGTTTTCCACTCCTCGATTCACCACTTCCGTCTGCCCATAAGTTTGAGGATGGTACGTCGTGTTGTAATTCAACCGTGCGTTTGTCAATCTGAACAACTTCCTCCAGAAATGACTGCGGAATACCTTATCCCTATCTGAAACTATGGATTTGGAAAATCCGTGCAGTCGCACTATTTCCTTGACAAAGATTTCAGGCACCGTTTTAGCAGTGTAAGGATGTTTAAGTGGCCGAAAATGCCTATAAAGGATGTTTAAGTGGAAGAAAATGTCCATACTTGCTAAATCTATCCACCACAACAAATATGACTTTCCATCCATTAACCTCCGGCAACCCTTCAATGAAGTTCATGGAAATATCTTCCCAAACTTTACCAAGTACTTCTAAGGGTGTCAACAACTCAGCTGGAGATAATGCTAACATCTTATTTTGTTGATATGTAATGCACTCCTCACAATATCTCTTAACATCGTGTTTCATCCCCTCCCAATACAATTCTCCAGTTAATCTTTTATAAGTTCGCAAGAAGCTCGAATGTCCTCCAAAAATCGAATCATGGTATGCATGTAGGATTGTAGGAATCAACTTGGAAGATTTAGATAACACCAACCGATCCTTATACATCAGTATGCCCTGTTTAAATGAAAACTTGGTTTCTTGACCCTCTCCTTTCTCTTCTAACTTTTCTCTGATCTTCTGCAACTTCTCATCACTGCCTATCTCTTCTTTGATCACAACAATATCAATTATGTTTGAGGCAGTTGATTGATTCAATTGAACCATAGGTTGCACTCTTGATAGAGCATCTGCAGCTTTATTCTCAAGGCTCGGTTTATATATCACTTCAAATGAATACCCTAAAAGTTTAGATATCTATTTTTGATACTGAGACTGAATCACTCTTTATTCTCAATGAATACCATCTCGTAGTTTGTTATTTTTGTCATTGGAAGGTATAACTCATTCACCACCTTCTAATGGATGAAATTATTGGCAACTTCTCAACTGATAAGGACTATTGGACTCTTATCTTATTTCACCTTACAAACCCCTTCAATTTCATGGGTTCCCCTCTTGAAATAAAGAGATTTTTGTAAGAAGTCTAAAGAAAATTTGTATTATGAATCAATTAATTATCTAATGTATGAGAAAAAACTCCTGTTTGTATGGACTATTACAAACAAGGATAAAAAGAGAGGGACTAGCCTAGTAGTTTGCGCAAGATTTGAGTTAGACCTTTGGAAAAATTCTCATCTTTAGGCATATGTGGTAGAGGAGTTGAGTAGGTTACAAACCGTTGGAATTTCTATATTTATTTTTCAAATATTTATCATTTATTGTTTTTTATTCTTTCTACATTCGTAAAAGGTCTTTCTCCTGTATGAGAAGACCTAATATGCATATATCCAAGTCAATAGATCGGATGGAAACAAAAACTTTCGAATCAAATCAATAAATCTTGGATGGAAACAAAAATCCACAAAAAAATGAAAACCAAGAACTTCTAAGTTGAAAACATAGTTCAAAGATCTAAAACAAAATCTAGGAAGAACGAAAACTATAATCTCTGTGTAAAAATTAAAGATTCTCATAAAGTTATCTAAAATCAAACCCACAAATGTAATTCAGAACAAAAATCAATATTTTTTTCTTCAGATTTTTCATAATTGCAAATGAACTAGAAAACCAACTTGAACTAAACCAAATTGCTTGAAGCCATCTAACTAAATCGAATCAATATGAAACCGATTGAAGTAAACTAAAATGAACAAAAAAATGAATCGAATTGATGGTTAAAGTAAACCAAAACAACCTGAATGCAAAACTTTTAATACTCACAAGTGCAAATAGCTTGAAATCAAAAGAACCCACAAAAACTCTCCAACTAAAAGAAGTGGTTCTAACGAGGTAAGCTATTACCAATGAAATACTTACAATAGGTCTTCAAAGTCGAAGCCTAAAGAAACACATGAAATCTAATCAAAGATCAAACCTTGCTATAATCCCTACACCTCAAATCACAACACAACCATAGCAAGCAAAAAAAAAAAAAAAACAACAACAAAAACATTCTTGCTCTCTGGAAGGTGGATGGACCAGAAACTTCTTGATCGTCGCACAACACTCCTTTGACCAACATAGTTAGTACTAAATTCCTGGAGAAAAGAGCACTACATAGCCCACACATACTGACATTTCCAAAAAAAGTTATCAAAGTTTTTCTCAGCCTTTCGATAAAGCAATCAACAAAAAGGTCCAAGAAGTAAAGTTCTCCTCTTAACAAGCCTATCAATAGTGTTAGCCTGACCAAGCCAGACTTGCCAAATAAAAAACAACTTTCTTCGGAACCTTAATCCTTCAGCCACCTCAAAAATATACTTTTTAGAGGGGAGGGATCCAACAAAAAATATGAACAAGTATCTACATGAAAACCCTCAATTCAGGTTAGGACTCGAAACACGATTATCCCTCTTTTTCTCCCAAAAACTTGAACAAGTATCTACATGAAAACCCTCGATTCAGGTTAGGACTCGAAACACGATTATCCCTCTTTTCCTTCCTAAAACTGAAACCTCTCAAGCAAAGAAAGAAAATAAGAGATCTTTGTTGTTTTCTTATTGGAAAAACTGCGACAAAACCTAAAAGCAGAAGATAAAATTCTCATACCCAACAAAAAAGATCTGATGTCTACAGTTTGTGAAAACGAAGAACAAATGGAACTCTCTCCCACCCATTGATCCTCACCACAATGCAACAAGTGAAGCGAGAGAAAGTCAAAAGCTCAAAAGAAATGTTTTCTCAAGGATTTTGAAAATCCCTTTTTCGAGTGGGTGTCATGCTTACTCACATTGATCCAATGCGATAAGGATTGGGGTTCAAGGGAGAAGCGCCAAAGCTACCGAGTCAACAAAGCTCTGTTGTAGATTCTAAAGTTATTGGTCTTTAAATCTTTTTGGTTCACAGGGCGTCCCAGCATGATCTGATTTCTTGCATATCTTACATCCACCCTTTTCCATAGAGAATCTCTCATACACTTTTCAATGTTCTTGCATATCGAGCTAGGGACCCGAAGAAATGATAAGTAATACACAGGGATGCCACTCAACACATATCTAACCGAGATCAATTTGCCATCTTTTGAGAAGAACTATTTATTTTGCACCACTAGTCTTTTATGAATCTTCTTACAAATTGAACCCATAATGTCATAGCTCTCAGGTTGCCACCCAGAGGAAGCCCTAGGTGAGAAGAAGGGAAAGAGCCGACCTTACAATCAAACGTGCCCACCTCTTAAGCTTGTCTTAATCACTATTAATTCCTAAAACAATACATACCCTCCTATTGATTTTGTGTCATGAGATTTCTTTTAAAAAGGCCACAACAAGTTTAAAGATTAAGAAAGACTCTTTTTTTCCTAGTGCTTCTCATAAGCAACAAACAAATGCTAATTCTGAGTGCTAACTTCCAACCAAGTAACCTTGTGGTGGTGTAACTTGGATTTCGTTATCTTTTATTGCCGGTGACGGTAAAGCAAGAGATTAAACTATAACTATAAGTTTATAATTCCACCTATTTACTACTCAAGTACATAGCAGATGGTACCCTTGACAGACATATAGGCCATGTTAGTTGCAAAAGGTTCACTCAAACTTATGGGGTTGACTATTCTGAGACATCTTTCCCTGTTGCAAAGTTAAACACTGTTAGAGTCTTGTTGTCAATTGCTATAAATAAAGACTAGCCCTTATACCAACTTGATGTTAAGAATGCGTTTTTTAATGGACATTTACATGAGGAAGTGTATATGAGTTCTCTCCCAGGATTTGAAGCTCAGTTTGATTATCAGGTTTGCAAGATTTAGAAGTCTTTGTACGGATTGAAATAGTCACTGAGAGCTTGGTTTGATTGATTTACCACTTTCGTCAAGTCTCAAGAATACAATCAATGACACTCTGATCACACTTTGTTCACAACAATCTCTAAGAATGGGAACATTGCATTTGATTGTCTATGTCGATGACATTGTGGTATCTGGGGATGACATTGTTGAGGTCATCCAACTAAAATGGAAGATGGGGAATGGGGAATAATATGAAGTACTTCCCTGGGATTGCTAGGTCCAGAGAGGCCATCTATGTGTTCCAAAGAAAGTACATACTTGATTTATTGGCTGAAACAGGTATAATGGGATGTTGTCTCGCTGATACTCCTATTGAATCCAATACCAAACTCGAAAACTCAGGTGATAAGATTCTTGTTGAGAAAGACAAATATCGACGTTTTGTGGGAAAGTTGATTTATTTGTCTCACACTAGGCCTAACATCTCCTATGATGTGAGTATTGTAAGTCAATTCATGCAAGCTCCTTATGAAGACCACATGGAGGTAGTTAACATAACTCTAAGGTATTCAAAAGCAACTTTCGATAAAGGGTTAAGGTTCAGGAAGATTGACAGAAGGTGCATTGATACTGACTCTGACTAAGCAGGGTTTATTGTTGATTGAAAATTCACCTTGGGATACTGCACCTTTTGTGTGGGACAATCTTGTTACTTGGAGAAGTAAGAAGCAAGGAGTTGTGGCTCGAAGCAGCACTGAAGTCGAATACAGGGCTATAAGTTTGAAAATCTAAGAGGAAATCTTGCTTCAGAAGGTGTTGTCTGATCTTCGTTAGGACTATGAGGTGCCTATGAAACTATTTTACGATAACAAGGTAGCTATTAACATTGTCAATAACTCGGTCCAACATGATGGAACTGAACATATGGAGATTGACTGACAGACACTTTATCAAAGAAAGACTGGAAAGTGGTATCATATGCATCCCTTACATGTTCTCGAGCCAATAGATTGTTGATACACTCATAGAGAGGATCCTTAGACAGAACTTTGATTCATGTGTTAGCAAGTTGGTTATTTTCGAAAATTAAGTTCTAACTTGATGGTAGTGTTAGAAGTAGTGGGCTTGGGTCATATTGAAAAGCCCATGGTAGTTAAAATTTACTTTGTTCTAATTTTTTTAATTCTTTTAATTAGACTCGTGTTGTTATAAATATTTTTGTTTTTAGTATTATTATCAAAAGAAAATAATAAGAAATATTGGCATTGTAGTTTTTCTCCCTGAACTTGGATTTCCACGTAAATATGTGTTTTCATCTCTACTTTTAATACTATAATATTTAGTTATCAAGAATTCATAGCATTAAATTATTATAGACCTACTCCTAAAGGAATGAAGCTAATCAAGTAATTATTTTTAAGTTAAATGATAGTAAATACTTCTAAACTTCATATTTTGTTTTAAAAAATACCAATAGTTCTAAAATTTTCATTGTATTTAAAAAACAATTAAAAGATATAGTATATTAGAATCATTAGTGTCTTGTTTAGTTGTATTAATACTCTTAATTTCTAAAAAACGAGTCTAAGAAAAGCTTTTAGTATTATGGATGAGTACGGATGGAAACCTCTTATTTGCTTCAACCTAAGACCTAACAGTTTCTATTTTCCCTCTTAACTTCCCTTCATCTATTTCACAATGTCTAAAACGTCCGAGATAAATAGTTTCCTAATGTTTGTATTCATGAATGATTTCACTAATCATCTCACTAACTGAATATTTTATTTTTCCTTATAAACATTAATTTGTCTTAAGGAATTTAATTATAATTGTTAAAAGATTCATAGAACAAAAGTAGATCCAATGAATGTAAATTTTTAAGATATAGATATTACAAAGTCTTATTATAGCAATTGTTTCTACGTGTTGGAGTTTGATTTGGGTAGGGTTTGAAATTTTCAAGAACTGATCGTTTCATTCATGAGTGTATGAGGGAAATTTTTAATTCAATCTAAATTGCTACAATCCAAATGGGTGTCTTAAAGTTGGATTGGGTTAAGTTGCCCTCTCTTACAGAAGTTACTCAATCTAACTCAGCCCAGCAATGTACTGCCCTAGATCAATCCAATAATGCACACAAATATAAAAAACCATGTAGGAGTTGTGTGAGGAGTGTACGATCTAAATGTCTGAATAAAATAAAATGAAAAGAAAAATACTCGAATTGACCAATTAATTATAATGGAATATGTTTAAAATGAATATGTTTTTTTTTTTATATATATAATATCTAAATTCTTTTTGAAGGACATGGAAAAAACAGCCCAACAAGGGAATCAAATAACTACAATAGAAGGCTCTAAGCAGAAAGAGCATAAAATAACTACAAAACAAAAGAAGGCTATAACCTTTAGCCACCATGGCCCAACCAAGATAATATATAGCTTAATGACCAGAACTTCCTTAACAAAAGGTTAACTCCCCCTAAAAATGAAAAATGTCTAGTGATATATACATAGGCGTGATCTTATATTCTTTTATATTCTTTGCATGTTTGTGGGTCCCTGGTCACTTTTTAAAGGGTGTACTTGAAATACTTCCTGCATTATTTTTTCCTCTCAACTCGATAATAGTTGGAGTGTGACTTTTCTTTCTATGTATAAAGAAAGATAGCTTGTGGCTTTTCATTTGATGTAAGGTGGTAATTAAGGACTGTGAGGGATGATGCAAATGCAATGCATAGACGGGCTATCTGTCAGTTTTACACGTCAGAATATTGGATTTTCGATGTGTCAATAAGAGTTATTAAGGAGTCTCCAAGACAGTTTTTTTCTTTTCTTTTTTTTTTTAACATTTTCTTTTCATTTTGTCTTATGTAATTAAAAGCAGGAATTATGGTGTTCTGAAGTTTCTTCTGCACTTTTCCAAGCCTAAAAGTTATAGTATTTTCAAGACCTACAGAAATGTATCTTATCTATATGAGTGAGAGGTTTTCTATTTCTACAAAATTACAGCATTCCACCAATGGATATGTCAGTCTTGATCTTCTGAACTCTGAACTTTAGGGCACACGGGTAGGGCTAATTTGTTTACTAAACCCTATGACAAGGAAATAACTAACATATTTACAATGTCGGTTTAATTTATTATCTTGGCATATCTTAATAGCTCTTTGGTAGCTGAGCCAATTATGGGTAAATCTAGCTTCCTATATTATATAAGAAGAAAATAAACGAGTTACCAACTCATAAGAAAAGAGATCAAATTCTCATCATTAATCCATCCCAAGAAAGCCCTCCTTTTAGCTACAACAAAACATAACAAATAAATAAATAAATAAACCCTTCACGAACACACAAGTATGAGACATGAATAAATGCATAAATTGTTACCTTGTCAGTAAATTACTATGTGTGAGACCCTATGTAGAAATTGTTTTTTATATTAAAGCATGGAAAATTGATCATATAATATATATAACACTTCAGCAGTTAAAGAAGGTAATTATGCCCTAACATTTTGAAGCCAAACGTTTTTCTTGAAGAAACTAGAATTAGAATAATGGTTATGTAATTACAACAAGCTTAAGAAATAAAAGCATGTACCATATTTCACTCAAATGTTTATTAATTTTCTGATACGTTTCACTTCTATCTATTTATTAAAAAAACATTATAGAAAGGTTTAATCATTATCTTAGATATGCATGTAGAAGTAGGATGAGTAGGGATGATCATACTCGCATGAGTTGATTTCATATGAAAATATACATTAAAACTGAACAAATAGGTTTTCTAAATCGAAAATTGGAATTTTTCAAAGATAGTATAATACTGATTACCAATTCTAGCCGAGCGGTCAATATTTGATTTTTCTATTTTTTCCTTGATTGACCAATGGCTTATCTAACTTCAAAACTAAGTTTTTCAAACATAGTGTTTAAATCAACTCGCTATTCAATTGAGATTTTACTTTTTCTCTATTAATGACTAATCGTTTGGTCGATCAACCATTTTTATAAATAAAAACGACTAATCGTTATTGATTCGGTTGGATTTGATTATTCATTTTCAAATTTCTATTCTCACCCCTCCCAGTAGGAGTGTACAAACCATTGGAATAAATATTAAAAGATTTCTAAGAAATCAAATCAATTCAGTAAGTAAGAGAGAGAAGTATGGACAGAGAAAAAGGATTACAAAGGACCCCTTTTCTAAGAAGTCGGCAGATAAGAGAAAGAAAGGGAGAGGAATTATTCAATTGAATAATACCCATGTCGGTTTTTGACGCTAAAACCAAATTAAATGAATAATAATATCATGTTGGATAGACCTTCCTTCAAAGGGAAGAAATGCTATCAAGTTATCTAAATTTGTTTTTCCAAAGCAATATAGAAAAGAAATATAATAATCTACATCAGATCATTATTGCTAGAAAAAGGACCTCTTCTTTTTCATTACCATTTGGTCATTTTATTTCTTATTTTCTAAGTGTTTTCACATATGAATCAAACCCATGTTTGAATTGAAATTGAGATACTGATGCAAGTTCTTCCCTGTACCAAGATCTAAATCAGGCTTTCCAAAGTTCAGAAAAAAAATTAGTTGAGGAATCAAACGATTAATTACTTTTTCTTCTTTTAAAACTAATGTGTATGCCTGGTCTCTAATCTTTGGGGTCTTTTCATTTCTTTCCCTTAAATTTAGTCCTTAATATATGAATATTTTATTAATGAATTTCACATCATTAGTATTAAATACTAAAGTGATGATACATTATTTTTATTGAGAGCTTAAAATTGGTCAGTTCAACTAATAAGAAAATATATTAAAATAAAATAACCCAATAAAAAAAACAGAAACAAAAATATCTTATCACTATCCTGAAGATTTTTTATTTTCTTAAAAAGATTTGTGTTGTTATTTTCTGATGTGCAATCCTCATCCCTTCGATATAAATAGTTTGATGTTGACAGGTAACGTGTAATTTAGAAATACGATTAAATTATTCAGTGATAAAACAAGTAATAATGTAATACTATGAAGGCTGACCAAATCATTTAAAAGTGAGCATTTATTATTTATCTATCTTTTCTACGAGGGATAATTATCATATTCCTATTTCACCCTCAATCTTTAGAACTTTTTAATTTCAATTCCAATCTTATTTTTCAGACACTATCAAGTATTTATCTTTTATTTCAATCTTAATTTTAAGAAACTCATCCTTCGTTCCAAAATTTCATTATTCAGTTAATTACTGATTTCATTTTTCTCTTAATTTATTTTTTCATTGTATAAGATAATCTTTCTTAAATTTTTATTCTTGATAACGTAAATTTATGATTATAACTGCTTCGAGTCTACATTAAGCTCCTTTTTTTTCTTTCAAATTTTGTAGATTAATGAAACACAATAGCTTTATAAAAATAGATTTTCAGTCTATTTTAGAAAAAACAATAAATAACATAAAAAACAATAAATAACATGGATGAGAATAAGTTTTTTTAATATTATTTTCCCTCAGAAAAAGCATCACCTACAAAAGGGTAGGCCGTAGGTGTACTTTTTTTTTTCTAGAAAACAATTTTAAGTTATTCGTTGAATGAGTTACGAATTAAAATTTTGTTTTACAATTTCAAATATAAATGATACCTTTCTAGGAAAACAATAAAGATATAGAAAATAAATTATAACAAATACATTTTCTACTCTAGACAAATAATATTTTATATGGTGAATAATTAAATTTATATATTATTAAAGTATATGAGTATTCAATCCACAAACTTCACATATTGATACTAAACAACTAGAATTCAATAATAACAAACTATATATTTTTCCTCTGGTATATTTTGCACGTTTACCAAAATAACTCTATCTTACACATGTAGACTTCAACTATAAATTTTAAAATAATATACTTTTAAGTGGAGTAATAGTAAGAATGTACTATTTCTAGTCAAAATTTTAATTGCTATAAGCTACCTTTTCTTCTCTCACTCACATTCAAATTTCCCTCCAAAAATCAATCCAATTGCCCACAGAACAAATGAACTTAAAATACTTTTTTTTTTTTTTAGTATAGCCAATCATTAAAATACAAAAATCATACAAATACAACTGAGTTATTGGGCAGATCCTATATTTCCTTTATGAAATTTAGTTCATAATTGTTATTTCCATTATAATAAATATTTAAATTTTATTTTCAAATTTTTAATTTCATTAATATTTCTGTCCTTAATTTAAAATATAATATCAAATATTTACTCTATTTCACCGTAAAAACGCGTATGTTCCAAATATATATATGTGCGTGTGTGTGGGTCTGTAGTTTTAGCTACTATTCAAATAGAGCCAAAAATATATTCCTCCTAACATTTAAATTTCAGGATGTAAATATATATATATATGTATATGTTTAAAAAGCAGTGACAGTTTCATAATTACATATATGGCTTCAAAATATTTGTTGACACGTATAAATGCGGAAAAAGAAGACTCAATAAAATTAAATCAGAGAGCGAGAAACGCGTCGGAAACAAAGTTCCGACGATTTTCTAGATCGCCGAACACTAACGACATTTTGTTAGTGAATACAGTAAGAAGAAATAAGAACAGAAGGAAACAAACATTAGATTGAAGAAAAGTCCATCTAAGGAGAGTCGAAGAACAGAAAGAGACGAACGAAATGCAAGTTCGTCGATACCAGAAGATAACAGAAATTAGAAGCTGCTAGGACGACACACAGAACTTTTCTTTCCGTAGAAAAATTTAAGAAAGCAATTAAATAGAAAAAAAACGAAAGTAGAGCTAGCAGTTAAGAATTCAAAAGGCATTCACTATTATACACACACACGTACATATGTGTATAATCGATATGAACAAAAACCACATACATTATAAGAATGGAGAATCGCGGAAAGAAAAAGGGAGATAAGAAAAAGAAGGCGTTTGAATAATATGGTGGTACCTGTTTCCGCTGGAAAACTCATAAAGTCGGCCGCGATTGGTGAAGAGGATGATTCCAACCTGAACGTCGCAAAGAACAGAGAGCTCTTTCGCCTTCTTCAACAATCCAGATCTTCTCTTGCAGAAAGTGACATGGCGATTACACCTATCTTCGATTAGCTTGACCTCGATCTTCTTGCGTCCCATTTTTCTCTGGTATGTGTGGTTCCACAGTCAACCCTAATTCCTCTTTCACCCTCTCTTTTCTTCTCTTCTCCTCCTTTTTATCTTCCATCTAGAAAACGAATCACTAAACGGAGGAGCCCCGCGTCTCGGTTTTTATTTTTAATTTTTTTAATTTTTTAATTTTGTAATTTTTTACCCAACCAATATATGACTCAGTTTACAGGTTGAGAAAAGGGGAAATAAAAAAATGAAAGAAAAAAAGAGGAGGAGTGTTATGGTGCTGACACGTGTCAAAAGCAAGTGGTACTTGTAGGTATTTGTGGCTGGGAAGGGGCTCACGCACTGTGCCCCTTTATTTTAAAAATTAAGAGAATTAAAAATAATAATAAAAAGTATATTCCAATGTTGTACGACTCAGTTCTTACCGCATGTTTTGGTGGCCGTTTTCTTGTTCGTTTTATTTTTATTATTAAAACTTAAAAAGTATTAACTCTTGGGTGAGAATTTGCAAATTACCAAACCCCAAACCCCAAACCCCCCCCGCCTCCGTGGCTTTTTCCCTGGTCCCTGTCATCTCACTCACCCTTCTCTATTTCTTTTCCCTTACATTATTTGTAACACCAGAATACTTATGTTAATATCTTGCAAATATATGTTTTCCTTTTCGACTTATAAACACTGATTAAATGTTAATATATAAATATAATCATAATCTGTGTTTTACTTTACTAATTGAAAATGTAAATGGGCAGCTTTTATCCAAAAAGGATAAAACCGATGCTTACTCAGCCTTAAGGCCCTCCCGTGTCTTCTATGGCTAACCTACATGTCACTTCACCGCTCAATAACAATGACAATGTCTATACCCTTTCTATTATGCTAACTATATATCAACAAATTTTGCTTCTAACAAAAATACATTATATTTTTCTTTATTATCTTCCACTTCCTATTTCCTATACTAACATTTATGAAACAACACATTATCTTATTTTACTTCAATAAATGCACCCTCATGTGGCATGGCAGTAATACATTCTTGTTTTTATACCTACTTTACACTCACCTGTTAAATAAGTGAGTTTTTTTTCTTCTCACAACTATATGTACGTTCTATTAAAAGCTAAGATTTACAATAATAAATTAATTTAGGGACTCATTCTCCACAATTCTTCTAAAAAATGTATATTTTTAAAATTCGAAAACCAAACCCATTCAAAATTTGGTGACTAAAAAATAATTTAATTCTCTAAATGAAAATACAATTTGATCATCGAGTAATTATAATTTAAATTTTAAAAATTTTAAAAAATATAGATAAAATGTTATAATATATCAAAATATTATAACATATTAATTGGCAAGTATACTAATCGTATGCACATTAATTTTAAAATTTATTGAAAGTATAGAAATTAAAATGAAACAATTTTTAAAATTGACGGACCTAAATAATATTTTAGGTAAAGAGAGCTTTTCTTTCAACTCTATATATATAGGTGAGAAAAAGGTGAAAAGGCAGCTTTAGCCTTACATTTTTGACATTATATTATATAATATAATTGGAGTGTATGAAAGATTTATTTGGTTGATGGTTATGAATTTGTTGTCGGACAAGTTGTGTGATTGCATGCAGCTATCTTCTTAGTGATTTGTGGTCAAATCATTATTGATGTGATTCGTTAATACATTATAGCCCTTTATCCCATATGCTCATATTGTAATTTATATATGCTCGTGTTACATCTTTTCAACAAAAGATAATCTCATAATTGACAAAACTAAGCTATGGATAAAAGTATTCAAAAATAAGTGGAGAAATTAATCTTCCATAAGGTCCACAATTTTACTTGGTTCATGATTTCCTAAATTAAATCCACGTTTTCAAATAGGGGCAAAAAAAAATATTTTCATAAATTAACCCATCATTAACTCTACCAATCTCATAAATTAAAAGATAATTCGATTGAAGCTACCAAAAATGTCTTTTTTTTTTTAGATTTTAAATAGAAATAGTTATAAATATAATAATAACTTTTTTCTTATAGAATTCTATCGAATACACTATGTTGTATTTGTTTTCTATATGATACTTAATTATTATTCTTAAATTTACCGATCATTATAACAATCCTTTAAAATATATCTTAAATAAATTTTAATTATGTGTATCTATACATATTGTTTATTACTGAATTAATACTTATATTTATATAAATGTTATATTATACTTTTTAGTGTATGATTGGATTGATTTTTCATTGTACTTATATTTCGTAACCTTTTCATCTCTTCATCAAACAAAAATAAAACTTTTAATAAAATATTTAATAATTTTGTTTTTGTGCGGTAGAGATGGAAAACATAAGAGAAGATACACTTGAGATTTTTTGTTCTATACCAAAATTATCAAACAAACCATACAAAATTTAAAGACTTATTATATGCATTTTAAAGTTTAGAGACAACAAATGGAAAGTATTCTCAATTTGTTGTACGTCAACAAAAAGAGAAGGTTCATAATATTACCAAAAACCTCCATAGACGATATTAAAATTTAAACTAAAAAAATCGTAGCACGAGTTTGAACTTATTAAAGAGTAATTTATTGTGGCATGAGAATGGACAATTATCACGTAAATTTGAGGTCATATTTATTATTTAAATTCAAGTAAAATTATATTTTTTTTAAATTTAAAAGCCATCCAAAATGTTTACCAACTATAGCAAAAAAACAAAAATTGAATGAACTTAGATCTTTTTTTTTGTCATCGCGATCATAATTTGTCAATAAGTTTAAACTTTTTTTTCTCTAAATAAAAAAAAACTTTGTTTTTTTTTCATCACATACATTATTAATCATGTGTTCTAAGATTAGTGTGTAATTTATATATAACCCGAAATTTGTATAAATATTAAGAAGAAAAAAAAGTTCTTAAACTTTATCTCTTACCTTCTTTGAATATAAATAGATAGATTTCAATATTTGGTATAGTTATGTTTTAATTTCAAATTCAGGATAAGCAAGTCTTTTGGTTAAAATATTGGAATATTATATATAAAATATGATATTTAAGCAACTAGTATTCAATGTGTTGATTTATTAGGCCACCAAATTCATCATAAAACTAGATCTAAACTTTGATTCAAGAATCAACTCAAAGGATTGGATCGTGATCTTAGTTAGATCGATCTAATCTAACCCAAATAATTTCTTAGGTTCACTAGACTTGAACTATCAATTTTCTAAGCTTGATGGATGAGAGTAAAATTAACATGATACTGTTTATACTAATCAGATAGACTCATCCTCCTAACATCATTAATTTCTACGATTTAGCACATTATTCAATCAAAATGTGTACTAATGTGAAAACATTTAATAAGCACTCGCCCAAGGATGAAATCCAAATTAAAAAGCACACACCGTAGAAAAATGAAAATAAGAGTTTGGGTGAAAGGCCCAAGTTGACCTTGACCTGCTCACAAAGGTCAAGGACTAAGCCTTTCCCTTTGAATGAATGGGGAATGCTTAGTGTATGGCAAAATTCAAGTGACTCGAGCATTAACTTAATTTGACAGTAAACCTTGATCTAGATGTCTGAAGCTAGACTTCTCTTATGCCTACATCATAACATTTCCTAAACAAATAAGTTCAATCCTTATGCAATAATTAAAAGTCTTCTAACATTAGATATGTCAGGACACGTTCCACATCAGTAATAACTTTTATCTTCTTAACTTTGACATTAAATTTGATCAAGTTTGTCCTAATTTTTTTTGTCCGGCTTTTGTTTAATGATTTTCAAACAATTGAATGATTCAATTTTAATGGATCACAACAAGGAAAAGGAAACCCGATTTTGGAATATTCATTCACTTATACATAAACTTTTTTAATTTAGTTTAGTATTATCTTTAGTACAATATTTGTGAAGATCAAAGGATTGAAGCTTCCGCGATGGGATGTATACTACTAGACTCACTTTAATATTTAATTTAAGTTTGATTCTTCTATCAAAACAAACGAGTTTCAACAGATTCTCACATATTACAAACAGATTTCAAGATTAGGGTAAGAATTAGATAAATCAATAGCAAAATTTAAAGGTAAAGAATAAAAAACCTCTTTATTCAAAATATTAGGACTATATATTTCATAATTCATATCATTAAAAGGAAGATATGTAAGAAGAAGATCAAATTGTACAGTTGATGGACGGCGAGCCCAGTTTTGATATAATGGGCCTTAAAGCGGCCCAACAAAACGAAGCTCTTATCAATTGATGGGCTTTAAGGGCAGCCTTATTCATGATACTCAGCAATTGGGATGTACAAGTTTGGACTCTTGTGGTATTTAATTTTAATCTACCTTTCATAATTGACGTTCTCACAATTCCATGCACGAGTTTGGACTATGATATTTGGTGTATAGTTTTAACAAACTCAAGAATTCACAATTTAACAAAAGTATCACCCATAAGAAAAACCTTGTTCATTTATTTTTCTACTTTAGATGAATGGTCATAATCAAAAGAGTATTTATCATGTGGCAGTGAGGGTTTTGATTATCCTCAAGTTGTGAGGGAGAGTGCGACTAAAGTCCAAAGTTAATTAGGCATGTGTTGGAGGTGTGACCGATGTCCAAACATAGCCTTTTGCTCCATTAAATAAGACGTTAATCTAATGAAATGAATATTTTAGGAAAAGGTTGTTGTGGGAGTGTGACAATTATCCAAACATCTCCCCTCATATGAGGTTAATATCTTATACACAAAGTGGTCAGTGAGGAGCAAGTTTGGCATAAGAAAATGACTATCTCAACACCTAATCAACATTTTAATTAAGGATAATTAGCGATTAGATATTTTCTTTTTTCAAATAACTAATAGGAGTATATAAGAGATAGAATGAATTATATTTACTAATTACACTAATTGCAATTTTTTAAAATTCAAACTACATATAAACTAAATAAAATGTTGAACTTAGTGACTAAAATAACTTATTTGAACTAGAATTAAAGACATTTCAATATACCAGGAAATAAAAAATGAAAAATATGAAAGTACACACAAACTTTCAACTTTATGACAAAGAAAGAAAAATAATCAAATTACAATTGTTGTTCAAAAAGCAAAGTCTCTTGAACCTCTAAGAGAAAGGAAAGTGCCCATAACATACACATAATTTCCTTACAAAGACTTAATAAGTGCAGAGTTTGTATTAATATATATATATATATATATATATATATATATATATTAAAGTTCCAAGCAATGAAAAATGTTTTTTTTTCTGAAGGGGGGGTTTAGAATAAGCAACAGAAAATTAAAAGCAAAGAAAATCACTGCTTTTTTTTTTTCTTTTCTAATTTTTTTTCAAATTTAATGGAAGAATTTCCATTTTTTTTCTCTCTTTTTGTCTTTTTTCATTTTGGTTTTTCAAGGCAACCATCCTGGCAGGAAATTATTCATGCTTGGCCCAGCAGTGACCACTGTTATGGGATCTGGTTGATACCTGCAAAATCAATCAAATTCATATTCATTCATCAATTCATTTTCTTTTTATGTCAAGCACAATCTACCAGGCTTTTACAAACACAAATTCAGACACAGATGGTAGAACCTAAGACAAATCCAACAACACATACACACTTGGTGTTGATATAATTTTGGTTTGAGCTTTTGGGTTTGATTGAAGTTTTAGCATGGTAGAAGAGTAAGAAGCTAGCTGTCTTGAATTTGAACTTCCTCCTCAATTTATATTGAATCACACTTGTTAGAATTTTACAAGTTTTCAATTTCACAGACGAAGGAAAGTATTAGAGTAATATTGATATAATATTAAATTGACTTTAACACTTCAAGCATTCGGGTTGTGTGATGATTTAACACATACTATACAATCTATCTTAGACTTCTCAAGCCGTACAAGTCACATAAACTGAAGCTGTGGTAAAAAAAAGTTAGATGCAAAACATAAACTAAGGATAATATATCTTTATATATTTCTACATTATATGATATAATATTGTCCAACTTCAAGCATTACTCTTTTTAAAATAACGTAAGTGAGAATAGGGATCATTAAGTGCACCGAGATATCTCAAATAATATGACACATCCTTGACACTGTTATCATATCTCATCCAAAAGTATTCATTCAACGAATGATATATATAAAAATAAAAGAAGAACGAGAGATAGAGGTTGATGTAAAAAAAAAAAAACACCAAGAAAAATGAATGGGGAAGAGATTAGAGAAGACCATGAGCAACTTTATTTTTGGTTTTATTCAAATAATCTCCTTATTTAGCTTAATGTTAAATTTCGGTTTTATATTTCGAACATACATAAATACAAATGAGAAACATATTAAAGTAATTTAGACACGTCTCAAATACATACTCAAGTTAAACCAAGTTTCATCGACAAATACACAAACATACTATACATATCATCTAAAGTTTCTATAAGCTATAAGACATTATTCCACGCAAATGCAAGTATGCCATACCAAAAGAAGTCTAGACTTCTCATAAACAAAATTCCAAAAAATATATAAAAGGATATATATGTGTGTATGTGTATGCATGTATGTATTTGTAAAGAATTAGAAGAAGAATATTTACCCAATTTGTAGGGTGGGTTCACAATCTAGAGGATGGAAGAAGGCATCACCAGGTGGCTGAGCTTGCTGTCTTCCATACATCATATCATCAGCACTTTGGTTCAATTGAAGAGCATTTACTTGATACCCTTCTACTAACTGCAATCCAAAAAATTTCCACCAAAGTTTTTTTTTACAACTTTCTAAAATTTTATTTCATCAACTTTTTCAAGGCTTATATTTCAATATATATACCCTTTGTTTCAGAGTCTTGTTTGCTTCATTAAGAAGATGTTCCTGAGAGAGTCCAAACAAACAAGACAAAATAAAATTAAAATTACTCCTATTTTCGGAAAGAATTCGAACTTTATTCAGAAACAATGAAAAAATAAGTAAAAACATATAAGGAAAAAGTTCACTCGAGAGGAGTTTTTTTTTTTCTTTTTATTTTTGAAAGAAATGTAGAAGAGAGACGAGAGAAAATCGATCTATGTACTATGACATCTCTATTAAGTTGACACATCAAGTCTACGCAAGGGAGGAGTTACCATTGTATAGAAGGATATAATTGTTAACTACAACAAGTATTTGGGGGTATTGTCTATAAAAATATATTAAACCTAATTTTTTTTCAAAGAATATGTTTCTAGCCAATCATTCATTTAATGGACCAAACAAAATATGCTCTTTTGGTATCAAATTTGTGATGAGGAGGATAGAGATGTGTCAACCTAATCGAGATAAACGCCTACTGATCTCTCTACTTTTAGTATCAGTATAGTATCACATGGAAAGACTGATTTAACCATTCTAAATTAATTTAATTACCCACTAAACAATGAACCTTTTGTAATATATATATAGATATGATGTAAAATAGAGAATTAAGCAACATAATTAACATATACTCCCTTTCTTGATGTCAAAAGTTCAAACATGGGGAAAAAAGAAATCTGTAACATTAGTTTTGTTTCTATTTTGTCCATACCTTACGTTGAAGATCAGTGAGCTGATCTAACATATACTGAGTCTGAAAAAGAACGGAAAGGATAAATGAGAAAAAGGGTATAAAAGAAATCGTAATAAAAGCAATAATTTAGAAGTTAAAGAAATATATTTACCCTTGTTGATCTGATTTGCTTGAGTGACATATCAAGTTGCCTTTCAAGAGATTCAAGTTCTTTGCTACTCAATGGGCCAAGGTCTTCTCCCAAAAGGTTCCTGCTTAATTTAATTACCACATCAAAATCTACCACTTAATTCTTTCCTTCTTCAATGATACTCATCATCATTTGTCTATTAATTTAAATCATATTTATCAATTCAAACTTCACAACAATCCAACATGAAGACTTTCCAAGTGGACACTTGAATATTAGTCTTTTCCTTCTAATAAGATTAGGTGATTGCACCAAAATCAAATCAAAGTTTAGATTTTTATCCGTTAGGATTGTATCCGTGATTCTTAAGTTTGAAAAATTAGAAGTTTATAGACTACCTAACACAGTACTTATAAAAATATCTCCATGCACACATAAATATAATCTTAAAAGTTGTGAGAAACCTATCGTAAACGTTTTAAAGAAAATGCTAACTAAATACAACTTAAGAAGTTGTGGGCAAATCGTATCCATACATATCCATACACACATGATATGTATACAACTTATATCTTTTAACTTCCACATAAAAAACAGACCCCTTCTTGTGTTCTTTCTTGCATTTTGTTCATCAAGCTAGAGAGGATGATTATTGTTTAATGTTTAGCCTTAATAATCTTTAGATGGTGTAAATGTACAAAACTCTCGTAAAAGATTATCATTAGACTAATGCTATGTTAAATCATTGATAAACTTAAGATAAAAAACTAATAGATTACGATAAAAATATAATCTAATATGAATATTCATATGGTGAAGATTGAAAGTATAATTAAAAATGGAAAAAAAAAAATGTGTTGGGGGTTATTATATTACCTTTGGGATCGTTGCAGAGCTTCATAGCGAGCTTTAAGTTTCAAATACTCCTGCTGGCTGCTCAGTTCCTATATTTAACGTCCCATCAACAATACTTTATACCACAAATTCAATAACCTTTTTTTTTTCTTTTTCTTTTTTGACATTATGAAATCATAGAGATTCCAGATTTTAAAATTTTCAGTTAAACATTATTATTATTATTAGAAGAATTAGAACTAAAATTAAGAATTGATTAGTAAAAATTAGTAGTGATTACCAAGGCTTCTCTTGTGGAGACATTGGGCTCTGGTGCTCCATAGTTGCATTTCTGGTATCTCTCTAGAGTTTTGAGCATGCTGGATTTGGCACACAATAATAATAACACCAAAATTCTTTTTGTTAATACTAATTTCCCCAACTATATATTAATCAAATTTTGCATTTCTGATATTTTCTTTGACCCCATTTATTACTAGTTGGTTTTTAGGTTTTAAATTTGAAAATTAAGCCGAAATTTTTAGAATTAGAGTTATTGAATTCCACAGTTTTTGTTAGAGGCAATTTCATGGGGGTTAAAAAGTTTGAATCTTTCAAATTGTTCTTTATAAATCTGAGATGGAGGATTGAGTCTCCTATCTTGATGGGAATGCCACTGATTAATAAAATGTGAACTAATTAACCACATAAACCTAAAGTATTTGATGTAATCTACTAATTATGAGCACATGTTTTCTCCACAAAAAAAAAAAAAAAAAAAAAAGTGCTTTAAGCACATGCACATTAACCATAATTAAGTAATATTTAATTAACCATAACTAAAGGTAAAAAATTCCTGCAATTGATAAATGTATAGAGCTTTCCTTCAGAAAATGAACACTATTAAACTCTTGAAAAAAGCACAATAACTTAACTTTTTTAAAAAAATATAAATATATACATATAAATTAATGTAGCAACTAGCAAAATAATTGAACTATTATACTATCATTTGTTTGTGTGTGTAAATATTTAAGTTTACAATTATCCATTTTAGGTATCTGACATATGGCCAATGTTCTACTCGTTTTCCCGAAATAGATATGATGAACAGTAATCCAAAGTAATTTTCAAAATTTTGAATTAAAAATAAAAAACAATCTTCAAAAAGTAAAAAAGAAAAATTAAAAAAACAAATCCATACGAAAATGAGTCATAATTAATTAAATCTCATTTCTGATGCATTTTTTCTTCAGTTCACATTGACAGTTTAGGATGTGATTTTTAGTTTTTTTTTTTCGTAACCATTTTAAAAGGAACATCTTAATAATTTTTATCAAATAAAAATTAGTTTTTTAAATATATATATATTTTTTTCTTAAATGAATCCAAGAGACCTTAATTCTAAAACAAAGAAATGAAATGGTTGTAATAATAATTATAAAAAAAGGAAAAGTAATTTCACAAAATTACAAATCGGGTTTAGGTTCGTCTGACTATGTAATTTTTTTTAAAAATAACAACAGAAGAGAAATTAAGAAATTAATACAAAACAGAGTCATAATTCGATCTCATTTCTTCTTCTCTCTTTTTATTTTATTATTTTTTAAAGATCAAATGTACAATTTGAGGTTTAGAAGAAAAAGAAAAACTTGCAAAAAGGAAAAAAAAAAGAAAGACCAACTGGAGTTTGGTAAGCAATGACTCTTAATTCCAAAAAAAAAAAAAAAAAAAAAAAAAGCATATTTAAGAACAAAAAAGAAATACTCATCAAATCAACACGATGAAAAAAAATTATTGAGCAACAACTTTGTTTTCACTTTAATTTATAATCTAAAAGAAAAGAAAAAGAGTGAATTTTATAAATCCATTTTTGGTTTCTGACATATTCCCAAGTTTCTAAATTTTATCCCTAATTACCATAATTTTCAAATGCAGATTTTTTTTTTAAATAAAGAAATAAATAGAACAGAAAAACAAATCCCCACGAAACCCACTCATAATTAACCCCCATTTCTGATCTCTCTCTTTTTCTTTTTCTTTTTTCTTTTTCTTCTTCCCATTCTTATAATAATAATCAAAAACAAAAATTACAAATTACAAAAAAAAAAATCAGATAAAGAAACCATTTCTGGGTTTATTTTTCAAGCTACAACTCTAATAAATAATAAATCTTCTGATCCATTCTTATTCATGTAAAAATGAAAAATCCCATCTTGGAAGAAAAAAAAAACCCTAAATCAGTGAAGAAAAAAAAAGGAGAACCCTAATTAATTGATGAAAGCCCTAATTTTTCCAAAACCCTAATTTCCAAAATTCCAATCTAGAAAGAAAAGGAGTTAAGAAAGAAGAAGAAGGAGGAGGAGGAGGAGGAGGAGGAGGGGTGGAAAAGCAAAATCCGAAAGACTGAAACCCCAAAATGCAAAATCTGTTACACATATATATATATGTATGTATGTGTGTTTGTTTGTTTGTTTAAATATTTCTTAGCATAAAAAAGGGAAGAAAAAAAGAAGAAAAAGGAGAAAGCAGAGAAATGAGAAAAAAAAGGGTTTAGGGTAACAGAAAAATGGGATTAAAAGAAAAGAAATATGAATAGAACAGTTTTGGGTTTTGGGAAGTAGTAGTGACCTTGAACTGCTGCAAAACTCATAGAGTTTGCCTCTATTAGAGAAGATGATGAGAGCAACTTCAGCATCACATAGAACTGAAAGTTCATATGCTTTCTTCAATAGACCATTTCTTCGTTTAGCGAATGTCACTTGTCTATTGATCTTGTTCTCTATTCTCTTCAGTTCTACTCTCCCTCTTCCCATTCTTCTAATTATTTCTATTATTTCCCTATTTTCCCCCTCTTCTTTCTTCTTCTCTCATATATATATTTCTTTTTTTCTTTTTTCTTCCAATAAGAGGAAGAGAGGTTGGGTGATGTTATACACTGCGGATGTGTGTAGAGGATTTATACGCAGGATTGGTGGGAGCGATGAAGAGATTTGATTTGAATGGTGGTGATTACAGATGAAGGTAAAAATGAATGAAACCTGCCACGTGTCGTGCTGTGAAGTGGGTGTAGCCTCATATCCATCTGACTATACCCCAACCTCGGTTAATCATGTGACCTAACCTTAACAAGATGAAAATAAATTTAATTATATATTTTCCCTATTTATTATTATTATTTCCATTTTACCACTTTACCCCTCTCCCTCTACACTTGTACTTTATAACTTCTAAACAACAACACCCTTCTAAACTCAATTCCCTATATTAAACGGTAATTTAATGCTCCTTTCTATTTCTCTTAATTAAATCATCCCTAATTTTCTCTTCCTTTTTCCATATCCATAACAATTCCTCCTTCCAAAATTCCAAAATTAGATTAGGTGTCGAAAAAAACTTTTTTTTTAGTATTGTAAATTTGATAAATATAACAGTAATCAAACAATAATCGATTTGTAAATTTGCTATTTTTGCATAACATAAACTCTGTTATCATTTTTTTTTTACTTTATCTTTTATTAATTACATACTACAAATACAAGAGGAAAATTGTATCAAATGACAAAAACATTTTTAAAAAAATAGTCTATGACATTTTTTTTTCTTTTGCATATTGCAAATATGACGAAATAAATGATATCAGACAACTATTAAAAGGCTACTAAGAAGCTATCGCATGGCTATTAGAGAGTTATCATCTTTTAAATTTAATTTTCTAATTTTGTGATTTAAAAAATATAGTAACATGAGTCTTATTATCATTGTTATTTTTGTACAATATCTAAAAAACGGTTAATTCATCACCTGATCCCATGTCATCTTTTGAATGGTTGGATAATTATCTTCTACTATCATAAATTTTGAGGTTTGAACTCTTCTATGTTGTCCTAAAAAAGTTTTGTATGTAGGAAATAAAAAGTATAATTTTTATATATATATTTGGACGTAATTATTTAATATGAAAACAATATAGTTGAGATAGAAAACAGAAGAGATTACCAAAATAGATTAGGATGAGGAATTGATACTTTAAGAGAGACATCAAATTTGGTGAAATCTAAGAACACACTTTGAGAACCTTAAACAAAGAGCAAAAGAAGTTTGTCAAATTTGATAAACTTTAAAACTCCAACATTCTCTTCCAAATACAATATGTGTTCTTCCTTCCCCCTTTTTCACTTTGGAAACTTTGTATGCTCTAAAATGGAGAATCTAATTAGTTAAAGTCTCACCACCCCCCCTTCCAAATTTGATGAACTCATTTTTTAACATAAATGTGTTCAATTAACTTTACTACCCAACAATTTAGGGCCTTTCCGATTCATTTCATCATTAACTTGGAAACTAAATTAAATATAAACAAGAAAAACACACCATTTTTAAACTCACGCATTATTTTTGCACTTGTATCTAATCAATGTGGTTGGACTTTGACAATTAAAGTAAAACTTTCATTGTTCATAGGGAAGTTTAATTTTAAGAATCTATATTTCAAAACTCCTGCATTTAAATTAAACTTTACTTTCAAAACCCTTTCACATACATTTTTCTTTTTCTCTTGTAAATAACATTTTTATGAAGCTTCTTTCCAACCATATATTACAAAATTATAAAGAAACTATCAATAAAATGAAAATGATCAACCTTATACGTGTTTTTTAGCTTCTAAACTAAACATTTTTAGTCCTCAAGTTTTTAATAATGGATTTACTATTTAAAAAATATATATTTTAAAAAAAAAACTAGAGGTATTCAAATGACTAGACAAACCTGTGTACCTCGATGTTAAACCCATATATTATAACTTTTTCTAAACTTTTTTACAAAAACAACCGTTTATTTATAGTACATTAAAGAAAAAGAAAGGCAAAAGGAAACTATGATAGCGTAATACTCACACTACAATAGACTTCAATTAATGTTTAGATGAGTTTTGAAAAAAAGTAAGTAACTAACATTAAACATTTTCATGTTTTTTCCTTATAGCTATAATGATGATCAAGTTTAACCTACAAACAGATTCTAACTAAATCTATTGGTGCATTTCATGAATTTATTATATAAATCTTACTTTCATCCACAAAAATAAAACACATGTAATTAATGATTATTAAATTGGTTTTAAATCTCCAATTAGAAGTTTAAAATGTATCCCCTTAATTAAATATTCGTTTAAATGCTTTGATAATTTTTTTTTTATAACTTTCTATATATATGTGTATGTATGTATGAGTACGTGCATGGAAAATGTAACTTAAGATATACTTAATTATTATAAGAAAATAACATTACAAAAACCTTGGCGTAGCAAGTATATGATTTCATTTTCGCTTACTGATTCAACTATGATTGAACTAAATGTTTATTGTGAGTGTATAAGCATTCATAGCCCAAATATCTGAAATATACTAATATAAATAACATATAGATGTAGAAAATGAATAGGTTGTTGACATTGTTTCATACAAAACAATTATCTAAAGAAGTAGTTTGGCTTTTATCCATGTAGTTTGTAGAACTATTATTGGAACATGTTGTGCATTACATCATTCAAAATCGATTTTAATTAATTTTAAATTTTTAACTAATACAACCCATCAAAAATCATTTCTATAAGGCTTTTGAAATTTAGCAACCAAATTGAAAGCATAATCTCTTTCTCTAAAGATCAAAAAGTTAAAATAACGATAGAAAGTTGCAAAATTTAAAAGTTGATAAGAAGAAGATGTATATAATATGGGAAGAAATGAGGGTTTTGGAGCTTATAAATCACATAAGAAGAAAGAATTAGAATTAAATTAAAGTGAAGGAGGTTATAATGATAACATTTAAAGCTAGGGCTAGCTAACCACCATGCCCAAATAACTTAAGGAGGTGGGGATTATAGATAGAAAGTAGCTCTAAAATCTAAATCCCAACTACAATTTATTTGATCTAGATTTTTGGGATAAATCTAAATCTCTCTCTCAACCAAAAATCAATGCCATCATTAAGCCATTTGGTCCAAAGGGGGTCCTAATTTAGGCAAATTTTTTTTTCTCTCTTAAAGAGTTTAATAGGGGTTGCTTGTAGGGTTAACACATGAGGAAATTATTAATGTCTTTTGATTGTTTTAAGTAAGGATATATTGGGACCTTATAGTGTACTTCAATTCTAATTTAGCCCCCTATGTGAAATTTGGTTGTTACAATTAAAATCTTCTTCATTTGTACCATTTTTCAACTCCATTAAAGAAAGTTTATATCTAACAATAATTATTGGGTCACTTTATTGTTATTTTCTTTTTATTTCTTCTTCTTTCAAATGTTATTTCTTACAACTATTAATCTAATTTCTTGGACGTCCAAGTTTTCTATGAAAAATAACCATGGGGTTTTGATGTTTTTTTTTCTCTCCTAATTCCCATTTTAAAATTTTCCCTTTATCTAATTAATTGATGGTTTGGCCAATTGTTCACAAAACAATATTATTTCTTTATTTTTCAAATTGTTTCAAGAAAAAATTATTAAATTATAATTTAATTGTTTGAATAAATAAAATTAAACTTGTTAGTTATTTCTTTTTTCTCATCAAGATTTTAAAGGCATGATAACTTTTCAAAAATCCTTTCAATTAGTACGTAACTCACATGTTTATGAAGTACTTTATAATTTATTATTCTATTTTATCATCTTTCTTCTTGCTAAAAGATTTAGTTTATTGTAGTTATTTATAATTGAACTCTAATTCTATCGGGAGAACCACCACACCACATTGTTGTAAACATCTTTCAATCAACATCTAAATTTGAAAAAAATTATCATTTTATACATTCTTCACTCCAAAAGTTGTCTCTTGTTGATACAAATTAAAATCGCAACGACGTCTATTGTATAAATATCTCTCAATTGCACACCTAAAAGGTCGTTGTATTCCACGTGTTGGAGGGCAAAATAGACATTATTTATTAAAAAGGTAGGTTAATATTTATATAAACTAGAGATTTATATATGTATATTATTCATAACACATATTACAAAAACAAAGAAAACTATATATCACCGAACAAACATAATACATATATCTAGCTAGTTAGCATAAAATTAATTAAACAACAAACACAAAGGTTTGGATCAAACTTAATCTTTTCCCGTAAACAGAAGTAAATACTAAGTATCGTTGAGGTAAACTCATGGGGAGGTTGAAACAATGAGATAATTATAAAGGAGAGGAAATTAGATGAAAAGAATAGGGTAATGTCATGAAACGTTGTCTCATTTGAAATGAATTAGAATTTAGGTTTTTGGAATGAAGGGATAGAGAGAGAGAGAGTTAGAGGGGACCAATAAATAAGAGATGAAGTGCAGGTGAGAAAGGGGAGATGGTGAATGAAAGCAATGTGTTTTAAACACACACATACACATACATATACACACTGTTTGGTGGTCCAAACTCATAGTACTTTGGCAGCTTGCATCTATGAATATGGTGGGATGTAGTGTGCCCAACCCCTCCACTTCATATAAATCTCTTTTGTACTTTCTTAGATTTTGTCTCTTATATCATTTTAACGTCTACTCCCTTGAAATGCTTTGAATCTGTTATATATCTACCACTATATCAATACATAAATATACTATGTTGTTTACTATTATGATCATCTTAGCTAACTAGGGTTTATACTCTCTAATAGTACTTCCAGTGACGCCGCTTTGTATTATGAAAAAACGTTCT
This sequence comes from Cucumis sativus, assembly GCF_000004075.3. Lineage (NCBI taxonomy): Eukaryota > Viridiplantae > Streptophyta > Magnoliopsida > Cucurbitales > Cucurbitaceae > Cucumis > Cucumis sativus. Next base: position 6,572,272 of record NC_026660.2, on the reverse strand, counting down.
CTCTAATGATATATATTGTGTTCCATCTACTTTGTTGAATGTATTGTTAGGAAACATTTTAACGTTTTCTATTCTTTTACGATTTTTGTGTTCTTTACTTATGATTTTGATTTTAAAAGTTGATTTTTTTATGTTCGATGAAACGGTATATTTTATGAATTACAATCACATGGAGTCCCTTGCTTACTTAGTATAGAATTAAAAATCCTTAGATTTTTGTTACAGGTTGGTGTGTTAGATAATTAAAGTTGATAAATTAAGTTTAAAGATCTACTAGAACCAAACTTACAAATTACTAAACTTGTAATTCAACCTATTATCTATTATTCACTCCGATTGTGAACTTTAACCTAAACTTCATTTGTTGTTTGTACCACATATATATATATATTACCAAATTGGATTTATTTACTAATGAGTGACTAATTAGGGTTAAATAATCAAAATATATCATAAAATTTTTAAATAGTTTTTCATTTCAAAATTTGAAGTTTTAAATACCCTCTGTATACTTTTTCTTTCCATAGCAGTAAAAATTTCAAGCTTGTTTAGATTATTTTAGGTGAAATCATGAACTAATTCAAACCATAAAAATTTCATTTATTTATTCAAAAGCCTCCATGAGTTATTGTTAAAAGAAAAAATAGAATTTATGGAAAGCATACAACATAGAAACTTTTAAAATCAGAAAGATAGAACTTAAATAACCAAAGAGATAAAATGATAATGACGAGAAAACTATTATTATATAGTTTGGTCGAAACTTTATTCTTCTATAATATTTTTACTTGTGTGCTTACTCTATGAACAAAACTATATATACATATATGAATATAAGTATTAGAATTTTATATTTTATGATCATTTGCCTACTTTGCATTTTCCCAAACTTTTATTCTATTAATTAAGATTTATATCAATTCTCCCTCAAGTTTGTTTTATTAATTTTATGTCTTTCATTTTTAAAAAATATATCTATTTTACTACTTCAACTTTTAATTTTTTCAAACTTATAATCAATATCGAATTTATTCTCTCGATTTTCAAACTCGCAACCATTTTTAATTAATTATCCAAATATAAATGGAAAAATAGAAACTAAGATGCTTTAATTAATTTTCTTAAAATATGTATGTATGCCTTAAAATAGACCAAAATAAAACAAATATAAAAGTTAAGACAAAAGTGAATATATATTTTAAGAGTTCAACCACTAATTAAGGTAGAGCAAAACTTAAGAATTTTTGGGTCAAATATTAGATAATGGGGTACCAATTTTAGGAATAGGAATTAAGTATATTTAATTTGTAATTTATTAAAATGTTGTTATATACTAAAATAATTATTTTAAGTATAATTGTTATATTTACAACTATTCTAAATATTAAATTAGTGTGTTGTTGTAAATATAGTAATCATGTCTAGCTAATGTATTAGTAGATAAAATACAAAGTAAAAAATATGTCAATATATTAAAATCTAGATCTAATTTTTGAAAGTTGATAGAGTTGTAAACTATATTGCTAATAGAAAAGTGTATCATTCATGAATTTTACTATATTTGTAGTTATTTTAAAATATTGTTAAACACTTTATTATTAACTTAAAATCATATCTTTTTAATTGTAATTTAGCCTAAATCTAACTTTAGTATCTATAAACGAAGGGACATTTGGTAACTTTTTCTTTTCTATTATCTAATTTGTCTGGTTCATATTAAGATAAATTAAAATTTTGTGTTTTTTTATAAAATTAAGTAAAAACAAGCTTGAATATTTAGTTCTTTTTTAATTACTTTTTAAAATCTCACGCTCTTACTTTATTTTCTCACTAAAAAAAGAAAAAAAAATGATACATTTTTTTTTCTTTTAAGGCACAATTTTAATTACACTTAATAAGTTAAAAACAATCGTTTTTGCTTTAAAATTTTGCATGCAATATTTGTACAATTGGATGGCAATTGATATATATAATTAAAAGTTTGAGAGTGTATTTATGAAAACAAAATGAAAATGAAAGCAATAAAGAAGTTATTATTTGTATTTAGTTTTCCATTTTAAATGAATTACAGAAGTATTGTTAATGGAAGCCGACAGTTTTTATTATTTTTGTGTGTTCATTATTGCATATAGTTTATAATCCTTATATGAGGATTAAATGCAGTACAAATTCCTATATTTGGTAAATAAAATATAATTTTAAAACGAGCTATTTCTAAGAAAATATAATTATATGATATTATATTGTATATAATGGGCGTCAAATAGGAAAGGAAATGAAACAGTAAAAAGAAAAGAAAAGAAAAGAAACAATAAGATGTAGTTAAAAAAAGAAAACACCATGGACGTACCAAAGTAGACATAAAAGAGAGGAATTAATATTAGTTGGCCTTACAAATGTGAAAGTTCAAGACAGAAGCTAACGAAGTGTGTCCAATGAAGAAAAAACAAAATCGTAGGAGGGTGTTGATGATTGAAATGAGGTTGAAGAAAGAAGGTGGTGTGTGCTTTGGCTTTCGTCCTTCGAGGCCGAGAGCTTAGCAAAATATCACATGGGACGACCTGCTCTCTTTTGCATGTATTGGCCCCCCATTTGGATATCCAGATTGAGCTTTGAAACAACCTCCCTCCCTCATCTATATTCATAATTACAATATATAGCAGAGTAAATTGTTTTCTTAACTAAAAGTAAGATATATATTTGAAATTTAGAAATAAAAACTTATCACACATGCATGCATGATGATAATGATCGATCTCCTTGCATTGGACAAGCTATATCATCATCCTTTGTCCAGAATAAAATATATACAAAATATCCAATACTCAAATACTATTATTATGTGTTCTACTTCTAAAGTGAATATAAATAGACCATAATTCATATATTTTTCTTCTTTAATTCGACGTTATACTTGCACTTGTGTGTTCAAGAAAAATATATATTATTTTCCCTAATGATTTAATATATATTATAGAGATTTGCATAAACAATTAGAAAAGAAAATCTAAATTAATCAAACTAAAATTATAGAGATAAGAGTAGAATTTAACTAAAATATGAACGATAAACACAATAAAAGTACTATAAATAATTCAAATTAGAAATTGATATTTTGTGAGAGAAAGAAAACAATTAGGGATAGATTACAACATTATTGTTGATTAATTATAGATTTTTTTATTGGAAACTTCAACTTCTAAATAAAAATGTTGTACTATTGAACTAAGTTGAATTTGACAACAAAGAAGAGGGGTTGATAGGAAGATATAAAAGTTGGAACTAGAAGGAGAATTATTGATTTAAAGCATTAAGAATGAAGGAGAGATAGAGATAGAGAGAAATAATGTGTAATAATAATAGGGCTTAGCTTAGCTATTTTGATTGTGACTACCAAACCCCACTTTGGTGTCTTTACTTCCTGTTCTCACATCATCAATCACAGTGGGCCATTTGATAATGCCTTCTCTTCATACGCTATATTTATTTACATTTTTTTTCAAAAACAAAAATCTATGAATAATGTAGTGGCAATCCATGAATTTAATTACATATATTTTTGTTCTTGTACTTTAGTACTATACATCGTGTATTTAAGTTATGCGTACTCTTTTAAAATTATCGTTAACTTTTACTTTTATGTAGGATTCAAAACATCCATAAAAATATTATCAAAATGTTGATATCGTAAAAAAATTATATATATTTTGTATATGATCAATCACATTTTATTATAATCGTTATGTTTTTATTTTTAAAGTTCTTTTTTATATAGTTTCAACTCTTGATTTGTTGTTAAAATGTGAATTTTGGATGGACATTTAATACGTAAACTTCTACCAAAATTGCTCAGAATATGGAATGATTTTTTTTAAGAAAAACATAATTATTAAATAATGAAATTATTGTTTAGCAAAATTAAAGTTGTATGAAGAGAGCTATGGTCAAATTTATGGCAAGGATGATAATTTCACTCTCTCTCTCTCTTTTCTAAGTTTTGGATTATTTTGAGATTTCAATGAACTGACATATAGATTTGAAAGATTAGGAATATCAAATGAACCAAAAAGAAAAAATAAATCTATACCAAAAGTTAGGGTGGACTAATTAACTTAGGCAAATAATTGAGGTAGAAAAGGCCCTAACTATATTTGACTATTTATTGCTACATGAATGATTCTTTTTTATTATTTTTATTTTAAAGAAATTTAGATGCATAAGAATTAATATATATTATGTATTCATCCCCTCATTCGAAATTTCACAACATTGAATATCACATTTTATGTTTTCTTATTTATTGATGCTATTAATATTATTGCAAGAACGAAGATAATAATAATTGAAGGTATATAAATCTATAACTCAAAGTTTTTTTAAAAAATAGAAAAGATATCTCTAATTAATAAAGTAATTTAAAATATATTCTTTAAAATGGTTTAAGTTTGAAATATCTCTTTATTCTTTCAAAAAGAAATGAAGAGGTCTACCGTTGACACTATTAAAATTGATATTTTACAAAAAAGGAAAAAATTAGCTTTTTATCATGTGAAAAATATTCGACTCCCACCAACAACCATTAGGATCCACTAATCATCCATTTGTAAAATGAGAAACAAAAGTAAGTAACATTTCACTAAGATGGGGTTATGCATGATTTTGGAGTGCATAACATATATATATATAACCAATAAAAAAGAAGTGACAACATAAAAAAAATGATAAAATTTGAATCGAAGATGGCACCTTAAACCTAAATTGGACCAACGGGAGAGAGAGTTTAGTTTGTGCCATGCCCAAATTAACGTGTATACATGCTCTAGCAGAAACTGTTACTCTAGAACCACGACCCTACCTGAGTGTGAAACAAGTCATGCGCTCTTCATTCTCATATGTTGTATGAGTATCTTAAAGTGATTGTAAAACCTATAAAAAAAAAAAACCTTAGATGAATCACCGCAACTTTATATAACTTCATAAGAGGTAAATTACTCTAAAATTCTCGACTTTTATATTCTTTCACACCTTGACTTAAGCATGCATGCATGTGTGTGACAAGCACCATACCCATGTGGATGTTTTTTTTTCTACTCACGTTTTTCTCTCATAATTCAAATCAAATTCACTGCAGGTATCATCTACGAGCCTTAGTCTATGACTGAATGAAAAACAAACTATTTTTAAGAGGATTAGTAGTATTGATCAAGATTAGGTAGGTTAAAGTTTAACCTAATTCTACAAATGGAGAACTCGTGAACAGTCGACTTGTATGCAAAACAACGATACAATAACTAAATTGTTTCTTTTTTTTTTTTTTCTTTTAAAGAAATCCTTTGCATATATATATACATATATATGTATGTATGCTTTTTGAAGAGATATGAATAAATAAGGAGAGTAATATATATTGGAGGACCACAAAGCATGATAGAGCAGCAAAGAAACATATATGAATCAATTCATTTTATTACCTTCGCCTTTTAAATTAAATCTTTATTCATATCTATATTTTCTACATGCACTTATAGCTTTTCATTTTATTATTTTTTTCAATGGAAATAAAAATGAATGGTAGAAGCACTTTTCAAATACTTGTAATGAAAAATGGGAAAAAGCTATTTATATTTTATAGTACAAGACTACTAAAAACAAAATTCTAGTAAATATTTCGTCAAATAAAGTTTTTTTTTTTTTTTTTTTTGTAATTTATGTAAATTTTAAAAATTAGGATATCTTTTATATAAATTATATATATATATATATATATATATATATATATATATATATATATATATATTATTGACCTTAATTATTTCATTTTCCACTAAAATTTTGATGAAACAAGTTACGTCAAGATAAAAAGGAAAACGTTTAGAAATATTTTGTAAAGAATGTTTAATCAAATTTGGTTAAGTTGTGAGACTTTGGAAATTTATTTTAAAATGAGGCTAAATTACGAATTTAATGTCTAAATATGAAGTTTGTATATTTAAAGTGTTTGATATCTCTAAAATTTTAATTTTAATTTTTTGTGTTAATAAACTTCTGACAAAATTTAATTTTTGCCTAAGTATATATATATATATACTTCTTAACCCAAAAAAAAAAAATGTAAACAATAATTTTAGCAATTAAATTACTATTACTTCACAACGTAAATTGATCACAGCATTGACTCTTAAGACATGTCTACATCATAATGTCAAATACACATAATTAAAATTGAAGTGACATTTTCATATGTTAGACAACAACAACAAAAACGCACTAGAAAAAATTTTACTCTTTAAATGATTATAAATTAAAATAAACATTTTTTTAAACTTGATAACTAACTTAATAATAATAAACATTAACTAAAATAATGAAATTTAAAACATCAATTTGATCAAACATTGCTCTAATTATACATTCAACAATATTCTTATCTTAACAAAACCTAAAACATATATATTATCTAAACAATATTCTACCTTACCAAATTTAATAAAATATTTACGACTTATAACAAAATTTTAAATTCTACCCATAAAATATTTGATAGCTTCCTTCTAAATATCTAAGAATAAAAGTGTTCACAGTTCGATTTCAAGTTGAAACTGCACCGAACCGCAAAATACAAAAGAATCTCACACGAAACCGAACCGAACCGCATGTTTATGTCAAATCATCGAGTTAGATAAAATTTGATTTTCTATTTTAAATTTTGGACAATCTCGAACTACCAAAGCACCAAGTTCTATAAAATTTTTCTTTCTAGACTTAAGTCAACATATTTAACTGAGTTTTAGAAACAAACATTTATGAACATTTTTCTAAATCTATTTAATTTATTATAAATGAAGCGATTCAGTTCGTTTTAGAATCGGTTTAAAACATTCAACATAACACAAACCACATACAATCAGTTTCGATTCGGTTCAGTTTCAAATATTTTATAAACACCAATAGAAAAAAATAGAAGTTTATAAGTTTTTATGGTTGGTGGAATTTAAAATTGTGATATAGTTTGTAAATATTTTAATTTATTTTGGTATTTAAAAAGAAAGTTGTAGTAAAATGTTAGATTTGATGAAATAGAGTAAAATGAATGGAATAAATGGGTTTGAAAAAGAAAAAGAAAAGTAGAAAGGGACTTGGGGGTTGGGAAAAAAAGAAATGGGGGAGGGAGGGAAGGTGGGACCGAGGAGGGTACTTAGAGGGTAGAAATGTCAGAATAGTTTTACCAGATTGGGGCGAACACAATCAGCGTCAGCAGTAATGACACGTGAAACTTATTCCAATTCCGGAAACTCTTCTTTAACAAAGTCACGTCCCACTCCCACTCTTCTTTCCTTTCCTCCTCCCCATTTTGCCCCTACCACCCCTCCCTCTCTCTCTTTCTAACTCTAAATTACCTTTTTATCCTCCCCCCACCCCCCTTATAATATCTCCTATTTTACTCTTCTTTTTTCTATCCATACTAACAATGGTTTCAAATTAATTATCCAAACTCTATTATTATTATTAAATTGCGTTACGAACTAATGGTGGTCACATTAAACATCTTAGGTAATCAAGTTTAACACGATATTGGATATGGGAAAACGATTACGAAACATATGATTTTGACATTTTAATTGATAATCTTGTATATTCTACCGTTCTAACAAGGAAATAAAATAAGAAGATGGATTAAGTTGTAGGTTACCTATAAATAGCTTTCATCTCTCTTTTATCTACTCAAAAAGATTCCAACAGAATTTAACATAAATAATGAGATTTTATTTTATTATCTCAATTTTTCATGCAACTTTGTTGGTCTTCCATACATTTCTTTTTTACAAGTAATTAAGTAACAATTTAAATTTTAATGAATAAGTATTTAATTAATTTCTTAAAATTAAAACAATAATTCTTAATTATCTATTTATTTTTCAAAATTTAAGTTAAAAAATTGCCTTTTGAAGTATTTTTGTTTTTAGAAATTTGTTTCTTGATATTTGGTTAAAAATTAGATTGTTTATTTAAGAATGGTGAAGATTACGTATGGTAAATATAATATGTTTGAATGAAAGAAAGGCAGACATTTTTTCCAAAAATCAAAACGTTATTTAATAAATTGTATTAAAAGATAGTTATTTTGGAATTTAGGGTTAAAATGAAATTATGTGCATTCATTTGATGATGCATTATTTAGGATAAAACTTATAGAGTATAGGAGACATTATTCTTGATGGTCTAGCTATACACAACATGTGCTCGTATGGAAGAATTTGATGCTCAATTTGGCTAAAGTCTACCATAGTACTTGGAGGAATAGATTCATCAACATAGAAAACCAAGAAAGTTAAACTATCACTCGTATTTGAAATTGTAGATGGCTAATGTGTGATTAGTATAACGTATGTTCGATGTGATTGCTTATGTAAATTATATGTAATTAAGATTATAGTAAAAGGTTTTAATTTTGTTTTGAAAGGTTTGGTTATGTCTGATATTAATCAATTAGAATATAGCTTTTGAAATTTGATTGACTAAAATAAACACTTGCACATATATACAATTCTTACTAATTTGAGTAAAAAGTCAAGCTATGCTCATAAACTTGGTCAATTCAAAAAATTGACCATTGTAGATGTTTCTCAAAACTCACAAATTCCAATAAATCAAATTCAACTCTATTCTCTTTCTTCCAAATTCTCACACAAAATGAAATAGATGAAATTTGAAATGAATTGTTCTTAGTTTTGAAAAGTAAAGTCATTTAAAAGAAAAAATTGAAGGGTTTGATACCACACTTAAAAGTTGATTTTAGATAAACTTTCAAATTCTATTTTAAACACTTCAGTCTAAATGAAAATATTTTTTTCTCTACTCAATTAGTTTTGAAATTTAGTACTACTTCATATCCAATTAATTTTTTTTTCTCTTTAGCTATCAACTTTCTAATGATTTTTTTTCAGACCATTTTGTTTTGGTTTCTAGTTTCTTTTTCTAGTTCAGTTTACAGATACTATTCTCATTCATAAGTTTATGCCTTGTTTCTTTGCAAAATATATATATATATATATATATATATATATATCTATATATGAAAAAGTTTGGAAAACTAAAAGAAATTAAAAAAAAAACTTATTATTATTCAAACTATAATTAGAAATTTGGTATAATTCATGTATAAATTTAAAAAAACATAAAATTAACTAAAAGTGAAACCGTAATAAAGCATAGCTTAAATTTTATTTTATTTTTTATATAAAAAAATGAACTAAAAAAGAAAAAGCAGTGCTTTTTTTATTTTTATTTTTGGCAATTCAAAGGCTTTGTTTAGAAAGGTGGTAAAAGCCATAGTAAGAAAACTAAAAGAAATTGCACCAATTTTAATAAAAACTCATACAAAGCATGGAAGCCTTAAAAACTATCACTTCATTCGTTCATCTTTTTCTCTCTAAGATCTCTCTCTCTCTCTCTCTCTCTCTCTCTCTCTCTCTCTCTCTCTCTCTCTCTCTCTCTCTCTCTCTCTCTCTCTCTCTCTCTCTCTCTCTCTCTCTCTCTCTCTCTCTCTCTCTCTCTCTCTCTCTCTCTCTCTTCTCTCTCTCTCCTCCTCTCTCTCCTCTCTCTCTCTCTCTCTCTCTCTTCTCTCTCTCTCTCTCTCTCTCTCTCTCTCTCTCTCTCTTCTCTCTCTCTCTCTCTCTTCTCTCTCTCTCTCTCTCTCTCTCTCTCTCTCTCTCTCTTCTCTCTCTCTCTCTCTCTCTCTCTCTCTCTCCTCTCTCTCTCTCTCTCTCTCTCTCTCTCTCTCTCTCTCTCTCTCTCTCTCTCTCTCTCTCTCTCTCTTCTCTCTCTCTCTCTCTCTCTCTCTCTCTCTCTCCTCTCTCTCTCTCTCTCTCTCTCTCTCTCTCTCTCTCTCTCTCTCTCTCTCTCTCTCTCTCTCTCTCTCTTCTCTCTCTCTCTCTCTCTCTCTCTCTCTCTCTCTCTCTCTCTCTCTCTCTCTCTCTCTCTCTCTCTCTCTCTCTCTCTCTCTCTCTCTCTCTCTCTCTCTCTCTCTCTCTCTCTCTCTCTCTCTCTCTCTCTCTCTCTCTCTCTCTCTCTCTCTCTCTCTCTCTCTCTCTCTCTCTCTCTCTTCCTCTCTCTCTTCTCTCTCTCTCTCTCTCTCTCTCTCTCTCTCTCTCTCTCTCTCTCTCTCTCTCTCTCTCTCTCTCTCTCTCTCTCTCTCTCTCTCTCTTCTCTCTCTCTCTCTCTCTCTCTCTCTCTCTCTCTCTCTCTCTCTCTCTCTCTCTCTCTCTCTCTCTCTCTCTCTCTCTCTCTCTCTCTCTCTCTCTCTCTCTCTCTCTCTCTCTCTCTCTCTCTCTCTCTCTCTCTCTCTCTCTCTCTCTCTCTCTCTCTCTCTCTCTCTCTCTCTGAGTTAGGAATCAATTCTTCTCCCTCTCGTAAAAGGTGAAGAAAATAGTGGATACCCTAAGATCAACCCTCTCTCTATATATCAACAACAAAACAACCTCACTGAAGAGTAGTATGTTCAGTCTAATTCTTGAACCCTTAGCTTTGACACCTTCAACCTCTGATCTAATCACTTAGGAATCATATAGTGTCTTTGTCAAGCATCCTATAGATGTGTTAGTTTTTTTTCTCTCTAAATTGTGACATCAACAAGTAGAATAATTGATTATCATTATCAACCACTTATTCCATTTCTCTCTTTTCAAGTTTTTGTTATTATATGACTTTAACTGATTTTTTTTTGTTAAAAGATTTAAGAACATATTGAAATAAAGTATATATTAATTTCTTTGACATCCGAATGAAATGCCAATACACAAACACACACAAAATGAAGTATTTTAATCACCAAAAACGTGTTAAAAAAAATGACAGAAGCATATATGTTATATTGGTTAGACATAATTTTGTTCCCATTCCATACCACTTGAAATTGGAAATCTTTGGCAACATGTTATTTTATTATGTGTATATATTTAATAAACTTATAAATGTCTCAATCTTGTTCACAATAATTTAAAAAAACTATTACCTTTTCTTTTCATATCCAACTAAAATATATCACCTCTCATAATAAAACCTTTTTTAATATATCATACTCATTCACATTCTTCCTATTAATTACAACAGAAAACTGTAAGGGATAAAGATTTACACAAGGCAGTCAAATACATATATAAAAAAAGTACACTTCTTACCTCAATTTTTTTTAAGAAAATGAGAGAACTATTATAAATATATGTATATAAAGGAGTTGCTTACCCATTTTAAGTTAAGCAAAGTTTGAAGAGAAGAAAGTAAAGATTATGATAAAAGAAGGGAAGTTGTATGGGGAAAGATTATTTAGAGAAGTATTTAAGGTTTGGTAAAATGAAACACACAAATGGGTTTTTGGGGGCTTTGAATTATCCAATATATATATACATATATATATATATATATATACATATATATAATATCAAAGGCCCAAGCTTTTTGATTTTGACAAAACCTTAAAAGAATGTTGTTGTCTTGTCTTTTTCATCCATTTCAAACATATTTAATGTATGTCATCACTTCCCTTTTTCATTTTTCTAATTTATTCATTTATTTTATTTATGATTATACCAAAAGAAAAAATAGAAACAAATAGTCACTTATTACATAACTTATTTATTAGCATGTTCCATGTGACAGGGTCTGCCCTTTCTCCATAACTTGAAAGCTTTCTTCAAAGAAAGAGGCTGATCACATGGAACACCCATATGGGTCTGCCATTTGAGTTAATGGATACAAAACAAATGCCTTCAATTTGTCAAACTCTAAAGTAAATAGCTAAAACCCAATAGCCTTTTCATTTTTCTTATTTTTATGTTTTTGTCTCTTACCTTCTTAACTTTACAAATATATACATATGTTATCTTACATCAATTTATTTGATATAGGTTTGGATTTTCTTCAAATCCAACTCCCCTATTGTACAATATGCACCTAGCTAGTACAACTTCAACCACAATGTTATAAAATATAATAACATTTTATACTTATAATTGATAGAAGTTTCTATTTCAACGTCTATCACTAATATAATTTAAAATTTTGTTATATATATGTTTTTTAAAATATTTTCAACCACTTTTGTCATTTACAATATTTTTCATGTTAAAAGATATATTTTCTTCTTCTTAACATAGCAAACACACTATTAAATAAATTACATAAATATATGTGCGTTAATCTTTATTGTTTCCTTCCTTTTCATGCTTATTTTTTCTTGTCCACTTCGTCTGTGCAATAACATATCCCTATAACGTACATAGTTGATTCAATATGTGAAGGGATTAAAGTTGAAGTGAATCAAATGGCTAGACAGATATTATATAGTGCATTATATTGAAAATATTGGGTCAAATATTCCAAACCCAAATACAACAATTAATATCTCATCAAGCCAATCAAGAGGTAAAAGAAAAATTCAACTGCCCACTTGCTCAAAGAATAATGACACCAAATGCGAAACACCTTTCATGGCCAACCTCCTTAAGACCTCAAATGACATGCTTACAATCAAAACGTTCGGATTCCTAAAAACTTTAAGTGGTTTAAACTTCATCCAACGATTCTATCGTTTTATCTTGTAATTCTAAAAAATTAGGGTTTGTAACATTATTTAACTCGATGGGAGGAGTATATAATCATAGGATATACTTGAAGTAGAAAGATTTTTTTTCCAAAGGGTCTACCTACCTCTAAAGAGAGAAAAGGATAGAAGACTTTGTGTATACCATCCATTAAGTAATGGATAAAGCATACATCTTGAATCAATCTAACATCTCTTCAAAATCTAATTGGCCCTATCCAATATTTTTTATAGATCTTTTGTGCATCCCTTAAAACATAATACCTACCTCACCTATCTTAAAGTTAGGTCTAAATCCCTTCTACATATATAATATATAGTTAGAGGAATGTATATATATATATATATATCACATTGGAATGATTGGAGAAGTAAATTCCAAATTGAAAATGTGCTATTTAATGTTTACAAATGCAAGTAGAACACATGTGTGTAAGAGAGATTGTGTTTGTGTGGTTCAAAGTCCATGAAGAGGAAGAAAACCATACTCAACCTAAAGCACACACACATATATATAGCATTTGGGATGGCCCATTTTAGTCTTCCAATATAAATGCATGTGGGCTCAAATTCATATTCTTGGGCCATCATTTATACCAATGTCTTGTAGGGTTTGCTATTGTAATTTCAAACATAAATTAAACTTGGTGGTTATTATAAAAAGTACACTCAAATTAATTAAAACAAACCAAAATGAGTTTCTTATAAAGTTTTGATTTGATCGATTATATCCTTATAGTTTCTTAATTATTGTAATCAACCCCTCATAGAAGCTCTTTGTATTTCAATTTTCATGCCAAAAAGAAATACAATGTGTTGTCTATTAGGTAGGGATTAAATTTGTAATTTAATGAAGATAGTGCTAATAAATCCTTTTTGAGCAAATGTGTATAATAAATCCCTACCACCCAATTTTTTTAGGACAAATATCCACAAACTTAGTTGATTAAACAACTCTTATTTATTTATTTATTTAAAGAAATGAAAAATACATAGAGAAAATGGGCTATTTGATAATTGTGGTTTATATATTAAATGTGCAATTTAATTAGGAAATGATATTGTGTATGTTTGAATGAAGTGGATTGCTCAATCACACCTTTATTTGAGGGGAATTAGTGAAAGGTTCTTTAACTAACCCACTTCTATTTTCAAATTTAACGTATATTCTTTTTCCTTTTACCCAATTGTAATATTCTACTTTATTTTTATATATTTTATTTTGAATTATATTAAAATCAAAGGTTATTTTGAAGATCAGCAGTGAACTTCTTAGTCTATACTTTATAGTGTAAGAAGTTCTTGAAAGAAAGAAAGAAATTGATGGGGTTTTTTTTAGGTAGTGAGACACACAAACTTCTTCAATCAAGCAATATAAATGATTGGATAAATATAACATAGATTATTTGTTAAAATTAGTATAAATTAGTCTAGAGTTTAATTAAATCTCACGTAACAAATACAACTATGAATAAATATGTATACTATCCAATATCCATCAATTGTAAATTAATTGACAGTGGCCTAAGAAAAACTAAATTACAATAATATCACTTAAAAATTTTACCTACGTTTTTTATATAATCAAAATTGGATTTTAATTATTAAAACTATGTTTCGGATTAATTTTGAATTGATGAAATTACAATTTTTGTTTAATTTGTCATTCATGTGTTTAGGAGTTGAATCCTTGAGGTTTTGTTTTCTTTTTCTACAACGATGTGTGAGCATGGAATATTTGAGTACTCAAAAGGGAAAAAAATCTAATATCAAACTATTTTATAATTATATATATCAATTTAAACATAATTTCAATCAGTTTAAAAGATACTTTTGTTGTTCAAAAGATTAAAAGTTCAAATCTACCCAACCACAGATATTATGGAAAAAGATCTAACATCGATCCCAAGCAACTCCAATTTGATCACTTCCAAGTAGGAATGGAGCAAAGTCTCATTTAAGAAAATTATTTGAGATGATAAAATTCGTCTACTCTATCGTGTCAATCATATATTTTGTCGTAAATCTTTGCTGTTGATTGCAAAACTCTCCGATCCATGGACCTCTCCATCTTCAAACGCTCTTTTACCAACAAAATGTACGTCGCCGCCTTCACGTCTACATTCTCGTCCCCTCCACCATAACCACCGTAAGCTCCATGGTGCGTCGACGAGGCCTGCTTCTGCACCGTCGTAGCCGCCACGGGTCTGTTTGGATTACTTGCAGATTTCGTCTCGCTCGAATTCGCAAATGGGTCGTCGCCGTCGCCGCTATTTGGCGATGTAGACGGCGTGGGAGGGTTGCTTTGCTTCACTTTGGCCTTTCCGGCGGATCTTGCGGCTCGATATAGTCGTCTAATGAAGCCTTTTCGCTTCTGTTTGTTCTCCATTTGTTCCGATACGGTAAATATAACGGCGGTAAGTGGGTGAAAGAGACGAGCGGAGGTTCGCTAAAGGCACCCCATCAGCTCCGCAATTTATATAGGACTTCGTAACTCACAGGCGACCCTTTCCCACTTTTTTCAAAAGTATATATATATATATATATATATATAACTAAATTTCCTAGAACTACAAATAATGATTAAATAACAAATAAACTCAACCAAACAACGATTAGGGAATAATTATTGTTGGTATTTTTTTTCCAGAAATTCAACTTTAACCCATAGTTTTACAAACTAAGTATGATCAATCTTGTTACCTAGCTAGTGTTTCTGTTCAAATATTAAGATTAGACGATGAAATTTGTTCACCATTATTCGAGCTCAAATGTTAAGGCAAGACTCAAGGTTGAAATAACTACCTCAAGACTACTCAATTAGGATCTTAGTCTAAATAAGCCACAAGTTGAGATCATTAGATCCCATGAAAGAGTCACCTAGCTTGAACTCTACTAGGATATATGAGGTTGAAGGTATCCAATTTGGCCATAGGTATTCATGCAATAATTCTCATCTAGAATATCAGGTATTCATGGCCTTGACGACGTAATACAAAGATTGAAGAATGACCAAATATTTGAGAGTGGTCTCAATATTGAAACAAAAGAAATGACTCTAGAATATCAGATAAGACAATACTCTCTCTCTAAATCTCTTTCTACAATGAAAGAAAAGTCTCTTACTAACTTGGTAAGCATGCACTATACGTACCACTATGCATATAAAATGTAACACTTGAAAAAAAGAAGAAGAAGAAGAAGAAATGTAACAGTTCTTTTTATAAAAATATAATATAGTTAAATAATTGTTCATTACACAGTCTCAAAATATATATTGTTCTAAAATAATGTAAGAATATAAAGGTGAGAGAATATTTATAAAGGATTTTATGCTATTATGATTATAAGAAAAGAACATTAATATGGTTTAGTTAATAGATTTCGTGTGAAATAATTAAAGTTAATTAAGTTAGATTTAATTAATATGGAATAATAATATTATTATTGATTGATTTGTAAATATTTTGAAAATGAGTATTTGTAATTTAGGAGAGATAAGCCTATGGAATCCTTGATGTGAACCTGATTGCATAGGTTATAGAGTTTAGAATCAAAACAATAAAATAAAACATAACTCTAAAATAAATTAAAACTATAGGCTTTATTTTATAGCACACATTAAAACAATGTTATTCCATCGTATTTAATAATGAGTATGGCTAAGTGCCACAAAGATTTATTGATAATGATTACACATTATCCTTTTCCTTTTTCCCCACTAATCCTTCGTATTATTTTTCACAATTAAATTACTTTCTTTTTCTTTCTCTTCTTTCTTTTCATTTACAAACTTTGAATCAATCTATTATAATACTTTAGTTTTATCATATATATTCTCTATGATAATAAAATAGTCTTCGTTGGGTTTGGTAGAATAACCTTTTTTTTTTCTTTCTTTCTTTTCTAGAGAGCTGTAAAATAAGGTTCTCAAAGACTCTAGAAAATTTGTTAAAATTATATGGCAAAATCTGAAAATGACATGCGCGTAATATATTTATAGATGTTACGATATCGACGAATAACGAATACAAATCAAACGTATTTATAGAGATACATTGTTCTTCAACAATATATTAGCTACATTCATATGAAAAAGAGAACAATCAAGTATAAGAGAATGTTTTTCAAAATACAAACTCATTACTAAAGGATAGAGAGTTTATTGAGCAAAACCCAGTACTTGGATTGATTTTATAGATAATCTCAACCTATTTCATCTCATTTTTGCAAAAATATGTAGGATTATTAATTTTCAATTATAGGAAAATAAAGAATATAAATTAAAATGTTTTCAAGTGAATCACCAAAATCTGATGAAGTTTTATCTTTCTGTTTGAAAAGTGATTTAGTTGAAAAATAAATTAGAGACTGAATTAGAAATTTGAGCCAAAAGAAGATCCATAAAAACAAAGCAAGTAGAGACAAGAGAAGAGAAGAGAGAGCATATATAAGGCATATTGTTCAACAAATTTTTGAGTTGTGGACTCTTCCAAGAGGGAACTCAATAGAGCCAGAAATTTAATGTTCAAAATTTGAAGTCTGAACAAAAGTAAAAACAAAACATTGAAAGAGACATTTCACACACAAAATAAAAGCATTCATTAAAATTCACATAACAAAAAGAAAAAGCAAGCAGAGACAGGAAGATTGATGATAGATAGTGGCTGAGTTAAAATCTGAAGTGAATAAACATACGAGATAATTCTATATCTCAGAACCTAGAAAAATGACCCAACTTTCATGTTTCAAAACCTGAATAGATCAACAGATGATCCATCAGGTCCGTCCTGGAATGTTGAGTAGCAACGGATGTTGGCATCGCTGCTACCGTCCGAGACTAAACCAGAACTAATGGGGTCACCCTCCAAGCCAAGACCGTCGCTGTGGATGAAATGGGCTGGGGGGATGAGGTTGGATTGGCTCATGGAGCTTAGATTAATCTCCCCAGGCTCAACTGGTGTTGACAGAAGAGAGAGAGCACAGTCAGAGTCGAAGAACCGATTCGATCCGTTTCCGAGCACTTTCTGAACATTCCCACCGTTGCTGGATCCAACGTTGAGAAATGGCTGAGTATCAGATGATTTGGGAAGCAGTCCTATAGGGATGCAAGAGATTGCTAGTTGTTTTTCTTTGTAATCAGAAGACAACGAACCGGGCAACATACTTTTTCTTCTGTCAGTAAAGTCAAACTGTGAGTTGCCACCACAAAGCGGCACATTGTTCTCGGGTTTGATCATTCCAATCCAAGAAGAGCTCACATCACTGCTGGCAGTCAGTAATTGATTGCCAAAGGGTAAGAATCTTGGACCTGCACAAAGAAGTTGTATGCACTTTGCATTGGTTCATTATTCGACAATGAAACAATAACGAAAACATCGGGAGAAGTTAAATGGAATTCTTGGAAGCAAGGAAATTCAATTGGAAAAGACCGGGGAGAAGATGCTTGCACTGGAAAACCATGTCTAAATTGATAATACGAACCTTGGTTGCCATAGAGAAATCTTCCTGCATTTAGTGTCATAGTTGCTGGTTGAGGCTTTCTTCGACGTCGGTTGTGCCCATCAAGGCGTTTCCTACAACTTCGTTTTCTATCATCAAACTCCACCAAAGAATGGAATCTACATCAACATAAGAAGGGAACCAACCAGACAAAAATAACAAGTATAAGAAACACAAAATGTAAGTCTCACAAAGATTTGCATCCAACACTGATCCAACCATCCATCTGGTGAAAAGCAAAAACAGCACCATTTTGAAATATATCCATGAGGTAATGCTACGAGGTTTCTATGGTGGAAAACGCATAGATGTAGTATGTGACAACAATTTGAGAAGATATCTATGATTAAATAAATAAGCATGATTTTGCGAATTGACTCATGCAAATTGATCCACTCTATTTATCATTTGTTTCCAGGGTAGCATGAGTAACGATACAACAGAAAAACAAGTGCAAATGCAAATTCAAAATGGTAGAAAAGTGTAAAAGAAAAAACGTCCCTCCCACGTTTATTAGTACACCGTAGAACATAAATCGTATCAAGCATACTACATATCATAAGATCAATAAAAGTTTTCACAAAGAGCGTAAGGCAAAACTCCAAGTCCAAAATGGTTTTTATAAATTCTAGAAAATGCTTAGAAAATTTGAAATATGGAAAAAGTTGAAATGGATGAAGTTTTCAAGTCAAGATGATATAGGACAAGATGGAAAACCAACAAGCTTAACTGCTTAAGTATATATCCCATCTACATAACTCAAGTTCGATCAGAAAAGAAAACCAAGGAAATTAATGTAAGGCAGAGTCAATGAAGCAAATTGCAACATATTGATGTACTAGACATTCTAACCCACCTGCTACATTGCTGGCAGAATCGTTGTTCCTGACCGCAAATGGTTACTTTCGGTGTTTTAGAATGGAGCTCGCATACTTTATGACGGCGATGATAGTCCCTGCATTTGCTAAGGTCCGAACTGCAGCCATCTACCATACACGAAGGGACTTGGGCTCCACTTCCAGGGGCACGTGACCTCTTCATTAATCTCGAAGACGATGACTCAATCAAAGCAACTCGAGTTCCTTTCATGTCATCCATAGATCTTTCATCCATATTACCAATGCCCCTGAGTTCCCAATACATGAAGCAACTTCCTCTACTCCAACACACTCTCAGTTTCCTCCTACAGTAGTGAATTGCGGAATGTTTTCCTTTTCTCCAAGCAAGAATGATTCTCAAGGTGCTTTTCAACTCATTTCCAACAAAAAAAAGTGCCTCAATCAGGATCCTTCCCAGTTCAACTTTACACCCTTGGGAACACTGTTAATAAGATAAAATCAGAATAGAAAGCAAACAGACATCAAATAATAAAGAAGACAGGTTCAAAAGGGATAACAAGATACAATTTAGGACAGTAAATACAATACACACAACCAAAATGGTACAGAAATCATACAAGCTTCTCTTTCCCCCATCAAAATCATTGCACACAAGCAATACAATCAATACTCCCAAAATTTCCTCAACTAGATCAAATTTTAGGTTCCAAAAGACAAGGAATATTGACCATCTACAGGAAATATCCACTTTAGTCACTTTCCTTTAAGATCTATGGTCAAATTTTGGAAAAAGCAGTTCACTATCACCAAGATTAAAATCCACCATTACAGCAAACATCGGACTGTCTACTTCACTAACAAACTGAAACAAAACTCTGCAGCATCATCATCATTTTTCTTTTCACCCCATGAAATGATGAACTAATTTCAATTTCTGACTCCACAAGAAAAAGTTACAATCCCCATAAATTGAAAATTCATACTAAAGATTACCCACATACAAAAACAAACAAAACACACCAACGGAGTTAGAAATTTAGAAAGAAGGGTACCTCTTAGAAATTCACAAGTCAAGCTCCATCTTCATCTCAGAAACCTGAGAAACGTTAAACAGGAGAGAAAATAGGAAGAACTGAAAAAACATAAAAATGAGAAATTGTCTCAAAATCCAAAAGAATACCGGATTTCGACATTATGGGCACCAAAGTTCGATCTAAGATAGCTGTTTGAACAGTAGTAGATAGCAGAGAGATAATTAGAGAAACAAGCAAAAGGGTGGAGAAATTGGGAAACAGAGTAACAAAAAAAGAAAAGGGGAATCCAAAATTGGGAAGAGTGGATAATGTACTTTGATGATGATAAAGGGAAGGGAGAAGAAGAAAAGGATAGTGGGTAGTGGGTAACTGGGAAAAAGGAAGAAGAGAAAGAGGGAAATGAGAAAATGGGTATTTTGGAAGTGTTTAGCTTTCCTCTTTAGGCCCAACTCCAAGGCATTGTGGTTGGAGAGAAGGAAAAATCTTGGAGAAGAGAAGCAAAAACAAAAACAAAAAAGAAAGAAGAAAGAAAGAAAGAAAGAAAGAAAGAAAAAGCTTAGAAATGAGTGGCAAAGAAAGGGACAGAGTGTGTTTGTTTTTATGAGTTGAGGGTTAAAGAGGAATGATGGGAGAGAGAGACCCAAAAAGAATGGTGGGATTTGGAAAAAGGGAACACCATGTGACTTTCTTTCCCATATCCTTTACCTCAAACTTTTGTTAAAATACTATTCTCTTTCTTTATTAGGGGTCGGTTACGTTTAGTTGGGTTAAAGACTCTTTACTTCCTTTCTAACTTTATTATCACTCAAACTTTACAAATTTTGTTATATATGTAATTTTTTAAAATATTATATATCTCTATATTTATACTAATACTTTCAATCTAATTGTTATACTTTCAATTCTCTTAAAAACATATATACTATATGAACAAGTTTTTAGTTTTTGTAGTCCAACCATTGTGGAGATATGAGTTTGAGCCTTCACATCGATAATAGAGGATTATGACAATTAACATTGAGCTAAACTTAATTTTAAAATATTTTTAATATCTTTTATATGTATTTAAAATTTGTTTTTATCCCCTTACTTTAAACTATGGTATATTTTAAAACTTTTTGACCATCCATATTAGTTATTTAATTTTAAAAAAATTAGGATAGATTTAGTTAGCTACTTTTAAGTTAAGTCTTTTTTTTTCTTTTTTTAAAAAATTCATAATAATGGTGTAGTAATTAAATTAAACTTGTTTTTATTAATCTAGATAGGTGTAAATTTTAAATTTTAATTTGAACTGATTAAAAATTAACATTTTATTTTGATTATGAATATGATTGATTGAATTGAAAGATTTGATTGCACCTAATACTATTTTAAAAATTAAATTAGGTAAATGGGAAGAATTTGAATTACTTAATGAAAACAAAAATATATATACTTTTTGATTTGGATAATTTGATTATTTTATGGAATCTTATCAAATTAAGATATTCCAATATTTCTTCTTTGAGTATTTTATTATATCAACAATAGAACAAAGTAATGATTGTAATTATGTGAATAAACTAGATTTTACCAATTTAAAATTTAAGGTTGGAATCTTCCCTATGTTAGAACTACAAAAATGTTTTACCTAATTAATTTATAATCAATATCAAACTGAATATTCAAAAAAAAAAAAAGAATGGATGAAAGTACAATTTTCTATATTTCCTTCTTTTAAAATATAATTTCACAAAGATACGAGTAGAGATTTAAATCTCAATTTGCTTATAGTCATTGCTATGTATCATATATATTGTTTCGAGAGTAATAATAAATATCTAAAATTTAATTATCTAAGTTTTAAATATATACAATAAAAAATGTTTATTTATCTTATGGTCAAGATCCTACGAGGGCCCGTCTCTTAATGGAGTAGGAAAATTTTTATTGTATCGAAAATAAAGACGAAAGAAAAAGATTTTTTTCTCCAATGACGACGAAGACGAGGATTGTATTCGCCACTCCTATTACATAAAAGTTATATTATATAGATTTTAATGATAACATCATAGATTTTTTTTTAAAAAAAAGGAAATCATACATAACAAACAAGAATATTATTTCTTCCAAAGAAACCCAAATAAAAATATTATTAAATATACGTCTAAAATTCATAAGAAAGTTAGTGTAACGAACAGAGTATATATTTAGAAGATGTATAGTTAAGTGAACTAAAATATTTAAAATTTATAGCAAAATTTTTAGATTTGTTGATAAAATATAAAATATTATAATTTATAAATATTTTCAAGAATTTTATTATTTATAATTAATTTTCTGACAATATTTATGGTTGAAATTAATGAGTCGAGACAATTTATATTTTTGTCTAAATAAGTAAAAGAAAAAAAGAGTGGTAGCCACAATGGTAAAATGGACCCCAAGATGAACAATACATGCACGTTTTACATATGCCTATCAATTTGTCTCTCATAGTTCAAAAGTTCCAATTTTGGTTTTCATTTTAATTTTTGTAATTTTATATGTCTAAACTTAGTGTTCAAAAAAGAAATATATTTTTCTTTAAAAATTATTGATTCAATAACAACAATAATTTCATTGAGAAGAGTCAATATATATATATATATAAAAAGAGAGGATGAATGTGATCTACTAATCAAATATTTTACATTATGATTCAATAAATAGTAATCCAGAAAATGGTGTTTGTCAATTAATGGCCAGAGATATCAAACCACTTTAGTTATTGTAAAAATTCAAATCTAAATATGAAGAGAAGATAGATTGTCCAAAGTTAGAAACCGTCCTTTCCAAAAACTAAAAAGGGAAAAAAAGGTTTAATTTAATAATTATGATTTAAAATTTTGACATTTTCTAAAAGAGTAAAATATTGAAATTATTTTGAAAATATAGTAAAATGGATGAAAGTAATTTATTGTGGGTTAAAAAATAAATGCTATGGCCTCTTGTCATTAAATGTTTGATTTAAATCGGTTGATATATGAGAGGATATCAATAATTCAACAAAGAAAAATTCCCAAATATTTACCAACTTTTTAGAAAACACATTAATGCAAAATTAGATATTTGTGTTTGCTTAGTTATTATAAATCAAAACTCTTTAATATATAATTATGATGTCACCCAATTCTAACATTGACCAAAAGAAAGCAAAAGTATGATTATTGAAGGTGTCATCATATATGGGGAAGTTAATTGAAAGAGGGCGGGGGAATTGAAGGCGATGGATTGATAGAGAGAGTGAATGAATGGTTAAGAAGAAATGTTTCCAAAAGAAACCAAAAGGGATGGTGGATCCCATTGTTCACAAGCTTCACCCCATTTATGAAAAAAGAAGACTTTTCAATTTATTTTTATCAAACCCAACATTAAATATATAAAGATGAATAAATATGTGCTTGGAAAATTAGAAAAGAAGAAGAAGAAGGTGGTCCAATCCAAGAATGGTGTTGGTGTTACATATATAAAATTAATGAGTTGCATTTGGCAGAAGCAGAAGAAGAAGCTTACTATTCTCTCTACACTATGCTTCATCATTACGCACATAATATATGCCTTTCCCATTCCATTTTCCACACACAAAACACTTAACTCTTCTCTATCACTCTTCATTCCTCAAATCTCACTTCTCTTCTTCCCATTATTATTCTCTTTTTCTTACATTTTCTTATATATTCTTATTCTAGTTCAGTTAAGGTTTAGATTTGTATACATATTACAACCCCATGACGATGGTAGGATGGTAGCTTAAAAAAAGGATTTTTTGTTCGTGTCAACATGTTTTCAAAATTGTAGTTCGACTAAACCACCAATCAACTTTTAAAAATGCTTAAAGGTCAATTTGTGTGGATTTTCTTAATTTTTTTCTCTCTCTCACGTCTCTTTTGTTGACAACTCACTTATAACGAAAATTAAAACAATATTAGAAAAAGGATGAACTTAATACCCCACATGAGACCCTTATTAACGTATGTTTCACATATAAGGAAAAACACCTCCAAATCACTGTTAATATTGATTGTTGTATTATACCACTCTACTATAAATGTCTTCAAAATATCTAAAATTATACTTTAATTTTATATTTTGTGTAGAAATATTATGTCATACATGAATCAAAGTTAGATACCTAACAAGCACTAAATTTTCCGCTTTCAAAATTATATGTTTCAAATTATAAGGTATTTGTAAATGTCTCATGTTCACTACAAAACTAACACGGATCATTCTTTAATAGATTTCACGTCAAACGGAAAAAAACCTAATAATAAATATTAGTATTTTTAAGTTAATAACTAAAAACAACATAATCATTAATCAAAATAAAATTTCAGATCTATAAAAACATATACAATGCTTTATAAATGCATTCAATGTGTTTATAAATGAGTGATTGATAACATGAAATTAAAAGAAGTAATGAATTATGAGGTCACCAATCTTTGGAGTTTGTAATATGATGGTACGGATAGAAAAAGCAGCAACCAGCTATTGAAACATTAATGTGATACAACAAAATAATGGAAGTACAATAAATTATGAACATTGTACAATCATTGCTCTCCAAGGTTTTCCCTCAATACTAATCAAAGGTTGGATCTAACACAATAATTTTAACATCATAACAAATTCTATGTATAATAAATTTTCCAACAAAAAAAAGAAGAAAAAATTCTTACAAGTTCTACATAAATAAACAGAAGATAGTTGTGTTGAATTAAAACTACAACTTCAAGAACGAATCTACCTTATCGTTTCATTTCAATATAATACGTTATGATATTTTAGTTTAGTACAAGAAGTGAAGTATAAAATTTCAAAGATATGACCTCAAAATGACAAAAATGATAATGATATGTAATATCAATTATTGTTGGATGAGTTATATCCATTTTGATAATGTTAAAAAAGAAACGAGTTAAAGAGGCTATGTATCCCACGTAAACGTAGAGTAAGATTTGAATCAACCTAAAAAGACCATATGGGCTTAGTGAATAATAAAGTTCAACCCATCTTATCCTACTTTTATGAAACAAAAAAAATGTTTCATTTTCATTTTAAATATAAAAATATAATATTACAACTCAACTGGAGGTATTTTTTTAAACTCTTACCGCATTCTCAAATCTCTGAACTAATGCATTGCAAAATCAATGGCAAATACTACACTGTTATACAGTAAACTTACATTTTAAGAACGAGCAAGTCAAGTATACATCAATGATCTTTGATCTGATTCATTTTGATCCAATATCCTTTTAGCATTAGGTTTATGTATTGTATTAAAAATTAAAAAAGTTCTATAGCTACCATATGAATGAATTCAAAATTAAGTGATGAATAATCGCAACCAATAACACTTTTAGAACCAATAATTAAGTGTATAGTATCATTTAAAAATACATTATAAATATAATCTATCGCTAATATATTGGTGAATTTTGCTAGCGATATTGGTGAATTTTGCTATATATGTGACGATCTCTATTACTATTTCATTACTTGCTAACTTTAGCACCTCATAAAGATAACATAAATAAATTGCATGCTCGATCTAAAGATCAAAATTTTGATTCTTCTTCCTCGCATAACAATACCCAACTAAACAATGAATTAAAAAAAATGGACAATTAGAAAGTTCCAAACTGCTAGAAAATGAAAGAGAAACCAAAGAAGTAGAGTAGAAGGCTTCCAAATATTACAAGAGCCAAAATAAAATAAAATATTGAAGAATAAAACGACTAAGAAAATTTCGACAATAGAACTATCCAAAGCAACAAAAACCTCATCCACCTTGAAGGAAAAGAACATCTAGGGACCAGTTGAGAACTTTACATGTATAAATGTATAAATTTACAGTTCTAAAGATCAAAGATCTTAATGGTTTGACTCACCTTGTAAGAGAATTTCCCAGTGGAACAAAAGGCTGCATGAAATGTGATTTGATACCAAACAATATGAGTAGGTATCAAGAACTGACAAACCTGAAGAATCCCAAGTAGATTCCCACTTGAGGCGCTTGAACGTGTTACTAGGATGTTGAATTATTCTGCAAATAACAAGTGCATGTATTAAGTTTCAACTTTGAATTGTATGCTATGTGAACAAACTTTGTCTAAAACAAGATATACGGCCCCAACTTCGATCCTTCGTAGCCAAGGCTCTAAACATTTCACATAATGGTATTTCTTGCCATAGTGGCCAAACTCGAAAACAATGCTGATGTCCCTAAAATCACCTACGTTAACTCCCTGGATAATAAAATAACTCATAGTAGGGTAGCATCCATTGAGTTCAGAATCTGTCATGCGGTCAGCCTAAGTTGCGTGATAAGGGAAGGGACAAACTCTCACAAGGGCAATATTACGCATATGGTAGCAAAATTCAGTGTCCATAAAAGAAGGCATCAAAATTACAACACGATGAAGTTACATGAGCAACACAATGACAGACTATGTGTAGTTGAATCTGCAGTAGATATTGGCTTTGGTGTATATAACTCCCATAACAATACCAACTAAACAAGGATAGATGTGAAGAACTCATCAAGGCAGGACCACAGAATATTATGCACAAAAGGAAAACTAAAGCACTTGTGAGAAAAATGATCTACCTTAGATTGCAGGACCTTTTGACTATCAATGAAGTACTGGTTTGGATGATTAATCCCAGCATCACATGTCGAGCCATGGATTGATTCAAATGTCAAGGTGCATGCCAACTAAAGATACATGACAACTATTAACATTAATCCCAACTGACATAACATAAAAATTAAGAGGCAGTAAATTGAGAACCTGATAATGTCTATTTCGCACTTTGTCCATTATATCTTCCATTGTCCGGTTATTTACTCCCATTTTACCAAGAGCTGCTCTTAAGTTGTCTTCACTGTTAAAGAAATCCATATGTCAAACAATGAGAAAAATATACCTGAAAGTAGTGTAACTTTTACGTTGTAATTAAGAAAATGATCATGAAAAAACAATGCAACAAAGTGAAGCAGAAAATGGCAAAAACATCATCCAGACAGTAGATAGATGAAGATTTACTTGCTCTGGCATCATGGAATCTAGTTTGTATATTATTGACTCCATCCCTCACTAAAAAATAGCAAGCCCTTTCAACACGGGCACAGCTAATTAATACACTTACATTTGGACCGTCTTAAATACCAACTTCAATTCTATACATTCCTTACCATCTTCACTGCCATATCACAAGATACTTTGATCTACTCTATTACCAAGATGTTAGGCCTGAAACCTTGCTACCTTTTATTAGTGCTTCCTTGAGCCAAAAACTAATTCAAGGTGAGATACAAGTAGAAAAAAACTAATTAGAAATTTTCAAGACTAAAAAGCTCTAACCTAATTAGCATGAAAATTAACCCTCTCTTCCTCCCTACTTGATATATTTGTTTTTCCTTCCTTCTTTGCATGTGCCTCTAATTGGTCTTTTTAAAGCTTAGGATGGACCGAATAAAGTACAATAGTCTTCTAAGGATTAAGTGCAAGGCGCAAAAAAAGCATGGATGTTTTTTTGGAGGTGCACTATATATAAAAGTACTATACAGGATAGGTAAAGCAAAGTTGAAGTGGAAAAAATATACTCGGTTTTTTAGTTAATAAATAAGGAAAACACTTAATTATTACTATTATTTAAAAATAATGAAAAAGCCCCAAGGTCTAGGGCTTTTGAGTGTTGGGGCTTCATAAAGCATGCACGTGTGTAATGTGCACCTTCTTTTGCCAGACTTGCAACTAGTGCCTACGTGCACAACCAAGAGGGCCTTTTAAAACCCTTTCTAATAGAATCATGCACCAAAAGCCCAAACTACCCTTAGCATGCATAATTAACTTAGTTTCCTGACAGGCCTCGTTGCTGCTCTAAACCTCTATTCCACATCTTCTACTATTCCAAATTAAAGGTCCCACTTTAGCGTAAAAACAACTTTTGAACACAACACGGCTTTCTTTCTATGCAACATACAAACAAATATATTGGTTAAATCTTTTCAGGCTAAAATTCAAGATATCAGGAAATTGTTTAAACAAGCGTACCTGAAATGTCTATAGGGACATCCATGATGATCTCCAACACTAGGTGATGATGAGATTACTTTTTGACAGGAATAAGGCGAATAATCCTAGTAAAGATATTAAATAGATCATAATTTTACAAAGAAATTGTGTGTAGGCCGGCTCCCTAATGGATCTTCTAACGTAAAAAGGCAAAAATAAATTAATCGGATGATTATATAAATAAAACACAGTACCGAAGTAAATAGATACGTATGTGGACAACTTTCTGTCAAAGAATTTTAATCTATAAATAGGCAAAATAGGGGAACATTAATGGAAGCGGTTATATTAAAAACTTAAATCCAACATCTGCTATCATCATACTGCATTACTAGTACATATTTTGACAAGCTTAGGTCATGCCAACAACGTAATAGATCTGATGCAAGGCCTAGAGAAGTAATAGAAACCAAATAAAACAGAAGAGAAAGATAGAAGAATCATAGATACAAATCAAGAGAGCCCAAAATTATACAAATCTGCTTATAGCTGTATGAGTAGGACAAAGATGGAGAGGTCAAATAAAACATAAGAAACCATTAAATCATGTTCTTGAGAAATAGGTCGCTAGAAAATGTCAAAAAAAGATACAAAAATATTTGACGTTTCCTAAAACATAAATCTATATGTGTTGACCCTACTAATTCTGCATCTTAAAAGTTTTCCTGTTTCAAAAACAAATCTGCATTTTAAAGAATTTTAAAGGTCGTCTCTTACCACTCTCTTGCCTTCTTTTCCATAGTTATGCCTGATACTGTATGCATATTCTTTGTCAAACCTCTCAGCACCAACCTACAATAAAAGGATAAAGCAATAGCTATGAATGAGTGTGAATATAATCAGTGAGGACAGGGCTAAGAAGACATGAAATATAATATTTATTGACAAGGAAAGGTGACTAAGTCCTATTGCTCCTCCCACTTCCCAGTGCTTTTAAATCTAACTTATTTTGTGATCATAGTCCAATTATAATTAATTTTGATTGAGAGTATCGTGTAAACTCTTGTTAAGAAACTGTTAGGATATCTTCAAAGAATACTCAAGAACAACAAAGAACACTAAAAGATAGATTTATATTGCAACATCAATGAAAAACTACAATATAACATGCCTTTTGAGAGGGCTACTCTCTCTCAAATTTCCCAAAGGAAATCATTACAAAATTCTTCACACCTTTGCTTCCAACCTACTTCTCCTATTTATAAGTAAAAGCCCTAGCAAACATGCTATCTAGTTATTAATATGCCCCTTCTAAATTCTAATGATCGTACTACTATTCTACTAATAATTCTCTATTTCTATAACTGGGTCCTACAATCTTGTATCAATAATTATTCGTGAATAAAAATTAGGATGTAAATTTACTTCTTATATAATTGAAGTGCACATTAACTATAACTTAAATAATGAAAAGAAACCCAATTTATAATAAATAAATAAACAAACAAACAATTATAACTGGTCATCACGTTCCAGTATATAGCTTATGAAGAAAAGGCAAAGAAAATAATGAATATTCATGCTCCTGTGCTGTTGTATTTACTGATGTTTATTCCATTGCAGATAACCTAAAAGAGTAATGTTATGCTTACTCTCTGGGAGAACTCAGCTCTCCAGAAAGCCAGGGCATCATCAAGCTTCAAACCAACACCCTGCATGTGAAGAGTTGAAGAGTAAAGATTAAAAAGGCTCCATACCAATAATGAAAGGAGCATCGCACATAAATACTTCTATCAACTATACTAAGCATACTTCAATCAACTACATATTATTTATTCATGATGGTTGATTCTCCTCACATACAAATATCATTGATCATCTAAATTAAACAGCATTTACCGCTTAAACCTTCAAACCAGTCAATACTTTTTTTTCAGATGTTCCTATGGTTTTGATCCTAGAAATATAGCTTTGGTGTAAATTCGATAGTCTTCCGTTTAGGTACAAAAAGTGATTCTCCTGCTTTGATATCTTTCGGATGTTTCTAGAAAGGAATGCTAGTTCCATATCAAATGATAACAAAAATTAGCTGATATCAAAATTACTCATTAATCATTCATTAAGAAAAATTTAACCATGCAAAAGGGAATGGAGGAACATGTGCGCAATTTCATATCATAAGAGCATTTCAACTCTTCATTAGAAAAACAAAACAATTTAGCACTTGAATGAAAGATAGTTTTATTTGATTTACTCAAAGCTTCAGTGATTATAATATCAAACAGAAAGAAGAAATGAAAATTACTTCAAAATGTAAATCAGCAGTGTACAACCTTGAGAAAGAGACCTAATTGCATCCTCCCTCCATGCTTCAAATGATGATCTTCTTTCAGCTGCACGAGTAAAATAAATCAATGAAAATTGACCAATATATTCAATATTAGGTACCAAAAACAAGAAGAAATAGCAGGGAGGAAGAGAGAGAACAACTTCCAGATTTACTAGGCCAAGTTTTGGGGTCTTCTAACCTTTTCAAATAGGTGTCGCATGCAAAGTGGAAATGAACTTTTAGCTATTTGGTCAAGGTCCTTTATTGATATATCCGCATACTCTCTTGGCTGGAGAAATATTAAGCAACGAATGATATCAGATTACATCAGGTGATAATGTACCACTTAATAAAATAAACTACCTGTGAGTAGTCAGGACCCAGGTAGCTCGTGCAAAGGGCTTCTACTATCTATAAAGTATTTAACATATGTCAGGCACCACAAGTATAACAGCCGTTCACAGTACACTACACATGTTTACTGTTAATAATACTCACTGGGGCCAACCGATCTTTCTCTTGTTCTCTTATTGTAGATGTCCATTTCCTGGAAACAAAATTCATAGCTTTTAGTCATTTAAAAAATGAAAATTTTGTCATGTACTAGCTTGGGTCTTCTTAAGCTTCATAAAATAAATAAAATTTATGAGAAAATGAAATTATCACACATTATCTTTCTGTAATAGGAAACGAAGTTATCATCCATGAATACTGCAATTATTTATGAGATAGTAATTTGATGGAAAATTTAATGTAACATGATCAGAATCAAGCTCTCTTAGCAACCTGTTCGTCAGACTTAGGGCCTTCGATAGGTAACTGCGGAATTGTGTTGCAACAAGGGAAACCACCTACGAAATATATGGAGGAAAATTAGAAAGAACTATTTAAGACCAAGAAAGTGCATGAAATATAGAAATAAAGGCATGTGTTTTTAACTAGAAACAAAAAATTTCATTGATGAAATGAAAACAAATATACATATATGTAAGCATAATATTAACCTGATAAATAGCAATATATGCATATCCTTTATGGAGGAATACTCTTCGACCAGCCACAAGCTCTGGAACTTCTTCCCATGGTACCTTCATATGATTAGTTAGGAAACATATTAGAGAAAAGAACATCCAACAAGCTGGATTTTCATTTTGTTTCTTTTTTTCTTTTTCTACGAACACAAAATTCATCAATAATGATCATAGAAAGTATAAAAAACCAAGGACCCACGTCAGCAGGAACAAGGTATCCAACTTATCAAGCCATGGATGCAAGAAATCTAGGTGCAATATTTCAAACAGAACAATTTAAGAAAAAGATAGCACTTCATAGTTCATGTATCGAGAAATGGGTCCCATTACATTTTTTTCTTAGGAAAAAAGTTTTGTTACCAAATTGGATCCACCATTGATCCATGTACGAATGCATTCATGTGATGTATGTTATCCTATCCACACAATACCAAACATTTCCAAGTACTCAATAACAGTAAAATAATCCATCGGCAGTTTTCAACTTCCCAAACAAATGACAGAACTAAAGGAAATAATCCATCAATCGAGAAAACTTTTCTTTTTCCTTGGACAATAGATGAAATGGTCAAAAATTTAGTATTGGATATCTCACAACGTTCTATCAAGAGAAACAGTGAATCTTGATATTATTTACAGATGAACAGTTTCATCTCTACAATTCATATGAACATCAACTAAATTACCGATTGCAACACTCCGCTTCCTGAACTAAAACAAAATAATTTCAAAACCATATTGAGATTGCAACCGCAATGCATATTAGAAGAAATCTCTGACTAAACAGAGGTTACCTTATAGTATATAGCATCACCTGCAAAAAAAAAAAAAAGGAGATGAGCACAAGGATAATATAAAAATAAACTCTCACACTATACTCTCTACAGCACAAGATAGTAAACACACAGCAAACATACAAGGAGGCCCACCCAAGACGAAAAAGAAATTGACAATTAACTTGAACTTTTGAGTTTATTTTTAAAATGCCCACACTATATTTAATACTTTCAATATACCCTCAGGTCTCCAAAATTATCTCACATGATGTTATACAAGTTTGAAGATTAAAAGTGAAAACTATGATTCTTACTACTTGGTGCAGGCTGACCAATCAACCGAGCAACTTGAACCAATTTGTCCCTTACAGCCTACAAGAAGGAAAATGTATAAGTTATTTCAAAGAAAACTCATGGACGAGAAAGAGAGGCCCAATACATTTCACAAGGTAAAGAAGGTTGTACATTTTGAATCTTTGATCAATGTGACAACTTGGGACTATAAATATTTGATATTATTGCCAATGAAATTAAATATCTAAATTACCTCAAATTCTGCATTACTGATTGCTTTGTATGAGAGACCAAGCTCCGCAAATACCTGCTTCTGAAAATGGAGAAAAGAGAATTGAAGTACACAGTGGCAGTGTCCACGCAACAGACAGTTGAACAAGCATGGAGAGAGCACTAAAGAATGTATCGTATACCTGAGATTCAGGACCTTCAGAAAGAAAACGATGTCGGAATAGCATAGTTTCCATAGAAAGAAACCATTTTCTCAAGTCCTCCCTGAGACCAAGCCAAAATAATCATAAACAAAAGCTAAGCCAAAAAATAATTTAAAAGAGAGAGAAAGAAGAAGAAAAAGAAGTACAAGAAGAAGAAGGGGGTAAACTTACGTTCGGCAATACACAAGGCGCAGAACAAAGTGAGATATTATATCCTTGTTCACAACCTCAGATGCCTGTGGATGTTTCATGTTGGTTTTCAACAATTCTCTAACCTGTGCAGTGTAAAAATAATAATGCCATTAGAGAAAAGTAGGAAAAATAATAGTGTTTAAACGTTGGTGAAAAAAAATCAAACCTCACCAGTTTCTCCATTTCTTCAGATTTCTTTCCTCGAGATAACCCATCAGAAATCCCTTTAAGAACTGCGCTCAAACAACAATAGCGGGTAAAGATTCCAGTTCAGGATTCTTCTAGAACAGCCATTGATGAAAATAACACTAATAATGGCATGTAACACCGATTAGAATGCCTTGAATTTACGGTCTGGCGCTTCAAATGATTATGAACAGGGCCCAAAACCTTGGCATATTTACAAATTTTGACCCTAAAGTTCAGATCAGTGCGCTTCGCTACATAAACTCTATAGCTCTACATATTCTGAATTATTCTCTAATAATAAACTGTCATCCTTCAACACACTGTTATTGCACTACACACTATCATTAAACCATGCAAATCTCCGTGTTAAATTTTCAGTTGCTTTACGCTTTCTGTTATCTTTATTTGGTGATTCATAGCACATCAACTCGTAATATCCAATTCGTCCAAATATAAAGCCACCAACTTCCCTCAATTCAAATCTCTAGCTAACAAAAACAATTCAAACTCCTACCATCTCCCTACCCCCTAAATTACATTGCTTCATTCAGCAATGTTATAACCAGGCAAGCCATACTCCATCAAGACCGCTTAAAATCATAAATTACCACAAACCCAATAAACAGCAACCAAAATATAAGATGATGACGAGCATAAGATTAGAAAATGAAAACCGAGGCAGAGAGAAATGTGTCACCTCGAAGACGATCTATGGCATAAAGCTCAAAATCTTCAAGCCTGACTTCAAGAGGAGGAGCAGAGCGGTAGAGTGGGAGAGTGGTAGTGGAATTGGTTGAGATGGGAGATTTTCTGTGAGAACGATAGGGTTCCATGGCAGTCACTGATCGTGGCACTGAAGCTGAGAATAGATGGAGTTTAAAACGCGCCATGAAAACTGAACCGGGATGGACCCGTAAGTTGGTTGGTTCAAATCTCGAGTCAAACCGAACTAATGACAACGAGATTTAGTATATGGTGAGGAATACGGAACAAATGAGAATGCAAGTTTGCAAGTAAAGTTTGAATAAAGTTTGCATTCTGTAAATTTATAATTGCTTCATGAACCGTTTTTTAATTTAATACATAACTATACCAGTTAATTCAGTGTGGTTTCAACTGAAAATCGAACCAAACCAAAATATTTGGTTTCTTCCGCGCGAGAAGTTCAGTTCGTTTAGTATCCGAACCAAGCCGGTCTGTTCGGATCTTTCCGGTTCAGACCAAGTTTTAGGACCTGGAAATGGCGGGAATTGAAAAAGGCGGGAATGACTGTGGGATAGTTGGGCTTTTGTATTTGGATTCTAAATTGGGCCGGAAGCATGTTTTGAGTGAAAAAGGACGATTAAATTACACTATAGTCCCTAATTTCCACGTATTTAACAAGTTTATGGGTTTTTCATTCTTTGTAGATTGGGTATTATTGTTTCAAAAATATATATAAGAATGTAATGATTTGTTAAACATAAAATTGGTTAAAACAAACCTGACTGGTTTGACGTCTATCATATGTTAGTGACCTAGAGACTTATGAAAATCTTGATCTTACATAGTAAAAAAAATACAATATTAAAACTCCATAAGTAGTCAAAGAAGCTTGCCATATACAATTTGAAGTTCAAAGTTTTCTATCTGACCATACACGTTGATTTGGTATTTTATAAAAATTATGGACCTAACTATTAGAACACTTAAGTTCTAATTAAACCTTTTTCATAAAGCATAACCATTTAATTTCAGTTTTACAAAAAAATTAAGATGTTTTTTTACTCTTAATTTTGTACTAAAACCAAACTACAACTACATGGCCTATTTTAAATTATTTATGAGAACCAATGTGTAACTATGCAAAAATTATACTTAGTTGAACCTTCACCCCCACTATGTTTTTAATTTTTTTTAGTAGATTTGGAGTTAGGAGTTGAACCTCTATCTCTAGAATAGAACGTCATACCAACTATCACTAAGCTAAACTTAATTTTTCATATTTAGTAAACTAAAGAATGAATGGACTAAATTGACTAAATTTTGCAACGGTTAATCTTTCAACCTAACTATGACAAACCATAACATAGTCGATATTTTCTCATCTGCATGTGTATAAATTTGTAGATATATATCATAGACATGTAGAAAACACATTTGACGATAGAAAGCTTCTGCATCACTTTAGGTTCAGGGACCAATAAAACAGAAACTTTGAAGTTGAATATATTCAATGACTTCTATGAGACAACTCAAAATGCTAATAAGTTATTTTAAGCATGTCTTCTGACTAAAAAGAAAAAGGGAAAAGATCCATTGGCATTTCAATAGTATGTGAAAGTATAAATAAAGAACAAAAAGTTACTTAGAGAAACATTCATCTATTGATCATAAAATTAATAGAGAAAAATCTAATCAAATGGATTTCTTACTGCCGTGCAGGAAATTTTAGGTTTAGTATAGCATATGCTCATACGCAGATTATGAGTGTGTCATGATTTGGTCCATGACATCTCCTTAGAACACGAGGAAAAAGTTGTAAAAGCTACCCAACATTGTTCAAGTAATATCATTGTCCTAAGTCAAAATGGGAACAAAATAACTCCAAGGACCAAAACCAAGATCAAGCAAAGAACCCCATAGATTAAGATGAAAAAGAGGGGAAAGGCTTCAGAATCATAAATAACATTACAATTTAACTTTATTATCGTAAGACAAAGTAGAACAAAAAAAATATAGAATAACCACTTTGATACCTAAAACAAAGAAGAAGAAAAAATAAAGGAGCTTTGTAATCATAACTACAAAATTCTGTACCCACCAGAAACTATACGATACCTTCCTTCATCTGGATTAGGCACTGCTAGCTTTAGATATATAACAAGTCCTCAAAGAACTGGCGTCCAGTTGGGTCGATAGAGAATTCTACAAAAAGAATACTTCCTCAAGATTGAACACTGGAACGAGAATGCCGGAATACTGCGCTCATTGCACTCCTTGTTCTGGTAAGAAATCCAAGTCCTGAAAGACCGGAATTCCCAGCCTCGCTTTTGGTAGCTTCGGATGAACTAGTCCCATTCGACATTGTATCAAGGCTGCTATTTGATGGAGCCGTTGAATCTGTAGGTGCTATTGACTGCCAAACGAAGCAATAAGTGTTAGAATTGTACAGATGATTGAATTTGATGCTATGAAATGAATTCAGAATATAGGACAACCATCAAGCCAGGGTCTGAGACAGTATTTTGGAGGGATCGCCGTTGAACTTGAGCCTGAGATTGAATCAGTGGTAAGATATGATTGTAGTTATGGCTCAGACTCATAATGTATTTCTCTGTTCAATAAATCATGAGGAGAAGCTCGAGCAATTCAAACTCGAAGAGAGTTAAAGTTAACATGAGTTGAAGCAAGTCAAACAATTAGTTCAAAACATAAGAAAATTGGTGTATTTTTTCAAATGTCCAGATAGCTTACTACCACGGATATTATAGGAATGATTGAACACTTTATCATATTTGGTTATTAAGAGGCTTGTATTTTAAAATAACTTAGACATGCAGCCAACATGGAATTCAATTCATTTCCCAAAATCTTGCCGGTTGGTTTTTTTCTCTTTTTCGAAGGAATGCAAAAACGTCATGTATTCAAGGGTAAAAGTAATTAACCTGGTCAGAAGAACCATTAGACTCAGAGGGAGAAAGTGCTTCTGGTGAAAAGCCAATCGGCAACGACCGATTTTGCAACTGAAAAACAAAAAATAAAACAGAGAGAACGCAACAATTAAAATGAGCTCTCCAAGCCGATAATATCTAATCTATCACCATTCTGATGTAATTTTTGTGACAGCATTATTAAACAGATAAATGCTTATAATTTACCTTTGGTGAAGGTGTTGGAGGGAGTTCAAGAACTTGCCTAGAGGGACCAGAAGGAATTGCCTGCAAAATCATAGTTATATGCAAAAGGTATGTGAATATAATGTATTTGAAGATTCGCATTTCAGGTCTCAATGGTGTAAATTTTCCAGCCGATGACCATAAAGATCCGATTAATGGAGCAAGACAAATACTTTAGAAAGGAATGAAATATCATACAAGAATATCACTTCATTGGAGTTCTACAAGGTAAAGAACAATAGTAGCTAATTACAAAATTTAGAGTGAGAATTTTATACTCGCGTGACAAGAAATGTAAGAAAGTAGGCAAAGTCCACTACTCCCAAATTAATTATTTTTTCAAAAGAAAGTAGAAGATGAAGAAGCAGAAGAAAAGGAAACGGTTTGATACATGCCTGAGTACGCTCTGCAGTCCTCTTATTCTCCAAGTCGATAGCATAATTACACAATTTCTTAACACCTTCATACGTTCGATCCTAAGCAGAGAATCAAAAGCCAAAACAAGTATTATTAAACACCACCAGTTGTGTAGATGTCTATAAGTCCTAGAAACAACAGTAAAATGTTATAAGCATCAAAAACCAAATATTTCAATGAAAACAATACAAAGAAAGAAGGTTCACCTGCTTTCCTTCAAAGGTGCAAAGTTTATTTTCCTAGAGCACAAAAAGAACAGGTTAATCTTTAATTCAAAGTTCAGAGATAAACTACAGAGAAGGAACAAAAAAGGAAAAGCTCAACTATCCACAAGTAGTTACCAATGTCTGGACGGCATGATGAACGGACTTAATATCCCTGCCAAAAGTTTCTGATCTACCTCGTAGTTCTGAGACCTTCATGGACAAAAAGAGAAAATATACAGTTCAGTCGATGATCTTCAACCCTTCTACCTTTAGTAAAAGAATACCTGTTCTTGTGTATCAGTAGTGACATCCAAAGTTTCATCCAAACTTTTGTCAACACTGTCCATTTTTGAAGATAAATTCCGTTTTGTAGCCTGGACAATCACATAAAGAATCACGAAATCATCGAGTCATTGGAAATTATTAAAATGCTTCTAATAAATTGTGATCCAGAATTCGGTGCTTTAAATGAGCTTTCAAAAAACTCTTGCAATCCCAAAAATGAATTACCAAATGCTGTTCATGATAAATAGTACATTCAGAAGATATTACCGCAATGGATGAGTAAACATTCTCGAGCTGCCTAGCAACGGAAGTGCAAGCATCAGCTAGACTACGCTTTGTAGCAAACATCATATCAGGAAGTTTCCATCCCTGGAAACAAAAGTGTACTGTGTCTTATATACGACAAAAGGTTGTAAGGTGGAAAACAATTGGAACTTGCAACATGACACATCCAAACGCAGCATAGAATCAAAAGAGGAAATTGTAGACTAATCCACCCCACCACTAAAATAGTCCATTTTTTTGTCTGATTAAAAATATATCACAGCACATTTTTATGAGAATATCATAGCACGATTTGCCCCATGAACCACACAATTACCTTCATCCAAATGATTCCATACCCTACTACAACCACAAGAATGATTACGCCATATTTTCTACCCCCTGTGTTCAAAAAAACAAAGATTACAACATAATAACATATCAAGGTAAGAAGAAGTGAAGGAATATTTTTAAGAGAAGAAACATGAGATAGAAAAAATACTTCACAGTTCCTGACATAAAAGTCTCATTGTGAATTAAAATCCACTGCTTAAGCTTAAGTTGGATGTTCATATAACATTACAAAAACAATAACATAGTTTAAACATATACACAGAAAGTGCTCATTAATATTGATATTAAAATTATTTCGTAAATACAGCAATTGAGAAAATTGAACATTATTATTTATTACAGAGGCAGCAGCAATTACATGATAAAGTAAATAACCTAAACAAAGGACCTGCTAAGATTTCTGAAATCATGTCTTACATTTAATTAGAAGCATGTAAAACAAATCAGAGAGAAGTAACAGAATGGTCATAAGAAGACTTTCTAATAGAAAACAGAAACTTTGTTCAAGTAATACAAAGGAGAATGCCGATCATTCCTAAATGCAGTAGGATGGTTATAAGAGAAAACCAAAACCTTCCAAACGGATAAATGTATATACCAGCCCAAATTTAAAATAAGACTATGACTGTGTCTCCTTTTCCTATTTCTTTTCCTTTTTTATTAAAAAAGGAAATTTGCTTCAAAAGAAGGAAAGATGAGGCAACCCCAAGATTTCCAAAAAAAGATTCCGTTGCCACAGATCTCATAACTCATTGTTCTAACTTCTAATTAACCAAAAAAATTTGAAAATGTGGAATTCGGTCGTTCCTTGCATGTTTTTTTTATCAAAAAGAAACTTTAAAACTAGAATTTAGAGAGAAAAAAATCAATGGATGATGAAAGAACCAAGAAGCAATCTTTAATAATATCTATCTAAATGAGAAATGAGAAATGAGAAAATTATGGAAAGATCATCAAGACCTCTTCCCCCAGTAGTCACAATTGTCATCTGGCGATTTGATGCTAACATTTGCAGTTCCTCACGTAAGCTTTTTACCTGCAAAAGTGTAAATTGCAATTAACCAACTGCAATTCTAGGAACAAAAAGAATAATACAAACGTCATATGGTGACTTGCAAATGAAATTTTCATGGAAAACATATAATTTTGGGGCTTAGGATTAATAAGAGAAATATTCTTTTTTTTTTTTCTTTTTTTGAACTTCAGTCGGTCTAAGCTAAGTGCTTGGGCCTATTTTGTAGGGTGCAAGCTTTCTGTTCTCATATCTTGGCTTTCATTTGGAGGTAAATGAGAAGCAAAATGATGGAATTCAATGTAGGATAAGATTTAGAAATTATTGTCTTGTCAAAGAAAAACCCTCTTCTCAAAAGGGGGAGCCTCACTATCATCCAGATGGTGTTGAATGGAATTTCTAGTTATTTCTTGGGGATAGATGAGGAGCAAGGGCCACATTGGATAAGTGGGAGGCCGTGGTGAAGCTAGTGGAATTGGATGACCTAGGGACTGATAGCTTGAGATTACTTAATGAGATGTTTTTAGAAAAATGGTTGTGGCAATTCTTCATGGAGCTTGACACTTCATTGCACAAAGTTTTGCACAAAGTTATGACTTACACCCTTTCGAGCAGGTTGTTGATGGTGGTGCCATAGGGTCTAATAAAAATCTCTAGAAAGTGCTTGCTTTTGGCTTCCAATCTTTTTCCTTGTTTGTTTATGCTTTCTTGGGGAGGCCTCAAATGTGTATTTTTGGGAAGATTGGCGGGTGAGTCATAAACGTTTTGGGGTCATTCTTGCATTTATACCATTCATCAAGTAAGAAGTTGCATTTATGGCCTTAATGTTACTAGGTGTTAATCCTTTCGCCTCTTTGTCATAAGGTGTCATGTGTCATCTGTTTGATAGTGAGGCATTAGATATCGCTAGTTCTTTTCGTTCTTCAAGATCAACAACTGTTTCAATTAACAGAGAATTTTAATATGTGAAGCCCTAATACTTCAAAAGATTCTCTTGCAATTCTTTTTACTGTATGGTGCATGCCCCTTCTCCGTTTCAAGTTGCCCCTACTTTCAACTCCACCTAGAAGGTACAATCCCCAAAAAGTTAAGACCTTTTGTAGCAGTTGTTACATGGAAAAGTCAACACTATGGATCTTGAGAGATGATCCACATTTGTGTCTCATACTGGTGTTATTTATAGGTGTCAAGATAAGGACTTATATCACTCGTTGTGAGCTATCAATACGCTCAATCTCTCTAGCTTCATTGCTAGGAGACTTTTGGCTTATCTTTGGCTTGGAATGGCAATGGTCACCGTTACACTGTCATTGAGGAGGTGCACCTGAGGTCGCCTTTTTTTGGGGGAGAAAGGTAATCTTTTGTGGGAAGCTTATTTCTTTTCCATTTTAAGGGAAGCTTGGTTTGAGAGGGACAATAGAATTTTCTGGTGAGGCCACGTGATGAGATTTGGGAGGTGAAGAGGTAGGAGGTTTAGTGCCTCCTTCTGAGTGTCGGTCGCTAGGAGATACAACTCTGTTTTTATCAAATCCTTTATTTTCAAATTGATGTTTTTAGACTGCCTACCAAACATGCCCTTACCCCTTGAAATAATTCTGTTAAGGATGCCCACGACCAAGAAATCCATAGGCCTTCTCAAAATCAATTTTTAAAATAATTCCTACCTTGAGGAAGTTATCTATAAAATCCTTAGCTTTTATATTTTGGTCGTTTAGGGGCTGAAGTCAAGTCTTGTTTTAAGTGGCCTTTCCTTAAGGAAGTTAATTCAACTTATTTGCATGATGAGCTGAAAATGTAGCTGATATAGCATTTATACCGACCGACGTTTTTCGAAGAACTTTATATGCCCTGGATTTAATATTTTGGTTGGTTATGAGCTGAAGTCAATCTCGGCTTAAGTGGCCTTTTACTGAGGAAGTGATTATAGCTTATTTGCATGAAGAGCTTTTACAATAGGCCTCGCTAGATAGAGCTGGTGGTTGAGAAACTTTTAATAATGTATGAAACATTTACAGATTTGCTATTCCCAGGGCTAAAATCTATTTGATGGTCCATGACTTTTCTTTTTCTTTCTTTGTTTTCACTCCCTTTGGGGTTTGTAGCCCTTCAGCATTTATTCATTTGCATTATATCAATAAGAAGTTGTTTATGGTTAAAGAAAAATTATTAATTTAAAACGACAAAATTTCTAAGTCTAAAATCTCATACCTTGGTTATTACTTCTTTAGAATAAGGCAAATAAAAATTTCATTTCAAGATCTATCTAAAATGCCCCTCATAGAACTCATTGAAGACTCTTAAAAGATACTTCTTGATACATTCTCAATTATCTTGGAAAAAAGCTATAAAAAATAATGATAAAACTCATTAGGATCTGGCCTCGTTTCTGTCATACCTAAAGAACAAGGAGGGCATTGGGGTGGTTCGAGCGAGTCTCTCTTCTCTAATTCTTAATGCACACCTTTCCAACTTCCATTGACGAGAAAATGTCCAATCTATGAGGCTTTGTCCTGAGTTTTGTCTCATTTTTATATGATGCTTTACTTCTCGAAATGTGTAGATTTGCAGCTTCAAGAATGCATTGAAGTGTCGTTTAAAGGCAAAACTAAATTCGACATAAATGTGAAGTTTGAGATACTCTCTGCTTCTTTGAAAAGAGAGAGATCAACGGAATTTTTAAGATGACCCGACTTTGGTGGATTCTTATTGTGAAAGTGCAAAACAAATATCTTCTTGGCAGTGTTAAGGATTTCTTTTGCAATTACAAGCTTCTCATGTTCTTTTCTTTCTTTTTTTTCTTTCTTTCTTCTTGTTTTATTTTCTTTCCCCCTCTTTTGGGTAGGAACCTTCTATAATTATCAACAACTGAAAGGTGTTTTCTTCAGAAGATGGAACAATTAAAACCCCGAGAGCAGACACGTCAAAGCACAAAAAACAAAAGGCAAGGCTTTGAACACAAATAGGCCAACCTTCTACCTTGTGTTCTATTGCTCTTGCATCAATAATACCAGAATCTCAAAAGAAGAGATATAACTTCAGCACAATCTAAAACGAACGGGAAAAGGCTGCTGAAAAAAAAACTTTGAAAAAATAGACTAGAGATGCAATCTTAAATTTTATGGAAAATGTAACAAGAGAGAACAGTCGGAATCTTTATTGGAAACAATTAACAATTAAATCATTTTGTTCAAGAGAATCAGTTCAATAGACACCTGAGCCATTAAAGAGTCATTGCGTGGCTTGGTTTTTGAAGTGCTAGAGTCATCTCGACTGATACGCCTTAGAGCAATCTGTGCATAGTAGACAGCAAAATATTTAAGACTACAAAAATTGACGGAAATGACAAACAATTAGGAAATGTGCGGGAGAAATGTACTGGCTAGACAAGAGGTATATAAATAGGTGAAAAAAACATACAGCCTCAGTTTAAGAAGGTTCATTTCAAAAAGAATACAAAGGTCAAGAACAAAAACATCAATATTCAATCAGAGAGAACTTTTTAACCAAGATAAATACGAGGAAAAACCCATCCCACCACTTTTGGTCCTAAAATTTAAGCTGCTAGGTTGCATTAACACTTGTAATTTAAATTATTTCTCAATCATTCTCCAGTCTTTGTTGGTTTTACAAATAGGTATCTCCAACCAAACGTCTGGTATGAATACAACATTTAAAAGAACAAACAAAAAGAAAAAAAAAGAGTAATAAATAAAATGTAAGACCCTTTAAGAAAATCCTAATGAAGTGGAGAGCAGCAACTTAATTTCTTACTCGGGGCCTACATGCCTATGCATTTACCAAATCCAATTGAGACTAATGCAGAACAAAAACATACATGGCTTCTGACAGAGCAGAACAGATAGACGTGAAACCATTTCAAAAGATGTACATTAATACAGATGGGAATTTTGAAATCTCCCAAAACAATTAGTAAAGGAACTTGCAATACAAACACCTATACTTAGCAGTATGTCTTGAAACTATTCCTTTTTTTTTTAATAAAAACTAGCGACATCCCAATTGAATTTCCACATCAAAGTCTCAGTCTAATAGGTCTTCTTGTCCCTAGATGAGTTATGCTCTTCTCTAAATTCAGCTTATGAAAAATGTTTTGGTAAGCTGTAAGCATATCAATCAAACTAATCAGATGCCGACAATGATATCGTGCTAAGATTTTCTTACTCAAGTTTGAAGCACTAGTTCCATTTCTAAGGTGCTGTGGAGGATTCTACAGTTTTTCACTCTATTTTATTTTTCTGTGCATTGCCTACTCTGATACAGCATCGATACAACTTCCTACCCCCAAGTGGGAAAAAAATCAACCACAAAATAAATTCTTTTTCAACCATTCATCAGAAATAAAAAGCGGGTTTTCATACAGAAGATTACCTTAAAGGCACCTGAGACGAAATCTTGTACATATGGCAGGCGTCCCTCTTTTGCCAGAACAGAGCCAACAATACCTGAAAGAATAGACCATGCGTGATTTGCACTAATTTACTTCACAACTCAGTTAAAAATGACGAAGACGAACTATTATAGCAAGCAATAGCAATTTTACGCATTTTCAAAGAGTACTACCAAATGGCATAATACATGATTTAGTGCAAGTAAAACAGAAATTCAAGATGGTCTCCACTTGCAATGTTTTCAGCATCTGAAACTCAAGCTCGTACTACCTTGAAACTCAAACCAGTCAAACAAATT
The DNA here is from genome assembly GCF_000004075.3 of Cucumis sativus. Classification (NCBI taxonomy): domain Eukaryota; kingdom Viridiplantae; phylum Streptophyta; class Magnoliopsida; order Cucurbitales; family Cucurbitaceae; genus Cucumis; species Cucumis sativus. The sequence goes on along the minus strand of NC_026660.2, from coordinate 6,527,880 downwards.
GGCAATTCATGGTATGCAGACTCGACTACAACACGGGATAGCTTTAGCCATAAAATCAAGAAGTCAAACAGACATTGCTTCCACTCATATTAGGGTTAAAAAATATATTCGGAATTTGAAAATTAAACAAGCACAACTTCACCACAGTTTCACCGATAATATAAGAAGATAATTTTGGAAGATCCTCAAGCTAACGCACAATCTCAATGCTAGGATTTCGGCACAGAAAAAAAATAAAAATCAATCGCCACAGACAAAGCACACAAACAGACCAAGTATCAACCTTCCTACTGAGCTAAAACTACAGTTGTTATTCATCAAACTCCCCTCCCCCGAACCACGATCAAGCAAGCAATCAATCACAGTGTGTAGCACATTCAGTAACCAGAAAATATAAAATACTAAGTTTACTGTGTATGAACCAGCTCCAACGAGAATGGTGATCTTCCCAAAAGGAATCGCCATGAGAGTGGCAACGATGTATGACTGGGAGTGGTGGTGCAGTGACTACGAGGTGCAGTAGAGGCTGAGCATCAGAACGTTGATGAAAATCGAATCTGTGACGGTGGAGTTACGGCGGATTGAAGTAGGTGGACGAGGAGGAGCCTCCGCCGGTGGCAAAATTTCACCCAGAGAATCAACGAGCTCTTGCAAGCTGCAACGTAACAACCCTATTCGCCAAGAAGGAAATTAGTAAAACCTCGCAAAAATGAAATTGTGCTAACTCGTTAATTTACGATATTCCCCCCTTCTACATTTCTTTACTTTAACATTTTTTTGGAAATGTGTTTTAGTATGTCATAGTCTTCCTTATATTTATCATATTTGTAATTATCTCTTTTTATCTATATTGTTATATATTTAAAATTAACTTTCTTTAAGCCTCTTTTTAATCTTGTTTTTTCTTTTTTATTCCTTTTTTATAACCACTCTTACGTTTTATACTCTTCTAACAAATTTGGATTGAAATACCTAAATATCTAAATAATTTAGGCACGATGAAGTGTTGAGTTCCATCGTCTACAACTTTGTGATCGGTTTAGAATTATCCATCCATGATGGTTGGTTTAACTTTTAAATTATTTAGATTTAAAAACAAGTTATTGCTTGAAATTTGAAGTATTTTATTATCTTCTATATTATTTTATATTTGTGAGTTTCGTTAATTGATGTGTACCTAAACTAATTTCACAAAATAATTTGCATGTCTATCCTACAACATTTGAGTGTCCAATAAAACTCACCGTTACAAAAATAAATTTGTTCTACAGTGAATCAAAAATTATATTGGATATTGACTTTATGAAATATATTCTTAAAAAAGTATTTGATGTTAGATGTAAGCATTTTTGTAGATACGATAAACCTTACTTTAAATTTTGTATTTTGCTACATTTAATGGGTTTTTGTTAAAATAAAATACAAACTCTTCACGCCAAATAAATCGATAAAAAAATTTACACTTATTTATCTTAAATATTTTGATCAAATTTTATATTTTTGAATCATTTTTCCTTATTTATTTGTATTAAAAACAAACTACAAAACCTATTCATAACCATGATATTCATTGAAATTTGAATTTTTTTTTAAAAATGGTAGATTTTATAAAATATTTACCACTTATAACAAATTTTATCACTAACAGTCATTTATACAGTGATAGAAGCGTACAATCCAAAATTTTGCTTAAATATTTTAATTTATTTTTATATTTTTAAAAATAACCTTTAAAATTTCAAATTTATACAAATGTTTTGCATCTATTTGATCTAATTTTAATATTAATGTAAGTTGAGAGTTGATTTTTTGCAATTAGTAAAAAAAAAAGATTAGTTTTGACCTCTAGGAAACCCTCGGGGAGAGCCCTCTCGCGCCAACCCTCACTCTCTCGCCGTCTCCTCCTCAAACTTTTTCAATCTTCTGATATTGCACTACGCAAGACAGCTTAATCCTTAGGTTTCGTGGGTCTGCCGTCTTTTGTCCGCCGTTCATTCTCGACGTCGTGCGTAGCGGAATTTTAAAAAAGTATTTTGATGTCGAAAGGAAAGCCCATAATTGGCCTCTCTTGGGAGCCAAAGCTGCCAGCCTCCTCATCGGGGATCAAAGCTAAAACTTGCGACAAATCTAATAGTCAAGCAGAAAACGGTCTTGTTTGGAAAAGCAATTCAGAGCTTGTAGATGGGTTATTTGTTCCACCAAACAACCCAAAAAAGTTGAACAAGTTATTGAGAAAGCAAGTCAGTGACACGGCTGGGAGGAATTGGTATATGCTCTCTTCTCTATAAATTTTAGTAGTTTTACTATTGATTCCTGAAAATAAAAAACCAGACTAAGGTTTTTTTTTTCTATTTTTTTAATGCTGATTAACCATAGTAGTTGATGTTCTAAATTCTAATACCTATACGCTTGTCACTGTAACTAGGTTTGACATGCCAGCAAAAACCATGACCCCTGAAGTGGAAAAAGATTTGCGCTTGTTGAAGGTGAGACTGTCTCTGATGTACTATCCATTTTACTCTTGATCAGTTTTCTATCCACACATGTAGCAAGCTGGTAACTTTGACCGTGTATCAAGAGTTTTCTTCTCGTTCGTTTTTTCATTACGTACCAGACTATTTTTCTTCTTGGGAATTCATTTTCTTGTTTCTTTTGGAAGGTGAAAACCCTAAAAAAATATGAAGTTTTTTGTCTGCCAAGCTCTTTAGGAAAACACCTTCTTTGTTGGGCCTTTTGATAGACATGTTGTTCGGGTATATTAACACATAGTTAAAAAAGTTGTTAGGGTATTTGGTTATAAATGTGAGAGGTGAAGAAGGGGAAAGTTGACATTATGTTGATGAGTGAATTAGAGCTTTAGATCTCAAGGGGGAGGGAGGACCCAAGTACTTTGAATTACTTGGCTATCCTGTAAGCTTTCAAGTTTCATCCTTTATATTAACATTCTACTATAGTTTGATCTTGTAGTGCTTCCTACCAAATTATTATAGAGCTTTTCGGTCCTGGTCATGAAGTTTGAGTGAACAATACTGAAGAGTGTTTGTGAAAGGTTTAAGGAGTTGATAGATTGATGGCGGGAGAACATGATGTCTATCTTCCAATATTTTCAAGACACGGCTCAAAAAATTGAAGAGAAAATAGTAGAATTGAAGAGGAAATTGAATTAATATTGGGAGAAATGGAAGAGTCGGGAGTATTATCTAGTCAAGGCAGAGTGAAAGGGAAATCGATCTAGAAAAGAAGGAGAAATAAGACCTTGTTGATGTGGAAAGTTTTTGTACAAAAGTGGGAAAAAGAAAAAAGAGTTCGAATCTGTCAAGGAAGAACGAGGTTGTATGAAAGCGAAAGAAAGCACACAGAGAGGATGTAAGACTAACTGAAAGACAGGTGGCTGGAAAAACATTGAGGGAAAAGGATTGAGAAAGTCAGTGAACGATTTGCCAGTATTTGAAAACCTGCCAAGGGGTGCAAAATGCATTCAAGGCAAAGAAGGTGAAGTATTTGAGGTAGATATGTCAGCAAGGAGAATCATTGGCAAAATATGTCCAAAGGGGGATCATTGACGATTGATGTTTCAAAGGTTGGAATGACAACCTGGAAGAGATGTCGGGACCGGGGTTGTGGAGAGGAAGTGGAGGGATCAAGGGTGTACAATAAAGAAGAATATAAATATATAGAAAGAAAAGAAAGGTACCTAACAGGATGTTGTAGGCAGTAAGTGACAACATGGACGGGGATGAAAACTTGGAAGGGCACCAACGCAAGTTGGGTGAAGATGAACCCGTGCATATTAGGTTTGTTGTCAATTGTCATGTGTGTTGTGAGAATAAAAAAGATTATGGAATTAACTGAGTCCAATTGTTGGATTTAAATTAATTGATGAGGTTCACTTGTTTGGTTTGGATTCCAATGAATGGTAAGGTCCAAGTACTTTGAATTACTTGGCTGTCTTTTATGTTTTTATCCTTCACAATTCAATATAGTTTGATTCTGTACTGTTCCTACCACCTTGTATTGCATCCTTTGTTTTAGGTCTTTGGAAGTGAGTAATTTATTTTGGAGTTGTGATTATGGTTAGTCAGTATGGAATTGCTTTTTTGGTGTGTTTAAGCTTTTAGTGATATGACCTTGAAATTTCTCCTTCATCTACCATTGCGGGGGTTGGAATTTTTTTATGACTAGCTAGGTTGTGTGCTGTATAGTGTGGTTTATGAGGGGAGAGAATAAGAGGATTTTTAGAGGAATTCATGCTTGATTCGTTATGAGATTGTTTCTCTTTATTATCGGTGACAAATTTCTTTTGTAACTATTCGTTGGGTCTTATTTTATTCAATTAGACCCTTTTTTCACCTTTGCTTTGGTTCTTGATACGTGTTTATCATCTTCTATTTCCTCTGAAGAAAATTTGTTTGAGATTGACTTCTGCATCTCTGTTTCTCTTGATGATTATAGCTGAGGAGTGTCATCGATCCAAAGAGACACTACAAGAAGGGTGATTCGAAGTCGAAAACTCTTCCCAAATATTTCCAGGCAAGCTTTTAGTTCAAGTGTTTTGCTAATTTATACATGGGCAAAATAAAATTTTCTAATTTGACATAATTTACAGTGTTTGTATCTGCTTTGGACCTATGTAATGTTTTAAGTACTTTTCAGGTGGGAACTGTGGTTGAGTCTTCTTTGGACTTCTTCTCGGGTAGATTAACAAAGAAGGAAAGGAAAGCAACGCTTGCAGATGAGCTGCTATCCGACCAGGCTCTCACTCAGTACAGGTTTGCTCTCTTATCATTTCCTCTTGCTATTGCAAAATTTTCCAGTGAAGGAAAAGAAATGGGGAAGTATATGGCTACCCATTTTGAATTCTACAAACTATCCATTCCTAAGCTATGGCTGGCTGCTTCCTAAGAATCACTTGCCTGGGACATAATTTTTTATGCTTGTTTATGAAGTTAAACATAGAATTGAAAAATGTAAAGCGTATTCTGATGCAAGATTGGTGGAACATGATATGACTCTTATCTTATCATCTTTTGTGTCTGTCAAAACAGATTGTAGTGATCACATCTCCTCGACCAGTTTTCTCATCGACTCTCACCTCATAATTTCAAAGATTCTTTTGTTTCAACTTTCAACTCAAAATGTATTAATTCTGGTGCATTATCAAACATTTTGTTGTACTTATGCTCTTTCTAAAACCTCTTGCAGAAAACGTAAAGTTCGAGAAATCGAAGAACAGAATCGACCTGGTGGCAACGATAAATGGAAAATAAGGGGTCATCATTCACGAAAACGGGCAAAGGATAGGAGGAACTAGTTAAGCTTTCTCACAATTTTGACGTGTGAGCCAGATAAATACAGCAGGATCAAAAATCAAGTCCAAACGGGGATGGGACTCATTGTGATACAAAAGTATGCGAATTCATCATTAGTACTGGCGGCTCCAACTTGATCTATGTGCTTGGTCAAATATTACCTCCTTATTGAGTTGATGATTTTTATTAGGAAATGACATGTAACTGAGAAATTACTTTTATCGACAAAGAAAGTTATGACAAAAGTGCTTTTTGAGGAACAGACGTGCTGTCCATAAACCATTGGGAATATGAACAAAGCATATTATTGACTTTTTTGTGTGTGTTTAAAAAAGTTTATGGAGTTGAAAGGTTGAATGGTAACTATTTTTATGATCAGATGATTTGATTGGTGACGACACTTGATTCCAAGAGCTTTTCGTTTCAACTAAGTTTAGTCGTTGACATTATGGATAGATTTGCTTGGTGACGATTAAAAAGAGATTTACAAATTGTTGCCATTAACATTTCATTGATTGATAAGTTAATAATTAAGTGTATATAAACATTACAATATATATAATAGACTCTAAAATGAGATTTGATCTACTTTTTTTAGATTTAAGATCTTATCTTCTTCCTTATGCCATTACATTCTCGTCCACTGTTTGAGTACACCAACAAATTTAAAAATTTATCAAACTTGTTATTCATGTTATATTATATTTATCACCTTGTTATTTATTATAACTTATATATTTTTACCTCATTATTCATGTCAACTTTTCTCTAATAATAATCAACTCAAGTCTAAAAAGTAACTCCAGACGAACATTCATAAATGAGTAAAACATAGAAGTCGTAAGTTTGTACTATATTGTGGAAGAGTTGAGTTGTGAGAAAAATAATATAAACTACAGTTGATTTGTGAGAAAAATAATATAAATGATAACGAAAGCAATGTAAATGATGAATAAATTAAGTATATAGTCGTGAAGGAAGTAAATGATATAAATGTTGGATCCAGTCATGGAAACATTGTTATTAATTATAAAAATGGGATAAACATGGGTGTGTGTTTCATTCAAATTGTTTTTTCAACGTGAATTTGTTTCGACTTCTAGTTTTTCATTATTACACTCACATTTAAGAGTCCCGATAAGATTTTAGTTCAATTGACATCAAGAGGTTTTAAATTTAAAGAAATATTCAAAGGTTGTTTTGGCGAAATGTTGACGTAAGCTTCTCTTGTTTTTCCTTAACGAAAGGAAGAGTATGGTGTATTCTCTTGGCTATAATTAATGTTTAAAGTATATGTGCAATTTTAGTCAATTAATTAACATTTTTATAGAAGAAATTATAAAACAATATTAATATTTAATACCATACTCCTTTATTTTATGAATTTTTCTTAATGGAAATTGGACTTGTGAGGATATCCATTAGGACACGTTGAGGAGGAGAAAGTGTACACGAAAAATACTAGTGGAAAAAATGGTGTATGTTTTACAAAAGAAGAAATGAGAAATTAATGGATCTCCAAAATTTGGTGGAAATGAAATTTACGATCATAGGGTTTGTTCCACGTTTTATAAACTTGAACAAGAGCTATAACGATTGGAGTGATCACATATAGTCTATAAATATGTGTTTTCTTTTTTAAATTGCATTTTAGAACAAATTTTCATAAATGCCATTTCTCTTATGGTTTTTTTAGTGTTTGAAGTATACTTTTTATTTCCCCAAAGTATAGTTCGATCTTTTGTAGTATTTGAAATTCAATTTACGAGAGACAATTATTTACAAAACTCGAACACTATAGAAAGAAAATAAACTAATTCATTTTACAAACTGTGTACTACCTACTAAATCTACAAATTTATAAAAGATTAAATTACATAGAAACTTACTGAGGTTATATATAGAATAAGACAATAAACTAATTCATTTTACATAATGCTAACTAAACAATAATTAGTCTAAATTAAGAAGTAAACTAAATATTAACTAAACATACCAAATATAGTATAATTTCTCTCGTTAATTCAACCAAGATTGATATACTTTCCCCCCAAGCCTAAGATTCAATCTCCATTCTTATCTATATTATACTAAAAAAAGAAATTAAAATTGAAAAGTGTAAAAGCTAACCAAAGCAACTACAAGGAATTAAATTTATTTATAACTCTAAGAATCTCTGTTTGACAAAATTAAAGTCTAAAAGGAACATCTAAAATTCAACAACAAAGTTAAAAAAGTAAATAAAAGTAAAACATAATCTAATCAAAGTCAAATTATACTTTGAACTTTGAAGCATTTATAAATATAATAATTTGAATCAAAATATTTAATAAATATAGTAAAGTTTTTATATTCATAAGTTTTCCGGAAAAGAAAGAAAGAGAAGACGTTACGTTACTAAATCGGAAGACCTGCCCAAGGTCGCTGTCGTTTAGCTATGGAGGAAAGATGGCGTGGATTCTTTTGAAGTATATATACCACACCAACCATCCTCGCTCTTCTTTCCTTCTCGATATGAACAACATAATGGTTTTCCTCGTTTTCCTTCATCGTCATTTCATCTTCATCTCCGTCCACTCTCTCCCAAGTGTTTCTCTGTTCTAATTCACTCTTCTTCTTCTTCTTCTTCTTCTTTTTCCTCTTCCTTTTGCACTAAGCTTTTGTATTACTTTCGTCATGGATTCTTCTCTCAAATCGGTTTTGGTGGAATTCAGAGCCTCTGCCAATGCTTTCCTGTCCAAATACGAGCCACTGGCTCTCGTTTTTGGCCCTCTTTTGGTCCTACTATTGGCTCGGGTGCTTCAGTCATTTCTGGATCTTGTTTACGAAGCAGGACTTAAAGCTACCTGCTTATCGTTCTTCATGGCTACGATTAAGTATGGTTTTCGAGTTTTGGTGCTGAAGTTGTTGATTTGGTATTGTTGAAAATGTGGTGATGTTTTAGTTGTTTGATTGTTTCTGTGGAAACAGGTTAATTCCAGGGGTGAAACGTCGGATCGATTCTGAGAAGCAGAAGGTTGGTTTTCGTGTTTATAGCATTATATTTTCTTTAAATGTGATATGAAGTTTGTATGTATGAATTGGTTTTATGTTATGGCAATTATGCTGTTTTTACATAATGAGACTGCAGGTTATGCTGTATTGGGTTTAATTAAATGAGCAACTTTAGTGATATGGTATGCGTCGACAACTTATCGGTAGGGTTGCTGGATCATTTTCAGATTATTTCAAATTCTTAATTCTAGGTCGCCATTTAGTTGGTCAAACTTTGACCCAAAGCGTTGACTCTTCTTTCTTTCTTCCACGGCAAAATTGATATCGCACTGCAGTTCCTTCGTTCTGGTATCCGTCTTTGGTTATGATTTAGAGGGTTACAACCTCAGAAAATTTGGCAATGAAGACCTCATCCATCTTCTGAGTAGGAAATATCAGTGCCCTGTTTCCAGCTTTGTCTCTTCATGTACATATTAGGAGATGTCCTGATATCTTTCGAAGGAGAAGATAAGAAATTTTAGACCAAATTGATTTCTTTTGAATTTTGTAACTGAAGAAATGATTTAGAATCTCAATTAAAGCTATCATCATAACTGATACTAATACTTGGTACTTATAACTTTGGTGATAATATTTGTTCAATGACCAGGTTGTGGAAAAATTACAATCCAGCGGTAATTCTAAAAGAGAAAGTTGGAGGACTGAGTTGCCGATGGCCGGCCTGGGAACTGAAGTCATTGAGAAAATGAAAAGTGAGAAACAAAACGATGTGGTTTGGCAGGGAAAATGCTCGGGTACAGTGTATGTTTGAAAGTTTGCACATGCATATTTACCGATTCAATACTACTTTATTAGAATATAGTTACACTGAAATTCAAATATATATTTTTTAAAATGTCAATATTTATGATTGTTTTTCACGTCTGAGCAGCTACATTGGAGGATCTGAATCTGAAGGTCATTTTTCTATCATAAACGAGGCATGTTCAATGTTAGTAAGTTGTAGCTGATCTGTGACTTTTATGTTTTATCTCAAGTCTCTACTGAAGTGCTAAAGTCACTTTGCTATCATGTAATTTTGTTATTTAGTCACGAGTATTAGCAGTAGTAATGTGGGGTCTCATGTTTTGCCTATGAATTCTTTTTTCTGAAAATGTTCCCAAGTTAGTGCCTCTATCAAAGATCATTTAGGTTTCTACAACTTCAAAGTTCCATCATCCATGGCAGAAAGAAAGTATGTGTTGTATTTAGATACAATTATGGATCAAGAATGAAGGAAGAGAAGTTAATTAGTTTGGACACAATTTAAATCTTTACTAGGTAACTCTAACTCAATGGACAAAGCTGTTGAGACAAAAAGCAACTTATAATGATATTATAGCTAAACATCTTGAGTCGAAATCTCTCGCTTTTATTACTTTTGTTTATTTATTATATATCTTTTAAACATCATCCAGATTGCTGATATCCTATTGAAGTGGAGTTTGGATTATCATGTTCTTATCTCCTTTATTGAAGACTGAAGAGCTTCCCTTTCCATAACAAATAAAACTCCTATAGGATCATAAAACGTTTCATGGATCTTTAACAATTCTCCTTGGGCCGTTTTGGATTTTTTTTTTCAGGTTTGCACACACAAATCCTTTACATTTGGATGTATTTCAAAGTGTGGTGCGGTTTGAAGCTGAAGTAGTGGCCATGACTGCTGCTATTCTTGGCAGTAAAGTGGAGGCTTCTGGAGGGCAAATCTGCGGAAACATGACGTCGGGAGGAACTGAAAGCATACTGTTGGCTGTGAAGTCAACTCGTGACTATATGAAATCCAAGAGAGGAATTAAAAAACCTGAAATGTATACTCCCTGTGTTTTTCATGTATGTTCCGTTCTATACATTTCTTGATGACCTTAAATTTATTATAGTTTTCCCTCAATGTTCAGGATAATACCTGAGTCTGCACATTCAGCATATGATAAGGCTGCTCATTATTTTAATATCAAGCTGTGGCGTGTCCCTGTAGACAAAGAATTCAAAGCAGATGTCAAAGCTATTCGGAAATTTATCAACAGGAATACTATCTTGGTATCTATCTTTTATTCTCTTCTTACTCCTATATTGAGGGGAACTCTGTTTCTATATTTTTTTCCTACCTTTATCCACAATCAAGGAGTATGATACTATTGTTTTTGTGTATTTTGGAAAGATAACTCACCCTGTTGCCTCTTGTAGTATTTATATTTGTCTTTCATCTAATTGTACTTTCCCTTATGCTCTTAATATTGCAGATTGTTGGATCTGCGCCTGGGTTTCCTCACGGAATCATTGATCCGATTGTTGTATGTCCCTGTTGTCTTGCATTATTTAGTTGTTTTCTATGTGCTGGGACTAGACTATCAATCTTAACTTATGTGGCATTTCGTGAGTAGTTTCTTATTTGGAATATTTTGTAATGTTTTTGCAGGAACTTGGGGAATTAGCTTCTAGCTCTGGCATTTGTCTGCACGTTGACTTTTGTCTTGGCGGCTTTGTGTTGCCGTTTGCACGCAAGCTTGGGTAAGGCTCTTTCGTCTTACATCTGAACAAAATTTTTGATATGCACTAAAAAACCATATCATATTCAAAATTATTTTTTATTAGTTGAAAGTACCTACCTTTTAGAACACAAAAATAAAAATATACTTAACACACCAATATGTTGGTAGTACTTCTAACATGGAAAAATGCTTTATCACCCATTAATCTAGCAGGAGTAAGCTTACTTGTACATCATCAAATGCTTTATCACTAGCCCTTCTCTTCTCTCTATGTTTCCAGAGTGAGGATATCGACCTTACTATGCAAGAACATAGCGATATATTTCCCACCCGTATGTGTGGGATTATATTACCTTGTAGGCTAGTGCAGCACATGAACTATGCAGTGATTAGTTTATCATGTAGAAATTACGTGAAGAAATCAGCGTTGCAATTATTACACACGGAGTTTTTCAGGCCACCTTTGATTGAAAATTTCTTTCTATTTCTTATTTTCAGGTACCCAATTCCACCTTGTGATTTTTCAGTTAAAGGAGTGACATCAATCTCTGTGGATGTACATAAATATGGATTAGCACCCAAAGGAACAAGCGTGGTTTTGTACAGAAATCATGAGATTAGAAAGGTAGTTTCTTTTTGTGAAGCATTTCGACCTTATTTTGATTGGATTGGAATAGTTGGTGTTTTTACATACATACAATAGATGTACAGAATCTTATTTATTTGGATAAGAAACCAAGGTCAAGGAATTAAGGGATATACAATGGCCATGCAAAAAACAAGCCTAAAACACAAAACAACCCACAAGCCCAATTACAAGAAGGGCTCCAATCCAAAAGAATTATAATTAAGTTGATAATTACAAAAAAAACATAGTACCGCAACGAATTCTATTATTCCTCTCGCACATGATGAACATGCAGATAGGGAAAAGAACTATCAGTGGAAAGCAAGACAGGCCACCAAGATCATGCCTGCTGTGTTCCGTGGCTTAATGTTCACATGATCATCCTTTTCTTTTTCTCATTGTACTTTTTTTATCAAGATGGTTTGAAGTTAAAATTGCTAGTTCTATAATTAAAAATCAATTTTACATTATTTCTGATTTCATTTAGCTTTATGGTTGTTGGTCGGTTGGTGTTCTCTTCTGGCTGTGCCTGCCTACCTTGATCTCAACAGCATCAATTTGTTGCTGGTAAGTTTACTTATCCCTGTTACTGAAAAGTTGGCTTTTCATGCCTCAAGTTTAAATCAAGCTTTTAATAGTTACTAATGTGGCAGCTATTGGGTCTCCATGGTTATCATCAAAGTTTAACTTTATTTTGAGATGTATTTACGAAACTGTGAGCTATAAAATATGTTTTCTTGTCATGTTTCATAATTAGAAATCTTCATGGAGAGTCTGGAGACTTGTCACAGACTTGGGCTAATACAATTTCGTACTTATCTTTTTCATGGGAGTAAAGTCATTCTACTGAAAAAAAGAGAGAAATATTCTACCTCTCTTCCTTTTGTTGTGGTGGAACTCGCAGAAATGACTTTTCCTTTTTCGATTTTGGTTTTTTAGTAAGTGAGTGGTCTGGTGGGCTTTACGTCTCTCCAACAATAGCTGGAAGCAGACCCGGTGGCTTGATTGCTGGGGCTTGGGCAGCAATGATGTCTTTGGGAGAAGAAGGTATCTACAACGTGAATTTAATGACACTCATTGTTGTTGTTACTTGGCTTTGAGCTCACTGTGGTTTAATTGCTTTCTACAGGATATTTGCAAAACACAAAAGAGATCATGGAAGTATCAAAGAGGATACATAGGGGGTACGTTCTGTTTCAATATGCTCTCTATTCATCTATTTAGGCTGTGAAGAATTGCAAGGTGTTTTTCTCTTTCAAAATTAATTTCTTTTTGGTGCAGGATAAACGAAATTCCTGAGTTATTTGTTATCGGAAAGCCAGACATGACAATTATAGCATTTGGGTCTACTGCTCTTGACATTTTTGAAGTCAATGACATTATGTCATCAAAAGGCTGGCATTTGAATGCCTTGCAAAAGCCTAGCAGGTGAGCTTTCTCAAAGAATATCATATTTGGATTACATTTAATGTCCACTCCTTTGTTTGTGAGAGAATGTTGAATTGCACCGAATTTTTAAGTTTTCTACCTTGAAAGAATTTAATTAGTCAGACAGATTTTTTGTTTCCCATTACCTTAGATATAAAACTCAAAAGCTTTTTGGTGGAAAGAAAGTTTGATGCCTTTGTTTCAATGAACAAGTCAGGACCCTGTGAGATGGTTCATGTTTTCTGTTCTACTATTTTCATGCATCAACTTTAAAGTTTGCAGTTCAGTCCAAATAAAGACTAATCATCTCTCACATTGATTCAGTATTCACATCTGCGTGACGCTTCAGCATGTATCGATAGTTGACGACTTTCTCCAGGACCTGCAAGAATCTGTCACCATTGTAAGCTTATTTGCAACGATCTTCTTAGTCCATCAAAGACAATTTAACTAATATGCTTATTTCTTAGTTGTCTTGTTGACTTATTTATTTGTAATGATATATTGCAGGTAAAAAAAAATCCAGGTCCAATTAATGGAGGATTAGCTCCAATATATGGTGCAGCAGAGAGAATGCCAGATAGATCTATGGTTCAGGAGTTGCTCATAAGTTACATGGATGGTACATGCTAGCAGGCAGTGGCTTGTCTCATTTGCTCACATTGGTTTGTTTCATATAAATTTGATTTTGTATTATGTCATTTTCAAATAAATTATGAAAAGAATAAACTAGATAGTTTCAGTTGTTGTGTAATGTGTTGAATTATTGGCACACTTTTATTGTCTTATAAACATGTAATACTTGGTGGCTGATGGTTCTGATGATACATTTGGCCTTAGAAAAGCTTTTAAATCAAATCAAACAAGGCAGCGAAGATTAGTAGGTTGTACTTCTAAGTGCCCACACCTGAATTGCTCACATTTTGAGTTCAAGTTTGGAGTAGGTTGATTCCATGAAAGAAAGGTTCAAAGTTGATGCGTCACATACTGATCTTGCATGCCATGCCATGGTAATATGTGAGAATTGACATTATTCTATAGTAATAATATCTAGGTCACATAAGGAAGATGAGTTGAAAATCTTTCAAGCACAAGATTTTGCATCTTAACTAGGGGTGATTTATTGTCGTGTACATGATGGTTTGATCAGAGTGTAATTAAGTACATGCGGATTTCACAACTTAGATTGATATTGCTAAGTTATATATTATCCATAGTTCTTGTGACCTCAAGTATTTGATGACTAGCCTTACTTCCTAATGTGTATACCATCACTGAAATCAATATGTTACATTCCAATCTTGCACACCATGATAGATAATTAAAGGATGATATACTTCCATAGTGATTATATCTAGATCCCCAAATGAAGATGAGGTTATCAACAATGTCTCAAGCATAGGACTTTGTGATGATTTGACTAGAGTTGAGTTGTCGGAGCTTCATGATCATATTGATGTTGAATTGTAACATTTTGATGTCCAACATAATCCCCCTTCATCTTGAATTGAGCTATTTCCATCATAATATATTAAATTTAATATATAGATGTGAAACTGTGAAGAGACTATTAGATATCGTCAGTCTCCATAGATTGTTCTAAAATAAAGGATAAAGGAAAACAAAAACAAGTTAATGTCTAAACATAAACAAAAACAAGTAAACCCATGAATATAATATTTCAACAAATTTTGAATTAGATAATTCCACAACTCCATGATATTGCTAAAGCACAAGTCCACCAAGCAATAGGCATGATTTTGCTAAGCATAAGTTCACTGAATAATTAACATATTAATTAAACATAATATTTTGGTAAATTTAGTCAAACTTGATCAAGAAAAAAAAGTGTATCAGACGTGTATTTATATTGTATCAACACATGAGTAATCATTCTATCATTTCACAACAATAATCATATGGTATGACCATGAATTAACATATCTTTCTATTTGTACAACCATGCAAGACAACCTACTCCAATTGTTTCACTCATAAACAAAAAAAATTAATACTATAACATTTACATAATTTTTTTAATATAACTTTTTACTCGTAGGAAAGCTTTTTATCACATTGGTCTCTCTTTTTATTGAAGATATTATATTAAATTTGAAAATAAATATTTCGTCTTTTTCTATTCAACGTTCGATACTAAATATAGTGTGGAGTAAGCACAATAAATTATTTAAAAACGGTAAAAAATAATTAATTAATCATTTTGGTATGTATTATTCCTTTTTTCTTTATATCTGTGATTGTTCGAGTCAGTTTATATGTTCAACTAATTGGAAACAATCAATTTGATCAGTAAGTAATTTGTTTTTCTTTAGCATTATACTAACCTATGATGGTTTATTTTTTCTCTTTCTCAGGTAGAGGTGGCGCGTAACGTTTGACCACTGAATACATCAGACGCATTCTTACTCCGGACAATTTCTGGTCAAATTTACTTTTGAGTGCATGCGTCTCTTTGAATCGAATGCATTTGGTTTTTTCTCTATTCTTTTGTTACATTGTTGTAATTTTAGCTAATCAGAATGCCAATGAATAAGGAGATTTTCTATTACTGCCTTTCTGGGCATCGGAAGTTTGTTCATTGCAGTTGAAATCTAATGCGTTAGTCTCTTTGAATGTAGGTTTGGTAAGCCAGATTGAATAATTGAATATCCCTTTTAATTTCTAGAGCTTTCTTGTTTTAGTTTGCTTTATTAACAATCTGGTTCATTTGGTTACGTTCTTTCAAAATTTCATAGCTGCACTAGAAAGGTCTGGTATAGTGAGATGTTTAATGTATTTCTTTAAGTACACTCATGGGTTGTAAATCCTTTGTTCACTTAGAAATTATAATACTCGTTTCATTGATGTGTATGTGTTTGAAATGGTGGGTTGAGTTATGAAGATTGGAGTTAATGTATTGAAGTTATTAAGTCTGAGGGTAGAGTTTGTAAGATAGAGTTTATTGGTAATTATTTAAAATAGACAAATAAAAGATGAAGTTATTTGATAAATGTGCAAATTTCAATAGTTTTATAGTTGAAATTGAGTTTACACGGCCAAACACACGTTAGGATATTCATGCCGGTACGGACTGTAGTAGTCTTCTTGGGTAGATTAAAAAAGGAGTTCAAAACAACTTTTGCTGACAAATTACTTTGATCAGATCGTTTTCTAGTACCGTTGATCATATGATTGGAATCTCCCAATAAAAATGAGAAAAAGTATCGGTTTTCAATTTGAATTTAGTGGCTCTTCCTAGTGGTTGTTGCTTCGTCTCCATCACATCGATTAGAGGAGAGTTTGACATGCATCCATAAGCTTCAGCAGTTTTCTTGCCTTGAGGCACTTGGCAGGATTGGTATCAATGATCTCACTGTGCTTAGTGAAGATTTTTTTAACTCTCATTTGTGGCCTGAGATGTTAAAATATGATGGCGTTTAATTAGATTCTGCCCTTTTGTGTCTAAGAAAGAGCGTTTTTCCCCAAGTCTTGGGGGATTTTGCACTCAAAGCTAAATCTTGATTTCTTCCGTATTCGGAAAATTTTTCACGTAGCTATATTAACCCTTCATAAATTTTTTATAGCTGTTTAAAATAAAATTTATTTTTGAAGAGGTATAAAATATAATAGAGTTCTGGATGACAGAAACGAAAACTATAAATTTTAGCTTTGAAGGAAATTTTCCTAAAACTTGAGGCAGTGTAAAGAACCTTAGGACAGCTTGGTTTTTCGGTTCTTTGGACTTTGGTCCGAAAGAATAGGAGGGTCTTTTGAATGCTAGAGGGCACTTGACAGGAAGTTCGAAATTTAGCTATGTTGAAAGCTTCTTTTTAAGCTCATTCTAGAAATTTATCTGTGTTTGATTGCAAAGAGTTGGGGCCTTGGAGCTCTACTATGACTTGTTCTTGGCATGGGTTTCCTCTTGATCAGATAGGTGAGCATGTTGTGTATATCAAACACAACATGTGTATTTGATAGGTATAATGATTCCAACTACTTGATTTCTCCCCTAGGAGAAGTTTACCTGATAGATTTTACTTATATAGTATTGGTTTTTCCTTTCATATTGGTTTAGTGAGAATGAAAGAGGACAAAGTTGTGTATCTACATCAGAATCTCGAATTGTGCTAATTAAAAGGACGACTTCCTGTTTTGGCAGATTGTTTGGGGGGACAGAAACCTATAGCTTTTCAACTCAAAATTCTATGTTATCAACAATAGACTTAACCAGGTGCACTTGTCCATCTGAGGAGTGGGTGAACAACGATGGAGAAGTACCCTTACTAAGATGGAAAATGTTGGCAAATATTTTACCAAATCAACATTCATTAGGAATGGAAGAAAATGAGAACTTTTGTTCTCGCTATTATTAATGTGTTACACCCCCCTCCCCCAGGAAAGAAAAAACAAGGAAGTTTTGTAATGATTAGATAATTAGATTAGATTACTTCTTTCGTTTGTTTCTGTTATTCAGTTATTAACTCTATATTTTTTGAGTGATTAATTTGAACATTTACGTATTATGTTTTTTGATCTTTGCCCAATAATTTTAATTTATTCTTCTCTTTGCTTTTGGTTTCTAGGAAATAAAATTATAGACTACTTGTTTGAGCGTTTTTCTAGTTTTCTTCGTTTTACAAAATGAAAATATTTGAGTAGAAAAACATCGATTGTTTTTGCGACAATTATTTTCCGCTTGTTCCATTCTTCATTGACAAGCTGTTTCTCTTTGGAGACAAAGGCATTCTACATTTTGATATGGGCAGCTGGCTATTCTTTTGCTTTTGGTGCATACTACTCATAGTCCTAGGATATTTTATCATTTTGGATATTTACAGAATGGCATTGTATGTTGGTTAGTTGGCTACACTAAACCTAGGTGTCAGAAAATCTCTCTCTGCGCTACCAGTGTTCTCTTTTTCATTTTAGGTAAATAGAGTTGGGAAAATGTCTATATTTCGCTTTAGCCTAATTGAAAAAACAGAGGGTTATCGGTAGCGAAAGAAAAAGAAAACAGAGAACAGTCAACTGCAATTAGGACATGCTTTTTGTGGAATATCGTAAGCAAATATGATCATAAAGTGTTCTAGGGACATCAATACATTTCACACAACATACAAAGTGAGTGTTTGAAGAGGGAGATCCTCTACTTATTTTCACACCCAAACGCTGTTCAGACTGTAGTAACTTGCACACTATCAGCAATAATTACCAATATCAATATGAGTAAACAATACTGCAACACACTCGGCTAGTGATGAACACGGAATTTGCTTCTTCTACCTCTCAAAGCTCCAGCACTAGATCTATGATGAACATAATAATTAGAGTTGCATGAGTCAGTGCAGACATTTGTCTCTCAAATAATTGTTTAAATAATGCAGTGAGCAATCAATGGTTTAGCAGATACAGAAAAAAGGATGCCAAAATGAGTACTGCTCGACCTACTTCAAGTATGTACTATCAACCGGTTGGATACCCCACCACCAATATTGTCAAAAAGAAAAAAAAATATAGGAAAAATGATAAGCTACTATTTTTGTGGAAGGTAAGCATAAATACTAGGTCAGGACTACAATGAGTTGAATTGTAGTTCTTATGAGTTGAATTTTAGTTCTTATAATTTAAGAGTATTAATTTGTAGCTTGTGGGTGCTGATATTAGTGTTTATGAAAACTAATAGGACATCTAGGTGAATGTTGGGAAATAGGAGATGATGAGTTCATTAACTTACAGTCTTCATCTGAATTAATCCAGCGTTCTTTGTTGTCATTTGGATCAGAGCTGTTTAGTCCATAATGTGGTGGAAATTGATTCTTGACGCATTGAAAGCTTGGTTTCGACCGTGTTCTCTGGGGATATATCATGATATCCTCATCAGATGTCTGCTCTCCATTGTTGCAGCAACCATCATGGTTATGGTTTGCTTTCTTTTTTTTCTGAACCTTTGGGTGTTTATCAGACTTCTGTATGATTGCTGAGCTTTCAGGGTGAACTTTTCTGTGGAACATGTGAAAAATCTGCAATCCACATCTCATATGTTGAATTTTCTTTAACAATTATTCATAGATAGGAAAACAGTAAAAATTCATTTGGGCTCATTAGTTCTCTATGGTTAAATAGGTTTCTAAAGCCTCTCAATTGAACTACCTCCTAGTTTAAAAATTTATACAGTTGGAAAACTAATACTCAGATGAGGTCAGACAGTAATTTAAACTGTTTATCCCAAGAGTTGAAAAGGAAAAAGAAAAGTGGCATGAGGGGTTTCGGCAGGTTTGCATTGATCCTGATTCCTGATTCTTTGGATTGAGTGTTCTAAGGTACCATCTTATAGATTTTTGTTGATTGTTCCCGGGCTATCTATGCGTTGCGCTATTGATAAATTCTTTGAAACATTGGAAGCAAGAGTTAAGTTTAAATCATTGTTTGGCATACCTTATGCAGTTTTGTTCCTGATTCAACAGCTGTAGCAGAGCTCCTGGAAGAAGCAGACAGCATTCTTTTCTTCAGTTTCTTTTTCATCAGGTGCATGGCAGATTTTTCAATATCTTCTTCAGCTCGTTTGTCTTCCTTGTCAAATTTTGCACCTGCATTCTCTTCAGCTATTTTGCTTCTCTGAAACAGCTCGCCAAGGGAGGTTCTGTTTTCTTTTTTAGCCACTGTTGTTGTAGTCTCTGACAATTCAATAGCTGACCCAAAAAGATATCCCTGAAGTGGGCAGATGATGGTCCCACTCAAATTGCTTTCTAGGCCATCCATTGGCTTGCCACTGAGGGTAATGGTGCTACCATGGCTGCTCCTTCCCATGCTGACATAACTGTTTCTTCCAGAGGAATCATTGTATCCGTCATCCTTAGTTTCAGCTCCTAGAACTTTTTCCAACTCATCATTAATAAGCCTCAGTTCATTTTCTGTTACTTCAGTTTCATTTTCCGTTATATTCTCAACGGAAATCGAAAACTTTGGTGTCATTGGGTCACCGATAACTTGTTCAGATCCTAGAGTTCCAATTGCAAGAAATCCATGGAAGATCTCAGACATAGGATGAGATGATTCATCTTCGTAGTCTTCGTCCCCCACTTCTGATTCTAGACCAGCAAAAGATTTTCGAAGGTGCTGTTCTCGTTGGGATTGCTTGAAAGGTTTAATGCTTGACTTTGAGATGTATTGCTGATCATCAAGCGATTGTTGGCCTATAGAGAACAATATAAGAATATCAACGATCTCTTTGTTACACAAATACATTAAGTATATCGTTTAGTAGTTGAAGGAATTAAGATTTACCAATGGCAAAATCTTTGAGCGGTTCACCACTGTTCTGCCGAAATTTACGGTGCATCCAACCAAGTAGCTATGTGGAAAAAAACCAGAGCATCATTTAGTATTTAGACAGAAACACCCTACAAGAATTAATGCAGAATTAACTTTACCTTCATCTTTCTGGTTGTGCTTCAGAAACCTGAATTTTGATGTCTTCAGTTTAGAGGGGTGATGAGAAAAAAAGGTGTTTCCATAGTTTAACTCATTGCTTATTTATTAATAAGAGTGTCAAACTCTTCTTGCGTACCTCCAATAGTTTGAGATGATGTGGTAAAGAAAACATAGGGATCCTTACAAAAGAATTGGTTGGCTTATGCTATCCATTCAAGTGGCCAAATGGTTAGTGGGTCCTGGGGCACCCTTCTGGAAGCTGATCATCATTCTATCTGAGCAATGTGACTAGTTTTGATTTTTTTGGTACTTTAGGTCGTGGTATTGACTCTCTCCAAACCTGAAGTTCTTCCATTCTTCAAAAAGCATATTGTTACTGTTTGTAGATGTTTTTAAACATTTTCTTTTAGTTATATTTAATCAGTTTTAAGTACCTTAATTTATTCATGTTTTGTTTATAGTTGTGCTATCTACACAAACATGTTTTGCACATGCTTCATGGGAAAATGATAGTTTCCATCCTTATAATTGTAACAACTTCTCTATGATTTGGTGAGCAAAGCCCAAAACGACTGGTGGGGTCTCTGGAGAATATTTTGTTGGACCAAAATAAGAGCAAAGATAATTGACAAGGAAGTGGATCGTTTCTCATCAGGGGCACACTTGCATTAATCTGACCTGGAAAGGTAGAAGAGACTATACATTGTGTTGCATATTTTAATTGAAAATTTTGAAAGGACTCTTCAATGTCTTATTTTCTTATGTGATTCCTATTAAATCTACATGTTGGATCATGCATTTATTTGTGGATATTTGCAACTAAAGATCTTTAATAGTAGATGACCTTTTGGTCTCCCTGACACCATTTTGTAAAAAATATGTTTGTAAGCAAGAACTCATATGAGATCTGATATAATGTAAAGGTTAGATTGCGCTTCTGATCTTTATTCCCTAACAATGGCCATGATTCTAGTATTGTTGTTGATAACCTCAAATTGTGTTACAATTGGTTTAGAGAGTTTTAATTTATAGCAAATTTTTTGGCTTCATGATATGATCTCTAGCGTCATTTCAGAATATTTCTTCAAGAAGAAAATTTAGTAGGAAAAAAATTATTCCTGGGTCCCATGTGTGTTTTAAACGAACCATTTGCGACTCCACATTTATGAAACATTCTATTGTAGGACAGAAATTTTACCCTTTTGGATCTCAGCTAGTTCTTGTTTGTTCATACTTATTGTTTATTTTCTGTGGTATTCTTTGGCTAAAGACATGTTGACCCGATGAGATAGAGTAAGAAAGAAGAGAAGGAAGAAGGGTTTATGCACTTTGACATTGGTTTTGAAGTACATAAGGCGCAAATGCAAACTCGTTAATTTGTGAATAATATGTCCTAATCCTCAGTATTCTTCTGAGCTTTTTTACAAGAGAAAATATTCTTCCCAGGAAAGAAAGTTGATATGATTTCAGTTCTGATGTCATACTTCTGAAGCCTTCTCTAGTTATTTCTTTGAGCATGAAAAAGATCTCACATGCCTCAAGTCTGCCCCCGATATGTACCCAATATTCACATAAAATTTTGAGCACTGAGGATAAATTATGATATTAACTTAGGCCCCTTTTTATAGTGGTTTCATTTTTTGTTTTCTATTTTCACTGTATACATGCTTTCTTCCTAATTTCCTTAGGATATGCAAATTACAAAAAACTGCAAGAGTAGTGTTTATAAGTTAAATTTTCAAAAATAGAAAACATAAAAACAAAATAGATATCATACTGAGTCTTAGCGTGTTTTATAATTTCAGGGAGAAGATTTAAGAACAGAGGATTTCAGATTTGACTAAGGTGGGACTATGATGCATAGCACCATGCGATATTTACCTCAATGAGTTTGAGAGGGAATGATTTTATGTCAAATCAGCCTAAATTTCCAAGCCTAAATTTCCAGCTGATAAGTTGGCTTGCTCTATTTGTTTTTAGTTTTCAACCTGGTAGAGTGATATTTCAATCTTAAGTTGATTAGATTTGCATTAGCTCTGGTGACAGAGTGGGAAAGATGCAAGGAGGGGCCATGCTCCATGAACTTGCAAGCTTTTTGAACATGAAGATAGGTTTTTATCTGTGATACAAAAGCTTGTCAAATCCAACTAATATGATTGGTAGATTCATTGATTCATGTTTATACATGTTCACACTAACCCTTTTCACCAAATTCACTGTATGAAGAGATTTTTATATTCAGCGGCGCGACAATTAGGAGCCGATGAAAACCTTCTTCCTTCTGGTATGTTTCTATCAAGTCTTTCATGCTTTCTATTCCTGCTTCTAAAAGAAAACTGACCCAGAAAACTTGCTTATGGGCTTTGCTAGCCTGTTAACATTGCCAAAACCAAGATGTAACCTTTGTTTTAGTTTGGTCATTATGCTTTTAAACATTTTATTATTTTCATCTCTTTTCTTTTTTTAATTCACCTCTTTTTGGAGCATGAATATTTCAGTTGACCTATGTTCATATTAGTGAACATATCTTTTCATTAAGACTTAGATAACGTCCTACTAACAATTAGAAAAGTAATTGACACCAGAAATGAGGTTCATGATTGTCACATTTTATTTTAATCTTATCAATGTAGTTTGGCAAGCCATATTTGTTCAGAAAAATAAAAGATAAAAACAATCTTGATATGGATTGTAACGGATAATGCATTGTTGGATTTTTATGATTGTTTTAAAAGTGCAACTATAAATGACTTGTCATATGCTAAATTTATGCTGTTTTTTGTTAGCGATGGAGCCAATTAGTAAGAGTTGATGTTTCTTTTAAAAAAATAGAACAAAAATAAAACTATAGACTAAAGTGAAATTAATGTAAAAGTAATTTAATCACAAATCTTGGGTAGGCCATATTACAGATACAAAAAGCGAGCATTTTATTATCTGATTCTGGGACCTGCTAAACTTTTATGCCG
The DNA here is from genome assembly GCF_000004075.3 of Cucumis sativus. Lineage (NCBI taxonomy): Eukaryota > Viridiplantae > Streptophyta > Magnoliopsida > Cucurbitales > Cucurbitaceae > Cucumis > Cucumis sativus. Next base: position 6,504,590 of record NC_026660.2, on the reverse strand, counting down.
ACTTTTGTTTTTAGGAACCAAACATGAAACTAAAATCCGAATGTCTTTTCAATGACATGAGGGAAAACAACTATGCTGTGGACAAAGTGTGCCACATATTTATCCTTCTCTTGACCTTTTCTTTTTGACCAACACCCTATAAGTCCCTTCCCACAAGGATGTGAATATATGCACTGAACATGTTGTGTTACAAATCTCTTTGTCTAAATGCAATAACCCTCATTCATTATGATTTGTACATGTAAAAGCAAAGCCAAGTTAGTAGCAGCCCCTTACTGTGATGTGATTATGCAGTGAACATTAATCTGTTTGTCTAAATGCTTTTTTTAACTTTCATTTCTGGATTGAACCCTACTTTTAAAGCTGAATGCATCGGTGTTTTTTTTTAATACCCTTTTGAACTCTTTCTTCCCTGTTGAATGTGAGGCTGGTTTTGCAAGATGATTGGTTATTATCGAAGAACATTGATGCCTCTGTTGTTTGGACAGTGGATAGAGATTGAGACCTTTGACTCACTTTCAACCCCACAGTTGGGATGCACATACATTATTATTCTTATTTATTTATATTTTATGTTTTTCATTGTAACTTGAGGCTACTGTCAAACTTGATCTCAACAAAGCACAATTTTGGTAAAGCATGGAATCATTGTTTTGGAACTAATATTTCTATTACCTATGTGTGAAATAATGTAGAATCTATGAAATAAGTTAGTTCTCACTAATATTTCTATTACCTATGTGTGAAATAATGTAGAAGGTACGAAATAAGTTAATTATCTTTGGTTATAATTTTGTTTTTGGAAATGAAAATTAAGCCTATAAACATCTCTTCCACATCTAAATCTCTTGCTTTCTTTTACCAATCAAGTGAAAATTTGAAAACTAAAAAAATGTAGTTTTTGTTTTTGGAATTTAGTTAGTACCGAAACTCTTCTATGTAGAATGATGTCAATCATGGTAATGAAATGAAAGGAACAAGCCTAACTTTTATACTTTTACACAATCTAAAAAAACAAGAATTGTTTTTTTTTTTAATAAAATTTTGAAAATATTCCTAAAATGTAAACAATGAAACAAAGAAATTAATCCGTGAAATATTATTTATAGGTTTAATTTTAATAAATAAAAAAGAATTAATAAACGAGGTTTAAGAGTAAAAAATGAAAAAGTGTTTGAGATTTTGGTTGATATGTTCAATACAATAGAGTTACGAAGAAATTATTTGAAAATACTTACAATTATAAATCATGGTTGAATACAAGAGCAAAACACCTAAACTTTGTATTTAGTGATTTTTAGGGACTTACAAATTATTAAATCTACTTTCAACTATTATTACGAGAGTCATGTAATATAACATGTACTCCTTAAATATAACCAAAATAAAACATTATTATGTCTTATTTTTTCCTCAAAATCTCTACACTATCATATGCCCAACCCCATCAGCAACATGATTAGAGAGAAGACTTTCTCATTATTTATCCCTTCTCAAAGTTTACTTGAATTTGGATAATAGAACTATATAGATGTCCCATCCTCTTGAGAATGCCTTAGCTTAAATTCTACTGAAATCAAATTCTCTACCAATAATATTGAAATCTCCATTTATTTAATCACAACATTTTGACTTAGATCATATATTATCTTTAAAAGCATGATGACGAAGTCTTTGTTTTGGCCACCAAATTTCAAGGTAGTTCATTAGATGCCTAATGCATTTCATATTTAGTTTATATAACACTATAAAAACTTTTTTTTTTTGTTAATTACTCCATCTAAAATTACTATGTTAATATAATTCAATTAACATTGTATTTGGGTTATTATGTTATCTAATACTTATATATGATCTATGTTAAGAAACTTGTTTTAATGTGACAAAAATGAAGTCAATAATAAAAAATAAAAAAAGTGTTCTATAAACAAACCCGATTAGAACTAAAGAAAACTCCACTTAACAATTTGGAGGTCATCTAATAAGATGATCATAACCAATCCACTCCGAATCAAGCAAACATAAACCTTCCAAAAGCCTTTCAATGGAATTTGTCGGTTTGGATTAATCCATTTTAGTTTGATAGTTTGATTTTTGTGGTTTTCGATTTTGTAAACAATTTTGCCATCCAATGCTTCTCTTTCTTCTTCCACTTGCCTCCCCTCCAACAATACTGTTTCAATTTTCTTCTTCCTTCTTTCTTTCTGTGGTGATATGAACGCTGCCCAAATTGCAAAATTTTTATATTATATGAAGCCCACTTGCAGACTTGCTGTTGACTTCCATTTACATTCAATCTTGGCGTGAGGAGTAATTGCTCCGTGCAGAGGAATCAGATTCCCTTTACATTCTTATATCAGCCCATTCAAAAGATGGTTGTGTCGTATAATCCGGCTACCATCTTCACCTACTCGGAGCTTGATCTTGAACCACCCATTGTTTTGATTTTGAGGTATCAAACCGGTTCTGTCTTTTCCTCGCTTTGTTTTTCTTCTGTAATTTGAGTTTTCTGCAGTTATGAATGAAGTTCTTATATTGTAACAGTAATGTGAATTGGACCCTAAAGAATCAAGAATCTGATGCTAATTTTAGAACTGGGTTTAATTTCTTTTAGTGTTTTTGAATGGTATTTGATCTGTTAGGCGTTGTTTTTGTGGTAGGCAAAGAACAGCCCCATGGGAGAAGGAGATTGCGACTTTGGAGAGAATAAACTGGTGGAGGAAGGATCGGAAGTTGCTGGTGATGAAGCGGTAGTTGATGAACACCTAGTGTTTGATGATGTGCCTGTTGGAGTTCGACAATTTTATTTTGTCAAAGTTAAGGCACTTGAAAACTCAAACACAGATGCCATGATCAAGGCTGAAGAAACGATTTCAAAGATGAACCAAGACCAAATTTTAATAGCCCAGAAGATAAGGGACAGAAGGGTGTGTGGAGAAGAATTATACTCTTTCAGTTGTTTCTAATTCAAATAGTGAAAAGATCATAACATTCTAATGAACTCTCCCGGTATGGCGCTGGATCATGAATCATGTGAGCCTTTTGATGCACAACAATGGCCGATTACAATCTCAACTCATTAGACAAATTACTTCTCCTAGAATATAAGTGATATTGGTATGTTACTCACTGAATATAGTAATTTTCTTTTTGTAGATGGACCGTGATCAGGTGATTGCCAAGTTGAATGACCAGCAGTACTATGAATCTTGGGATGATTTCATCCTACTGTGCAACAGAAACAAAATGAATATACTCCATTTTTCATTAGAGAAAATGACTTATGTAAATAAGGCACATAAAGGGAAACCAAATATTTCGTGCTTATCAGGAGGGAAAGTCGATAAGCAAGTATGATCAACTCTTAAACTTTTGTTTTCTGTAATTTCATTTCAACTCTTTAAACTTCCTCGATCATTTTCCCCTTATGCAATCCATTATCAACGTATAACCAGGAATTATCTTTCTTGATGCGACATGGGTGTAAAAACATGGCTGATGAGAGAAAGCTATTAAAGGAAGTTAAAGCAAGACAAGAGAACGATGGTGGCTCGACAGTAGATGAAGTCGATTCTTCTGTAATATTCTACATTATGCATTATACAATATGATCTAGTCTAGATGATTATCATCTCACCTAATTTTCTGTGTTATACAAACAGCTTGAATCATTGTTTGGGAATCTGTGGCTTAAACCACTGGGTTTTCAAATCACTCATGCAATTAAGAAGATCGAAGGTATTGATGATGATCCAGTCGAGGGAGAGTTGTGGTCCTCCTCGCGTATAAAAAATGTCATTCAAGAAGAAGTAAGAGCAAAAATGCAAACACTGGACTTTGATTTTTTGAACTGTATAGTTTATAATTAAAATTTGTCATTTGTTCTTTGTACATCAAAAGTTGCAAGAACTCACGACTCTTCAGATTATATAAGGAGAAGACAGGCAAGATTTCGGTCCAAAGCTAAGAAGACAACGAAAGAACTAGAGAAGGTAGAAAAGGATATAAGCTCTCTACAGAAACGCTTTATCTATACCAATCGCAGAAAGGCTGAGGCGTACGATACCATTCTTAAATTGAAAAAACAATATGGAGAAGAGGTATATTTATATATTTATATGCATATTCTTATTGTTTAGTTTACTTCAAATTTCCCCTCAAATCATGCCACATCAAGTTTATAAATCTTGCTTTATACCTCCTCGTTGAATGATTTTGTGTGTTTAATGGCTTATTCATTAATGGCTAAGACGTTGTTTGTGCTATTTTATGGGTTAAGAATGCTTCCCACTACCAATATTGTTCCCTCATGAAGAAAGTTGAAGTACTAGCTAAAAAGAAAGACATTGCAGCACTTGAAGAATTATCTCAAGGACAGGTTAAATCTAATAATCCCTTTTTCTGGTGGCGGGAAGTTGTATATATTAGAATTTTAGGACCTTATGAAGACTTGTTTTTCCCCTTCAGGTTGACAAGTTTATGCAACAGTGGAATAATTGCCTGGAGTTTAGAAACGATTACAGACGAAGAGTCGTCCCATCTCTATATAGTCGAGACCTTTGCCTCGATGGGAGGATGATTACTAAACAAAAATCATCATTAGTTGAGGATACTTGAAAAGTTATCGTACCGGAAGTGCTCTCGAAAGCTAGATTGAAATGGTTGATGAAAGATGCTGAAGATCCCTTTGAACTTCTTTTCTAACAGAGCTAAAATGCAATATAATAAATGTTTGTTCTCATACATTCTTCATAGATTCTTTGAACTTGTCTTGGAACGTAACGCGATAATCATATATTCTAAGTTTGATGCAAACTAAACTCTTGTTTAGAATCAATCATTAGTTGTGAGTTATTTACCCTCTAGCTTCAAAAAAATCTACCTTGTAAACAAATTTCATTCAAATAGTTTATCATCTTCATAGATTTATTAGGCTCTGCTTTCAAATCCTACTTGGCGCTAATCATTTAAAGTAAATAAATAAATAAATAAAATTTTCAACATTTTTAAAAATAATAAGATAAATTAAAATATTTACAAATTGCAAAATTTTGAATTTTATCAATGATAGAAATTGATAGACTCAATGTCACTAGTAGAAGCATATCCGTATTTATCAATATCCATTATTGATATAATCTGAAAATTTTGATATATATTACAAATATTTTGTTAAATTTGTTATTCTTTCGTTGGAATTTATGTACTAAAAATCGTAGTTTGTAATCATATTCAATTAATAAAATCGTTATTGATATTATAATCTTAAAACCAATAAACAAAGGTCCCTAGGTTATTATTGAGTAAACTTGAACTTTATGTAGAAACATAAACGTGGATTAAGTTCGAATATATAACCTAAATAGTCTATTGTATACGAATACGGTTGGACACCTTATTTTGAGGACATTATGGATGCGATCCGCTTTGTAGTTAGTACAAACGATGCGATCTTGAATCGTTCATGTAGAGACATGAAAGTGGGGCATCCAATGTAATCGCTCTTGGGTTATAACATCGTTAACTTTAATAAAACTGACTATTTCGTTTATAGATATCCAATGTAACTTAATCTTAATCCTGAGTTAACTATGAACTTCTGTTCATACGGAATTATCCTTAGATCTGCATAGATGAGGGCAACTCAATGGCGCTGGCCCAATAAGCCTTCCATTTCAGAGATAAGACCAAGTGGATAGCTAGGGACATAGGGTGCAAGACGAAATTCACTCCTACCCATTTTAGGAATAATAGATAGGTTGTTCCCTTAAGGACTGAATCCAGGTCTTCAACAAGGGGCCCCACCCTCTCGTTGGCTCGAGAGGGATTCGGTTTAAAGGTTGGACCTTAAACCAATTATTCATTAGTGGATTAGTAGGACCTAAGGAGCAAGATGTAGTCTTGGGAGTACAATGGTACTTTTACCCTGGTACTTTTACCCAAGTGAGATTACGAACAACCTGTGAAAGATTAACTTACTTATTATGATTATATCACATGGACACAAATATTTATATATTGAGGGAAGTGCAACTACGAGACTTTAGTAGAATGACTCGTTAGTTAACGAAGATTGATTAACTTGATCTAAAAGAGTTTAACCAGTTAATTTCGGATCGTTGGAGCTCATGATTTATAGGTCCATTAGGTTCCCCCGCTAGCTTAAAAGGAATCAACTTAGAACATAATGATGGAATAATTCAGATTGTTCGAATTAAGCAAAGAGAGAGAAACCTACGAATATATTTGTATCAGTTATAAGTTTAAAAAAAAGCTTCATATTTAAATATAATTTAAATATTAAAAATATGAATATGGATTCATATTCAGAAGCTCGAAATTGATGCAAATGGTCAAAGTTGTGAAAAGTCAAAACATTGATTTTACTTTGAAAAGTCAAACTTTAACCGACTTTATATTCAAATGTGATTTGCATTTCAAAAAAATGAATATGAATTCATGCTCGCGAGGTCGAAATTGGTCAAGACGATCAATTTAAATGTTAAATTACCATATTGCCCTTAGACTAATTTAAATAATAACACTTGTTGAGATTTGACAAACATATGCAAGTGACTTATTGCATGCAAGACATCTATCCCACCGAGAATGCCAAGTGGTGAGATAAGGAAACTCTTGCATGTAGTTTGCTTGTAAAAGTTTCTTTTACAAAGATGAAAGAACCCTTATGTTTGAAAAAAAAAGATTAATTTTTGTAATTGAAAATTACAAAAATAAACCAAGAACATTTTTTCCCTCAACAACAAAAAAAAATTTAAATATTAGATTCCTCCAAAATATATCATCTCTCTATTTTTCCTTCCACCATTTGAGTCCCACAACTGGGTTCCAAGTGCGGAGAATAGCGGGTCAACTCTAGTGGTAGTCACGGCTTCGAGTTCGTGAGAAAATTTTGAAGATATTACAAGAAAAGAAAAGCATTAAAGGTGAGTTTTCTTTTAACTCTATCTTATTTTAATTAGGGTTGTTATACATGTTGATTACTAAATTTGTTTAGTTACAATTAGAGTAAAATTTGATTCTTATTCCGCTGCGCATGTCTACCGTTTCCAACAATCTTTACTATTCTTCCATAAAATATAACAAAAATACAAATTTTATCTACGGTAAACATTTATAGACTTCTATCTATTTCTATTAATGTAGACTTTTATCGGTTATGTAAGTATGTAAAGAACTTCATTTTTTTTTTGTATTCATAACAATTTTTCATAAAAACATTTAATAAATTATAATCAGTTCGATATTATATTAAATTTATCTTAAAATTTAAGTAAAGTTCATATGGTTTATTTTCTAATTAATATAACTTTTATTTATAAAATAAAATTGTACTGAATTGGTGATTTAAGATTATGAATAAATATTTGATATTGTGAAAGAAGTAAACAACGTTCATGTTGACCATAACCATTGGAAGAACAGTTGACTCGTCGACAATAAAGATATTTCACATACCAACTTTGCGTGAGGAGCAAGTCCTGAGAAGAGAGCTAACATATTAACTTCATATAAACTAATCAAAGAATGTTTCCCTATATTCGATTAAAGCTACTGTCTAATCCCTTTCCCACCAAGAATTTGGAACACCCATTGCTTTGATTTTGAGGTATCATACGCCTTCTCTTTTTTCTGCACTCTGTTTTTCTTCTGCTCTTTGAATTTTCTTCAGTTATGAATCAGTAGGAATGTGAATACGTTGAAATTTTTTCATGGGTTTCTTTTTTTCTCTTTGTTGGAAGCCTTTTTTGCATTGGGCAAAGAACAGCCCCGCCATGCACGGAGGGGAGTTCGATTATGGAGTGAAGGGTGTGGTGGAGGAAGAACAGAAACCTGCTGGTGATGAGCTGATAGTGGATTATTATGATTATCTACACCAAATATTCGATGAAATGCCTGTTCCAGTTCGACAATTTTCTTTTGTCAAAGTTTTGCCACTTGAGAATCCTGAAGTATATGCCATGATCAAGAAAGCTGAAGAGACGATTGGAAAGATGAATCAAGATCAAGTTCTGTTAGCTCAGAAGATAAGGAAAAGAGTTGTATGTGAAAAGAAACCGTAGTCATTCCTAATCCTGGTTGAACATTATAGTCAATTCTCCTTGTTTGGTTCTAGCCTCTTCCAATAAATAGATCATTAGAATTTTCTATAACTTGAAAAGTTAGTTTTTTCTTTGTTGAAGTGATGTTGATTAATGATCTATAAGACATTGATTTTCATAAGTTTTCGTTGTAGATGGATGGCGATGATGTGAGGGCAAAATTATGCATGATAAATTACTATGATAACTGTGGAATTTCCCCAAATTGGGAGAAAGAGAGATTGGATACCCTGCATCTATCACTAGATAAACTGACTTTTGCAAACAGTGCATACAAAGAGAAATCGATTAACTCGTGCTTGTCGGGAGGGGAAGTCGATAAGCAGGTATGGCCTATTCAACTCAATTTCTTTTTGTATTCATTGTGACATCTTAGAGTTTCTTGATCTTCATTTTATTAATGTGTGTGTATACATTTGTTGATGTTTGAGCAGAAACTGTCATTTTCGATAGTACATGGCCGTAAAAACATGGCTGATGAGAGAAATCTATTAAGGGAGATCAAAGCAAGCCAAGGGAAGGATGATGGCATGACAGTAGAAGAACTCTATGCTCCTGTAATATTTAATATTAAGCATTAATCTTCAACTTTTGGTTCAATTCCTGTGATTTTTATTACTTGTATGAATTATCATATCTCTAAAGCCTATTGGTTTATGCAAACAGATTCAACGCCTAAAAGAGCAAATGTGCTACAACTATAGGGATTGTGCGAAAGCCGCTGATGATGCTGCTCGTAATAAAACCATTCTCAAAGACATCAAACAACATCAAATTGCTAGAGAGAAAGCTATTGCTGATGCCGTTGTGAATGGAAAATTGTGGAACTCCTTAGGTTCACAAAAAGCCATACGAGCAGAGGTAAGAGCCATAAACAAAGGTTAAATTAGACAAAGCACACCTAAACTTTGGGGCATGTTTCAATTACTTTTAGCATTTTTTTTTCATTTTAATCCTTGAACTTAGAACTTATTCAGAAAGTACCCCTTGGAGAGTTTTTTCTTCTTCTTTTTTTCCCATAAAATGGAGGGTTATGATATTACGAATTGGAAGGATAGCTGATTATAAAATTTGAAAAACCTACATTACATCCTTTACGACTTAGTTCGAACTATCTTGATGCCTAAGATCAGTTCTACAATTCAGTTCAACTCAAAAATACCATGAACATCATTTACATCATCACTCACAAACTCTATTCTTAAATATCAACTCTAACATCAATTTACATGAATGATATTGTAAATGATGTCAGGTAAGTATTTCAATTTTCAAACACCATCTTTAGAGACAACTTTCCTGATATCATTTTTGTGGGAAAACTTTCTAAGGGTATTTATTGGTACAGTTTCAAAGGTCAAGGTTTAAAATGAAACGAGCCTACCCAAAAGTTCAAGGGTATTTTTTGTATAATCTAGTCTAATGGAAATGTTAGAGATTTATCATATTCTATAAGTTGTAATTCATACTTGTGCAATGTTTCTTGTTAATGAACAGTTGCAGGAGGAACACAGCTACGAATACAACTCAGGTCAGGTTGAGCATAATCACAAAAAAATAAATATCAAAATTATAAAGTTAAAAAAAAAGTTGGAGAAGATAGAAAAGGATATAAGTTCTCTGCAGAAACGCTTGAAAGATACCAATCGAAAAAAGGGCGCGGCATACAGCATCATTCTTAAGCTGAAGAAGCAATACGAAGAGGAGGTATATATGATAAACTGATCACATACAAACTGAATATTTTATTGCTTAGTTATATTAAATTTGCACTCAGTTCGTTCATCAAATTATAAGTCGGTAACCAATCCGAGCATAGCTTAGTGGATTAAGGCATTAATTACCAATCGAAAGTTCAATTTTGATCTTCTACCATTTGCTTGTTGAACCAAATAATTAAAAGAAAGTTTAGAAGTATGCCTTTGTTCCTCTCTTCACTTGCAAAGTACTGCGAAGTAAGTGAAAATTTTTGTCGAAAAGAAGAAAGGTTTGTGTTGTGACATTGTTATGATATCTTATGTCTGTTAGACACCAAGATTCTTTCTTTTTTCATAGTTAGTGCTTGATTGTAATCATTGTGCAGTTGATTAAATAAGTTAATTTAGTTTTTAGTTTTTTATTTTTGAAACTTATGTTTGTTTATTCATATTTCCTACTATAATTTTCAAATTTCTGGAAGTAACATGTGGTTTTTTAGTCAAATCAAAAACAAAGTTTTTAAGAACCGTTTCTTCTGTTTTTCAAAACTTGACCAATTTTAAAAGAATTTTTGAAAAGTAGGTAATAAAAACAAAGAAACTAAGTGGGAGAGACTTAATATCCAAGATCCAAAAACCGTAGTAATATTTTGTTAGCTTTTCTTAAACTAGAGATCTGATATATTCTGTGGTATTTTATATGTTAAGAACGCTGGTTCCTCTCCCAAAGAAAGTTGAAGAACTTGCTGAGAAGAAAGCATTGCAGCACTTCAAGAATTATTTCGAGCACAGGTTTTTCATTAGCTTGCACATGCTATTACAACTTGAGTTCTAAGAGCTTGAGAACTGACTCTTCTTTTTTCTTTCGCCCTCTAACAAACAGGTTGAAAAGGTTATACAACATAACAATTGCCTCAGATTTCAAAAGTGATTAGGAACAGAGAGTCGATGTCTTTGTTAAAAGAGGTGCTTTCCTTAACTAGATTGCAATGGTTGATGAAAGATGTGGAAGGTCATTGATTTAAATCATGGTTGACTAAAGATGTAACGTATGAGTTTCTTTGGTAACCAAATATAGTAGCGTCAAGTGGTTGTCTGATGAGATTAGTCAAGTTCTAGCTCTCATAGATTAAAAAGTATATACATGTCAACAAAATTTCTCAGCTTGTGTCCTTGTAAAATTTATTGTTCACTTGCACATATTACATATGCTTGAAGATTTTGTTTGGTTATTTGTTGCTCAAATGTTTCCATTTCTGTAAGTATTATTCAAAAATATCAATGTGTACTGATTCGAAGTTGTAATGTACTCAATTTTTTTGTTCGGAAGCAACAATAAACTTTCTTGAACATAGCTACCGTGACAATGAAAAAGAATTAACTTTTACAACATAACTAAATTGATTTTTAGTACAATAATTGCATAGAAGGGATATTGAGCTAAGTTCATTTTGATAATATAACTAAATTGAATTTTAACTGGTTTTTGTTTTAAAGAAAAAAATACAAAATTTAAACTTATTTAGAGAAGTTCTTTAACCTAAAGATTAGATTTCTTTTCGATCTATTTGGATTGACTTAAGAAAAAAATGTTTTTAAAGAAGACTATCTCTTTTGATGAATTTTTTTTCAAAGAAAATATTCATTACAAAACAGTAACTAACAACTTGCAAACCCCCGTTCGAAAATTGTTTTATTTATTTTGAGCGGTTATCAAATATTTTTTTTACATTTAAATAGTTAAGAATGTATTTCAAACCCACCCTAAAACTAGATAGGTGATGAAATCTCACTTTCATGTAGTTTCATTTATTATTATTTTCTAAGACTAAAAAATTCATAGATTTATGGAATAAAGTCTTGTGATTAATATTTATTATTTAATCAATTCTATATGAAATATTATATTAAAAAAAAAAATCATGTTGTAAGAAGGTTGAGAAATTACTGATGTAATTCTCCCAATATTTCTCATACTCCTCTCTAAAATTCACATATTCTCTGTCCCATGCAGACTTAGATTCGATGTGTGTCACAGTTTAGCTTCTATCTAATTGATTCGGGTGAATGCCAACGACAAGAGATAGTTGTGTTACATTTGAAGGAACCAACTAATATTTTGATAAATCAACCCTTATTTTATTAACGCCAAAGTTGTAGAATGAAGTAGAGGAAACTCAATTCAGTCTCTGTGATTTGAGCTTGGTTTTCTGATTTTTTTTTTTTATCATATGGACAATAATTTAGCCTCATTCAAACATTTAAGAGAATCTTTTAATCATTTGTGAAAAGGGTTGAACATGATCACTATATATAAATCCAACAAACAGTTGACTTGAATTTACAAATATTTTAAATACAAACTTGGCGTGGGGAGCAAGTGCTCAATTCTGAGCTAACAAATCCACTTCCCATTGTTCTATAAAAATCATTCAAATGGTGGTTCCATGGAATCTGATCAAGGCTACCATCTTCTCCCATTCACAGCACCAAGTTCAGACACCCATTGTTTTGATTTTGAGGTATATCAAACCCCTTGTCTATTTTTCTTGGTCTGTTTTTCATCCTTAAGTTTGAATTTTTCTTTAGTTATGAAGCTTTGACATTGCCACTGTAATGTGAATTAGTTTTAGTTTACACACAAAACTAGAGCCCGATGCTTTAGTTATGAACTGGGTGCAATTTCTTTCAGTGTTTTTGAAAGGTTTTTTTATATTTAGTTTGAAGTATGTTTCTGCATTAGGCAAAGAAAAGCACCATGGAAGAAGGTGATCAATTCAATTGTAGAGAGAAGAATATGGTGGAAGAACAAGAAGGATCGGAAGTAATTGGTGAAGAGGGGATAATAGATTGTTCTGATGATGAAATGCCTGTTGGAGTTGTTCGACATTTTTATTTTGTGAAGGTTTTGCCACTTGAGAACCCAAATTTGGATGCCATGATCAAGAAGGCTGAAGAGATGATTGACAAGACGAATCGAGACCAAGTTCTGCTAGCCACAAAGATACGGGAAAAGATGGTATGTGAAAAATAAACCATAGCCTTTCTTTTCAGAACGTTTTACTCAACTCTCCAGCTGGTTGGCACTAGCCCATGTGAGCCCTCAACAATGGAAGATTGTAACTTTTCATTCATTGGACAAAAATCGGATTTCCTTTATGAACTGATAGTGGTATAAAACACATTGAATTTAGTGAATTCTGTTTGTAGATGGATCGCGACGCGGTGCGCTCAAAATTGAGCTGGATGAAGAAGTATGATTATTATGAACTCACCATAAAATGGCATAAGGAGAGATTGGACATCCTGCATCTATCACTAGACAAACTGACCTTTGCAAACAACGCATATAAAGGAAAGCCGGTCAACTCGTGCTTGTCGTCAGGGGAAGTCGATAAGCAAGTATTGTCAATTGAACTCTTTCTCGTGCATTTCTGTGACGCTCTCGATCTTGTTTGTCTTATGTAATAGATTTATCATGTGAGCAGAAACTGCATTTCTTGATGCTACATGGCTGTAAAAACATGGCTGATGAGAGAAAGCTATTAAGGGAAGTCAATGCAAGCCAAGGGAAGGATGGGGGCATCACATTAGATGAACTTCATGCTCCTGTAATATTAAACCTTGAGCATTAATAGAATATTCAATTCTACTTCTCGTTTTTTATCCTTTGATCTTTAGTACATGAATTATGTTCTTTCTTAAGTTTCTTGGTTCTCATGAACAGATTCAGCGCTTGCGAGGACAATTTCCCACCAACTACATGGGGCGTACAGAATCCGATGAAAATGCTCGTAAACAAGCCATTCTCAAAGGCATAAAACATCATGAAGTTATTATGGAGAAAGCCATTGCTAATGCCGTAGTGAATGGAAAATTGTGGAACTCTCTAAGCTCAAAAAAGTCCATTCAAGAAGAAGTAAGAACCAAAAATAAAATGTAGATTTTTTTTTTTTTTCTGGCATACAACTATAACTAAAAAATTTGTGATGTTGAATGTTGCAGATAGAGATGCTCAACAACAGTTCAATTCAACCAAGGGAAAGACAAAGGAAAACAATAACCGAAATTCGGAAGGTAAATTTAGAACTCGAGAAGGTAGAAAAAGATATACGTTCTCTACAAAAGCTCTTCACAGATGCAAATCGCAAAAAAGATGACGCATACACAACCATTCTTAGACTGAAGAAGCAGTATGGGGAAGAGGTATAAATGATAATTGGAAACTTATGAACTCTAATTTTGCACTTAAATCATGCTACATCAAGTATAGAAACCTGGCCCTGTCTACCGAGCATGTGAATAAACGAGAAATTTTGTTTGAAAAAGATAAATAATGCATATATCAGGTTGTTTTATAAGTTATATCTACTGATAGAAATGAAAATTCTGCTTTTTATTTTCAGTGTAGTCATTGATTTAGATCACCATATCCTGAATTGCATAATTATTTGCTGATTTCTCATGATGTAAGTTGAGTTTGAACTAATTTATCAATGTTTTTGGTTTTTTTTCGTGTAAAGAATGCTTCCTACTACCAATACCGTTCCCTCATGAAGAAAGTTGAAGCACTTGTTAAAAAGAAAGACATTGCAGCAGTTCAAGAAGTATCTCAAACACAGGTTATTCCAATATCCCTTGTTTATTGTTTCTTTGTTCTTTTTAGGGAAAGGATGTTATAATTAAACTCTCCATGATATTCATTGTTACATTAGCTATAGCTCTCCTTGTTCATAAACAGTTTTAGGATTTTGAGAACTTATGAAAACTAATATTTCCATTACAAACAGGTTGAAAAATTTATGCACCAGTGGAATGATAACATGGAATTCAGAAACGATTACAAAAAGAGAGTCAACCCGTCGTTAAAAAACCGACATCTTGGTGTGGATGGGAGGATGACGATGAACAACCAAAAGCCAGAGGTTGAGGACACTCGGAAAATTATTAAACCAGATACTCTTTCTAAAACTAGATTGAAATGGTTGATGAAAGATAGTGAGGATCCCTTTGAACTTCTTTCTTAATGAAACTAATGCAATAAATGTTTGTTTTTCTCATCCCTTTATTACATGTTCAAGAGTGTTCTTATCGTCAATTCAATTCCTTAGTTTGAATCCTCCATGAATTCAAATGAAAAGCCAACTAATGCCAACCTAAAGAATATCATAGGTATAACAAGTTTGTATCAATGTGTATTGTTGGTAGAGTATGAGTTGATATTGAAAAAAAGAAGAAGAGAAAGTAGGAAATGAGAAGGAATAAGATAATAGGTGAATTCAAAGTATAATTGGGAAGGACATTAGAGCTTAGGGGTTAGGGGTTGGAGAGAGTTATTTTTGGCAATTCCAAGTGTCTCCCACATGGTTGTTGAGCCACTCTATTCCTTTCATTTTGAAACAAGATATGGCATTTTTAATATTTTCTTCATACACATATTTGACATGTGGCCGTCTACGATTCGACGGTGCCTTTATTTTTACAATGTTATCCACAATTCTTAATTCTTAATTCTTTTTTTTAAAAAAATACATAAATAAAAGGACAAATTATTATTATAGAGCAGTACCTTAAATGTAACATTCTGTCCACAAAAAAATGGCAGTGTACAACATTATTAATGAACTGATAAATTCTACAAATATTTGGCTTTTTGCTTTTACTATTTCTTTTTATCAAGAATTTTCAAAAGTAATTGAAGTTGTTAAAAACAAACACTTATTTTTAACCACTAAACAGTCTATAAATTTATAGAATCTAAAGACTATATCTTCATTCTAATTATGGCAGTTAATTACATTTGTAATAGAAAAAAATTCATTTAGATTTCTTGTACCAATGCTGCCCAAAATCAACATCAATCAATCCATGCAATTTTACATACTTCAAGATTCTATTATCCACAACATAATTACTATTTTTTCTCTATACAACTTGAAGATATAATCGATGGAGGACAAATAGTATTTAATTCAAAGGTCCCAAACAAAATGAACCAATATCCCCACAACAAAAAATGATGAAAATAATTCCAAGAGAATTGAATATTGG
Source organism: Cucumis sativus (assembly GCF_000004075.3). Classification (NCBI taxonomy): domain Eukaryota; kingdom Viridiplantae; phylum Streptophyta; class Magnoliopsida; order Cucurbitales; family Cucurbitaceae; genus Cucumis; species Cucumis sativus. The sequence continues at coordinate 6,488,719 of NC_026660.2, read as the reverse complement.
GAAATTGATAGATTGCTTTATATAACATTGTGTTTTCTATTTATATAAACAAAAAAAAGAAAGTGCTAAAGATTCCACGAACAAGATTAAATTTTGACTGATTGTTTCCTATCACACATTTCTATTTTCAAATAAAACTTTCACTCAAACACAAGAAAAATTGTCCCCCAAAGCATTATTAATTAAAAATAAAAAAAGAAAACTAAGAAAATAAAAACAACTCAACTCAAATTAAATAAAAACAATTTATTTTTTTAAAAAAAGGGCAGTATCAATTCATATAGGAAGTAAGAGAGAGAAGGGGGGTTTGAAGGGTCGCCATCAGAAATTGGTTCTACCAAATCAGAATGCTTAATTATTAAGCAAATTTCCAACTTCCCATTTAACTAAACAACTAATCATTATTAATGTAAACATATTTTAAATGTATTTTCTTTTCATTTTCCTACATATTTTCTGAGCAGCCAAACACAATCCATAACTCAAAAAAGGAAAAAAAGAAAACATCTAATATTTAATAATAATAATAATAATAATAATAGAGAAAAAAGAAAGGCATATTTCTCAAAAGTTGATCAAAGATGGGACCATACCCTATATATTCCATTGCAAAATAACACCTACTCTTTTTTTCTTCTTTTTTTTTTCTTCTTTTTTTTTTTGGGAATTTACGCTCTCATTTTGAGTCTCAAGAAAAATAATAAAAAAAAAAAGGAGTGGGAAAATATCAAAACATCCTTTTTTTTTTTTTTTAATTTTCTGAATTTCTAATTTGGACTCCAAAGACTCCATAAACGAGAATTGAATAACCCTAGCACGTCCGGCCATACCTTCCGGGCGAAACCCTTATGGCTGTTCGGTGGAGGCGATGGAATAACCACTAAAGCCCCTCTTGACTCCACCGAATCTTCTTCAGTCCGAGGTGGGTCTAAGCTTCCATCCGCCGTCTTCTCTTCTACTTCCACATCGATACTTCCCGACGTCGCCTGAGCGGTAGAAGAACCTTCATCAATCTGCAGAGGATGAGTTTCCGGCACTGGTAAAAGCGGCGGCGAAACAATATTCAATGACTTATCTAAAGACCGGCGGCTGATTTTGTCCTTCCTCTTCCCTTTAACGTTCTTGCTGGATTTCTCCCCTTTGGCTAATTGCTCCTCGAATGCTTCAATGGCTTGATGAATCAGCTCCCCATTAGGCGATGAGTTCCATCGGTCCCAGTAACTCATGTAACAATCAAAGCAAGTAAGAGACGGAGGCGCGTGAACACACGCGCTATGAGAACCAGCGCGTGGAGCATCCGATTTCTTGGAAACTCTCTTGGAAAATTTCTTTCCGGAAACGGAAGAAGATGGGGATGAGGTTTCCATGGATCTCCTCATCATGAAGGCTAAAACCTCCCGGTCATCGACAGTGAGTACGGAGATGAGAGCAAAAATCGCTACCGGGAGATAGTTCAAGACATCGAAAAAGTTCCCATCGGAAGAAGAAGAAGAAGAAGAAGAAGAGGAGGAAGAGGAAGAGGAAGAAGAAGAAGAAGGAGATGGATGAACTTTTCCCTTGTTCTTTATTTTCATATTGGCCACTTTTGTGGTTCTTGGACAAAAAACGCAAATGGGTATTCGTATCTGTGCTTTTTTACGTTCTAAGGTTCTTGATAATGGTGGGATTTTAGAGATAGAAACAAGAGAGAGAGAGAGAGAGAGGGAGAGAGAAAGGGTTTCTGATTTTGCTGGTTCAGATATTAATTTACTTGGAAATTAAGGCAGAAGAAGAGAGACTGAATGAAGGGTACAATCGGAAAAAGCTCAGAGGTCCCTTTTTTCTTTTCTTTTTTACTTTTATTGTTTTTTTATACGTTGAAAAAAGCAAATAAAGTTTAGATAATGAAGCTCTTTGCTTTTCTTTTTTTTCTTTTTTTTTAATTTCATTAGCTCTCAATTCATTGGGTACAAAATAATAAATAAATTTAATTGCTAATTTATTTGATCTCTAGGGTTTTGGTAGACTTAATCTTTGATTCCCTTCCTTTTAATTTGGTCTCGCTTTTCGACCGAACCTTTGTATGTGATCCTTGCATCGACTTGATATCGAGTTTACTATACTTTAATAACTTTCAAAGTAACAAACAATGTGAAGATTTTCTTTCGATAATTACTTATTCCTTAATTTGGGTTTGTTAAATGAGGTTAGTTACTTATAATGTCTTCCCTCAAAATTCATATGTGATTTCACGTGTAACTTTATTGATATCAAAGTTGTTTCCAACCCTCGAGACTGCAAGGTGTCAAACCAACTGCATGCTAGCTTGATTATTTGTCTATCGATATATATGTTTTCAACTTTAATCGTGAGCCAACTTTTATTTAAGTTTCCTTCATTATTCTATGGACTTGAGTTAGCTTATAAGTTTCTAACATTATCTTGAACCACATTTAACATTGTTTTATGTTGGTAAAAATATATGAAAATTTATCTTTTTTATGAATTTTTTTGTTGGAAAAATATAATAGACGACATGTGATAGTCATGCAAATTATATACGTATTTTGTTATCTAAAATGTCAAAATTTTATACAAAAAGTCATTTTAAAATAAAAGGTTCAAACGTACTTATTAGGTGGATTTTAAGAAGGGGTGATAAATACATTGTTGTAATATATTTTGAAAACATAGAGATGGAGAATTTATTGTTTAAAGAATGTTTGATTTTGTTGTTTTAATATATTTACACCATTTCTAAAACGTTTTTGAAAAACAAGAAATGACCTTTTTTTTAAATAAAATGAGAAACATATCATATTTTTTAATAGCTTCTCATTAAAAACAACATTGGAAGTATGAATTTACCAGTAGAAAAACATTATATTATAAGTTTGAATAAAATTTTTAGTATTATTCTTCTACAACTTTCACTTCAATTTAAATTTTCTAATTCAAATTTTAGTATAATACTTTATTTACTAGATTTCTTGAAATACACAATCAAAATTTATGTTGAAGAATCTAACCTAGAAATCAAAGTCGTCATATTGGACCAAAAATAACATTTTCTAAATTAAAATAGAAAGACAGGGATTAAAATAAAAATCTTAAAAGTTGAGAGAAAATATAAATATAAATTGTCAGGTTGAAAAAAAATAATGTTTTAAGACTAAATTAGGAAATTATATCCCACTTCATTACGAGTTGAATTCTAAATTTGGAAAAGTATCTCAAGTAAAAAAAAAGTTGACAAAATACTTACATAGAATTCCATAGAAAAACTAAATTATAGCAACCAAATTATTGTGCACAAAAAATCAATAAAAAAAACAAAATTTATATATAACTAAATTTTTGTATGAAGCATAAATATTTAAACCAAAGATGCAAGTCCAATTAGAAATAACTCAATAATATGTATAACTCAATCCATATTACATAGGTTGAATTGAAAATTTTAATTTTTTTATCGTTGGATCGAGTCTCTAATTGAAAATTTCAATTCCACCACCCAAATTAATATATATATATATATATATATATATTATATATATTATTGTTTATTTTACAAAAGTAAAGTTATGAGTATTTTGTTAAATGATTGTATAAAAAGTTATCCAAATTACGCACAGAGTAGCGCGTGTTGAAGTGTTTAGGAGTGAAAATAAGTGAACCAAATAGCGACATGTGGAGGAAGAGGATTGGTCAAATATTGTTAATTTAAATTGGGGTGTGAAAGCAGCTTTGGCCCTTAGGCTTACACTCCCCTTTCTTTCTATTTTCTTTTCCATTATTGATTGCTCCAATCTTTCTTTTTTAATTCAGCTTTATTCTTTCTTTTTCTTACATTTTTCAATTCTGTATTCATTATATTTGGTCTTTTTGTATCTATTTTTCTTCTCGAGAAAAGAAACAAAATTATCATTATATATATATATATATATATAAACTGAATTGAAAATCAGATTATTGTAAAAGTATGTTTATAAAATTATTGTGTTTAGTTTTATTGTTCATTTTAGTATTACCAAATTACTAAAACTAACTCATTTATCTCAATCTTAATAATTTTAATTCCATCTTTGAAATATACACAAACATGTTGAGTAGATATTAAAATTAAATAAGGCTATGAGATTAAATTCATTAATTCAAATAAGGTTCATTCGTGCAAAGAAATCTACTACCAAACAACTTCCAATCTCGAAGTCTCTATGTACAAAGGGAAAGAGAATCATTAAGAATATTTTATTAAATATACATATGTTTGTACGTAAGGTGAAGATAGTAACGAAAATAAAATGAGATGAAGACATAAAGAATACATTTTTTTTTAATCTATGGATGAGTTCATATAGATTGTTTTTCTTCCACACTCTCAATTCCCACCTAAATGGAGAAATTGTCCACATTGCTATAAATGAAAAACATTTCTTCTACCTATAGTCAATATTTGACTATTATTGGTTTATTTCTTAAACAAATTGACCTAAAAAACACTTTCAAAACACATTTGAAAGAGAGATTTTGAGACCAAATTACTTGTCAAAGTCAAACATTTTTTGAAGAAATTTTTCTTCAAAATGGCTATATCATTTTCAATCCTTTTATAAGTTACATTTCAATTTTAGTATTGAATTTTTCTTTATGGAGAGAACAAATTTCTAATACTTTTTTTTATTATTATATTTTTATTAGTGTCAAATTTTGAAAAATAGAAAATGGTAAGTGCTGATTTGGAGGCTTTATTTATATTTATGTGAGCTAGCTATAAAGGGTAAATAAAAGAAAATCATTGGATTATATTATCATTAAAGAAGCATTTATAAGTTTGATTTTTAAAAAAATGGTTCCTAGATGGACTAAAACTCAAAAGGATGGTTGTTTGAATATTCCAATGATCAATTATTTGATTTAATTAAAGATTAAAGTAGTTCAAATAGGCTTAAAATTTGGTAGGTTTGATATATTATAAAAATGAAGTTAAAATAATTGAATAGAAAATCTAAAATGATGTATTAAAGAAGAATATTCTACATAATAATAATGTTATATGGTGGGGAGAGGGTATTGAAGCATATAATCAATTACGTGAAAGATGAGATCATTAAACTAACCACTTTACAAAGTAAGTTAAGTTATAAGTTAGAAATAATAGTTTGAATAATGCTCAAACTAAACTATAGAACTTATTATGGTTGATTAATTAAAGGATTATATATGTTTAATTAGTTTAGGCTTTTATCTCGTAATACCACCTCACATTAAAGTCAATAAATTTTTTATTAAACAAAAACGACGTTATCGAGTTTTATATTTTAATATTAATTCTAAATTGTCATAAATTTTATATTTTAATATTAATTTTTAATTGTCATATTGCAATATATTCTTTACTTTATATATATATATATTAAATAATACCTACTTTTACTTAATTTTGGTGTAGGGATGGTATGCAAAAATAAATATAAAATTATTCTAAATATTAATAATTTTCTTTCAAAAATATCAATTTTCTTCTCAAATTTTTCGTTCTAAATTTTAATAATTTTCTTGTTAAATTTTAATAATTTTCTAAAACAAGATAATTTGATTTAAAAACTTTAAAAAAAAAGAGAAAAAAAATACTATTTAAGATAAATTCCTAACTTATTTGTTAGATTATAATTCAAACTTCCACCAACAATATTACATGAATAATACTACATGAAAAAATTATTGAAATGTTATTAGAAAAAAATATTGAAATGTTATTAGAACATAAATATCAAGAGATATTTTAAAATAATTTTTAGTATATTTATTATATAATATCGACTTTCAAAGCTTTGATTTTTAAAACTATCTATGATCTCTATTTTACTCGTCTGTTCTTTTCTAAAACTATCTTTGATCTCTAGAACATATAGATCAAGTTTTTTTCTCGACTATTATATACGTGTAACATTCAAATGAATCACGTATATAATATTATAAGAAAAATGTTATGAGTAATTAAATAGGTAATTAGCAATGATCTTCAATTAAAATATTTTTTCTCCACTTATTTTAAAACAAATCGTGACAATTATTTCAACAAAACTTAGAGAAAACAACTAGAGAAAAATCCACATTCTATATCTACGATGATAGCCTTAAACTTAGAGCTCAACATATCTTATATCCTTGCAAACATCTTCTTAAACAAATACTAAAAACATCAAACGAAAAAAACTCAATTAATAAAATAAATAAAACTTTCATGCTTTGAAAATAAGTTGAGACATTGTTATATCAATATTATCAATAGTTTGTCACCTTACAACATATCAATACATAAAGAAAAAGAGGAAAAAGGTACATTTAGAGAAATAAATATGATTAAGCTTTAAAATTTGAAAAATAGGCTTCCAAGTTAATAGAGAAAAATGTTGGGAAAGAGTAGAGGAGGAGGATGAGCGCGTGAGGCTACAAGAAGGGAAGGAGCGGGTGAGGGAGAAATAACATAGGACGCAAGATTATAATAAAAGGGTATAACAGTCTTTCCCCCTTTATTTCCCGATAAGAACAACCATAACACGTGGCCGAATCTCACCATATAATTAAGCCATTTTTCATAGTACGACTATATGGTACCGAAGTCTTAAGCTATAGGTAGAGAGTAAATGTAGTATTATTTTATAAGTGAAGACCTAACATATGCAAGAAAAACCAACTAGTAGACTTCAAACATCACTTCAAACTATACCCAATTTTCAAGATGTGTAGTTCTTTTATAAATTATAATTGAAGGTTTAAAATTAATTACCCAATTGTTGTTCTAATTTAAATAATTGTCATATAACTATTCAAAATGAAAATATGAAGTTAATTTATGACTTTTATATAACACATTATAAAAGAAAATTTAATATAGTACTATGAGTTGATGGAGAAACTAGAAAATGACCAATCTAAGTTTGTAATGTGATAGTACAAAGTGTAGGGTAGTGAGTCGAAGTCAAAAGTTACCTATTTTTATAATAAATTATAGGACAAAAGGCACCCAAAAAAGAAACACAACATCAAGAGAGTCTAAAATGATACAAAAAGTAGGGGAGGGAGTTTTGATTTTGTAGGAAAGAAAGATTAAACAAAAAAGGAAGGGAGAAAAGAGAATGAATCAATCGGATTTCTTATCGGAGGGCTGAGATTTAGCAGCAGCAGCTGAAGAAAGCTTATCTTCATGAAATTTGGCATGACTTTCGTCATCTCTCTCCTTGAAATATTTTTCGAATGCCCTTGGAAGGAATCTTGGGATCAAAAATCCAAATAAGTTTATGCAGAAATACGCAAAATTAGCCACCGCTAATGTCCTTCCAAACCAAAACCATCCTATGTCCTGCAATACATCACAAGGACACAGTGAGTAATACAATTAGATCATGCAAAATTGAGGAATCAATATGTAAAAAATACTAACTTTGATCGGTGCATTTGCCGGTAGGGATTTGTTTAGCCAAACATCTTTCATCCAATCCATAATCACAAAAATCCTCCTGACCGTATAAAGTAGCGGTACCAATGCTCTCACCGGTGGTGAGAACAACGACAACCCACTTATCACATTCTCAGTTAGAATCTGAAACGACAACAAGAACAAATGCGGTGTTGCCGATCGTACTGCATGCTCGTCGCCTCTAGCAAATCCACCCAACACATAGGCCAATGGCAAGAACAATCCTATCGTCGTTCCCACCACCACATACATTCTAAACAACGTGCTTCCCTGTGATGACAAAAACACTGTTTAATTAATAACCCATCAAATTATATTAAAACGTCTCTTATATTATTGTTGTTGTTCGAGATGCATCCTAATTAAAGCTAGGAAATTGTCTAATCCCAGCTTGTCCCGTGAAAAATTATCTCATGGTGATTCCGCCCTAATCACACCAAAAAGTACGATATATATAAACATAACACTAAATCAAAACCTTGCCTGGAAAATCTCTGGTGACCTGGTGGATGTGTGACCATGAGACGGAAACGCAAACCGCGCCAGTAAGAGAAGGTAGGCAGACGTAAACGCGGGGAAAACAAGGTCGAGAAATGGTACGAGGCCGCTAGCGGAGAACACCATAATGAAAGCAACAAGTTGGAGTTCAATTACGCGTAGAGATCCCATGACCCCACCAACAACAGTGTTCTGCTCCTGCTGATGTTGCTGCCGTAGAGGTGGCTTCAGCTGCTGTGCCCTCTTCAACTCCGGCATCGCTGCATCGTTCGAGTCCGTTCCTGGACCCATCGCAAGAGTTACACCCGACATGAAATAAATTTTTGGCAGAGTATAATTTTAATTTTTCCGACGATGTGAAGATTTCAGATTTCAGATTTGGTTTTAGAGAGAGAGAGTGATTATGAGGAGAGGGAAAGATAGGAAAGAGTCGAGAAGAAGATGGGGGTGGGTCCGAGTTTGAAGGAAAGGAGAGATATAACGATGGGGTTTGTGCCCACGTGGAGGTTGTAGAGTTAGAAATGTGTATACTGCAGTTGATTTAGCTGACACGCGTTCTTTTAAGTGTAAATTGGGATGACACGTGTCTTCTTGTACTCGTCAGCGTCTTCATCGCATTTCCCTTTGTTATTTTTTCACACTACTTTCCACAATTTAGGCTGTTTTGTATTTCTGATTAAACCCCAACTTTTTTTAATAGAATGAATATATAAATATAGATGTTGTCTAAAATACACTTAAATATTTATATGAATTAGACGTAATGTCTAACATTATAAGTAACAAATAAACCAAATGGTAATCATAGAAATTAAATGCTTTTTAGTAATATTATTGTCTTGAATATTTAATGAAAATAAAATGATGTTTTCTTTTCCAAAACTTAGCTTTTATTATTGGGATAATCGAAAGAAAGAAAAGTGCATGCTGTTTTTTTAATTATTATTTTATTAAAAGACTTTTTAATGTTATATAATATTTGTATCTTGGCAGGCTTAATGACTTTAATGAGCATGCACTTTTAGGATTAGTATTTAAATTAGAGAGAGTATGATTTTAAGTGAGAGCTAAGAAGCTTAGAAGAAAAATGGGGCTTTCCAAGAAATATTGGGACATCTTTTTAGGCAAAAACAAAACACCCAGTGAACAAGACTTTCTAGAAAAGGTTAAGTTTCTAAACTAAGGTAACATTTTTCATTTCATATTAATGTAGGTTGATATTCTAATATATTTTAGAAAACCATCATAAAATTTTGAGATTTCGTTAAAAAGTAAGAAATTAAAACAAAACTATATAACAATCTGATAAAAAATGAAAATATAAAATAAACGAAAGTTATCGAGAAACTTTTTATCTTTTTTTCATTGTCTATTTTAATTTTTATTTGAAAAACTTGTTTTTTTGTTTTAGGGTGTTATTGTGGTTCTACAATATAATGCACATTGTAAGAATTGTATACATCAAATGAAGAAATGTTGCAAGAATATGAAAGGTATGAAATAAGTTTAATTTCCAATTTCCATATAGTTAATTACTTTGATTATAGTTACAAGGTAGTTGAAATTATAATATTTGTATGCTTTTTTGTTGTTTGGATACGGAAAAAAAATAGGAGTAATAAGTGCAGAAATTGACAAGGAGGTTCCTGAACTGATAACGGTGAAGGGAGTTTTTGAAGTGAAAAAGCTTTTGGCTCACATCCGAAGAGGAGTGGAGAAAATTGCCACGGTCATCAAAGAAGAACCCGCCTCTGCCGGAGGAGAAGATCAACAAAGAGAAGCTGCTGGAGAAGGGACTAGCCGTGGACCTAACCACGAGATAGAAGAAGAAGAAGAAGAAGATGATGATGATGATGATGATGATGGAGATGGAGAGATAAGAGTTATCCATAATCCCTAAAATAAATATGAAAGATTCGTATTGTTAAAGGAAGAAAACACATCTACGTTATATTAAAAGATAATTTTCTTCTTTTAGAAGTAAGTTAATGATTAATTATACATATAACAGAAATTAAAAAATTTGAGTAGTAAATTGCAATTATGTCTTCGACCTTTTAATTGTGGTAAAAATTGAGTTCTCCATCTTCTACAAATATTAAAATTGAATTCTAAAATTTATTATTTCAGCCTTTAAACTTTTAATATCAAATAAAAAATTAGTCAACACCCTTTAATTTCATTTTTTAAAATTTTTGAATCAAACTCAATTTTATATATAATAAATCAATTAATTTTTAAAATTTTAAATCAATCAAAATTTATTAAACACACAATTAAAAATTAGAAATATTTAGAAACACTCTAAAAATTTATGGACCAAATAACAAAACCTCAAAATTTAGATATAATTTAGGATTTTTTTAAATAATAAAAGATAAACTACATTATAAGAAAAAATCACTAAAAAAACAAAATCAATTGTAAATATTTATTTGATTTATTCTACTATATTTGAGAATTTTCAAATGATAATTAATTTAACCTAATTTATATTTTATATTTTTCAATGGAAACAATTAATGTTCGAAAACTTCTTAGCTAAATCCAAAAATTTCAACCTACGTAGTTACCTTTCCTTGCATGAACACTAGCCATGCTGTTTTATTTCAATGCCATATTTTCTTTAATTAGTTTGTGTATTAACATAAGATTAATTCATATGTTTATTTCTTATAATATTGATGAAGGAATCTCATAACTTAATTTGAAAGGTTTATTAGTAGTAAATGAATTACTTATTTAGGCAGTTTTAACCGTCCAACTCCAATTTTATACATAACATAATGTTTTAAATTTCTCATTAATGTTTACATCCTTCTATTAAAATTTACCTGAAATTTCTATCATTTTTTTTCTATTTCTAGTAATTGAAGTTATAAAATCTTAGGGAAATAAAAGCTTGCAATGTCTAAACTTCAAGTGTTCAAATAAATACAAGGATTAGAAATTTAATCTTTTTGTTTAAAAATAAATGTAATAATTAACCGAAAGCCCAATTTGGCATTAATTTAAAGTTAGATTATATTTTAAAACACTTTTGACTTTACCATATAAGTACGATTTAAAAAGCAAAAAAACAAATACTAAACACATCGATAAGATTAAAAAAAATTATATATAAAGCCACATATATATTATTTGTTTAAAAATAAGAAAGGAAATTTCATTAAATATTTAAAACTTACTTTACTTTACATTGAAAAATATATATTAACTTTAATTAACAATTAAAGCATGGAATATAAGAGGAAATAATCATTAATTATGCAAGGATGAAAGAAAAAGAAACTGTTCTTTAGAACAAAATTAGTATATCTCATCAGTTTGCAAATAAAGAAACATATATCTTCATTTCTCTTGTTTTCGTCGTAATTTTGTATTTAAATTGTTTCCATGATTGTTCTATAATTAACTATAATTCCTTAATATATTGTCCATTACAGAAGATTAATTAACAGGTCAGTTACATATATATTTTCACTTGTTCAAATCATTATATATAAAGCCACACATGGATGCCATTACCCTCTCATCACACTTCTTTTTTCAACAGTGGGATTTCAAATCATACAAAGAGATGGGAAAGGTATGGGAAAAAAAAACCCTTAACTTTCATAACTTAATATATGTTTAGGTTGCAATTTATTATTACAATATTATTGATTTTTTTTTTATTTAATTGAAGGGTCAAAATCAAAATGGGAAGAGAAGGCAAGAAGAAGAGAAGGGAAAGGGAAAAAAAGAAGAACAGAAAAAGATAACAGAAGTTGTGGTTAAAGTTTATATGCATTGTGAAGGCTGCAAACATAAACTCTCTAAATGCTTGAAAGCTTCTCGCCATGGTAACTGACCTATTTTATTCTTCACTTTTTTTCTTTGTTAAACTACTGTAAATATGTTGCTACCGATCATATGTTATTATATTTTTACAATGTTTGGGTTATATATATATATAGGTGTGGAGGAAGTGGCAGCTGATATGGAAAATAAAAAAGTAGTAATAAAAGGAAACGATCTAAACCCAGAGAGAATAATGGAAGAAATTAAGAAAAAATACTCAAAAAATGTGGAACTTATTTCTCCTAAGGAACTGCCTGATACTTCCAAACAAAACAAACCTGAACCTAAAAAGGAAGAGGTAAATTCTAAATTTTTATTTATTTTTAATATTCAACTTCCTTAATTATGCATTGAATGATTGGGTAATTTGTAGGTTCAAATGAAGACAGTGGAACTAAAAATGAATATGCATTGTGAAGGCTGTGAAAACGACATCAAACAAACCATTGGGAAAATGGAAGGTAAGAAATGAATAATGCACTATATATGTATATACTAATGTAAAATTTGTAGTTTAATTAAACAACATATTAAATAAGTACCATTGTTTTGTATATGAGAATTATGAATATTGATGTAGGAGTAATGAGAGTGGAAACAGATAGAGAGAGTTCAAAAGTGATAGTGAAGGGAATGATTGATCCTCCAAAGCTAATGGAATGCATTAAAAAGAGAATGGGAAAGAAGGTTGAGATTTTTAATAAGAAATCTGAAGACAAATCAAGCAACAACAAAGATTCAAATGTTCAACACAAGTTGGATCATTTTACATTTAAATATCCTCCTCAATATTCCTTGCTTCATATTTACCCCAATCAAACTTTTAGTGATGATAATGTATTTTCATGTTCTATTATGTAAATTATTCATTCATTACCTTTTTATATATAGAGAGAGAATTTTTGTTATTCATCATCATCTTTTGATTTCCATCTCTCTCTTGTTGTAATTTTAATAAGTTGTTTTTGTTAATATGTACTAATGATTGTAATGGAAATGAAAATATATCTCTAATTATATCTAAATAAAATTATTGAGTTTTTTTCTTGACGGTTGGATTCTCATTTTTAAAATAATTAAACATATTGAAAGTAATAACTACTATATCTTACTATTTAGGGTATGAAGTAATTTTCAAATATTGGAATTGATAGTGAGTTTTAATGAGACAATGAGTTTATTCTCTATCCTATTCCCTAAAAAAGTCGAAAGGAAAATTCGTTCGAGAAATTTTGATAAAAAGAACATATTCAATATAAAGAAAAGAAAAGAAAGAGAATGTTTTTGATATAATAATACTATATATATATATTTTTATGCAAAAATAACATTCTATTATTCTCAAATAAAATAAATGATTTTTTTTTGTTGTTGTTGATAAGTTATACGATAAAAAAACATTAATTTTTATTTAAGTTAAATAAGAAGAAAGAAATGATAAATATGACAATAAGGCCTATACTAATTATCTCTTCTTTATTTATTTTTACCTAACAAAAAATAGATAACACAACTTTATTTATAAAAAAAGAGTAAAGTGATATGTGATGATGAATTGGAGTCATTTTTACTTAAAGATGATATAGTCCACTTATTACTTTAAGATATAGTCTACTTTGTCACCATCACTTATATTCATTCTCTCTTTATAAATCTAATTTTATCTAAATCTCTTTCTAATTCTTTTACCTTTTTTTTTCTTCCCCTTTTTTGAAAATTTAGCTATATTTTAATAATACAAAAATATTTAGTGGGAAGCAAACAACTTTTTTTTAAAAAAAAAAATTATTGGTTGAATTTTGTGTAATTTATTTGGTTAGTTTTGAACATGTTTCTAAAATAGTTTTAAGAATTAAACATTTCCAGATTTTGTCAATAGATTGTTCTTCCTCCTACTTTTACTTTTATATATTGTGGACAAATTTTGTCAAATTTCCTTTTCTTTTCCTCTTAAAATTGATATGCATGAGTTTAATAGTGACCAAATTTTCATATTTTGTGTTTGTTCCATGGATAAAAAGTTAAACCGCCTTGTCTAGCCACCCATTTGTAGCCTTCATTTGATGTCATTAGGTGATTAAAATAAACGAAAAAAGATAATTTATGTCGAATTCTAAATCACGTAATACACTTTCGTCTAACCTAACTAGTCTGAAACACATTACGTTAGAGTTTGTAAGGTACACAATTTGTATTGAGCTATTAGACTACTCTTGACAATTAATTCGGAGTTAATCTTGATTAAATCTAATTGTTTAGAGGTGTGATGAAGTTGACACCACCAAATAACCTTTTTGAAAGGCTAAAAACATGGTGCCTATTTAGAGGGATTTTTTTCCCATGTTTGTAGAGCTTCAAAACTGTAGGAGAGGCACTTGCCAAAAAGACCTTGGACGACAAAATTACGTAACTCTATATTTCCTATTAAAATCATGTTAGCGATACCTGCAGATATTCTACTTATTCAATTATGCATGTTGAGACGAATCTAGTTTTGTAGTACTTGGCATGACCACCATCCAATAGGTGGGACGTTTGATCTCCCTTTCTAACAAACAAAAGAAATTTGTACCATATATTCATTCGTCACTAATATATTTGTATGTTAATGTTCTTTTTGAATTATATCCGTATTCGAGTTGGACAATTAATTTTTAAAGTTATACATCATTTATAGGTAGGCATAATTTGAGTTAAATTTTCCATGAATCATCTTGTGGGCCCTTTTGGGCCCTTTATTCGATTGAAAATGGGCCCAGATTATTGTAAAATTGGAAGTGTCCTTTTTCTTCTTTGAAATGACAATGAGCCCAAAAAATACATATATATATAATATAGGAAAGGGTAATAAAAACTTAAAAAAGTAAGTAGAAAAATGGATGTAGAAAAACCAAAGGTTTTTTTTTTTTTTTTTTAAAAAAAATATAAATTAGATTCTAAGTTGAATATTAAAAAGACTCAAAATCATCAATGAAGCCATCATGAAGAAATTGAGGCAAAAACCCAAAAGAAAATAAAGGGGAAAAAACACGAAGTAAAATTAGATTAGAATATAATTTTTGAGTATGTCACTTTTATAAAAAGTTAGCACACAATTATTAAAGTGTAACATTCTTTGAATCCCACCCACCAAAATATCTTCTTCTCTACTTTGTCTTGAAGGAAAACCCTAAAATATTATTCAATTTGAAAATAATAATGATGATGATGATCTTATATGGCATTTAAATTAATAGAAATTAAGTGAACCATTAATTAACCTCTTGAAAATGATGTTGTAAAATGTTTAATTTCCTAAGCTCTATTTCATTTCACTCATCCATATTTTTAATATATGTTTTATTCTTTCATATTTTTAAATTATTGTTTTGATGCCTTAATTTTACCATTAACCTTATGAGGAGCATGCATAATTAAGAAAATTAAAAATAGAAGTTACATTTTTCTTTACCACACATATATTTTTTAAAATAAAAAATAATAAATATAAATTGGGATGCTTAACCCTAGATAGGGTTCAGAAACCTAACCCAATGAATCAACTAACTTTATGTGTCACTATATAAATAAAAATACAATCCCTTCAACTTTGTGTCCATGAAGCAATAGAGGCTTTTGAGATTTTCTTAAAAGGTTTCCCTCCAAAACTTCCCAAACTTAAAAGGTTACCCTAAATCCCAACTCTAAAAGAACCCTAAAAATGGATGTCATCAATGCAGAGAAGCTTTTTGCCATAAAATATTGTTACAAGAAAAGCCAACTCTTCCTCTACAATCTCAATATCTTTCACTCTCTCATCTTCCTCTTCTTTACCTATTGGCTTTCTTCTCAATCTCATTACTTTCCTCCCGACACGATTTCCTCGATAATCAAAATGGTTGCAACCCCGCCCTCGTTCTTCAGCCCGAGTTGCTTGTTTGTTATTGTTAATTTCATTGTTGTCTACATCGTTGGAGAACAAAAGCTGACCGGTGCAAAATCAGCTTTCATGAACACAATGTATGATGAATACTATATTGAGAGGACTTTGGAGATGAAGTACTTGAATCCTTGCGAAAATATGAAAGAATTGGTTGTTGAGAAATTTGTGGAAGAAAAGGAAGAGGAAGGGATCAGCCCCATTGAGGATGACAACGGTATCGGTTTTAGCGAAAAAGAAAACGAAGGGGACTGCAAGTTGGCCAACGAAGAGTTGAACAAAAGAGCTGAAGCCTTCATTGCAAGAGTTAACAAGCAAAGGAAGCTTGAAGCTGTGGATTGTTTCTCATGCTAGTTTTTTTTTGTCTTCCCTTTTTATTTTGTTTAATGTAATAATTAATCATTTGATCTCACAATAGTTGAGATAAAAAATGTAATGCTAAATTCTTTCGATCTTTACGCTAGTCAATGTTGAAGCTTCATGCATGATGGTGAATATTGGAATGAGCTAATATGTGTATATATCATGATTTTGATGAAATCATATCCATATATTAGTAGTTATATATTTAACTCTAACTCTATTTTTTTCTTTGTAATTAAGATTTTTTAGTTCAAATAATGCTGAGGTTTCTTCATTTCTAATATAAAGTCATTTTCAATCGTGTTTTCTTCTCGTCAACATTACTCGTGTATATATATATATATAAAGATATTTCATTGATGCTTATTGGATAGAAGTTCAAGAATTGTAATGGACATAAACATAACTAATTAGTATGAGCACAATATTCAACTAATGCAAAACTTGTCCAATCAACTTTGAGGTTAGAAATTTAAAATTTTTTCACCAATTGACATGTTGTAAATAAAAATATATTATATATAACTAGCGGTTAATTGATATAATTATACTCTTCTTTCGTCCGATAATATAATTGTTGCAATATTATTCTATTTAATTTACTAAAAGAAAACCTCGTTAATCTACCCTATGTACCAAATGGCCTTCACATGATGTTGAGAAATAAATATTTCTTTTGCTTTTTTTTGTAGAGCACTTCTACATGAGATAGCAATTTTAAGAGGACCCATTGAAGGGTTTGAAATTCCTTTCTTAACATAGAAGGACACATGCATATGCAAAATTTTGCATTATAAACTTTACTTTATAAATCCAAAGGGAAAGTTGTTTTGATCTTAAACTAATTTCCAAAGGCTTCAAAATAAGGTTTAGTTTAGAACCAAATTAAAATAATTCTCTATTAATTCTCATCTTTACCACTAATCTTTCAAGAATAACACTTACTAAACCTATATATACCAACCAACTTGCAAATCCAATACACATTACTTATATATAACATGTGAGTTTATTTAGATGATAATATCTATGTTATTAATACCTATAAATTAAGTAAATAGCAAAATATTAAAACTTGATTTGTAATGTTTTACATAAAATGAATAAATAGGTTAATGTAAAATTGAAGACATATATTCGATATATGCACATGCTAAGGGGGAAATAAGTACATAAAGTGCAGTAACTGCAGGGCACTAGGCCAAGTATGATCCACCTCATCAAAGCCATATTTTTTCATTAATAGATATGGAAATCTTTTCGGTAGGGACGGGATGAGACTCTGACTCGACTTGACTCGACTCGACTCGAGTCTCGATCGATATGAACGAGGTTGATATTTTTTATGTAATTAAAAAATATGTCTTAGGAGCTGGCCAAAAACTTGTAAAAATAGTTAGTAGCAATTGTATGAGTTAAGTTTTAATGTGAATGGTGATAAAAGAGTAGTAGTTTTTAAATATTGGAGTAGAAATCTTCTAATTAATTAAGCTAATATATATACATATATATAGGTAAATCAAAATCAAGATATTATTCCAATTAATCATCGATTATTTTCCCATATTATTATTTGTAGACAATAATTATAATCAATTAAATAATTTATATATTAAAACAAGTATATCTCAAAAATAAATATGGAATTTGAAATCTCTTGTTTTTATTATATTTTTAAAAAGAAAATTAATTTATTATCAAACTCTTTTCAGCAAAGTAGTGAGTGAAATCTGTGACTCTTCGAACCACAAGTTCGAAAGAAAAAAAATTAATTGGTAGAGTTTAAATTGATCTTATGTTTAATGTGAATTTAGCACGATTTCTAATCATTCATTATGCACTCTTAAGATTACTACGAAAGTGAGATTAGGTATTGTGGACTTTTGGAGGTTTTGTACAAAATTAATGAGAGATGGGCCACATTATTTAATGGGCCACTTTTGGGCTCATGTGAACTAGAGTCCAAGTATTATACTACTCAATATGACAAAGTTAGACTTATTCTTGAGGTTTGTTGCCAATTGTGGAACATATGAAAGTCTTACATTTTAATTGATTTTAGTTTTAAAGTCTTGGGTTTTAATTGATTTTAGTTTTAGTATTATTAGTTTATTAAATTTTAACTCATACAACTTAAATTGATTTTTCTTGTAGCATTAATCCTCCAAACAAAAATTTTAATATATTTTTATAATATTGGCACTATTAAATTACTAATTAACTCAAAATTTTAAATAAGTAGATGAAGAGGTTCGATTAAATCTCAAATAGTTGTTTTTTTTCTTTTACTTTTAATAATTGGGGTCAAAATTCTAATATTTGGAACTCCAAACCATTATTTATTAAACAACAATTTATTTAAAGAATGAAAAATATTCTGAATTAGTATTTTAGTTTTATAAATATATTAAGAAATGAGTTGTCTCATATGGTTGTTGTCATCTTTATCTATTTTAATATTGAATCCCAATTATGAATTCTTCTTATAGAGATAAATTGTCAAAATCGCTTTCCCTTTCCCTTTTGTGAAAAAGATTGCTTCCTCCTCCTTATCTCTAACTAATTAAAATAAATAAAAAATATATAAATCAAACTAGATATCAAGTTTCTTTTATAAATTAAAAATCTAGATTTTAATCCCTATTTAACTTTGAAGTATAATATATTGGATATAATATTTTAAATTATTTTAAAAATTGAAATGTTGAAATCTTAGATAAATTTAAAGGAGGATCAATTTCTAAAACCTTTCTTAACATGGTTTATTTCAATGAAGAATTCAACTTACATTTTCTTAGCATGAACAAGAACATTCAAATCAATATCTCATATTCATAGTCTTTGCACTAATATATTGATCTATATATTATCTATAACTAGTGGGTCCATTTATATCAAATTAAGATATATAAACTAATGTTATTTTCATATATCACAAGCTCTAATTAACATAAAATATATATTATCAATTTAAATCAAGTCCAAATATTGTATGTTAACTAAGAAAAAATTAATTTTTCATAATAGTTAGGATTTCTTCTTAGTTCTTTTCTATATGCATATGTCCAACTATATTTAGGGAGAACTCACATATGCTTTCTCGCTCTTTACGACGAGGAGGTGATAGAGCGAGCTCACTTGAACAATGTTGTTTTGTTTTTTTTGTTTTTCTTATTTTAAGAGACTTAAATATGATGGAGAATAAGAAATTAGAAATCACATTAAATTATAATTTGTTTACATGGATATATTTAATCTAAAATGATCCATGTGGGGGACAACTTCTTCTCTTCTTCTCTTCTTTACTTCTCTTTGTATTTGTCAAGTCCTAGGTTCAATTCCAAAGCAAAGAAAACCAAAAGCTAATTAAATAAATGTTGTTATGATTTTTTTTCTCTTTTTTGTTAAATGGGACTTTAAAAGTGATTGTTTAATTTAATTATGTGTGTTTGTTTAATGTGTGTGAAAAATATGTTTCATTTAATAATTATTTTGTATTTTCTACTCCACAGAGAAGTACACAAACTTTATTTTATTTGTAAACTTTCCAACTATTTTGTTGTTATGTGAAATTTTAAACATTGTGTCAATATAGGAACATTTATTTAAGAGTAGAAGTTGTACTAAAAATGAGTAGAAAAAGTAATGTTAATTAATCCAAACATTATACCAAAAAACTATATCTTTAAAAACTTAACTTAAATTCATATCTACTAAGTTTTTAAAACAAAATATTACAATCTTGTTTGGATACTTTATTATTATTATTCACAAAAATGAAAGGGTAAAGTATAGAAGATTTGATTCTTTACATAAATTAAAGCAAAATAAACACAAATACGGCTCACCACAATTATTAGATATATGAAAACCCATAATGAGATATATATATATATATATCTGAAACAAAAATGGAAGTTAATATAAGATATTGATAATCATAATGTATAAGACGAAATGAAAATGATAAAAAGGGAGAATTGGAATTGGAAATTAGTAAGAAGAAAGAAAGAAAGAAGACATAAATCATAAAAAGGATGTAATTTATTGAAATTTGTCTCTCCCCCACACCATTTGATTCCCAATAGGAAAGGACAATGATTTCATGAAAGAAAGGGTTTCCACTCCTCGAGACTCGTGATCTAATCAAGCACCTTTCTTTCTTTTTTCCTCTTCATATTTAACCCTTTCAATATCAAATTCAACCTTCATTTATACAAAAATTAATTAATTATTGCTTTTCTTTTTCTTAGTGCATGGTGTAGTATTTTTTTTACGTACTCTTCAAATGTTCCTTCAAAATTCATATTACTCTATGGTAAGGAAAATCACATTGAGTAAGTGGAGGGTAAGAACTCAAATGAAATCATTGCTAATAGTATACATATGTATATGTTTAGACGTATAATACAAGCTTTCTAACCCTAACATATTAACTTAAGATTTTGTAATTTTAAGTTAGTTATTTGGGAAGAAAAAAAGAGGAATCCGCGCGTTCTATTTGAACATTTACTAAATTGATGGGTTTTGGATGGTGTTTTTGATTAAAAAATGAATGTATTTAATGAAAAAGAATTGTAGGAAAGGGTGGGTGATATGTCAATAGCAAACTTTAAGAGTAGGGTCCCATTGGTGTTCCCTTGATGGGCAACACAAGATGTGAAACCATGGAGGAAGAGGACAAATGTAACCCACCTACCCATTATTATCAATCTCTTCTTTTCTTCCCACCTTTTCTTTTTCCAAGTTTCTATTTTTTTTTTTAATTTTCTCACTTTTATTGTTTTTTCCAAAAGAAAAAGAAAAATTCCCCCTACTTTTTTCAATATTCAAGTATGAAAAGAAGAAAAGTCTATTAGAATAATTTTCCTGCCCAAATTAGTTGACAATTCTTTTGTGTGTGTTTTGTCACATTACCAATCACCATCAAAATTCCAAAGAAAATAAAACATTAGGTTAAAATAAATTCTTACCACTTTCTTCTTTTTAATCTTTTTAGTTTCTTTTAACCATTGTGTACTTACACATTTTCACTAGAATAAAAAAATTTACCTTGATATGTAACAATATAATTTTTCTAAGTAGAATATTTGAACCATACACCAAAAATATTTTTTTACTTGAATGGACAAGACATACTCATCCTATATGCGTAAACAAACAAGACTATACATATGACTTCATAAATAAGTCACAAATTAATTAAACGAACATATATATATATTTAGACGCGTGACAGGAAAATATTTAATTATTTTTAGAAGAAAAATTATAAAAGTTTCGAGGGAAATAGATAAATGGTAAAGGAAATAGACTTTAAGAAAATTAGAGAGAAAAAAGTTGTGAGTAAATTAAATATGTTAGATGAATTGGTAAAAACAAAGAAAGTCACATTGTGAGAAGAAATTTAGAGTGAAGCAAAGTTAGAGATTTATTTACTGGAGAGAGAAATTTTAAAAACAAATAATTTAGAGAGAGAAGCTCTTGGAAAAATGTTTTATTTTGAGAGAGGAAAAACGTTATGCAGTGACTCCAACCAAAATTTTAGAGAAATAAAAATTATATAAGTGAAAAGAAAAAATTAGAGAGAAAGAAATGTTGGAGAGAGGGAAAAAGAGAAAAAAAATTGTTGAAAACTTATAAAAGGTTAAATATACAGACTTTTATTTTAAAAAATCTATTTTATTAATTATAGGAGCTATTTATAAAATATAATAAAAATTTAAAATATATTTACAATACTAATTATATTCGTGTATATTAATATAGTTAATACACTAATAAAAGTCTATCGATATCTAATGTTTATCTAACCTAAAATTTTATTCTATTTTATAGAAAATTTGACCGACATTTACTTGTAAATAACATTTTTTTTCTGTTTTTGAAATAAAAGGGTTAAAATGCAACAAATTTGTTTTCAATTTTATATGTTGAAAATTGTATAATTGGATGGAGATTTGGTCCTTAAATGGGATAGCTATATAAGTGTGATTTCAAATCTAAATAATAATTGATGTGAAAGAAGCTAAGGTAACCAATTTGGGAAATTAACAAAAATAAGCCAAAAATGGAGGAATAAAAGATTTATGAGATTGATTTTTAAAAAGTTGATTTCTAGGACAAATTATGTGTGAATTGTCTAAATTACCCTTAATTCATTTTACCTTCCATTCCTTCTCCTCAACGCAGAAACAAAACGCAAAAAAAAAAAAAAAACACACACACACACATTCGCTTTCTTCTCCTTCTACTTCGGTGCATATCATCGCTTCTCGGATGTCGTTCGTCGCTCCTCCGGTGTGAACTAAAAGATCTGAACAAAGAGCCAAAGCTACACTTGTTACTTCTCTAAGGAAAAAACTAAACCCCCTAATCTTCTTCCTCCAAACTTTCCTCTGATTTTCGACTCAAATATTCAGCAATTTGGTGGGTAACTATTCTTTGTTTATTTCTGTTTTTCTTCCTTTTTAATACGTGAATTAGGGTTGAATCAAAAGACCGCTTACTGAGTCGAATCTTTGATGATGGCACACAGAGATCACGGTGAATTAGTACATGATAGAAAAACATGTTTAAGATTTTGCCGAAATTTTAAATAGAGACCTAGGTAAGGATGGATTAGCTTAGGTGAAATTTTGTGATCATTTTATGATCGTTATAATGGTTACAATTTTACTTGTTTCCAATTCAGTCTCCTATTTTTTGAACTGAGTAAGAGGGAGTGGATGAATATTCAATGGTAGCATTAGAAATGTATTTGTTTCGAAAGCCCATATGATTTTTTTCCTTTTGGGTAGATTCTGTTTTGCAATCTGAACGGACTTTATATATAGGGTTGGTGCTTCATTGTGATTTCTTTTTTTTTCAGTTGCTGCTAAGATAATTTTGGTGGAAGAAAAGAGACGGATCAATGCCAAAGGGTTTGAAGAGTAAATATCAATCTACTTCTCATTAGGTTTTGAAGGAAAAAGAAAAGAATTGTGTTAATGACCTTGAAGGGATATTCACTAATCTTCAAAATGCAAGGAAGGAGAGTCGTACTACTGACATTGCACGTGTCTCTGTTTTACTTTCGACTTCAACTCCGGCGGACGCTTCTCCACTTCCATCCATTTCGATTTCAGGTTTGTTTTCACCGGACCTCTCCATTTCTTATCCACTCCTCTACGTTGGCAGTGCCGTATCCATCATTTCCTTTGCAATGTACTGTAATAATAGAAAAACCATACCTTGGAGTTTAGAACTTGAATTCGAACATATATTTGGTATCCCATATAAACTCTGCAAAGCTACCAGTACAATAGAATATCATAAGCTGCATTGTTGAAAGACCATTTCCTTTGCAATTTGTTGAAAGACATTATCATAAGCTGCATTGTTGTTCTCTACTTTGTTAATGTTTTTAGTGATGTAGTTCCAATAGAATACAATCTTTAGAATGCATGTTTAGCTAGTCTAGGTAGTCTACTAGGTGTTAAGGCTTTAGGGTTAGCAATTTTATTAGACTTAGCTACTTTGCCTTGAATTTTTCCATCATCTCGTACCTATCAGCACCTATCTCGCACCTTCCAAAATTTTGAGTAGAAGTCCCAAGATGAGAGTGTTAACCTTCCTAAACCGTTTAGAATGCATGTTTAGCTACTCTACTAGGTGTTATGGCTTTAGGGTTAGCAATTTTATTAGACTTAGCAACTTTGCCTTGAAATTTTCCATCATCTCGCACCTATCATATCTCACCTTCCAAAATTTTGAGTAGAAGTCCTAATATAAGAGTGTTAACTTCCTAAACCGTTTAGAATGCATGTTTAGCTAGCAATTTTATTAGACTTAGCAACTTTGCCTTGAAGTTTTCCATCGTCTCGCACCTATCAGCACCTATCTCGCACCTTCCAAAATTTTGAGTAGAAGTCCCAATATAAGAGTGTAAACTTCCTAAACCGTTTAGAATGCATGTTTAGCTACTCTACTAGGTGTTAAGGCTTTAGGGTTAGCAATTTTATTAGACTTAGCAACTTTGCCTTGAAGTTTTCCAGCATCTCGCACCTATCAGCACCTATCTCTCACCTTCCAAAATTTTGAGTAGAAGTCCCAAGATGAGAGTGTTAACCTTCCTAAACCGTTTAGAATGCATGTTTAGCTACTCTACTAGGTGTTAAGGCTTTAGGGTTAGCAATTTTATTAGACTTAGCAACTTTGCCTTGAAGTTTTCCAGCATCTCGCACCTATCAGCACCTATCTCTCACCTTCCAAAATTTTGAGTAGAAGTCCCAAGATGAGAGTGTTAACCTTCCTAAACCGTTTAGAATGCATGTTTAGCTACTCTACTAGGTGTTAAGGCTTTAGGGTTAGCAATTTTATTAGACTTAGCAACTTTGCCTTGAAGTTTTCCAGCATCTCGCACCTATCTCTCACCTTCCAAAATTTTGAGTAGAAGTCCCAAGATGCTAGTGCATCCATGTTTAGTAAGTCTCTTATGCAATTATATTTAATTAGTTTTTTTTTATGCAGGTTTCAGTATGGCTTCAACATCAACTAACGGTCCCATGTACAAGATTGACCCTGCTCATCATTTTCAGTCTATAGTAAGTAGTTTATCACATTTAGTAAGCAGGTTGACTATGTTGTCGGATCAAAACAAGACTGTCAAGATCCTTGGGTGAATGTTGATTACATTTACTCTCCATTCAATATCCATGGCAATCATTGGATTCTATTATGCTTGGACTTGGTACGTTGTCAAGTTAAGGTATGGGATTCGCTTCCGTCGCTGACGAGTGCCGAAGATATGAGAAGCATATTAGAGCCAATTCAAGAGATGGTGCCAAATTTGCTCGATGCTACTGGATTCTTTGTTAGGAGAGGCGGATCATCAACACACAAGGAACCTTGGCCACTTGTCATTGTCGACTCCATTCCACTTCAACGCAACAATAGTGATTGTGGTGTATTTACAATTAAGTATTTCGAATATGAAGCTTCTGGTTTAGATGTAGCTACATTATGTCAAGAAAACATGTCATATTTTAGAAAACAATTGGCATTTCAATTATGGACCAACAATCCCATGTATTGACTTTTAGTTCCAACTTTTGAAGGAATTGTATATGTTCCAAACTATGTACATAAATAGTTTTATATAATGGAATGAATACCATTTTTGTTTTTTGGTATGCAATTTTTATTTCATTATCTTGGAAAATTGTAAAGTGTGCAGAACTTTTATATAATGTACAACAATGCAGGTGAGAGCAACATTTTCATGCTCTTAGAATTAGGAAGGCCAATTTATCCCACAATGTATGAAAATGGAGAGAGATGAGAGAAAAATGAAATATTCTTTTTGGAAGTGAGAAAATGGAGAAAATGGTTTTCAAAGGCCGGTGGGAGACCATGGGAAGAGCTTCAGAAAGAAATTTCAAGAAAACGAATTAAAGAATGGAAAAGGAAGAAAAAGGAAATTTCGTGAAAATGAGGGAAAATGGAACACCAGAGGGAGGGATGAGAGAAAAATGAAACATTTTTAGAAAGTGAAAAAACGGAGGGAGAAGGAGAAGAGAGGATTCATAAATTGATTTTAGGATATTTTTTAACTTGAGGGTAATATAGACTTTTTCCAACTAATTTGTCCTAAAAGTCATCTTTTTTAAAATTCATCTCAAAACTCTTTACATCCTTCCAAATTATCCTATTTTTGATAATTCCCCAACCAATTTATATTTGGAGTAGTAGTAGCTTGACCAAAACCCTAATTATACATCTACAAAAGTTAAATCCAAGTCCTTAGGAACAAGAAACCAAAATATACACATAGTCCCCTTAGTGTGTTATATTTCAACAATTTAATAATTGTTAAACAGTAGGAAACCCACAAACTCAATCTAGCCACTTCAATCAAAACCCTAAATTTAAAATTTAAGAAAAACATATATTATACTAAGTCAAGATAGAACAAAAATATTTGTATTTTGTACCCTTCACACACTTATCAAATAGACCAGACATGTGGCTTATGTTTCACATTAGGATAAAAAAGATTATGCATACCACCGTCAATTACGAAAAGTTATTCAATTGGGTAGAAGAATTGACATGACTCATTTTGAACGAACATGATAATAAAAATTATGAAATCTAAATCAAAATATTAACAATCATTTGGTACTCACCCCATTCAATGTACAAAGGCAATACAAAATAATAATCAAATTATATATGCAACAACTATCCATTCATAATCGTTCTCTTCTTTTAAAATTAGTTTAAAATTCTAGACAAAATTTAAAAACTAAAGTGTTGTTTAATAATAATTTTGGTTTTCTATTTTTGAAAATGAAGCTTGTAAAGAATACTTCTGCTTTGTTTTTAAATTTTCAAAATTTAAAATAATATGCATGATTTTGAAACAGGATTGTTATTATATTTTAATTATTTTTTAAATTTACGTGATTCTATGTACATAGTTATACGGCTATAAGAAGTGATGAAGATGGGATATGAAAAATGAACATTTATAGGAACGAATCAAATATGGTTGGAGATGGTCACACAATGGTCTTTCGTGGATGAATAAATATGGCCCCATAACCTAATCTAACCTAACCATTTTTCTTTTTATTATTCATTCATGGCAATGAACAACAATACCTCTTAGCCATACACGTGAGTCTTTTTCATCCACAATATAATACAAAATCTTCATCTTCTTTCACTTCAATCATACACGTTTTCCTTTTCATCTTCTACCCTTTAAAGACGTGGAATTTAGTAGCTCAACTGTTAAAGTAGCAAAATTAAGATATCTATTATAATTTCTCTCCAAACTAGGTTTTCGAATTTTAATCAATCATCATAATTGTTTGGAAATCCATTCATTTTTTTTGTTTTAGTTAAATTAATTTTGAAAAAGTAAGCTTATAATCGTAATTTCTTATAACCATGGTTGAATTTTAAACTAAATTTCAACCAAAAAAAAGTTTTAAAATTTATTTTTAACTTAAATTTTAAAAAATAAAAACAGAAACCAAATGGCTACAATATGATACTATATATATATATATATAGTTTTTATATAGTTTCGAATATTTAAGTGTCAATTTTGGTGATCTCTATACTTTTAACTTAGGTATATTTTACTCCATTCTTTCGAGTTGCTTATCTCTTCATCTTAAAAGTTTATTTTATTTCTTTTTATATTTTAAGAACTAACACCACACTGTATTTTCAATGTTCGTTATTTAAAAGGATTTTCGTGATGAGTATGGAATTTGAAAATAGATATATGTATACTAGTTAAAGATACATTACTTTTCATGATGAAAATAAATGTTTTAAAAAGTATGAAAACCAAATTACATAGATATAAATATAGAAAGTAGGAGGATGAAAAATTAAGTGGTCCTATGCCTAATATAATTACATTAATTATCACACACATATATATATATACTTGAAAAAAAACGTGTTCAAAAATAATTTTAGTGAGAAGAGTTAATTGTTTAAAATGATTTTAATAATTCAAAATTTAAAAGTTATTATTTTCACTCTCTTTTAAATAACAAATAAAAAAGTATTTTAAAAGTAATTTTCATACACGTCTTTCATATATCCCATCACAGCTATGTATTATTTAAAATTCAAAGACTTGAAAATTCTACCCAATAAATAATTGATTCTCAATTTTTGTTTTTATAAATGAATGATAGAATTGAAATTTCAACTCTAAAAATTAAATGAAAAGTTACTTTAATGATGTTAGAAAATATTCTCTTGCCACCCCCTATTATCCTTTAAAAAAAGATATAGAATATTGGTTCATCATCCATACATTTCTTTCAAGAAGACATGGATTTAGAAATTATTAGGTTTAATTAAGTTATAGATTAAATAAAATCAAGACTACCACATGACTTAATTTCAATTATTGAGTTTGATTTTTACAAAATTCTAATATCAAATCATTCTGGTTTTCAAGTAATTATCTTATTAAATTATTTCATGATGAATAAAGATTTGAACAAAAGAAATCATATATGAAGAAATTTGGTTTGGTTAGAGATGGTGCAAATAATAATAATGAATATGTGAGGCAGAGACCGATGATGATGAGGAGCACTAATTAATTCCAAAATTTAACACAAAGTTGTTTATTTTATTTGGGCAAAACATTTCATGCCCTAAAAAAGTAATTGCAAATAAATTAAGAGTGCTTCTATATATTTCCAATATAATTTCAACCATAAAAGAGACCCCTCCCTATAAAGTACAATTAATCAATATTAACTTTTGTGAAATAAATAAATGAATAAATGTAGGTCTTTTAGATACTTACTCCCACAATCTAATGTCATCAAAAGATTTCATATCATAGGACTTAGATTAGGGTAATAGGTGAGAAAAATGTTATTGATCATTTTCAATTTTACTTTTTCTTGAAGAAAATGTTATTTCATTTTGGTAGGTAACCTTTTACCCATCTCCACAACTTGTAATTTGTTTTTTAATCTAATAAGTTTCTTTATTATTCACAATTTTGGTTCAAATTTTGGCTTCAATTTTAAAACATTTCTATATCATCATTAATATTTTTGTATTTTATCAATAGAGAACTAAGTGTATTCTAACCCATTTCTTAAACCCCAAAAATAAGTTATTTAAAACATATCATTATTATTTTAACTTTCAAAATAACTTCCCTTCCCATTTTTTTAAAAAGAAAATTAAACTAATAGATATAGTAATAATAAACTTAATTTTAAAATTGTCTCAATCTTATCAATTTAATTTTCACTCACCTTCCCATTCAACATCATGGAACTATTTTATTCTAAATGGTTAATTAGACAACCATTCAAAGGATCAACGAAATGTGAAAAATTAATAAGAATTAGATCGAGGTATATTTCTAACTATATTTTGAATAATTATCTTTGATTTTATACGATAACCATTTTATATTTCACTTTATAAGTTTAAAATTAAGAAAATTATCTTTTAATTGAGTAAATTTCCAAAAATACTTACAAATATAACAAAATAGCATATAACTTATTTATAATAGGCCAAATTTATCTTTATCTATATCTTTATCTATATTGCGTTTTGTTGTAGATAAACGGTAATATTTTGCTACATTTGTAAATATTAGTTTACGATATTAAAAAAAAAATGAAACATTGACCACATACTTCGACCATTGAATTAGAAATTTAAAAGTTTTCAGTAGATTTCATATTCAAATTAAATATATTGCTTAGTGGTCGGTGCATTATTCATATAAATTTATATAAATAAATATAAAACTAAAAAAATTGTAATATCATTTTTTTTCATTCTATCATTTTTCTTTATTATTTACTGGTGGCTAAATTTTGAATGGAGGGAAACCAAAGTAATTTTAATATATTTTATTGTTTTTACATTTGATTAAGATTTTAAATTTACTTTTACAAGTTTGTGATATAATTGAAATCAACCCCATAGTTTAAGATTATAGTTCATAATTAAGCACAATTTGTATGAACAAACTTATTTTTTAATGACATGTTCAACTTCAAAGTTTTTGAAGAAAGAATAGTTCGATATTTTATTATTAATTATTATTTTATATATAAAAGATTGATTTAGAATGATTTGAATTCAAAAATAGCTTTTCAAGGTTTGGTTTAAACCATTTTTATCGAAAAAGTTTAATAAAAATAAGTTTTTTTTTTTTATATAAACATTTTTTCTTAAAAATCTAGATGAGACTTTAATTTCCATTAAGATTTCTATCAATTTCTAATGAATCAATTTATATAAATTGATAGCAACCCAATTTTAGCATTCACAAATAAAGAAATATCTGATTGCAAAATGTCAAAGAGCCAATACCCTTGAAATAAAATCTACACAACATTTTTAGCCACGACAATTTTTGAGTAGGGTCTATTCATCATTTTTTTTTTTATCAAGTCTATTCATCAACTAAAGGTAATGTAATTAGACCAACAAAGATACACTATTCCAAATATTAAAAAGAAAAAAAAGGAAATTGAGATTTTTACACGTGAAATCTTTTAGGGATTTAGCTTTAATTTTAGACCAATTTAATAATTTTATCATTTTTAAAAATTTTAAAAATATTTAATTCTTGACTTTTTTTTTTTGTTATACTAAAAAAATATAAACATACATAACATATACCATAATTTTTTTTTTGTTGCAATTATGCTAAAAATGAAAATATAAACACATATGTTATTCAATATACAAGATGATATATTGTACCAATTGTCTTGAGAATGTGATATTTCTAGAGAATCAAAATATATACTAAATAAGCTATGATGTATATATCAAATATATAATATTGTTTTCTCATTAAAAATTTGGTTTCTAAACAATCCCTACTTTTGCCGTTTGTGAGTAAAATTTGTTTAGTTCATATCCACCAGAAACTTTAGACTTTTTGGTATTAATATTCTTAAAAGGTTTAGACGATTATACTATTAAGTATTAAGAGTAAATATACTATTTTGTTTATTGTTTAGGTTATTGGTATATAAAGCCAAAGAAATTTTGTTGTGTAGAAAAGTATTGTCCATTAGAGAAAAAGAAAAAGGCCAAATGTTAGATAGTAAAACATAGATTCATTACCCCCACTTTAGTTTTCTCACTTTTTTGACAAAAATAGAGAAAAATTGGAATAGAGAGAGCAAAGCAATCAATCAAATATAAGAGCTGTAATAAATAGGGAAATATATATAATATATATATATTTATATAATAAAGTATCCAAGAAGAATTACAATTGAGTCATAAAAGAGTATCGTATCATCAAATATTTGATGAAGTAGCCAAGCCAATCCAAATCCAAGCCAAGCCAAAAGCAAAGCTCTTCAATCATGGAGGAGGAGAAGAAGAAAGAGGACCCATCTTCTTCATTTTTATCTGTTTCTTATCTCAAAATCTCATCCTCTCCTAAACCCCTTCATTAGTCCACACACAAAGAGGAACCCACTTTTCTTTTTGGGTCCTCCCCATCCCCACACACAGACATGGCAGACCAAAACAACAACAACAACAACAAGCATCACCCATTACTTCCTTCTCCTGCAACTTCTTCATCTCCATTAACAACACCTCCATTACCTACAACTTCTTCAGATATCAAAGACTTCACTCTCATTATTTCAAACAAAGATCAAAACAACAGCAACAGCAACAACAACATCAACAACAAGCAATTGGCTCCTAAACGTACCTCTAATAAAGACCGTCATAAAAAAGTCGATGGCCGTGGTCGTAGAATCCGTATGCCTGCTCTTTGTGCTGCTCGTGTCTTTCAATTAACTCGTGAATTGGGTCATAAAACTGATGGGGAGACCATTCAATGGCTTCTTCAACAAGCTGAGCCTTCTATTATTGCTGCCACTGGCTCCGGTACTATCCCCGCTTCTGCTCTTCATGCTGTTGGTGTTTCCCTTTCCGATCATGATTCCTCTGTTTCCGTCTCTGCTTCTTTAACCCCTAAAATCGAAGCGGTTCCCAGGACCAATTGGGCGATGATGGGTGCTAATTTGAGTAGATCTCATATGGCCTCCCAGGGGTTTTGGCCCTCTTTAGGTGGGATTGGGACTGGATTTGTTAGTGAGAATCCGGGGTCGATTATGCCCAAGTTTGGGTTTCATGGGTTTGAACTTCAGGGGATGAATTTGGGATCCGTGAATTTCCCGGCCATGATTGGGAATCAACATCAACAAATACCTGGGTTGGAGTTGGGGCTTTCGCAGGATGGGAATAATTTGAGAGGGATGTTGAATCCGCCTTCGTTTTCGCAAATTTATCATCAAATTGGCCAAAATCGTGATTCCTCTGCACAGCCATTGGAGCAGGATCAAGCTCCTGAGAAAGATGATTCTCAAGAATCGAGATGAAGAATGATGATGATGAATGAAGAATTTGATAATTTGGGTTTTCCAAATGGAAACTGTTTCGGATTTCTAGGTCTAAAATTAGGACTAAATTTGGAAAGAGGGGCAAAATGAAGAAGACGAAGATTCAAAGATTGGTTCATAATTTTCAGTGTGTGTGTTTGATTCTTCAAATTCAGGTTAATTCTTTGCTCCTCATCCTCAATTTTTTTTTTATATCCCAACCAAAAATTAATTTAACTTTTGTTCTTCCAAAAGAATTTCTTTTTCTTTTTCATTTTTCAGATAAGTATTCCTTATAAATAAATAAGAACAATTTTTTTTTCTGAGAAAATAAAATTAATTTCTTTAAAATCTTTCTCGAATAAATCCCAAATTTAGTCTTTCAATATTAAATACTTAATTTTTGAAGAAAACTTCTGGATTTTCTATTTTAATGGAATAATAATAATAATAATCTGTTCTTGGAAATAAATTAACCAAAACAAAATAATGTAAGGTTCTATATATAATTTATCTATTCAAGATTATTGTTTTCTTCTTTTATATATATAAAAATTTAGAGTGTGCTTTTTTTTCTTTTATAAATATGCAGGTGGGAAGTTTTGAGGAGAAGAGTGGTTTAATTGCAAGATTGAATTTGACTTTCATTTCTTCAATTTTGAGGTGTGTGTATGTTTTGTTTTGTTTTTTTTTTTTTTAATAATTTATATAAATAATTTGTAGAAAAGAAAATGAGTGTAATATTTAGTAATTTTTGTGAAGTTGATATGGAAAATGAAAACTGTTCCATCACTGCATTTAAATTTAATGGATGGTAAGTTAAAAGAAGAAACAACAATCTATCCATTGCAAAATTTGTGGTCAATATTGAGAACCAAATGCCAATTCCATCAATCTCCATAATTCTCCAATAATTTCACCATCATATATTATTACTATTTCTTTCCTTTCTCACAATTAATTTCTCCCCTGTTTTTTTTATATATTTTTAAAGATAATATTTAAATTTTAAGTCGAAAGATACTACCATTATAATATAAAGACACTAGTCTATCGTTATCTATCGCAAGCAATTATAGATAGACGATATATTTTGCATATATTTTTAAAAGACATCCTTTAATTTACTTTCTATCAAAATCTTAAAATTTGTGTAAACTTTTGAAAACAAAAAAATTGTACTAAAAATTCAGTCCTTGTGTGCTTGAAAATTAAATTATGAAAACTACGGTAAAGAATAGAAAAGAAATAAACATGAGAATGTTACAAAAACATATTCTAAAAACGTATATATTGTTTTATAGATTTGAATGCGAATTTAAATTAAATATTTGTGTTCAAAGAGAAAAAAAAGAAGATGAAAATCATAATTTGAAAATTGTGAGGAGGGAACATAAGTTTCAAAACTAGTGAGCGAAATACAAAATTGTTTATTAATTTGCTTATGGAAATTATTAGTAATCTAACAAGTTCATCTATGTTTGGCTCCTCCATCTCTCTCTCTATATGCATATTGATGAAGACAAATAACAAAAGACTTCAATTTTCTCAAACATGTAAATCAAACAAAGACAGACTCCCCAGTCCCCAACTAGGAGGTTTGGCTTCATAATCCAAAGTTTTATTTTGTTATGTACATCCAGATGTAGCAAATTGAGGCGGGGTATCCATGGATATTTAATTAAGCTTTTAGAAAACCAAAACTAGATGTGCATTAGAAAGCTAGTGAATCTGTGTAAAGAAATGTTGCAGGTGGAAGAAGCTTGCTCGATAGAGATGAAGTAAAATTTTGTTTTGACATTTGATGTCGAAGAGTATAATGTATTTTCTTAGTTATTTAAGTGCCCACTAACATTCCAAGTGCTTAAAAACATCTTCTTAGTTAAGAAAGATGTTTTCTGTTGGGCTGCAGCTTTATTCTGTCTTCTACTTTGGCAACTCTTCTTGTTAGGGGCAACATCAAAGTGTGAAGTTGAGGGAATGGAAAATGAATTGTTGTCTCTTTTTCTTTGAGTCTTTCCTTAAACCTTGTGAAATTTGCTTACATGCTGATGCTACAGACACGTTCATTGCTGCCGGTCCACAACTGATCACGCCGATTTCGGTTCCCTCGTCTTCGTGTTTGATGTTTGAAAATATCTCTGTTCAATCCCAAACAAATTACAACCATATATTGTTTTGAATATGCAAATTCGCAATGTGCTTAGAATGAGTTTGTATAAGAGATACCATCCATACCTTTGAAGATAGGCCTTCCTCCATAATATATTTCATGTTCTTCCTGTCTACTTCCTCTTACTACTGAACTTGGAATTGCATTTTGGGTTCCGGTTTCAGTTTGGATGAGTGCTAGATTTTCTTTCTTCAATCTTCGCCATCTTAAAACAATCCCAACGACTGCACTGGATAAGATAGCTAAAGTAAAGGAAGACATCAGAAGTAGATCTGAGATCCAAGATGGAGTTCGATCTTTCGTCTTTTTAGAGGCTTTCTTGGTTGGAATGACAATATGGTTGAAGATGATCAAGGCGACGAGGAACACAATTGATGTTAATCCAGTAATTGCAGCCATCCAGTTCAAGCTTTCAAGTCCTTGTGCTGCGTAGCTTGAACATCTAGTGCTTGATTGTATGGTTTGCATTTGAGAGAACTTGTTTAGCAATTCTACAACAGTTGCACCAGACTGTACTTCTTGTGTCACAAATACTTTGAGCTGCAAATTCATTTTCTTGTTTGAACTGTTCAGCAGTAAAGGTAAGATCGAGTTGAGTAGCGAAATGTCTTGGGAGTTCTTCATGACATGTATAAGTTGTATTCTTGCAGGGCATTTGAATCGACTACTGTTTTGCATAGAATTGATCTCTTGTAAAATGCTCAAAAAAGGGGTTATTCCAATTCCACCAGCAATTAGAAGCAAGTGATCATATCTGCATGAAATTAGTTACGTGTTTGGATTATGCACGATTTGAAACAAGTATCGGAAACATTAATCATGTACATTTGAACCGAAACATTTTTTGTTTATGTAAACCTTAGGAAGTCCATGGAGGAAGGTCCATAAGGGCCCTCAACTGCAATGGAAATGCACTTCAACTGATCTGATTCTCCCTCTCGTTCTGTGCTTATCACGTCATACAAAGACCTTGTCCATGACTCATCACATTTAACGACAATTGACATTGTTTCATCATCAACACTCGAGCTGGAAATCAAGCTGAAAGCATGCCACTGAAATCTAGAAATCCTTGGTATCTTCACATACACAACACTAGTTGGTTTATACTTCAGCCCTGCACTAGCAAACAAACTTATCCATTCAAACAACTATCACCTTTTGTTTCATAAATCTGAAAGGGAAAGAAATAGGGATGAATGAAGAAATACTTCGATCTTTTGGCAGAGTTAGCTCCACAGCTTTGCAAGGGAGGATTCGAGCAGACACGACACAAGTTTCGATTCTTGATTGAATGATTCGGAGGATCTTATCAATGCCAAAGAGAAACAGTCCAGGAAACACCATGTAAAAATGTCTATCTCCAGCATGAAACAAGAAGAATACAAAGAAAACAATGTACAAATGGTGTGTATAGTAGAAGATCTCAAACTTTCTCCTCCGTATCTGAGGCAAGGAAGTGATCCAAATCACTAATCCTGTAATCAAAGTAATCTCCCCGGCAATGTAAATCCGGCCAGTGTTTTGCCATTTCCACACCTTGTTCCAACAAACCAGAACTCAAATGGTATCATTGACATTGTCTATAAAGTAATAGAATTAGTAACAACAAAAGCAAAGAGGAGAGCTACCTCATCTTGAATCTTGTTGCTGATCCCCCAGATGAACAAGGTGCTTATGCCATGGAAGGTGCCAAATAACACCATTGCCGTTCCAAGCCAAACATGATACTTCACTGAAGCTTCAAATTGAATGCCAATTAGCTGAAATGGAGCCAACCCTCTCAAAATAGGCAGAAGAAGTAGACTCAAACAAGCCTCTGCTAGCAAGCCAAACCTTGTGGCTATTCTTAAATACTTGAGTTCCCATCTGAAAATCATCAAAATGGACAATAATAATTCAACCCCAGATTCATATAATAAAAAAAAAACATTCAGTTTGTTTTTTTAAAAAAACTCACATCTTCAAGTTGAGTGATTCAACAGGTAGCAACTTTCTGAAATCTTTAGAAATTCTAGCATAGAATGTCCAAGCCAGGAAGAGGAGAAATAAAGCAACACCCAGAAGCTCAATTCCAGATAAAATACCCAAATAATTGTTCACAACAAGTGGGTTTGAGAGAGCATTCGAAAAAGTTGAGAACTTTGTTTGTCTGTGGAAAAAAAAAAGAGCAAGGATTCAAGAAGAAGATCAAAAGGTCTGATAGAAATTTTGAACTGTTCAAATGAACTTCAACCAAGGTGAACTTTCCTGAAAGTTTGTGGACTGGAGGGTTTGTTATTTAAGTGAACTAGTCCAATCATAACAAGAACAATAACAGGAAAAGTATAGACTACAAAGTTGAGACCTGAAAAACATGAAATTCATATCAATTATATAATGGATAGCAGGAGTTGGATCTGCAAGAAAGGTGAATATGAAAAACATGCAAATTTCATACCATAATATCCAAATAGAGAGGCTCGGGCACTATTTTCAGCAAGATGCCATTTTTTGGTCCAAAGATCTGTTGGTTTCAAGAGCCAGAGAGAAATCCAGCCAGCACATAATAGAATCATCAACAGTTTGGTAGCAGTAAGAAGAATGGCTCTTTCCTTTTGATTTTGGTACATATTTGCTGTTTGGCTATTTGGGGTTTGAGTTTATGCTCTGAATTTATACATTTTAGAGGGAAATCAATAAGGATTTTTCAAAATTGATTGACTCCACTAAATTCATTGGAGGTATTTAATAAGGCACTTCTCCACTTTCCACGAGTGTCAAAGGCTTAAAGCTACGTGGTGGGACACTAAAAGTGATAGAAATAAAACAAATCTTTTGAAAATCTTACATATGGCTTGAAAAGTCTAGGATTTGTTCAGTGTCAGATTGAATTGAATTCACACAGCTAAAATGCAAAGTGTCAATATTTATGGTGGGACTGTAACATGATAACAGTGTAATAACATGTTATAGTTTCTTCTAACTCATCGTTATTGACGAAAATCTGAACCTCCTATCTCAAAGAATTAAGTACATATCAAATACGGTTCTGCTGACCCATGCACGCTTTAGCAACTTGTCATTATTTTACTACATCTTCTTTGCAGTAGAATGGAAAATTTACAAGCTTCATTTTTCATCTAAATCAGCTTGTAATGAGCCTTGAAGGTTGAAGCCATAGGTCTGATACTGTTATACTATATTATGAGTGCCTTTTGATCATCGACAAATGGAGAATGGTGTCATTTCATGGTGGGAAAATGACATAATCTTTCTTTCTTTCATTTTTTTTCCTTATCACAGTTTGTTCATCGATTGGATTGATCGTTATCTTTGCCATTTTGGTAGTAGCATCTTCTGGCCAACTTTCCAAGGCATGATCTTAATTGTCACACCGCACTTTTCTTGGTCTATGTGAGGCTTCATAGATTCCACAAAGCACAATTTTGCACTCAAGATTCTACTCTGCAACTTGCAGAAAGCCACAAGAAAGAAGAAGAAAAGGGAAAAGGGAAACAAACAACAAAACAACAAACATAGATGTCTCTTCACAACGTGCTTGTGACAGATAAACTAAACTAGCTAACATGATGACCAAAAAAAAGTTCCTATTTTTCTCCAACCAACATGATTTGAGGAGACAATTGGATTGAATTTCTCCATAAAAACTAGTGAAATGATAAGTAATACACTACCTATTTTGCAAAAGTTCATAAACATAGCTATTACCTTGACAGGAAAGAAGAGTTCAACAACCAAAATGTTATCCCCTCTTCTTACGAGCTCGCTGCCAAAAAGAAATGGATGGAGTCTTTGGATGTTGGATAAATGTACAAACATAAATGTGCTTATAGTCTATTTCAGGTGTAAAGAAATCGATATTAAAAGATAAGCCAAAAACCTAAGCAAAAAAGACTGCACATATTGTATTGGCTGCATAAAGGATCATTTACAGTTGCACAAATTATATTAATGCAATTCTTTAAACCCTAGGGTCAAAATCGTAAATAATGTAAGTAACAAGTAGGGTTTAAAATCGTAAATAATGTAAGTAACAAATTCTTGTTTGTTGAAGCGTCACATAACAGATTTAAGGCATTTTAATGTGAAGATTACGAGGAAATTAGAAACAGCTTACAAAGAAATGGTGGTGGTCAACCAGCAGAGGCAAGTTGATGATGGAATCACTTGGAGTACAAATACAAGGTCAGGAAGCATTAACTAGAGATAGAAATTATTCAATTGTCCATTACCAAAAATAATGGTTCATAGGACCATTATAAAAGCAAGCCACTTTTCACTTTATTTATTCATTTTATTTCATTGATAAAAGAGGTTCACTCTGTAACATTCACATCTGTTTTCATATTAATCAGCAGCCTAATGATGTATCTAATCCAAACTTTAATCAAAATCTTCAACACCTACCAAAGTCATATTTTATGCGCTTTTAGATGAGGCTTATCTTGTTGTTTTGAAGAAAAGTGAAGAGAAGTTGGAAGAATTATCGGTGGCTGTATGTGCCACCCCTTCATAATATTCTACATAGGACCCCACTTAAGGATGGAGATGTTAAAGATTAATTGTTTTAGTCTATTTTGACAAGGACCCACTTTTAATTCTTGCTCACTCTCTCTCTGTTTCTCTTCTTTGGTATTGGAGACATGAATGTATTTGTTTAATGTTTTTCATTTCTCTTTCATCTTTGTTACTCTTAGAAGTTGTTGGTCAGTTTAGAAAGAAAGAAATAAATAAAAGAGGTCAGTATATACTTTACAAAGGATGAAAAAGTGAGAGGGAAACAGAAAAATCAAACTGATAGGAGGCCTTTATTCATGTGGTTAAATCTAAGGAAATAAGAGTCACACTTTTCACTTTGAGAGAAGCAAGTCAAAAGAATTTCTTTGGTTTTTTCATCTCATCTATTTGACTTAACCAAAGACATACAACAAGGGGAAAAAAACAAATGTTGACATAACAACGAAGTTGCAGGCCCATGATACAAGAGAATCTATCCACTTTTTCTCTCTTTTTCTTTTGTATACTTTCACCCCACTAAAACACATTGTTGTCATTTTCATTCTCATATCAGTTCTAGTTGTTACGGATAGCAAAAGAGAAAGAGAGAGCTAAGAATGGAAGAGGATTTTCAAGGGAGACCAACAGAGTTGCAACTGCAATGTTTCAGTGCAAGGATCGTGTCGCCAGAGATCGTTGAGATCGGAGAGGAAAGTAAGACTATTATTAGTAGCAGAGACAGTGCTGCAACCGACGTCTACGTCGCCGTTGGTAAAGATGATATAGATGTGCTTAAATGGGCCCTTAATCATGTCGTCTCACCAGGTTGTTGTGTCTTTCTCGTCCATGTTTTTCCTCTTCTCACCTACATCCCTACACCAGGTAATCAAGATTTATGTCTCTCTTTCCCTTTTTTTTTTCCATCTTTCAGATC
This sequence comes from Cucumis sativus, assembly GCF_000004075.3. Classification (NCBI taxonomy): domain Eukaryota; kingdom Viridiplantae; phylum Streptophyta; class Magnoliopsida; order Cucurbitales; family Cucurbitaceae; genus Cucumis; species Cucumis sativus. Next base: position 6,449,110 of record NC_026660.2, on the reverse strand, counting down.
ATAATCAAAGATTCACAGATCATTCATCAACAACTTTTCTAGGTTATTTTTCTTCCATAATATGCCTACAGAGGATGTTTGATGAATACGGGTCATAGTGAAATGCCATTATTTTGTTCCTTTTGTCTCTTTTGACTATCTTTTTCTTTCCAAAAAAGTCAAACTCAAGTCTAGACTGTAGGAATGAATCATTCTTTAGAGGATGGGAAGAACACTAAGAGCAAAATGTGTTGAATCTAATGTGACCCTCTCCTTGTTTACGCAATTGAAAATCTCTTCAGACACACGAGAAAAAAGATATGATCACAAGAACATTAGCATATTTTCATTGGTTTGATATTCATCTATGTTCATGAATTTCTCTGAGCTGCAGCATTTTGGTTTCAGTTGGAAGATTAGCAAGAAGCCAACTGAGCCGAGAACAATTAAGAGTGTATATCAATGAAGAAAACAATAGAAGGAGAAATTTGTTGCAGAAATACATCCGCTTATGCACTGATGCCAAGGTGTTGTTAGATCAGTTCCTCCGACTCTCCTGTCAAAACAATATCATATGTTTTAATCACTGAAACATAACTTCATCACTCAAAATGTAAATTCATTTTTCATAGTATTAAAATTGATTTGGAAGGAATAATAAAAGTATTTTTCAAGTGGTTTTATGACCATTTTTGAATCCTCCTAAACTTGCCAAAAAAACACAAAATAGAGATACTAATTTGTCCCCATATGTGTCAGGTAACAGTAGACACATTGCTTCTAGAGAGCAATACAACAACCAAAGCAATCCTTCAACTAATTCCAGTGCTCAATATCACAAATTTGGTCATAGGGACTAAAAGACCTCTTTCCACTAGGTTTGTATCTCTTTTTTTTTAATCCATTTTGTGTTTTTAAGATTTTTGTACAGACCACTATGTAAGGGATGCCCAATACTCGTTTCAACCAACTAGTAGTATCACTGCATGGTGGAGACAACATTGCTGCTATTGGGTTGTCCGTACCAAAAAAAAAAATCTTTTCAAATTCTCATATGATCATCTGTGGGATTTCTTAATAGGCTATTAGGGAAAAGAATGAGGACAGGAGAGATAGTGAAAAAGAAAGCACCAGAATTTTGCGAGGTCAGCATTGTTTATGAAGGCAAAAAATTGGATGAACATCAACAGCAAATGGGTTTGCTTACTTCTTCACAAAATTCCGACTGCAGGCCCCGTGGCTACAGGAAGAATTTGTTTGACTGGGTTTGCTTAACAAGCAGTTCTGGTTGCCATTGTTAATCCAATGAACAAAGCAAGACGAGGATCACAGATAAGATCCGATCATACTATTATGTAAAATTAAGTTATTAGGATTATACGCTATAATATTACTACGTTATCATATTACGTAATTATAGTTATATTATTATATTATTACGTAAAATTGCTTTCCCTTTTCCATAAGGAATATGGAAAAAGTTTTACTTAATTATAAATAGGCAGAGGCCCATCTCAAATTTTCAATTCCAAACAGATTTCGCATTAAGAACGTCAGAAGAAACAATGAGCATCAACTCCCAGCTTCCATCTCATATAATTGAGGAAATTTTCTCCAAAATTTCCACCGTAAATTTCTCTTTCTTCCGGGCAGTTTGTAAGGATTGGAATCGGTTGATATTGAACTGTAGAATTTCTTCTTCTTCTACTTTGTTCATCACCTGGCGGCCTCTTCAACCTCGCATGGATTGTGTCGACTTTCATCACAAATTCTCTCAAGGCATGAATGTTTTGTCTTCGTTTACATTTGATTTTCCTATTTCCTCGGATACTCAAATCACAAATTCATGCAATGGGCTGTTGTGTATTATAGAGGAAAACAAATATTATAAGACGTCGTATGTGGCTACTATAATAAATCCGATGACAAACGAGTATGTTACACTTCCAGGATATAATGAATACTGTTTGTACTTTGGATTTGGATTAGGGTTTAGTTCTAAATCTAATGAGTACAAGTTTGCAAGAATTTTCTTAGTGAAAAATATTTGCGGCCTTGAAATTTTAACTTTAGGAAAAAGTAATGAATGGAGGCATGTTAGCTATTTGCCAATTTTGTATATCGATCAAGAAGATGGTATTTATTTCAACGGAGTACTTTATTGGATTTGCATAGACAAAGACAAGAAAATCAAAATGCTTTGTTTGGATGTTGAAGAAGAAAGTTTTAGCATAATTGATATTCCAAAGTTAGCTAATTCTGCTATTGTTGATGCTTTTGACGACGGGATTTATGTATCAATCATTGACGAAGAAGAAGAAGTTGGCGAACACGAAAAACAAGTTGAAGTGTGGAAGTTGGGAAGTTGTGCATCAAATGGGTTATGGACGTTATGGTTTGTGGTCAACATATCAGCATGTGTGCCGTTGTTTTATTTAGATAATATATTATGGAAGGGGTGCTCTCTTAAAATTATTAAAATTTGTGAGAGCGGGGAGATCTTCTTTTTATTGGAAGAACAATACTTGTTATTATATGATTTAAAAACTCAAAAGATCACAAAGATTCATGAAACTGAAGACTCTTTCTCAGTTTTTGAGATTAAGTCTCCCAGTTTTAATTCGCTTCGCACAATTTTTGGAAGCTAGGTTGTATTTCAACAGTTTTACATTCAATGTATGTTCATATTTAAATTTTCAATTTATATTTTTACATTTTTATAAATATTTTAGTTTAATTTTCTATCTTCCAAAACAACTTTATTAATTTGCATATTAATGGAAGAATCAAATCTATTGTTGAAGCCCAAATCTACAAAAAGCCCATTATGGCATCAATGTCATCTACCCATCACCTAAATTCACTCTCCATATATTCTTTTATGATATTATACACATCTTATCTTACAATTTGATATATTATTATGACATATTTTAATTTTATAAATTTTATCTCAATAGTTGGATCGTTGAATATCAAAATAATATTTATAAGTAAAATTTTCAAATGCATATTGGTTGAATTTGAGTGTGTTAAAAAAACATAAAATAAAATTTTAATAAAATACCAATATTTGGTATAAAAACTAATATAAGTTTTCATAAAAAGAAACAAACATAATTTAAATTATTTACCTATATAATCTACCTTTAAATATCCATTAATCTTGATGAATAAAATTTAAATGTATAGTCTAAAATTTTCTCTCTCTCTCATTCCTTTGAAAACTCTCTTTATATATGTATTAAATATAAATTGTCATTATTTTGCTAGAGTATGGAATTATATGATATAAGTAAGTATAAGTAAGTGTTGTTATTAGTATTGAGATGTATAAGACAGATAATTTTGGTATATTATAATTAGTATGAAGTAATGTGTTGATAGGAGAGTGATAAATGATGAAAGTGTGAAGGAAAAATTGGTGGATCGAAATCAAGAATTAAAAGTGGGCCTAAGTTAGGGGGATTCAGATACGTTGTAAGAGTGGTCCAAAGACCAAAATGTAGTTGATTGTTGGACCGCACAATCAAATATTGGAATTGGTTCTTCCCTCCATCAATGCCCTTTCACATTCAATCCTCTTCCTTCCTTTTCCTAAATATTTCAAATATCACTCCTATTTATCACACCACATAATCACAACCAAATTACATCATTCCACTCACTAAATAATAACAAGCAGAGAAGAGAAGATGTGGGTTCGATTTGCGTGGGAATGTGAGCCTAAACAATTCTACCAACACCTTCACATAGCATCACAACCAAACACTTCCTAACTCACTCAACCTACACTTTTATTTTTCAATAATATTTAGATTTCACAACAAATTAATAAATATTCAATATTAAAGAAGAAGAAAAAAGAGCCACTTGCTTGTGGGGGGTGTGGACATGTGAATCTCTTGTGAAAAAGAATTAGACAGTTTGGGCAGAGCACAATGCCATGCTGCTCCCACCCCATGTGCCCTTCCCCTCACCCCCCCCCCCCCCCCCCCCTCCTTTGCCCCTTCCCAACCTCTCATTTATTACCCTTTTTGTTTTTCTAAAATCATTTCATATTTCAATCTCTCTATTTTAAGTTTGGTGGAGATTCGTTACATCTTACATGTTACATGTGACATGCATCCCACGCGGTAAGTCAACACAAAACCATTTAATTACGTGAATGCAAAATCTAGACAAATTCACTATCTACTGTAATTAAACACTTTGAAGATTTCACTTATTCATTGCTGTTACTAACAGTTCTCCATACCTAATGAAAACTCTTCCGTATATGGTATTATATTATTAGATCGAATTTTATTAATATTCTACACGTTTTTTTTTCATGGGAGAAGAAAGAATATTGTAGTAAGTTTATATCGGTGGAAATCATATGCCAAATATTAAGTAGCTAGGTCCCACACGAAAAGAATGAAAATATAAAATATTTGTTGTAATAATTATAAAAAAACGAAGATATATGACTTGAATAGTATAGATTGACTTATTTGTTATTATATACGACAATTTTACGTGTGATATATCTAATGTGATAGATAATTATCTTGCCTTGTAATATATATTGATGATATATACATTGTATTTTAATATTAAGTAGGTGGATTGTTGGGAAATTTTTCTACAAAATTCTTTTTGTATTTTATTCTACTCGTATTAATAGGTCAAATTACAGAGAAAATAATAGAATATTTGAAAGTATAATTATAAAAATAAAACAAATCTTTAAAAGTGTTGTGAAGAAATCTCCAAACAAGATAAGAAAAATGGAAAAGAAAAAAACAAAATAAATTATACAACTTAAAAGGGAATGAAAAAAAGCATACGAAAACGATAGGTTAAAATCCAAAATAATAATTAAAAGAAAATAAAAAAACTCACAAGAACTTAATAAAAAACAAAAACAAAAAGACAGGTCTTAATAATTGTGTAAATAAATTTAATTAAATTCTAAATTTTTGTATGGATACTAATTTACCTTCTTCTTCAAATATCAATTTTATATAATAAATAATTATATAAAATGTGTGAATATATCTCTAGTCAAAATTTGACTTTTAAGCCTAAATTATTTCATTGAGAGATTTAATTAGTATAACCATAAATGTTCTTAAATAGAAAATAAGGGAAGGATAATTTGATACACTTAAAAATTGAATTATATAATAAGATAGTTTGAGTTAAGAAAATAATATTAATAAATGAAATAAAATGGCTATGAAACTTATCAATTTCTTCCTAATAAAACAAATAAATAACAACCTCCTATTTAATTAAAAAAGTATATATGGATTTGATGGGTTGACCAATGCCATTTCACAAACACTCTATCATATAATATTCTCGAAAGCTAAAGTAATGAAATTGCTTCATGAATTACTATAAACTCATCTTTATGCTAAACACATTCAATCACATAAAATAAATTAATATATAAATAGAATGTTTAGATGTTGATAATTGTATATTAGAAAAATCAACAGATCTTACCCTTCTAAATTTTCATAATATTATTTAATGTTTGAGTGATGATATAAGTGAATATATTGATGTATAGAAATGTTCATATAATTTTTTTCATCCTCATCTATACATAAGAGGACCCATGGAGCAAAGGTTGAGCATTAGTTCCCAAGATTTCTCCAAATTAGAATTCAACTTTTTGACTCTATTTCAATCAAATTGTGTTCCACAATATATTTGCTTGTTAATAATATTCAATCTAAAGAACAATGAGAGCCAACAGAAAAAATAATAAAGTTGAAGTATATTTTCAAGTGCTAAAGCTTCGTATATTTTTTAAAAATTTGAATACAATTTGTATTATTTTAAAAATTGGAAAAAGGAAAAAGAAAATTGATTAATTAAGGTATGTTGAATAATTTAAGAATTATAAATAAAAAAAATGGAATATTTATTGTTTAAAAAAAAGAGAGAGAGAGAGAAAAATATATATAGGATATTTGTAATAAAATAGAATGATGGAATGGTCACATTGGTTTCCATTTAAAATGAGTGGATTTCTTTAAACACACACATGAATACGTGGGGCTGACTCAGATACACATAGAAAACCCACCTTCACTACCAACACACTTATTTTTAATTTATATATATATAATACGATCAATTTTGGAAACAAAATTAAATTTAAATCAATTTTTATTTCTGCCCTTTAAATTAAGTCTAAAGTTTTTTGTTTTCACGTATTAAAGTGAGAATCTAATTATGGAATTATATGACTAATGGACTTAGATCACGTTTTTAAATTTTAACACTATTTTTATTAAGACTAATTCAAATCAAACTCTTTTTTTTTTTTTTTAACAAGATTAAATTAAAATTTTAAAGAAAAGCTAAAATAAAGAAAAAAAGAAAATTAATTAAGACTACTTTGGTAGGGTTTTCAGTTTTGAAGGCTATATATTTTTGGTAATTTGTTTTGATGTTGCTTGATTTAGGGCTTTTTATGCTTATCTTTGGGTGCTTCAAATTTTAGGATTTTTAAGTTAAATAGTATAGTTTTGAAATTTAAAAATATAGATTGCAAATATTTTGTTATATATTTTTAAATGTTTTATGAAAGTTAAAATATTAAATTTGAAGAAAGGACACACTTAATTTTAATTTAAGAAAATATTGGGGGTTTTTTTTTATATAAAAAAAAATCTTAAATTTAATAAAATTATGACAATGAATGTATAGATGGAAAGTAAGTAAAGAGAATCCACCGTAAAAAACTCGTAAAGTAACCGAAGAAAAGTGAAGTAATATTCCAAACATCAAAACCTAGCGAAAGAACAAACTACCAAATATAAGCTTCAAAAGTAAAAACTTTACAATAAATTTATTGCCAAACCAAGCTCAAGTAGCATAGCACACAGTATATATATATATAAATCTCTAGTTCTTCTTTTTCATTTCTTATTGTATTCTTAAAAAAACAGCTATTGAAATTAAAATTTCACATTCAAAATTTCTCATAAAATATTTTTAATCAATCAAATTAATTCTAATAGCATAAAAACCATGTAGAGAAGTGTTAAATTAAATATATTTAAGTAATTAGAGATGTGTTTTGAAATGTTATTTGGTGTAGAATTATGTAAATGTTATTGTTGATTTTGATAAATAATTTATTAGTTCAAAATGAAATGAAAGTTGGAAAAAAAGAAATTGAAAAAATGGGACGTAGTTTAGTTTAGTTAGAGCATATAGGAGAACTCAAAAAAAGAGAAGAGAAAAGGAAGGAATCTTATCACAATCATCATAGAAAAATGAGAGGATCAAAAGCTTCAAAAACAAAGGTTGGCTGTATCCTCCAAGTGGTCAAAAAAACTATCCCAATTCTTCCAAACCACTTCAGCTTTTCAATATATATATATATAATAACAATTTTAAAAACTATATAAAAGAATTTCCCCACCCTATACTTTCAATATCATGTATAAGACTTACAATGCTTTGATATAAACTTTTAAATGGGTATGAGTGAACTAATTTAAACTCTTTATCAAGATTATACGTTTCAATATCATCTATCTAAATATATGTCTAGACTTTTTCAAATATCAACAAATTAACACAATGGATAATTATAATTGATGCATACTAAATTAATAGAGTCTAATTTGATTTGTTTATAAAAATTTAAAAGTTTAATTTATAAAGTTATAAATCATGTCGAAATGAAATGTAATTGATGCATATGTTGATATATTTGCAAAAGTTCACATGTTTGTTACTTCAACACATTTCAATTTACCTAAAGTTTAGGAGTCTACATGTTGATATTTTTTTTTAAAAAATGTTATAGAATAACTAGGTTAGAATTAGGTTTAAATCCAATATAGAATTTAATGAAATCAAATAAAACTTGTTGGCATGCAATAAAAGTTTCACATTGACTAAATAAGATTGTGAGTATATAAGTGAAGAACAAGGTCATGAGAGCTTGTGGAAAGGAAAAAATGTCATATCATTTATGGAAACTTTTATAATCTAACAAGGTTTTGTTTTGGAGTAACATCCGTTAGTAAAATCTAATGGTTGGATGAGTTTTTGTCGGTTACAAAATAATAGAAAAACGACAAATAGTTAAAGACTTTAAGTGAATCTAACACATAATATACATACGTACAAACTTATAAATTGGAATAATTAAATATTATACGTTTATTAATTAAGCTTCTTTGATGTTTTGTACGAGATCTCATCTAACACAACATATTATATAGGCTCCTCTCACCTTCACCTTCACAAGTTAAGTTTCTTCCAATATTTGTATATGAAGATTTGCACAATGCAACATAATTTACTACTCATTTTGAGCCCTCTATTATCCTCTTCATATTCAACTGATTTACATTGCTCATAAACAATCATGTATTTGGCAACCATCTAACAATAAATGAGTATAAAATAGAAGCACTCTTTACTCTAATGCATGTGTTTTTATTTATAAGAAATTTTTGTTACAAAATGTGTAAATGAAAATGAATTTTTGAAAAACAAATTAAAGTTATTTGAAATGAGTTTTGTAGAAACTAATTATAATATTGATATTTAAGTTTTGTATATATATATACCTATATTTATTTATTTATTATTGTAGGCTACAAAATTAAAATTTAGAGTGTAGGACAAACAAAGGACAAATGGTTTTCTTACACCACAACGACGTGCCCTACCTTAAAGGTCAACAAGTTTCTTTTTTATTTTTTTCAGTCGTAGGGTATCCCAATGAACAACCTAATCCCCGCTACATTTTCATAGGACACATATAGGGTATGCATTTCAGGATTATGAAATAAAACACAATCTATATACATGTCAATGTGACATTAAATTCTGTACTAGTCTATAATTTTTATCACTGTGAAGTTTTTTGTTGAGGACTATTAAGATCTCTTATAAATGAAATTCTTGAGGTACATAAATGTAGGCACCAATGTACGAACACATTGAGCATATACAAAATTAGATAGTCAATCATCTAATATCTTTTGACACATCATAGAAATTGTTCTCATTTGTGGTGGAAGGATATATATATATATTTTTTTTCATTTGAATCCATCAGAGTTTATAGGCAGATTTGTACTGTCTTAATTACTAACTTTTGTTAGTTTTGTTGTCACTGTGTTGGTATCTATATATAAAGGGAAAAAAAAAAAGAAAAAGAACAACACAAATTTACCAGGGAAGCAATAAAGTAAAATTAGGTTTATAAACATATTTGGATTAAAGATAAGTGGGAGTTAGAAGTAAAAGATAAGAAGCAGTAGTAGGAGTAGGTAGTGGGAATTGTAAGGCTATATATATATATATGTATGTACGTATCCTTAAAAAGTCCAAAAAGAAGAAAGAAAAAGAAAGAGAAAAGGGGATATAGGAGAAAGATGAAAATTGGGAAGCATTGATGTTGAGAAGTCGAAGCTATATAATTAACATGTGAAGTTACCAATTTAAATATATATGGACTACACATAAACCTTATTCTATGTGTTTTATAAAAATAGAGACAACACAACACACATATCCAATATTTTTAACTTCATATCATACACTTTTCTCATTCTCGTGAACCATCACCCCCATCCCAAGAAACAAAAAATAACAATCACTCTTTTAGATTAAAAATATATATATATATAGATAGATAGATAGATTTAAAAAAGAAAGAAAAGAAAAGGTTAAAAAAAAAAAAAGTAAAAGGGAAGAGGAAGAGGAAGAGGAAGAGGAAGAGGAAGAGGAAGCAAAGTGCCAAGTGGCAAAAGTGGGTGCGGCCCCACCCGAAGACAGTGCTGCCCGTACCGTACATCAAATTCACATATTTAGTTTTTTTCCTTTTTTCTTTTTTATTTATATATATATATATATATATAAATGTTTAAATTATTCTTTTAAAAGATACCCCATGCCTACTAGTAGTACCAACATCTTTTTGGAATATTTATTGTTTTTTTTCTTTTACTTTTATATAAATATCATTTAAATTTTATTTTTTTCCATATATAAGAAAATTACTAGTAGTAAGGATTACTAAACTAAAATATATTCTAAATGTAAGGTTATTACGGAAGAAAATTAATGAACACAAATTTCATAACAAAGGATGAATTAATTTAAAATTTCAAGAATTTAAAAATTAGATTTTAATTTAAAATTTGAAAGATGGGTAGTTGACCACTAAATATTAATCGATAACAAATTATTATTGATTTATTTACGATCATGATTTATTTTAAAACATTAAATAAAATTATTATAATTTATTTTAAAATATCAAGTTTAATTTAGCATAACATGAAATATATAGTTTGTTTAGAATTTTAAGATACATCATATATTATTATTAATTTGTTTATGATAATTCAAATTGTCAACTAAGCTAAACATATTAGCTAAGGAGTTAGAATGAACCTTAGCTCAACTATATAAAAGTGGCTCAGCCTCCTTCAACATTTTTGTCTTTATATAATATGTATAAACAAAACTAATTAATGTTTAATATTTGTAGCCAATTTAATGATGAATATGCCTTTGATTGGCCACTCTGGGTCAGTTCAATTTTTTTTTACCCTTTCACCTTGCATAGAATAGAGTAGAAAAAAACAAAATAAAATAACTCCTATCATCCTTTATAATAAAAAAAAGTTACAAGTTGACCGAGGGATTATGGAATCGAGCTAGTTTAAGTTAGATAGACTTAAAATAAAACCAGGTAAACTATAAATTTGATAAACCTCATGAGATAGTTTAGAAGTAGAAACAAGTTTTTGGTCAAACATTTAAGAATTGCAAGCATATTATATACCCTAAAATGAATGGAGTGACTACATTTTAAATATTAAATAAATTATTTCAACGCAAGCATAGTTACTAGGACAACGAAAGTTTGATATCTTTAACTCTTATATTAGTCGACTTAACAAAATGTGAAATGTCAACGTGAACATATCTCAACTAATCAAATGTCATATCACAGTTAGAAAGTCAAACTATTTGATCTAGATCTTTATGAGACGGTTGTGTGTATATCAATTGAGTTATGCTGGTAGATATAACAAAAGTTTACATATATGGGTGTGTGTATATATAGAAAAGTAAGAAAGAAAGGGAAGTAAGGAAGAAAATAAGGAAAAAAGAAAAAAACAATTGAGAGAGCTCTGAAGAGGCACCAAGAGACAGTGGAGAGGGGAGAAAAGGTCAGTTTCAAACCACAGAAAGAGAAAGAGAAAGAGAAAGCAATTTGGAAATCAGAATTCCCAAAGCCAAAGGTATCTCAAAGAAACTCGGAGGAGACATCCATTTCTTTTTTCCCTAAAAAAAACTCACTCACAAATCTCCACTACTTCCCTCTTCTTCTTCTTCTTCTTTTATGGATTGTTGGTCTCTTTCTCTCCCTCTCGACGACGAGTTCGAGAAGCTCGTCAATCGTATGAACCCTCCCAGGTCTCTTTTTCTCTTTAATCTTCGATTTTCATTATGGGTTTTGTTTACTCTGTTTCTTTTCTTAAATGGGTTTTGTTTTCCAGGGTTACCGTTGATAATGATTCCAGCAGAAAAGCTACTCTGATTAAGGTCTTTTTTTTTCTACTTCAATTCTTATTTTCAAGATGGCTTTTGGGTTTTTGTTCTAATTCGAATTCAGTTGTGAAATTTTTCAGGTTGATAGTGCTAATAAGCGAGGGAGTTTGCTGGAAGTGGTTCAGGTTCTTAATGATTTGAATCTCATAATTAGACGAGCTTACATTTCTTCTGACGGCGAATGGTTTATGGATGGTGAGCTAAGATTTTATGTCCTCCCATGAAGCTGGATTTTATATTTAAGTCAAGTGAATTGAAATAAAGGGTCTCCGATTTTGTGAGCATTTCTTCATTAATTTTTTTTTTCTCTCTCTCTCTTTTTGTTCTTCAGTGTTTCATGTAACGGATCAACGTGGGAATAAGCTCTCTGAAAATGATGTTGCTGAGCGCATTCAACAGGTGAATTTCAAAGGCTTCCTTTGTTTCTGCTTAAATTGGAATTATAAGGAAATATGGAAATTAGGAAGAGGGTTCTGATTCTGGATTAGTTTTTCATAGTAATTCAGTTGATTTTACTCTCTGGTTCTCTTTCTTTCTACAGCCTCAGAATTTCCTGCTTTTAATTTACATATAATATGGTGTGTTTGTTGCTGAATGTGTTGATTTTGGCTAACTTATCATTTCATTGTAACTTTTATTTGAAAAATTAACATAATGTGTGATCAAATAAGCATTATTAGTAAGAATTTACTTCACAGTTTTTATGCAAGTTGATTTGAGAAATTTGCATGTCCTGAGATTGTATAAGATGTTACGTTTTGCTTATGAATGAATTTTCTTGCTGCAGTCACTTGGGCCGAGGGGTCGGAGCTTCAGGTCATTGAGGAGATCGGTTGGTGTTCAAGCTGCCGAGGAACATACAACCATTGAATTGACTGGAAGAGATAGGCCTGGTTTGCTCTCTGAGGTTTTTGCTGTTCTAGCAGACCTCAAGTGCAATGTGGTAGCTGCAGAAGTTTGGACTCATAATTCAAGAATGGCTTCTGTTGTTTACATCACCGACGAGGCTACTGGGTTTCCAATCGATGATCCTGATCGGCTTGGTAAGATAAAACAGCTTCTCCTCTTCGTATTAAAGGGGGATCGAGATAAGAGGAGTGCCAACACTGCTGTTTCGGTGGGTTCTACTCACAAGGAAAGGAGGCTGCACCAAATGATGTATGCAGACCGCGATTATGATCAAGACGATTTGGACTGTGGCTCGACAAGTGAGCGGAGAAAACCCCTTGTGACTGTCGAGAGTTGTGCTGATAAGGGATATACCGTTGTGAACTTGAGGTCTCCGGATCGTCCAAAGTTGCTGTTTGATACAGTTTGCACACTAACAGACATGCAGTATGTTGTGTACCATGCTACTGTCATTGCTGAAGGACCAGAGGCTACTCAGGTAACTTCTAATCTATTCATGGCTCGTGCAGCTCCTCCACGATCCATTTGATGTAACTTCGTTTCATTTAATTGCCGTATGCGTGAAGCCGGAAATCAATTGACTATGCATTTGTTAAGCAGGAGTATTACATCCGTCACATGGATGGAAGTCCTATTAGTTCTGAAGCAGAGAGGCAAAGAGTAATCCATTGCTTAGAGGCTGCCATTCGAAGACGAACATCCGAGGTGATAAACGATGTCAATTTACATTTCTTGAATATGATTTGTATTATCGATTCGAGTCTTATATGACTGTGCTCTCCTAAATTCTCAGGGTATAAGATTAGAACTTTGCAGCGATGACAGGGCTGGACTTCTTTCCGATGTAACTCGAATCTTTAGAGAAAACGGTCTTTCAGTCACTCGAGCTGAAGTTACCACACGAGGTACTCAAGCTGTTAATGTGTTCTATGTAACTGATGCATCTGGGAATCCAGTGAAGAGTGAGATGATTGAAGCAGTTCGAAAAGAAATCGGTCTCACAGTACTGTGTGTCAAAGACGACGAATTCTGCATGAAATCTCCATCGCCAGAAAGCAGTAGATTTTCGCTCGGTAATCTCTTTCGATCTAGATCAGAAAAGTTTCTTTACAATTTGGGGTTGATAAAGTCATGTTCTTGAGGAAATTGGTTTAGTGAATGTTAGAAATTTCCTTGTGAATAAATGACCTTAGAAAGAGCTCAAAATTACACCACAGTTTTAGGTCAATCCTTATGTTGATCTTTGCAACTTCAGTTTCAACTTGTACAGTGTTATTCATCATGTATATCCATTTACAACTCCATCCCTTTGCTCTAAATATCTTGTAAATATACATATACATATATATTCATATCACATCAAATCATCCATTTATTACCTAATTCCTTTAATCAAGTGCCAAAGTAAACGTAGCAACAGAACATTCTCTTCTTTCCTAGCGATTGAAGGTCGTTTTCCACCCTAGTTGTACTAAAAAATATAGAATCAAGTGACTTGTGTTTTAATACTCAAGAGTGCTTGTTCTTGAAGCTAGTTTCAAAAGTAATCTTATTAGTTTACTTTTAAATAGAAAACAAAATACTCTTATTCTTTTTTTTGGTCATTTTTATGATCTTGTATATTCTTCCATTTTCCAAACGAAGGTTCGATTTCTTTTACGAAAAGAAAAACAATATCTTCCCAGTTTTTTTTTCTTTACATCCATATCCATAAAAAGTAAATGCTCCTATTTTGATTAACATAGTGAAAAACAATTTTCACCCCATTTAAGTATAATCCAAAACTTGATAGTAAGTGCATTGTGACAAAGCTTCCAATGAATTGATAGGTTTGTTGGAGAAGAAAGAAATAAAAAGGTACAAGTAAACCATGATAATGCAATTTTAGTTTAAAAAGATGTAGTGAATGAGTAAATTGAATGAGTAAAGAGAGATTGAATGATATGTACTTTAAGGGGAAATTTTATTGATTTGATTCCATAATAAATAATAATTCAACCCACTTGGATGAAAAGAAAAAGAGCAAAAGAAAGAGATCAGTTAATATAGAATTTTTGTAAAAATATCAGTGGTTGAGATGAATTCATATTGTTTTGGAATCTTAATATAATAATAAAAACCAACCCAGTGATATGTAATTCTTTGAGAATCAATTGTCACAATCATAACTTTTTTGCAACACATTCTTTTGCAAATATACTTTATAAAGAAGGACCAAAATATACATACATACATATATCTTTATATTATTAGTTAACTTCTATGGAATCTATAGGTAGAAAAGTCTGTTACATACAATACAAAAGGATATTATTTTTATTACGATAGGTTAAATTTCAAGTTTAGTTCTACTTTCGACGATCACGTTTATATTGTACTTTACAAAATAAGAGTATAAATTTTTAATTTTGTATCTCGTTTTTTTAACTTTAAAAGGTGTCTAATAAGTTTTTGAACTTTCAATTTTCTATCTAACAAGATTTTGAACTTTTTTTATTTTAGATCTATAATTTGTTGTTGACTTATTCGAAAGTTATGATGTTTATAAACTTATTAGACTTATAATTTCGTGATCTAGATATTTAATTTCACGTTTATATCATATTTGTTGATTTTAAAAAGCTAAATAAGCAAAGGTTACTATTAGATTCAAAATATTTAAAGTTTAGAGATCTTTTAACGTTTTCAAAGTTGGAAGACTAATGAATACTTGAATTAAAGAACTTATAAGATCAAACTTGTAATTTACATTTTCTATTTGGTTAGGTGAAAGTGTACTATTAGTTTTTGGTCCATCTCATTGGGGTTTGGTTCCCATATATATTTGTAACATTTTCGACATTTGCTCGACTTTTTAAAACGTTGGTAAAATGTAGATAACAAATTTGGGGTGAAATGAAGATTTATTGACTTAGTTTTTAAAAATAAATAGATAAATAACAAATGGTTATCACACAGAGCTATTTAGTTCGAAATTTTAAATGATCTATTTTTGTATAGCTCAAGTATCTATTTGTTTAATGTTTAAAATGATACAAATTTCAAAGTACAAGGGCGTGGAATGCGATAATTGAACTTATCACCTTGAGGTTGAAAGTATACAAACTTTATGTCAATTGATCGATACTCGTTTTGACTCAAATGAGATCGTTAATAACCATTTAGTTTTTAAATTTTGATCATATTTACTTATAAATAGTTGATAAGTAGAAAAACATTAGCTCTTGATCATTTCGATCAAATAGGCAAGGACTCTAGATCGAAAGTTGTATAAATGTCATAGTTGATCAAAATGGTTGAGTCAATACCAACTTATATAAACATCTTTATAGATCAAACTTTACATCATTGTGTTTAATTACTTTGATAAACCAACCAAATATTTTCACCTATGTAATCTCTTTCATCCTTCTTTCAAAGATACAAACACATTCTATAAAAGAAAATGGAGATTCAATATCTAGAGAAATGCAAAGAAAATATAGGATGGGTAAGGTTTGGGGTTGATCAAAAGTACTACCAATCAAATTCATCAAGAATATTTTGTTGTCATCTTATTCGATGTAATTGGTCTAGACGCGATTTGTGATTATGTTTTTTCTTTTTAAATATATACCGTAAAGGGATTGGGTTTCAAACCATAGATTTCAATGTATATAGATGTTGGTTGAACTATGATCTTTTTGACATTATATGCTTGTACTATTTTTTTTTTCTAAGTTATAATTTTCACTTAGTTCCTCACTTTAGAATGATACATTTTTAACTTGTATAAAAAAAATGCACAAAGACAAGCCAATTAAAGTTTCACATTTAACTACATACCAATAACATTTAAGAAAGTGTTTGGAGAGATTTATGAACTACGGGGTCAATAATGTTAGAATTTCGTGTTCAAGATATAGGGGTTGTAGTGTGGAGTTAATTAATAAATGTGCAAAAGAAAGCAAAATAAAATTTCTAAATAATTGTGCAACTTTAACTTCAAGAGTGCACTACAAAACTTAGTTTTTTAACGTCCACTATCAAGTCGGTAGACCGAACACCCACTATATTAAATTACAAAATCGACCTCTATATCAAAGTTAGAATATTGTCCTTTATTGTTTGATAAAAGCTCATAATAGTTTCGTAAAAAAATCCAATATCAGAATATTTTTTAAAAAAATTCAAAGTCTTAACAGATCAACTAACCAACAACTAGTTTGTACTCCATGATCAAAGTCGGTTTGAACACTAACGAATTGATTCGATTCACTTACGATTTGATTGAAATTTGACTCCAACCAACCAACAAATATAGCAATCAAGGTTTAATATAGTAACAAACATAGGACAATGCAAAATAATTTGTAGGTAGAACAAAATTTAAAACCAAAATTTGAATTCTATCAGATATAAACTCTATTAGTTCCTAGTAGTGATACAAGTCAACCTATTTTCAATCCTTTAGACATGTTATACAATTATACATTTAATTATTAACTTTGAAAGTACTGCTTATCGAAAAAATCCTTGTAGATTCATGTATTAACTATTTATGAAGATCTCGAGAAACCGACAGGAGACCGATTTACAATTTGACCAAAACATAATAGGTCAGTTCTAGATGTCAAAGTTAAGTAATATTTATTTACTCAAAAGGAAGAAGGGGGGAATAGTTCAATGAAAAATACAGATTCAAGGCGACCTCTTTATTTCTCTCAAAAAAAAAGGGGGGAGTAGCCTCGTGGGCAATATGCTTCCATAATAACTTGGGTCAACAAAACATCGTCTAATTTCATCAAATAAAATCCCGCCTCCTGAGCTCTATTTCACCAACAACCAGTTTTTACAACCAAAAAGACTTCAAGAAAATATCATTCAATCAAAAATTAGCTAAGATCCGAAGGTAGGATTAGTTATCTGGTCATGGATCAATTAGGCCACAGGAAGCTCACCACAGTCGCTGATGACAACCTTCTTCAACGGCCGGTCAGCACGGTCTGTTTCTTGCGACTCAATTAGCTTTACTATCTCAAACCCTTCCAAGACTTGCCCAAAAACTACATGTCTCAGATCCAGCCATTGTGTCTAGCATTCACGCAGTAGATGCAAAAATAAGGACTTGGACAACTAAATAACACAAGCTATTGAGACAAGAGATGGACGTTGGTTGATCATCTTGTCTCCATTTCAAGTTTAATAAACTTATTTCTAATTATAAATCCAAAACTGAAGCTAAGAAAGGTCCTAATTTTCCCTCAAGCCAGATCATGGCCATGTCAAGGAACTCAACTAGGCATTATAATTTTATAAGCCAGGGCTAACAGTTGACTATAATATCAAGACCAAAGTGCAAAGTACCTTGACAGTGCATATGAAAAATTGACTTCCATTAGTATTTGGACCTGCATTTGCCATGCTGACAATTCCTGGTCCAGTATGACTCACTGTAAAGAAGAATATGTTCCAGAGTTGAGTAAAGGGGACACTAGAAGTCTTTAATACAGACTTTAGCCTTTTCAATAAATAAAAAGTCAATTCTTAATAAAATATTGCATGTGTACGTGTGTGTATAAGAACATATAGATCAGAATATACATAGACTTCAAGAACATGAAGACCAACCAAGGTCACGTGTGTTTCACAATACAAATGCACTATTCGTACTCAATAAGCACTCAATAATCAATCTTATAAAATGATGGTACTCAATAAAAACAATTTACTTGGAGAGGCAAACCATTTCATTGAACAACATAGGAAAGTTTAAATAAATTCAAAGATAGTACACTAAATCAAAATCAATTCGGCCAGAACTATAAATACTTTGGTTTAGCCTCATAACTGAAAATTTGCTTTGACATTGGATAATGCATGGCTTAGCTAAAAAATTGATACCCTACATTGAAAGTTAAAATTTGATCTGAAAAGCACCGACTGTTCCCTAAAGGTCCAATGTCTGAGTTCAACAACTAGAGCGTACATGCATGAAAGCATTAAAAGTGGCCTGATGTTGCTTCAAATTCTTGGACACAGTTCTGCATACCTAGACAAGGCCCAAAGGTTATAGTTCCACATGCCAGGACATAGGCACAGTTCAGTAATATCCACAGACCTCCCTTTAAAGTTTTTTTTTTTCATCATTCAAGGAGATTTTTACATAATACTAATAATAACATATACTAAGGGGGCGTTTGAGCCCCAACTTGCCTTGGGTGGGGTGGGCTATTATGTTATCACTCGCTCAATGTTTGGATCTCCCATAATAAGTTGAAATTTTTTATTACTATAACGCATAGATCCCACACTTAGCTACAATAAAATTAGTTGAAAATCTTCTTTGTCTACAAAGTTTACTATTTTGTAAACAAAAAGTAAAATAGTACACACTTTAAATACATACTATTATAATCCAAACTAAAATAGTTTGCACCTAGAACTATAAGAATCAACTGTGCCCAAAATAGCCACTAATAATACATGGGCAATATATAACACAATTTTATAAAGAAGAAACATCTAACAATGTGGAAACTTCATGCCAGTAATGCAAATAGTCAAGTCATTTCTTAATAGACATACAGTAGAAAATAAATTAAGGCTTTCTTTGGTTAAATAGAAAGTTTGGTAGTTACAGAAAAAGATGACAGAAAGCACCAACTGAAGCATGCGGTACAGGATTTAACTTACAATTGAAGTTTTCATCTTTAAATGTACGGCCATATATGCTTTTGCCCCCAGTTCCCTGAAAAGTGAAAGAAAGACCCGGTTAGTAATCATTCAGAAGAATTCATCTATTTTTTTAAAATCAGAATACATCCAGTTTATAAATAAACACATTGATATAATGGAAAACTTGGAAAAGATCTACTAAGACCCTGTTGTTAGATAACATATCCAACATTGACTGTAAAACTCTCCTTTTTCTTTTTAATAATAACAAATTTCATTGGAAATAAAAATGAAAGAGTACATGGTTCATTGATTGTAAAACCATTTAGAGAATATCTATGTAATTATTACTGTTTACTAATTGCTTGTTAGAAGAGAAAGGGTGTGGATGACACAAGTGTGGAGAAAGTCATTTTTTATTCAACTAAACATGCCTTTATACATGCTTACAAAAAGTAAGCATGGAATTTCAATGGTTAAGAAACCGTAAATAGTTTAACTCTCATAACTTCTAAAAACTCCCAAAGAACTCAATGGACACAATTTAATATAAAAACCAAAAGTCACAAATCAATTTATTTCCTATAGCCCTTAAAATTCTCATTAATAATATGAACCTTTATATTCTCAACATGGTGTAAGTATCTTAATTCATCATCTGTCTCCCTTTTATCCAAAGAATTATCTTATACCAATAGTAAACATATAATATCGTGCATAACAAGATATTATTGAACTTATGCGCTTTCCATGTACTTGCTCACAAATGTCAAAGTAGCATAACTTTGACTTCATTATCATTGTCATACTATAATCATATTCAAAGGCAATATTTCTCCTTTTCTTTTACCAACATGAGAAACTTGCCAATATTGACAAAATCTTTCAATCAAACCAACCAGCACAACCTAAAAATAGCATCTCTTAACAAAATATATCCTTTGGAGTTTATTTCAGACACTGCATCATGAACAAAAACAAACAGAGAGAGATGGTCACAGAAATTGTTGGTGATATATATTTAAATTTGCCTTCAACCACTTACTTAAGCTTTTGGGTGAATCGGCGATTTAATATGGTATCAGGATAGGTGGTCCAGGAAGGTTCTGTGTTTAAGTCTCTGCATTGTCGTTTCCTCCCCAATTTAAATCAATTTCCACTTATTGGAATTTTCAAATATTTCAAGCCCACAAGTGAGGAGGAGTGTTGATGATATATGTTTAAATTTGCTTTCAACCACCAGCTTAAGCTTTTGGGTGATTTGACGGTTTAATAGAAATTTCAAGCATTCATAATACTCCAGCTGCAAATAACGCAACCAAGTACCTCTTCTTTTTCTATTCAGGTAAGCAGATGTTATTTATCTTGGTAATTCCCCGTTAAGCTAGCATATGCTAAATATAATTTCCAATTTCCAAAAAGCCTTTTCACTTATTCTACGAATCTTTTGGAACGTGCAAGGATTATGTATTTTCTTCAATGTCTATTACCTAGCTAGGACATTAAATTTAAAACTCTCTATAGTTCTTCCTAAACACCTGTAAATAGAGGTGTTTCTCACCCTGTGTAAGTGTCAAGCTCCAATCAAGCAAAATACCACCGCACACAATAGGAAAACCTCATTTCAAATTTTCTCTTCATTCTAAAATTTTGGTCTAAAGTCTTTCGTTGTGTCCAACAAATTACACAAGCTCCCTATAGGAAACAAATAATATCGTTCACAAACTCACCAACTGACAAGAAATATATTATATTTATGGTAATCATGATTCCACACCCAACCCCATAGAACCATCCCTGCATCCAAGATTAGGCAATTACAAAATGACCGAATGACAACATAAACAGTTCGGGTATTTCAGAGAGCAACTATTTAGAACATTTTTTGAAAAAGAATCTAAAAAAAGATATGAATTCTATTAATCATGACAGAAGAAAGTGAAAACAATTGACGAGTGAATAAAATAATAAAATATACACATGGACAAACATTAGAGAGAACTCACATTTCCCTTCTCAAAATCACCCCCTTGTATCATGAAATCCTCGATTACACGATGAAAGACAGAACCTTTGAATCCAAAGCCCTTCTCTCCTAATAAGGTTAGTAAAGTTAATAACATCCAGAACTGACTTGAATTTCCATGGGTAAGAGGTAAACAATCTCATAATAGATATAGTACCTGTGCAAAGAGCACGGAAATTCTCTGCCGTTTTGGGGACATCATCCCCAAATAATCCAATCACAATCCTCCCAGCAAGCTTCCCTACTGGATTGCCAATGCTCACATCAAAATACACCTTGTTTGTAACTTTCGCTTGTAAAGGAGGTACCTAAAAGCAAAGAAAAGAAGACCAATGTCGCCATTTTCAATGTAAGTAGCAACCAATTGAACAGAAAATCAGTACAATCGTTCTTATATAGGTTACCTCAGCACTAGCTCGGACGGAGCTACGAACAACAATCCTCGAAGACAAGGGGTTCAAAGAGGTTGTGAGAGAAGGAAAGTGCAAGGAACCGGATAGAAAACTGGAGGAGGAGGGGAATTGAAGCCTATGAAGCTTAACCGAATTAGAGGGACCTGAAGCTTTGGTATCGGAACCAGAAGCGAAGGCAACCTTGGAATGGGAAAAGCAAGAAAAATCAAAAGAAAGAAAAATGGAAGTAGAAGTGGAAGTGGGAAATGGAGATAAGAAGAAAAGAAGAGAAGAAAGTTTACCAGAGGCGTAGTAGGGAGAGAAGCCGCCATGGATAGAGAGATTTGTGCTAAAGGAGAGTAGCTGCCGCTCCGTTGATAAAGCCAATAGTGTTTTTTGTATAAGAAGCGAACAAGAAGGGTATTTTCGGCATTCTGACGCTTTTCTCCATTGTGAGTATCGATGAGTTCGAGGATCGTAAAAAAGGAAAAAGATGGAATGTAATTCAAAATGTTCAAGGCGAACAATTTTTTTTTTTTTTTTTTTTTTTTTTTGATGAAACCTAACAATTTGATTTAAGCAATTTAACCTTTTAATCTCTTAGGATATGTGTAAATTTTCTTTTAAAGTATAAACACTCAGACCTCTTGGTCCAAAACATTGAGGTTGGTTATTTTTTAGTATCCCATAGTTATTTCTTCCACCCTAAGGTTAATTTTAAAACAAAAATGAATTTTCATATTTATGTGAATCCCATTAAAGATTAGATGATAAGATAACTTCCTGAAAAGCATTATACTCCATACATACAAAAATAGTTTTCAAATTTTCAACTTAGTATGTTGGATTCGTCACATTGAATAGGATAGACAAAGGTACACACCATACTTTCAACAAATTTTGATGAAAATTTCAACTCTCTTCCAAGTTCCTGTACAAAGGTTTGGTAATTTGACCAACTCAAATTTGATCATTTACAACTGCGGAAAAAAAAGAAAAGAATTGGAATACATATACTTTGGCCACATGTTTCAACGCAGCTGACACCTCTAAAAAACCTATATACAACAACTTACAAGAGGGTTAAACAAACACAAAAACAAATAACTGCACAATCTACAAAAATGATTAAAAAAAAAATCAATTTCTGTTCTATATCCTGCCTAAATCGATCAATCGTCTAAGCGTTGGATTTCACCCATCATAATTCGGTTGCTGGTGACTTTGAATCCGAGTAGAGCGGGATCTATCTGTCTCCCCTTCTTCCCTTTCTTTTTCCCACCTTTACCTCCCTGCATTCCATCAGATGGCTCTGGAACTCCCGCCGTTGCCAAATGGGATTCTTGTGGAGCTGTCTTCTTCAGCATATCGATAAAAGAAGTTTCTGACACGTCGCTGTCACTACAAGAAGAAGAGCGTCGGAAACGCATCTCTTTCTTCATGGCTGCCATGTTTTCTTGGTTCACCAAAATACTAGTTGGGTCCGGTCTTCCACCTGAATAAAGCGTTTTGGGATGGATCTTTGATCATTCTAAAATATAATATAAATGTATACAAAATTCAAAATGAATCAAGAAGATAACAGAATGGATCACTTATTATTTACCATCTGAGTTCTTCCCTCTAACAACTGGATCTGGAATCAGAACAGACAATCCATCCTGGGATGCCGAAGTGCGTGAGACAGGAGGGCGTTTCAATGAAGTATTATCTTTGTTGTGAATGGTCACCCTGTTAAAAGACAGATAAATGAAATAGTTATATAATATATTCATTTTATACAACTAAGAATATGTTGATAAATAATCATAAAGAATTACATATTTCTAAAGGTTCCACCGTACTTATTAAACTGAGGAAATTGTTAAGAATTTGAACTTACGGGTCTTTAGCAACTTCTTCTGGAAACGTATTAGCAATCTTTTCATTGTGAAATCCTACATTCCAAATGAAAAAATAGAACATAAGATTCCATCTTCGTAATGGAGATTGATAAAAGAAAATGTTACTAGGAAACAAGAGAAAAAATATATACCAGCAGAACCAAGAGATGAATGCCGACTAAGGGTATGAGTATCCATTGCAAATTCCCCACGATCAGCAGATGCCACTTGGTCAAGCATGCTTTCTTGAATTTGAAAAGCTTGAGTTTTCACCAAACCCTCACCTTTCAATCCCCGTGCCCTACCCTCCACCTCTAAGACGTCCCTATTCATAGAAAGGTTACCAGCGGCAGCCATGGTAGAACTAGAGCTGTTAATCGCACCATTGGCTTTAAGACCAGCCAAAATTGATGCTCCCTTGACAGCAGACACAGAATCCGACCTGTATGGGACCTTCTCATTGCTTGTCAAGCTCAAGCTGCCAGGATGCTCATCTTGCAGTGGTTCATAAGCATTAGAACCATAAGACCCTACCGGCAATGTGTTGTTCATTCCTCTTTCCTTGCCTGAATGAAGAATGAACGATTGTTCAAGAGAGCCTGATCCAGAATAGAGGCCAGATGATCCTCTATTGAAAGATGCTCCACTTCCTACATCCAGGGGTTCGGTGGGTTGATGAACAGATTTCTGATTGAGTAGGTCCATTAATAACTGCTTTGACTTCTCATCATTAAGTCCATCTGACATCCATAAAGTTGGATCTTCAGAAATCATTTTAGCCTCCAACTCCCTTTTTTGTTGCTCAGCATTCATATTGATATGCCTTTGTTGCATCCGAGACTCCATCCATTCATTTCCAAGACGCTCATTTTTCTCAGACCAGTTGCCTTCAGTTCCATCAAAATGTGAAACATGGAACTGGTTACTGACTAGAGAGTGATGATGATTCTGTGGAATGGCACCGGGTGCATATTGCCCCACCAGTTGACCACCAGGTGGATTATGTGCACTGGATTCTTGCAATTCTAAAGCCCGAGCACGAGCCATGGCATTAACTACATCCAGATTCATCCCCTGAGCAACATCAGGATAGGATATTGATCTCTCGAGCGGAAGTGAAGCAGGCTCATAAAGACCTAGCCTAAACCGATCTTGAAAGGAAAGGTTGTGCTCAAGGTGATTCAGCTGGTCTGCATGAGCTTGCCTCTGTTGATGCTGGTATAATTCAAACCCTGAAGTTGGTAGACGTTGTGTACCAGCATGTCCTCTGAAAAACTGCTGATCGGCCTCATCCTCTGGCCAGATAGGACCACAGGCGTGTCTCTTGTCCTCCATACTGGCCCTCTGCCTTAATGCCATAGACAACTGTCTCGACTGTAGCACATCCTGGTGGGCAAGTTGATTATCCAAAGATTGAATGTGCCCATGCTGAACCCGAGATAATAATTCAGACAAATCTCTTTGTTCTTGGTGCGGTGGCAAGTGACCAAACTTCGCTTTGATAAGCTGCTCGAAAGATGGATCAACAGATCTTTGTTGATGATGAGATTGTTGCTGATGTAGCTCATGTAAAAGGTGTTGCTCCATTAACACCTGATCAAGAGCATTATTGGCTCTAATTGGATCAATACGTGACTGCCCAAGGCCTGAATCATGCATTTGTCGACGCAACAACTGTTCAAGCAATGCCTGCTGGACTTGAGACTGATGTTGTTCCTGCAAAAGTTTTTGCTGCTGCTGCAACTGCTGCTGCTGTAACTGATGCTGTAACTGCAGCTGCCGTTGTTGTTGTTGTTGCTGTTGCATCTGCAAGTTCAAGAAATGATCAAGATCGGGTGTACTTCTATTAGCCAACAGCTGCTGGTGAATAAGATTCTGTTGTTGCATATGATGATCTAAAGTAGCTTCGTTAGTGTGAGACAATAAATTCCGCTGTTGAAGTGCCTGATGATATTGATGAGACATGAGTTGATCTGCCAAATCAAACCTATTAGATTCTTGTTCTATATGTGGTAAGGAATGAGCAACATTGGCCTCCTGGTATACACCCTGGTCAGAATGCATACTTCTTCTATAAACATCAAGCCAAGTCTCTGCATTAAGAGATACTTCTGGCTTCCCAACTAACGGTGCGGTTCTTACCATGCTTGAAGGCATGTTATTAACCGACTTGGTATGTTTCGAATTTGTGACTTCAACTGGTTTCGTATTTGTACCTTCCAGCTCAGACCACAGCAATCCAAAAGGGTGCAACTTATTTTCATTCTGAACAGGCAGGTTGCGATCACTTAACTCATTCAAAAGAGAAGGCTGGCTGATAGAATTCACCATAGGCAGCACCCCAGGAGAGTTGGGAAATTGGTAACCATCGTTTCCAGGTCTTCCAGAAAACACAATTTCTAGAGAACAGAGAAATTACCATGACGAGTTTGTCAAAAAAAAAGGAAAAAAAAACATTTTATTACAAATAAAACAAATCAACATGGTAAAGAACACAACAAACCTTCATCCTGAGCAACAACATCATGAAAGCTTTGACCCTTGGCATGTAGTTGAAATGGTGATTCAGTTTCAGACATTCCAGATGCTATGTGTTGATTCGACAGGCCATGTAGTTCAGCAAGTGTCCGATGAACCTCATTTGTTGTAGATGCATCATTCATATCAAGTGCCGAATGCTTGGAAGGTAAACTGGTCTCCATTATTCCTCCTGAGGCACCAGACTGGCCTGAAAGAGATTTCACATCAGCACAATCAACACTTCCCTCCCTAACTTTCAAATGTGGCATAACCTCCCCTAGCTCACAAAATGGGGACTCCGGGGCATCTGCCAACCGAACAGGCAGGTCTAACCCAAAGAAACCTTGTTCATACCACAAGATGATGTCAGCCCCGATAAATGGCCCCTGTATAACCCCTTGAGGATCAAGATAGAACAAACTCAGCTCCTCGGATCTCACGTCAGAACTTTTATTTGGATTTTGCTCAGAGAAGGGAATAAAGAAAATAGAACTAGGATCATCAGAAAGCTTGGATCTGGCATCAAACGAATTGGCAAACTCAATTTCATCAAAGTTCTGAGGCCTTTTATGATCATAATTTGCTCGCCCATTCACACCAGAATTTAGCTGAGTACCAGGGTGCCCACTGCCAATCTCCATCACACGTAGGGAGCCGGCTGTAGAAACTGTGTGGGCCAATCCACGAGAGTCTGGCATAGAAATGGCACTAGACCTTTTTTCCTCTTCCTTATGGCTGACATATTTACCTAATTCACAGAAATTAGAAATGCAAAAAGAAAGCTTTCAGTAAGAGATGGCAATTAGCAATATCATATTTGTTATCAGCAGATAGCAAGATGAAAAAAAAGAGATATAGAGCATAATGTTTAACCATCTAGGACATCTCTCATTGAAGGATGACTCCAAATGCTCCCATCAATGGCATCTTGGAATGCTTCATCGTTTGTAACTTCATGACCCACATCAGGAATATCTTCATTCGCAGTTTCTGCAAAGACATCCAATTTGTAAAGTATATTGGTTATCCTTGATAACTAGATAAAGGAAATGTAGAGAGAGATTTAGACAAACTCAATACCTGATACATTCTCGGACTCTAAAGTTAAATCCAGCGCAGCCTGATATCTATCTACAGAGTCTAAATCTCCTGGGATTAAAGTTACTTCCTGGTTTAGTTTTTAAACGAATGGACAAATGCCACAGCTAATTGAATAGAATAATACCTAAAACAGATTCAGTAAGCTTTCCTTTCATATGTGAATTGTAAACAACCCCGCTACTGGTGATTTTCCCCTTCCATATGTCACCAAGGGTACTCTGCATGAAACAAATGATGTCATGATCAGAATATTAATTAAAATTTCCAGTACATTCACTGCCATCCAACATTTCAAGAAATCCATTTGTTACCTCCTCTTCAGCATCCGGAGAAACAAAAGCCAATGGTTCTACAACACTAGGTTGAGTCATAGGCTGCAATTCTTCCATATCATCAGGCATATCCGAGAACAATGGATCAGATTTCTGCCTCCTATAAATGTCGAGAAGCTTACCCCTAGGGTAACAAAAAGCATGAGATGAGTATCTTGGTTTCCCAGGAACATTTTCAATCTTATCCAAGTGCGGTACTCCAATGAGACCAGTAGACGATTTCCCAATGGTATTTCCTCTTCCTCTTCCAATTGTAAATCCCAAATTAGACCCCCCATCTCCGCGCCCTCTCTCAAGTGAAAAACCAGGTGCAGCACGAAAGGAAGTTGAACCAACATGGCTTTCCATCCTATGGCGAGGCCTCCATTTATCACGCGATTCAGAGTCACGATCAGAAGCAGGGCGATTGCCACTCACTGATTGACTGTCACTGCGAACATCTTCCTTATCAGCATCTGATCGCTTTTCCATTCGTGATTCCTTTTCTTTGTCATCGGGTCCCCATCTCAACGTCCATTTGTTGTCACGTCGTGCATCATGACTAGAAGTACGACTGTCATGCCCAGAAGTACGATTATCATGTCCAGAAGTACGACTATCATGACCAGAAGTACGACTGTCATGACCAGAAGTACGACTATCATGCCCAGAAGTGCGACCATCATGCCATCTGTCTGAATTAGGGAGCACTCTACCCTCCACTGTCTCCTTAGTTGACATGTTATCCATGCGTCTCTCAGTTTTCCTGCGGCGACCACTAAGTAAGCCAGTTTCTCGCTCTTCCTCTCTCCAACGGCGGCCACTTTCATTTTCAGAAGTACTCTTCCTCCAATCCTTCTTGTCCTCTGACCCATCAGGGCGCCAACCCTCTTTCTGATTGAGATCAGTTGAGTTAGCAAGAGACACTGGTGTTGGAGCACGCACTTCCTGTTCCACATTGAACAGAATGCTTATCTACTGCAAAAAAAATTAATGCAGGCTCTATCCAAATTCAATTTCTTCCAAATAATTAAATAGAAGCTGTTACAATGTTAAGCATTTAACAAGATTTACTCCTCCTTGTTGACAGACAACCAATACAATCTTGTGGTTAACTGGGTGTGACCAGAATCAAACTTGGCTATCATAGGATTGCAATTGCCTTACCTAAATTTTCTACAAAGATCTATATCAATAGAAGAAACTCTCGTTCTCATGACAAGCTAGTAGAAAGAGAAACTAACTAACAAAACTAAAATCCTTTCTAACATTTTGAGGCCAGAGCAAGAGAAATCTTAACATCTTTTTTGTGCTTATTAAACTTCTGCAGGAGAAACTTCTAAGATCAGCTAGAAACCTGGGAGACAGAAATGACTAAAAGATTCCAATTGATCCAAAATTGAATTTATCCGGTAAGACAGCAAAGTTGAGAAGGGTAAAATACTTTAGTAGCTCGAGCTCCAATCCCCTATTCAAAATATGATACAGTTGGTGCAAGCTAAGAGGCTGGTTGACTTTCTGAAAATTATTTTTGTGAGCAGTTTTGCAAACTTATCTTTTAAACAGTTCCCTGCTTTTTAAGTTGAATAGGTTAACATAAGTATCTTATGTTGCTGAGATTACATTTGATTCTTGTACGCATAAATTTAATACAACACATTTAAATCAACCTACTGTAAAAAAACGAGTATAGTTACAAACAATTCTTTGATTTAGAAAACGTCAATCAAATAAAACAAATGCACAAGAAAAGAGTATTACATTACTTATTTTTTTCGCATGTTTCTCCACACTTAAAAATCTATTTTACCGATTTTTTTGTTACATTTTCAAACTCAAAAATCGACTTCTAAACATGACTAAAAAGAATTCCCATAAGCTGACAAATTCAGCGCTTATCATCAATAGCTATCTCTTTATGCTCAATTAATACATTTTTTATCTTCATTCCATTTTCGCAAATAAAGACCTCATCTTTCAAAGTAATGGTTAGAAGAACAAGGTTTGCTCTCCTTTACCTCTTTACCTCTATCAAGAGAGTTCGGGACTTCAGCAGACAAAAACAAATAAATCACATTTTGAAATAAACAAAACCAAAAAATCACATAACAAACAAGAAAACATATTTTTGTATAAAGAAACATGTTGAAACTTTCCAACAACAACAACCACAAAAAAATTATGAGTTCTTCAAATACAAAATTGAGACAAAAACAAAAACGCAATCTATTCAAACAAACTCCATTATCTCAAAAACATAAGCAATATGGGGTTATTATCTCTAGAAGAACATAACATTGATTCAATAAAATAACATAACCTTTCAGGTGGGAGAATAAGAGAAACACAAACATAATACAAAGTTGGCTGACCAAAGCCTTACTTTTGAAACTCAGCACAGATATGTTTCAAAAGACCTCATGTTCAAGAAAAAGATTGTAGAATAAAGACTTAAAAAGGGTACATACAATCAGGAAACTAAAACTTATCAATAAAACTTTTCCAACAACAGAAAGGAGAATAAATGTAATTATGCCAAATGTTTCAAAGTATTACTACCTTAGTTTCACTTGGTTTGGCATATAGCCATTGAGGGGACAATGGTATGCTGTTCTCTGAAGCCACAGAGTCTGCAAAATTTGACCATGTTAGCATTGTTAATTTTACAATACAAATGAACAAACTCATAATATTTAAGAAAGATACCTTTAGACTCATCAAGGAAACCCGAGAGCACCTTCTCCTCATCATTCCCTCCAGAAGCTTCAACGAATAAGGACATATGTGTTTGCAACGTTAGTAAGGCAATAAATATAACATACTAACCAAAACAAAACAAAAAAAAAAACCAATAAAGTGGCAATACATCCAAACACAGTTAGAAGACAAGAAGAAAGAAATAATAATAATAACGATCGCAATAAGTGGATCAATAACCTAACAAATACAATCCTATAATAAACATAAAAGGCCTCAGAATTGTCCAACATGGTCATCTCTTTAGTAAAGATTACAACCCCATAAACAAATTCGACTACGAAAAACAAACAACCCAGAACCCACAAGTGAACTCCAGAGGATTGAGATAGCAAATACCGAATCAATAAAACTAAAGCCACCAAAATTTAAAAAGAAAATGTAGATTCATTGAACAACAACCCAAAACATCAGTACATCTAAATTCCTCCCTCCTTCATCCAATCACCATAGAACGAAACGAAAACCAATACAACAACGAACAGAGAACAGAGATAACCATAGCCAATAAAGGAAAGCAGTAAAAATTCAGAAAAAGAAAGGCACACGATCTGAAAACCCTAAGAAAGAGGAGATAAAAAAAATTGGTGAAAGAAGTAAAAACATTCAAAACCCTAATTCAAGGAGTGGAAAAATAAAGATTCAAATCCATAAGAAAAACCCATAAGCAAACCCAGGTCAGATCAAGAAAGATAAAGAAGACATTAAGTGAAAGAAATTGAATCGAAGAAGACAACGGATCAAATCGATAGAGAGCAGAAAGAAGAGAGAATTCAGAGAGAGAAAGGAATGTGCATATATGAATATAAATATAAAGAGAATCATAAGTACCTTTGGGGGTCCAGGAGTGATCAGAAGGGCGAGAGGAAAGAAGATCGTCGGGGAGATCGAACTTGCCGTCGGCCATGAGGGGCGGGTGGGGGGATGAATAAGAGTGGGAGATCGAAAGGAAAGGCCGGATTTGGGGTTTGGGGAAGAAGTGATTTAAAGAGAGAAGCTGAAGAGAAGAGAAGGGATTGTATGAGAAAATCTAGGGGTTTGGGGAGAATGGTGAAACTGTTTGCAGAGAAGAAGAAGAATAGGAGAGAGAAATAAGAGAGGAAGAGAAAGAGAAAGAGAGAAGCTGTGTGTGTGAGAGAGAAGGAAAAAGGGTAAGGGAAGGGTTTGTGTTTTGGGTGGTCAGAACAGCTAAATCAACTAACCAAGTAAATGTGATTTCTTCTCTTCTTTTTTTTTTTTTTTTTTTTTATTTTATTTATTTATTCTTTTCCAATTTTCCATTAAAAACTATATATATGTTTATATCTTTCTTCTTCATTTTTTATTTTTTTAACAATAAAGTGACTATCAATATTTAAATGGATTAGATGATAAGTACTATAATTCAATGAAATCATGGTTTCAATCATATCATTTTTATTTTCTTTTCCATTAGTTGGGCTTGTGAGCCGAGGGGTTTGGTTCATTTGTTGAACAAATGGGCTAAATCGGCCCAATGGATCCGCCCTTCTTTTAAAATGGCAATTTAGACTTATAAATCATATTTTGTAGTTATAAAATTTCATGATCGGATTAGGTTGAATGAAAGAGTAGCAAGTCCAAAGGCATACATGGATTTATTCACATTTATTTTTAGCTATATTTTAACAAAGTATTGAATTGGGAACTTTTTTTTTATAATGAATTCATGACTTCAAAATATTTAAGTATAATTATTAACCTTTGTTTATAAAATTGTCTAGTAAATTAATTGAGTTTGGAGGGTTGAAACCATATATATAAAATGTGAGAATAGTAATTTAAAACAAATTTTTTTTAGTATAAATTGGAACATGTTGGTCTTTCATTCACATCGATATCAATTGAACTAAAATTTTATTTTTATTGATATTTATAAACGAAATTTAAGTAGATGAGGCAGTGGGCTCTTTCTGAATAGAGTATATAATAAAAAAAAAATGAGCATATTAACTCAATGATTTTATAAAAATAAGGTATGTAAGACTCTAGAAAGCCATAAGTATTTGATTTGAGACTATATATGATGGAGAAACAATAGATCATTGTCTAAAACGCATAATTTGATGAAAACCAGCACGAGATTTTATAAAAATATTAAAATTTTCCAACTTATGATTTTTTGGTTTTCTCGATGCATACCGAGATTCTACAATTGAAACATTAAGATTCAAATATGTGGTCATGTGCAAGTAAATGAATTGATTATGTACTGGTGTTTCGTGTGTTTTTTTTTTTTTTTCTTCAAAGTTTGGTAGCAAAACAAGATGTATGGAAGTTTAGAAACCAAAACAAAACAAGCGAATCCAAATATGAATTAAACTTAATTCAAACGAAGATTGTGAGAGAGATAATCACCTTCAAGAGATCTTTGAAATCTCTAAAGATCTCTTGTAAGGGATTTCTCTGCACCTTACTCCATGGGATTTCTCTGCACCTTACTCCATAAAACTTCTCCGCAAGTTCATCGAGAAGCTGAAGAAAACTCATTAAATTAGAGTCCAATTATGCAACTTCAACTAAGTTTCTCCGTAAATTCATCTAATAAAAAAATTAAGATGAGAGATAATTGCACATTTCAAAAGGTGTTGATTCATCAAAGTTCGAAAAGTAACAGGAGTTGCACCTCATTCAGGGGTTCTCTCTCTAAACTTGACTTGTAATTTGCTCTTAGCATATTAAAAAGAGGCAATGAGTCTCCTTGCAACCTGCAAATGCATATTTAAAGTTTTGCCTACAAATCATAAAAATGCAATATTGAAAACAAAGTTAGAATATATCACACTATAAATTCAACTAGCAAACAAGACAAATTGCCTTTTGGAGTTCTTCTCAGAGTTGTTTTCCAATTCAAATACCTTTTTGCTAAAACACTTTAAGAAAAAAAGGTATTCCTTTCTGCTTCCCATAGCATCATAAGCAGCAGCAAGATTACTAGAACCAGAAAGAGTATCAAAATGATAGACACCACATAATGTTCCTCTAACACCACTTTGGCCTTTTGAAATAGCCTAACTGCCTCTCCAATTTTGTAAAGTTGAATACAAGCCAATCCTATTTGGTTCAACAAAACCCCAAACATTGCTGACTTAGCCCCTCTAGCTTCCCAATTGCCCCTTCAAATGCCTTCCTAGCCTCTCCATATTTCCCCACCATATCACCCCCATTTGAGCCTCTATCCCGGCCATCGCCCTGCTCCCACTCTATCACCGTCCTCCTTCTCCTCCTCCCCCTCCCCCTCCCTGCTCCAATATCTTTGTTACCCTTCGTAGAACCTTAAATGCCTCCTCAGATTCATTCGTGGCTTCGTACACGGTTGAGATCTCCACTAGCCCACTTGAAATCTTTTCATATGAAGCTAGCCCCTGCTTGGGGCTCTAGGTAGATTCTCAATGCATTGTCTGCATACGACTTTGCTTCCCAAGACTTTCCTGTGCGGTTGTAGAGCTCGGTGAGGCAAAGAGTGATTCTCAATGAATTTAGGGTTTTCAGCGACGTTTCTGTGCATTGGGGAAGACCGTTATTCTTGTAGTGACCAAAAGACAAATGTCGGCTGTCGCGACGTGATCGCTACACGGAGCAGCCGACCTCCATCATTTATTTAATTTAAAAAATAAATAAATTTGGAGTCGCCACCAATCATATTAAGGTTCATGAGATTTTTGTATAGGTAAATTAATGAGATTTAGGTTCGGGAGTCAGTTGTGTGTGGGAAAGGTGTTAGCACCCCACAACACCATAAAATGGTTATCTAATTTTATCTTTTAAAATTAAATTATAATGGTTCACAAAACAAAATTTTATTTAGATTTTTTTTAAAATGTCTTTTGGTTTTCAATTCTCATCGAATAAAATAAAATCTAAGCCTGATTTGAGTGGCATAGATGCCATTAGAAAAATGAAGTTTATTTTTATTTCAAAAGATATATATTTTCTAATGAAGTTTATTTTTATTTCAAAAGATATATATTTTTTTTCACCTCAAGAATATTAAAATACCAAAACTTTGATATTTTAATTTACATCATAGGTGTTTAATAAGAAATTTCATGTGTCCAACAAATAATAAATTCATACAAAACACTACTTAGTTTCATTTAAAATATGAAATGTGTTTATTTAAAAATAATCTATTAATTAAATTTCAAATAGATAAATTTCATGTATTCATGAAATTTAAATTATAAAATCCATAAAAAACAATACTTTTTCTCTAATTTACATTTTTATATTTAAATTGGAAAATGAATAATAATAATGACAAAACATTGTAAAATTTGAAAAATACTTAAGATAATATGTTGAGATAAAATAAATACAGAGATAATATGCAAAAATGTACAAGATGATTAATTAATGCAGAAAGATGCAAAATATTTAATTAACGTAAAAAAATGCAAAATAATTATTTAATAAAAAAGTATGCAAAATAAATAATTAATGCATAATGATACAAAATAATTAATTAATGCATAATGATGCAAAATAATTAATTAATGCATAATTATATAAAATAATTAATTAATATAGAATGATGCAAAATAATTAATTAAGAAGTACGCAAAACAATTAGTGAGAACTAAAAAATAAATAAGAGAAGGTAATAAATAATTAATTAATGCATAAGAATAATAAATAATTAAACGAAGATGCCAAATGGGTGTAAATAATAACTGACGGCAGAATGTCAAAGTAGGTTTAACCCAATATGCAAATAAATAACACAGTAGCCAAATGTCAAATAATTAATAATACAGAATGCAAATAATTTGAATGAGTAATTGATCAAGAGATTGATCAAGAGACCAAATGAGTACCAAATAATTAACTCAGAATGCAGGATGCCCAAAATTAAAACTGTCAAATACATGGTGTCTTCTTTTATTCAAATAATTCAAATGCATAATTAATACATGTCAAATGGATAATTATTTTCACATGCATAATTAAAAATATGTCAAATGGATAATTATTAACGCACGATGCCAAATGAATACAAGTAATTAACAAATGAGTGTCAAGTAATTAAAAAGATGCAAATAATAAATCAGTATGTCAAATAATTAACACACCAACCAAATAATTAACACTAACATCTAATTAATTAACCAAATGAACTAATTAACTAGTACGCAGAACACACTACTTAATTAACTCAGCAGGCAAATGGGTGCCAAATAGATGACAGAACTAAAGGAAATAATCAATCAACAAAACTTTTCCTTTTCCTTGCACGATAGATGAAATTGTCAAAATTTAGTATCGGATATCTCACAATGTTCAATCGAGAGGAACAGTGAATCTTTGATAATTTAAGAATCCCCAAGTTACTAGGTTGAATTAAATTATACACGTATGGATTACGACATGGGTAGGCCTGCACGCACATGGAAGACCTTTATTCTTGAACGTTCAATCGAGAGAAATAGTTGAATCTTGATAATTTAGTATGTTGATTCTTGATAATTTAGTATCGGATATCTCACGACCTTCAATCTAGAAAAACTGTGAATCTTAGATAATTTAGTATCGAATATCTCACAACATTCAATCCAGAGAAACATGTCACATTTAATTTCTTTATTAATGATTGAAAATGATATAATTAAAATATGCACATATATGAAACAATTAAAATATACACATATATATACCTAATTTAATTGATTAAGACATCAAGTTCTCTTTGTAAGAAATGTTAGGTTGGAATTATCATCTTTCTCTCAAATATCATCTTTCTCCATCCTCTAAATTCATCAACTCAAAGGACTATGCATTTTCCTTCATATAACATTAACATTAGAGACTAAAACATAAAATTTAGAGCTTGGACAAACAAAAAAAAGAGTTTTTAGTCCTCAACTTGTAGTTTTTAGTGCTCATTATTATATTTTTGAAAGCTCCAAATATAACAATAGTATTTACAACTATTCTATTTATAACCTATAGTTATTTACAATAATATTATTTAAACATAATAAACCAATCAAATATGCTTTCTTCTTTTCTTAATTTTACTTTGAATGACTTCTTTTCATCACGCCAACCATGTCCTCCTAATATTCTTCAATTCCCTCTTCTCTTCGTATAAACCCCCTCTCCCACCTTCCCCTTTCTTCCTCTTTTCCTCTCCATAAACCACAATTAAAAACATGAAGTTTGGCAAACATCTCAGGGAACAAGTTGATGACACATTGCTCGATTGGCACTTGGAGAAACTCGTTTCTAAGAAAAAAAAATGTAAATAAATAGAAAGTAAAGTTTGTGCACCTGATTTTCTCCTCCCAAGTTCTGCTTTCTCTGTTTGCAACCTCAATCTAAATTCAAAATAAATGCATTCTCATTATTCCTTTTTGACATTTAGATAGAGATCAGAACCCTCTTTCCATCATGGGTTTCCACATTCTTCCGTATATTTCATCTTATCAAGAAGAGAAGAGACAACTTTCAAAATAAATAAATAACTTTAATCTATTGGATACCTTAACATTTAATATCTTACATTTTGTTTTAGTATCTCAATGTTATGAGAGTCAAATAATTTAACATATTCCTACATTTCAACCTTGCAAATTATATAATTTTTTAATCACATGTGTCATTGATTAAAGCATAAGCAATCTTACCTAAAAATAATCATAAATAATAAAAAGGAAGAATGAAAAAAGAAAAATCTTACCCATACTAAAACAATCATAATCATTCTAATATCTATGTCTTTTGTTTCCTAGAGATTCAAATACTCTATTTGACACATATTTCTCACCTTATTTTGATTCTTAGTCAGAATCTTCTTCCTCCCAGAATTATACAAACAAAAAAAAAATCAAGATTAACCATACACAATATCTCTCCATCTTAATAGGGTTTCAGAAGGGTAAAGGAGCCCCCAATCATTTGGTATGTCATCAATAACAAATACTTCAATCCACAAATTTTTCTCTTGCATCTTTGAGTACACTCGTATGGTGGAGTTATAAGTGGATAGGTTGATGAAAAAAATGCATAAATAATGCTGCCATTAAATTGCTTCAAGCATACATAGGAAGTGGAGCAAGGATCAAGATCCAGTTTCAGCGTTCAAAGCATATACGATATATTCAAATGACACATGTGGTGTAATCACCAAACTCAATTCTTATAAGGAAAAATGAAGCTGCTCTTGCAATGTTTATTCATAATGGACACAACAAGATTTTGTCTATTGAACAAGAACACAAATGTTGCTGAATTTCCATGGAGAAAAGTTGATTTTTTTTTTTTTAATTCAAGTAAAAAAAGGAAAAGGAAAGAAGCAAGAAAGAAAGGGAAGTAAAAAAGAAAAGAAAGAAAAGAAGCAAAACGAAAGGGTGGAGAGACGTTCAATGAAAAAGCAAAAAAAAACTATAATAATAAATGTACTTTATTGAAAGAAATTAAAAATACACAAAAGAGATGAAAATGAAAGGTTTGAAGATCACAATATGATAGAACAAAAATGAGAACTAAAAAAGTCATAAATATTAGGGACATAATTATAACTAAAGCAATAAATTAAGTAGAAGGATTGAGTTTGGTGTGTCCTTTATGATTAAACATTGCAAGAACAGCTTCATTGCTTATACATCTCTGCAAAGCTTACGGGATTCTCAATCACTGCCTTTCCCCTTCACCAACCTTCAATGGATAAACAATGGATACTGAAACGTAGCTGCTATCTACGATCTGTCACTCTTTTGTCTCTTTTCCTGTCAAAATATTTTGAAGCAAACCAAAATTCAAATATTCTATTTGACACACATTTCTACCCTTCTTTTGATTCTTAGGCACAATCTTCTTCCTCCCCGTGAAAGAATTATACCAACAAAAAAAATCAAAATTAACCATACACAATATCTCTCCATTCTCAAAGGCTTTGATAAGGGTTAAGGAGCCCCAATTATTTGGTATGTCATCAATAACAAATTCTTTAATCCACAAATCTTTCTCTTCCATCTTCCACACTTGAATGACATTGATGAGGAAAGATGCATAAATGCTGCCATTAAATTGCTGCAACGATAATTTGGAGATGGAGCAAGGACAACCAAGATCCAAGACAGCACTCAGTTTAATCTGTTCAGTTTCAACATCGAGAGCATATACGTGATACTCATCTTGTTTATCTAATTCTGTTATTCCAATCCAATAGATGGCACCATTCAAATAAGCACCATGACTACATATGATAGGAGGGATAGAGTGGAGTTGTCTCCATTGGTTATAGTTGTGATTAGTTTCACTCCTTCTACTAAAGTGTAAAACATCCATTATGGATGAGTTATTGTCAAAGTTACCATCAATAAAGAATGAGTCAGTAACTCGAAACAATTTGTATTGTTTTGTTATAGGGCTAAAACCTAATCCAAAGTGATAATTATCACCATCAAACTCACTTCGAGGAACTTGGAAGAACTCATTAGTCATAGGATTGAATATGCCATCATGACGAGAATAAAAAGCACCTTTACAAAGAAAGACGAGACCATTGCAGGAATTATCATTCATATAGATAAAGGACCAGTCACCATCAAAGGTTAACGATGGTGATTTAGTCCATTCGGATTCCAAATCCAAACCCAAATGTTTGGTAGTATCAAAACGGATACAATGCATCTTAGGATTAAGATCTTTGTTATCGGGAGTTCGATCACATGTGGAGAGAAGAAAGGCATCATTTGCGTTTGTAAAAAAGAAATCGTGAGCGTTATGTAAGATAAAATGATTCCAAGCTTTAGAGAGAAGCCTCAAGTTGGGAAAATTGGAGATGACAACCCTACACAAGATTTCACCAACAATATGCGGTGGAAGCCCTCTTCCTAACTCCATCCTATTTTTGCAGAACCAAAAGTTAAGGGCAAATAATGAACCCAACAAAAAGAAGAAAGGAACAGAAATTTAGAATAAATCTCAAATTTTTATTCTCAATAGTTATTATTCAAACAAACTCATCTTATTTAACTGCACAAGAATTTGAATTTTTTTTAGAAAAAACCATATTTACTACTAAATGATATTTTTTGGGATCAAATCTTGTATGTGATCTTCACCTCAAAAATTGTAAAGAAGTTAGATAATTTAAAATTGGTATCTTTTTAAAAATAAATCATATTCATAAAATAAATTACCAATATATTATTGTTAGCGTTTTATAATTATTTACGTCAAAACTCAATTTGGAAATGCATCTACGGAATCATTATTAACCATAGTTAATCAAACCATATTTTTATATAAAATATTTGCTACTAAAGGATACGTGAGATGTAGGAGACAAGTAATATAACTTTTTTTTCTTTTTGACACTTTCTACTCCATCTTTTCCCATTGCCCTATTCATCTTTTCCATATTTAACTTCTCTATGGAAGGTTTTGGTAAGGAGCCCCTCCTTTTGTTCTACGTCTTTGTTTGAGTATTTAAGTATAATATACATATTTAAAATACAAATTAATTACTACTGCTAACCTTTCATACCTATTCTAAAAAAA
Source organism: Cucumis sativus (assembly GCF_000004075.3). Taxonomy (NCBI): domain Eukaryota; kingdom Viridiplantae; phylum Streptophyta; class Magnoliopsida; order Cucurbitales; family Cucurbitaceae; genus Cucumis; species Cucumis sativus. The sequence continues at coordinate 6,409,452 of NC_026660.2, read as the reverse complement.
AAATTTGAAAGTTTATATAAGATATCCTTATAGTATTTAGTATAAACTTTTTTCAAAAATTCAGATACAAATTTTGAAATTTTATATATCTATTACACATATTTACATCATTTTTTTACCACAAAAAGATGTCTTCCTAATATTCTTCAATTCCCTCTTCTCTTCATATAAACCCCCTCTTCCACCTTCCCTTTTCTTCCTCTTTTCCTCTCCATAAACCACAAATAAAAAACGTGAAGTTTGGCAAACATCTGAAGGAACTATGACACATTGCTCGATTGGCCCTTGAAGAAACTCGTTTCTAAGAAAATAAATTTTTATAAAAAAATTGTACCAAAGTTAAAAAGAAAAGTAAATAAATAGTAAGTAAAGTTTGTGCATGAGAGTAAATTATATTATAGATTTATATAAAGTTGTTTAGTTAATGAGAAAAAAAAATGATGGGACGTCATGCATGATGAAAATTTCATGGTGTGGATAGGCATTGAATTTTTCTGTTATATTAACAAAACAATAATACGACATTCTTTCCTTTTCTTTCTCATTGTCATTCTTCATCTTTTGTAGGGTTTTAAATTTATATATGATTCCACCTCTCCCTCTATAAATATTTTAGAGAAATTGTCGAAAATATCATTTTTACATTAATTTTATCTTTTACTAATTTTGTTCTTTTTTGTGATCATCCTATGGACACTCAACCTAAGGTCAATAATTATGTAGATAATTATAAGTTAAATTGAAGATAAGCTTTTAGATTTATTATTGCATGCACTTAATAGGAGGGGTGTATATTACGTAGTTTTTGTATCAAATTTGTTATTGAAACTGGAAAGTCTATAGTTAACTTGTTAAATTAATTTTATAAACGTTGTACTGCTTAACCCTTCATCCACCAATTTACCATAAATATATTTCAAGTAGATTTTAAAGGGAACAAATAATATAAATTCGATTGTAATTATAAAAAGCTTATTATAATAATGAGCTAAAAACAAAAATGGCTATCGGAATCAATAATTTATGACAACGTTATTATTCATCATTGAATTTTACCCATTTATTAGTTGCATGAATTTGCACCTCGAAAAATAAAACTAGAGGGTCAAAGTTTATTTATGATTAACATTGAAACAACATATTTTGTTAGAGAGAGATAACAATATTCTTATATTATTGACTAAATTATTATACCATAGACAGCAATAAACAAGAAAAATATGAAGAGAAAAGTAGTAGAAACGAAAAATACCGATTAAAATCACAAATTATTATAATACACTAAAACTAATATTCAAATATCTATGAGTGTTCGATCCATCTAATTTTATTATATTTATTTGTCAATGACGTATGTCAAAATAAATAGTTGTCTCATGTGTACTGTTTTAAATGTTGCATGCTTTTAAATAATCGATTATACAAAGTCATCGTATTTGTCCAATAGTTTACATCTAAATATATAAAACATTCAAATATTTTTATAGTTTCGCTATAATACATCTAACGATGCAAAATTGTTAGCTTCTATTTGACTTTGTTATATTTTAATTTCAAGAAAATTGTAAGTAGGTTACCTCCATTTAAGGCCTATTTGATCTCTTAATTAAAACCTTTTATTTTTCCATTGCCCCTTGATATGGCTCTTAGCCTAATCATCAAATTTATGCTTAATCATTGGCCTTTAGTGCCTATTTGGCTGAATTTTTGTGTTTGATTAAGATTTTATTTATGGTTCTTTAATTAAAACTTCTCGTTCAAATTAATAAGAATTATTAGACAATGACTAAACAAATTCATGCATTCGTTCCTTTTATATGGTTTCTAATTTTGTTCCACAAATTCTAGTTAATTACTGTTAGCTTAATTTAGATTGGACATATTTGTATCGTTTTTTTTTACCTTTCAGATGAATTGTCAAACTTTGAGCTATGTTCGGTCTAATTATACAAATTTGTTTAAATCGATTTTAGACAAATTCCAACTTTAATGTATATATAAGTTTGCTAAAAGAACGAACCGATCGATTAATTAAAACCAAATCGATTCGGTTTTTAAAAGACGAACCCTTACAACAACAAAACACCACATTCATAACACCACCTTTTGCAACAAGAACAACAACACATAATCCTAAAATCTAAAACCACCAACCAACACAAATTAAAAAAACCACTTTTAAATTCAAAAGAGAGAGAAGTAGAGAATCTGAAGTGGAAAACTGATTTAATTTACAACCAGCGATGAAGATCGTGGACTGAGAAGATTATATCCAAATCTCTTCGGAGTTGGATACCCACATCCACGGCGGAGATCACCGGCGCTGTCGTCATCCATCTCCATCAATACGCTATAAAAACTCTCAACATCGCAAGGTAGCGATAGCGGCGCTTGACAGTTGTATCCGTACTCCGCCTCCGCCTCCTCCAACAGCGATCGGAACAGAGGATGGTTAGCACACTCTGTTTTGATCACGAATCTCTGCCTCTCTGCTCCGACGTACACCGTGAAACATCCTTCAGGCGCAACTCTCCGTTTTCGGCTACGCCGGCGTTCCTTCTCGTCCTCGTCTTCTCCGCCGGAGAAGACCTCCAAGCGAGGCAAGGATTTTGTCTTCCTCGTTAAGAATCGTTTTATTCCAGTGGAGGACGGTGAATTTCTTTGCCCTCGGCCCATCGATTTGCACCGCTCCCAGGTTTTCAAGATCAATCCCTTGTTCTTCACTTTCTCTCTACTTAAATCCATGGATCAAATGTAAACGAAACTAGCGAATTTCAGAAACGAAAATCCTTCGGATCGGAACTTAGCGAGAATGATTTAAACGGAAATTTGGGTTTGATTTTGTTGAATTTGATGGAAATTAACCTCGATCGTATACTAAATAAAACAAGATCTTAACCCTAGGTCTCATTGTGTTACTCATCGTGATTAACGAAAAACCAATTCGATGAATTTGGGGAGAAAATTAATTGAAGATGATTATGAAAAAAATAAATAAATAAATAAAATAAGAAAATTTCTTGAAGACTTACGAAGAAAAATGAAAGAGAATTGAGAGAAAAGGGGGAAGGAATTTTCTTAGATTGATTGAAAATGGCGTCTGTATGAAAATGGAGGGAGGAAGAAGAGGTTTATATATAAAGCCAACCCCATGTGGAATTTTAATTTTTAATACATTTTTTTTCCATTTCTCTCCTTTGTATTTTTTTTTTCATTTTAAATTATTGATATTTATTTTCCATGACATCACTCACTTCTCAACTGCTATGTCTCTTAGTGCAAAATTTTAAAATGGAAAATTAAGAAAAATAAATTATTAATATTTTAGAATAGGGTTTTTAATATTTATTTATTTATTGTATTTTACAATGACTAGATGAGTCAACGAATCGATGATGGTATTGAAGAAAATTTTTATTACTATAGGAGATATTAAACACTCTTTTTATTTACTTTTTAGTTAATAGGAAGATAGTGTTGGCTAATTAAAATCAAATAAAACTAACTATAATCATGGTTGATGTTTGTTTGAGTTCAAAATCTATGTTGTAGTATTAGAAGATTTTCCATTTGGACATTTACTTTGATTTTTTATGTTGTTTTTCTTTTTTCCTTTTCATTTGTCTTTTATAATTGAAAAGTTTAGAAAATGAAAAACACACACAAAAAAAGAATAAAAAGGAAAGAAAAGCTTTGTATTAAAAAAAAGAAGAAAAAAGACACCAACAAAAAAAGCTGACACGTGTAGCCATAAGGTTGGGACACGTTTTTAGACTGTGCAGCTCAACCACACCCAAATTTTACTCATTTTAAGGTTAAAATACAATTTAATTAAATTAATTGTTAAATTAAATTTCTTCAATAATCGTATTTATTTAGTCCTTTAAATTTGTTTAATGATCCATTCAATTACAATCCTAGTAAATTGATCGTGACTTAGCACTAACAGATCATTTAATTTGTCTAATTTAATCAAGTTCAAATAAAACAAATGGTAGGAAGGCAATCCAAAATATATTTTTGTTTAGTTAAAGTATTACAATCTTCTAAGTTATACCATAACGTGGAAATAGTTGAATTTATAAAATTATTATGGTAGGTGGAGAGAGCTTGCATTTGAAGTTGATAGGGTTTATTGTTTTAGGGGTGAGATGAAAATCTAGACAATCCGATAAATATATATATTTTACGATTAAATAACCAATATGAACATAACTCAAATAACATATAACACTAATATACTTACGATGATAAAGTTAAAGAGCTTCAAATCCGTAGCTACCTCATATCCTTGAATTTAAAAAAGTGCGACGTGTTCAAGTTTTTGAACTTTTAAATATATCAATTTACGTTTCGAATACTAACCTGACATGTTGATTAGACAAACTATTTCCCAATATGACATATAATTATGTGGGCTTGAGGAAAGATTGCCACTTGGATAGGGGATGAGATTGATAGATTGAGTAGGTAGACTAAAATTTAAAATGGGTGATGAAAAAAAAAAACAAAAAAAATTGTGATATTTATTAATTATTGTAATTCAATGAATGTGCCATTAAAGGATGGTATTTATAAAAGATGCCATTCTTGATTTTTAGACAATATTTTTCTTATAGATTCATGCAAAAATAAATAACAAATATTTTGAAGAGTTGCTTTCATAATAGCCCTTAATGTGACTTTTATGTGAGATTGTTACTCCTTCAATAGGGGGAAATATAGTAGTAGCATTTTTTTCATACTAGCCTCTATGTTTTAAAAAATGTAAACTTATTTAATTTGATTAATTTTGTCGTCGTCTTTAATAGGGAGATTTATTCTTCTTTTGTGAATTTACGTATAGAAGATGACAAGCTTATCTAATCATGTTACAACATTACTCAAACTTTAATCTTCAAACGACGCCTTTAAAAATATATTTGAAATTAATAATATTAATGTAATCAACACATATTTAATTTTTTTTAAAAAATATTTTATTATTAACTCAACATCTAACATTTTATTTGAAACTTCCATTGACTAGTTCATTAGATTTGAGAAAATGACATTTTTCATCGCTGTCAACATTTAATTTGACGATCTAAATTTGAAAAACAAACAAATACACGTAAACAATTTTGATACAACATACTATTTTTTTTTTAAATATATATTTTCAAAAGAGCACATTGAGATATAAATAAACAATAAATATTATAAAAATTTAAAAGTCAACTTGTATTATTAAATGAAAAAAACAAACAGATTGGCCAAAAAATCTAAACTATACTCTTTTATTATTATGTTTATGTTTAGTTTTTTGGTCCCTTGGGTGGCATTAAAAGGCCAAGTTACTTGAATTGAACCACAAAGCAAAAAATTAGATAGTTTATATCAGTTAATTTTGATTTATGAAACCATTTTAGTCAAATTCTAATGGCCAAAATCAAAGTGAAATTAGTTGTAATTAAAATAAAGGAAATGAAATGAAGAAAAACTCTAAAACAAAAAAATTAAAATGTGAATTGTTTATATCTAAGTCTAATAACTATGGGTGGGGTTCATAGACTTTTTCCTCAGGAAGTATAATTCTAAAGATTCTCAATATATAGTTAGAATAATTACTTATAATATTTAAATTTTTGGAATTTGTTTGTTAGAGATTCTAATTTGCAGTTCAATTTTGGAAATACTTTTTAAACGAAGGTCGGCCAAACCAAGAAATGAGATTAGTCCTATGAGATTAGTTTAATAACGTTAACAAATAAGTTTAGGGTTCTAAAAAAATATATACTTTAGTAATTAAAAAAAAAACCACGAATGCAATAGTTAATTAACATAAAAAAGAGTGTAATAAGATAACATGATGAAAATAAGTATAACTTAACTTTGTTTATGTTATTAATATTTAAGTTCGTGATTTATTCCATAAATAAAGTAAATGACGAAATTTTGACGGAAAAGAAAATATATTTGTGAAAATTCTAAACTTCAAAATAAATTATTTTAAAATTAAAAGTATCGTGCGTTTATTTGATAAAAAAATCAATAACTTTTCTAAATTATAAATTGAAAATATGTACTTTTTATCAAAATGATTGGAATGGTAATATTAATTTTAAAGATGAAAAAGAATAATAATGGTGTAAAATAAAAAATGAAAAAGAATGTATGGAATTTGGAGTCAATATTAGAATGATGGTGGAGTGAATTATTGATGGGGGCAGAAATTAGTGGGTAGCTAGGAGGGGTTAGTCAAAGCACATTACAAATTTGGATTTTAATAATACATGCAATTGCAAGTCACTAATTATAAATTACCACTAAACCTTATATTAGTTTCATTAATCAGCTACTGCCCTTTTATTTAGACTACAAAGATGGAGGAGGAGCCAACTAGAAAGAGTTTTTACCTTTAGATTAATTTTGACATTAAGTTTTGTGATTAAGATGGGGGAGGGTGAGTGGATAATTAAGTTTAGGTGCAAACAAGTATTTTCTAAGTTTATGTTTTTAGCTAAGTTGGTATAGTCATTTAGTTTTGATGTTACATTTAATTAGTTATTTTATTTATAAGTTTGAGATTAGTGGGGAGGGTGGTCGTTAGGGAATCATTTTGGTAATTTTTAGTCATAATGTTTCTAATAACTTTAACTTAGGTTATAGGCTCATTGTTGTATTTATAATAAGCTTTAGGTTTGTATAGATGAAAGGTGGGTAAGGGATAGTTTTGATTAAACTTGGGGTGGGAGATAAACAATTTTATATCATATATCGTGTCTACCATGAACTATTGTCTCTCACCATAGATTTTTAAAAACAAAAATTGAAAATTATAAAATTATAAGGACTCGTTTCTAACGAATTAATTTGTGATTTTTTGTTTTCAGTTTTTTTTTCTTTGAAAAAACATGAATGTTTTGTATCAAATTGAGTTTGGTGTGTTTTTCAATTTAAAAAATGGTGTTTGAAAACCTTAGGAATTTTTTTAAATCGTTTTTGTAATTGTTATATATTTCCCAAAAAGAAAAAAAAATACGTGATTTCTTATTATATAAATGTTTATAAACTTTTCATTCTATGTTTAGTCAACTAATAAAAAAAATTAAAAAGTTGAAGAATTAAATTTAAGAGACTAAAATTGCAATTTAATCTAAAGTTCATTATTAAAACAAAATTGAAATTAAAAAAATTGAGAGGAAAACAAAACATCAACTTGGATGTTGACTTTGTAAATTAACAAACCATATGTCAAATAAGCCCTTAGGTAGGCTACTATTTTATTCAATTATTGAATCAACTTGAGAAGGTACGAAAATAATAAGATAATTATAATTAAAATTATTGTAAATCAGAAAACTATTCAAAATATTTATGCAATATAAAATTTTGGTTTATTTAAAAATGTTTCAAAGATAATATATGCTTTGATAAATGAAAAAAGAAAGTAAAAAAAAAAAAAAAAAAACTATGTTTTGGTAAAGAATAGGTATTGGTATGATTTATATAGATTAAAGATAATGTTCCAAAATCTAAAGTCATATGGGCGGCCGAAAAGGATAGAAAATTGGAAGTATTTCCTTTTAATCTTTGATTCCTAACTTTTTTTTTTCTTGTTTCTTAGAAATAATAATGATAATATTAAATATACGAAAAAATTATACTTGATTGAATTAATAAGGACTCATCAAACTCAAGTAGTATAGTTGTAGTTGGAATTGATATACAATGACACTGCTGTATTACTAGAGATGGCCAGAAACTTTAGAGGAATTTTAATGGTTTTAGACAAGAGACCAACTTACAAACTGCAATAACTATATATTGAGTTTGATATAAGTGTGAAGTCTAATTGATTGTTAACTGAAGAGAACAACAATCTTACATCCATCAACTCCATTGGTTTGAATCCCATTATTTTTTTCAATTGATTGCTTATCAAGGTTGTTGAGCTGGATGAGGAGTAGTTGTACTTCTACAGAGAAGAATGTGATCCATTTAGAACATATAGATGAAGTCTTTAAAAGGGAATTTAGTTTGGGATCAATGAATTCATATTATCACATCAAAAAGCGTTAGAATCAGAAAAAGAAGGAAAAAGAAAACAAGAAGTGAATGATCTCATTCGCCATTGCCACCGCTCAAGTTAGGTAGAAAAGGTATTCTGTA